>NC_077231.1:321624071-322366571 GCF_027887165.1 Monodelphis domestica
TGGGGAAAAATTCCCAGATATGAAATACCCAAGTCAGCTGGGTTTTATGGAGATTTTAATTAATACAAATGAAGGAATTAAGAAAAAGGAGAGAGAATAAGAGAAGCATAGTATGAAGGGCCTACGCCAAAATGGTCTAGGCCTGAGCCTTAAGAGATACTAGTCAGTCTTTTATCACTCACCACAAGATCCTTCCAAGCAAAGCTCTAGTGTTCAGAGAGACCCTCTAGTTCAGCTTCCTAAGCTGAACTATTCCAAACTCCCTCCTAAACTGGTTCAGACAGCTCCTTTTAAAGAGAATTTTCTCCTATGTCACCTCCCCTAAATTTTCACATCTACCAATCACAGTAGATGTTTTCTAAAGGACAGACCATTCTTAATTCACATCTTGATATCATCTTCTCTGGGTAGACTAAAACTTCGGAGTATTTCACACTTCTTTGCTAAGGTTGTCCCTTGCAAGTTGCCTGACCTTTTAGTGATTAATTTGACCTTCATAGGTACTTAGCACCCTTTTGTATTAGATCTAAAAATAGATCTAGCTTAAGGGCTTTGGCCGCACTATAATTATGAGTTAAGTACCTTTTCATTTCATTGTTCAGTAAGGAGTTTTACAACTTTATCTTCCCCTAAAGTATGCCTAAGTATGGGTGGAGTAATGTAAAGTTCTCACATACATTCCTGACTAAGTAGCTTCATTGTTTAAATGGGGAATAGCCTTAACCAAATGTTTTAAGGTAGAGTTTGAGCAGTTTTAAGATTCACACCAGAATGGTTGAATTAATTCACAATTCCTCCAACAATGTATTAGTGCCCCCATTTTGCCACATCCTCTCCAACATTTGTCACATTACTGTCCTACTGGCTGATCTGATGGGTGTGAGGTGTTACTTCAGAATTGTTTTCATTTGAATTTCTTAAATTGAGTGACTTAAAACATTTTTTCATTTGATTGTTGATATCTTTGATTTTGTCATCTGAAAACTGCTTGTTCATATCCTTTGGCCATTTTTCAATTGGGGAATAGCTTGGATTCTTATAAATTTGATTTAATTCTCCATAGGTTTGAGAAATGAGAACTTTATCAGAGAAATTTGTATAAAACATTTTCC
Organism: Monodelphis domestica; assembly: GCF_027887165.1. Classification (NCBI taxonomy): domain Eukaryota; kingdom Metazoa; phylum Chordata; class Mammalia; order Didelphimorphia; family Didelphidae; genus Monodelphis; species Monodelphis domestica. The sequence goes on from NC_077231.1 coordinate 321,625,184, forward strand.
CCAACTTGTTTCTTTTAAATCTTGGTTATGCTGGTTTTGCTTGCATAAAATCTTTTAATTTAGTATAGTCAAAATGATTCCCTTTACATCTTGTAATGTTCTCTGTCTCTTGTTCATCAGAGATTCTTCCCTTCTCCATAGATCTGCCAAATAAACTCTTCTTTGTTTTGCTAATTCACTTATGGTATCACCTTTTATATCTAAATCACATACCCATTTTGACTTTATCTTGGGGTAGGGTGTGAGATACTGGTCTATACCTAAATGCTGCCATACTGTTTTCCAGTTTTCCTAGCAGTTTTTGTCAAAGAGTGAGTTCTCTCAAATGCTTTCTTGGGCTTTGGGTTTATCAAACACTAGATTGCTGAGGTCATTTGCCCCTAATCTGCTCCATTGATTCACCCTTCTATTTCTTAGTCAGTACCAGATTGTTTTGATGATTGCTGTTTTATAGTACAGTTTGAGACCTCATACTGCTAGGCTACTTTCCTTCACATTTTTTTTTCATCCATTCCTTAATATTCTTGCTCTTTTGTTCTTCCAGACAAATTTTGTTATTTTTTCTAGTTCCATATAATATTTATTTGGTAGCTTGGCATGGCACCAAGTAAGTAAATTCATTAGATAAAATTGTCATTTTTATTATGTTAGCTCTACCTACCCATGAACAATTAATGTTTTTCTGATAGTTTAGATCTGACTTTCCTTGTGTGAAAAGTGTTTTGCAGTTGTGTTCATATAATTCCTGTGTTGGTCTTGGCGAGTAGATTCCCGGGTATTTTATATTGTCTAGTTATCTTAAAAGGAATTTCTTATATCTCTTGCTGCTGGGCTTTGTTGGAAATACAGAGAAATGCTGATAATTTATGCAGAGCACTATTTTTAACCCTTTCCTTCCACCTTAGAATCAATACCGTGGATTGGTTCCAAGGCAGAAGAGCAGTGGGGCCATTTGCCCTGTGTCTCACAGGTAGAGAGAGTCTGACCTTAGATTTGAACCTGGGACTTCCCATCTCTAGGCCTGGCTCTCAATCCACTGAGCCACCTAGTTGTCACTGGGCTGGCTTCTGGGAGAACAAGGGCTCCCAGTATGATTGGGTGATGAGTGTGGGCTGCCAAGGCCAAAGCAGTTCATCAGCAGGCTGACCTGGGGGCCTGGGGGGGGGTGTGTGTGAAGTGTTCAGGCCCAAGTTGCCAAACTGGCAGTGCTTGACCCATTCCCAGCAGGTGATTGATAAATGTTTGCTGACTGACTGACTGAGCTACTCTGGTGGAGGGAAACCATGCTCATGCCATCCGGAATCCCCTAAGCAGTGCAGCACCCTATTGGGAGGTTCCTCTTTCCTGCCTAATGGCTGCAAGGAGAGCATTCTCTGCAGAACAGTGCAGCGGTCCCAGGAAAGCTCTCCCATTGCCCAGAGCCCTGCCGGTCCCTGTCAGCCCTGCCCCCCCCCCCCCGCCCCACCCCCCACCCCGCCTCCATGGCGGGTTGCGTTTTCCTGCTTGGCGATTTCTGCTTCATGGCAGGCTTTTGGCTTTTGTTGCCCCTCAGGAGATATCAAACAAGAGCCGGGGATGTACCGGGAGGGCCCCACCTACCAAAGGCGGGGTTCCCTTCAGCTGTGGCAGTTTCTGGTGGCCCTCCTCGACGACCCCTCCAATTCCCATTTCATTGCGTGGACCGGCCGCGGCATGGAGTTTAAGCTCATCGAGCCTGAGGAGGTGAGTTTTCCAGGGAGTCAATAAGCTTTTTGAAGGACTGAGAAGTCCTCCCCCACCCCCACCCCGGGGAAACTGAGTCCCGAGGTGGTAAGGACATCAATGAATGTGATGGAGTTTATGAGGCTCGGGTTACAGTCTGCTCCTCGTGCTGGGCTTGGGGCACAAACCCCGAAGAGCCCCGGCCCTGCCCTCCAGGGGCTCCGACTCCGGGAGATGCCAAGCAAAAGGGTGCAGGAAATGGGGAAGAAGGGTGGCTTGATCCGTAGGGTATTCCCTGGGCTTTTCTAGGGAGAAGGCATTTGATTTGGGCGGGGCCAGGGCGGGGCCAGGAAGACAAGCCCACCGGTAGGAGGATGTGGGCAGTGTTGGCCGGCGGGGCCCAGGCAGGAGAAGCTGAGGAGTCCAGGGCCACGGCAGCGGTCTTTCTCGCTTGTGGACTCACTGGTTGGGCCTCGGCCTTCAGAGAAGCCTGGGGAGCCACAGCATGTTGTCTCCAGAGCCTGGGGAAGGCTGGATGAGGCAGAGGAGGGGCAGCCAGGACCGCCCACTTTCACTCATTCTTAACTAGTCCCAGGTTTCCTGGGCCCTTCCTCAAAGAATTCAGGGGGAGGAGCCACCGGAAGTGGGCTGCAGGGGAACCTCTGAGATCCTGGGTGGGGGTGGAGGGGCTGATGATAGAGCTACCGGACATGACCGCCCTGGAGCAGCAGAGGGAACAATGTTCTGATGCTTCTGTTCCGCTAGAGTTGGCTAGGTATACAGTGGATAGAGCACTGGAGTCAGAAGGTCCGAGTTCAAATCCAGCCTCAGATACTTCCTGGCTCTGTGACGCTTGAGTAGTCACTTCACTTCCCTCTGACTCAGTTTCCTCAATGGGAACATTTGGGTGCTTGTGAGAATCGAACAATAGAATGTAGAGTTTAGTCCAGCAGCTGACAAATAGTAGGTGCTTCGTAAATGCCTCTTCTTACTGCCCCCCTCCCCCCAGCTCTTACAGGACTGTCAGGTCACGGGGAAGACTGCACTCCATGCTGGGGGTGGCTCCTTGGCAGAGAGAGAAGCCCCAGAGCCTGGCTGCAGCCCCCAATGGCCTCCGAGCTTTGTCCACTAGCCTTGCTGCTGCTTGATGTGGATGGCTCATTGTGCTGCTGGCCAGATCCTGCAGGGCTTTTTAGCTCAGAGATCCCATGATTCCGTGTTTCTAATGCCAAATACTGGCTTCCTTGTTTTTCTTCAGTCGTGTCCCACTCTTCTTGGCCCTATTTGTGTTTACTTAGCAAAGATACTGGAGTGAGGGCAGCCAGGTGGCTCAGTGGACTGAGAGCCAGGCCTGGAGATGGGAGGTTCTGGGTTCAAATGTGACCTTAAAATCTTCCTCACTACATGACCTTGGGCAAGTCACGCACTTACCCTCCATTGCCTAGCCCAGAAGAGCCCCAAAGCTCTTCTGCTTTGGAACCAACACACAGTATTGATCCTAAGATGGAAGGGAGCATTTACAAAAAGATACCAAAGCGGGCTGCTGTTTCCTTCTCCAGCTCCTTTTATGGAGGAGGCAAGAGGGGTTAAGGAACTTGTTCAGGATCCTAGGGCTAGAGAGTGCCGTAGCTGACTCCAGGCCTGGGGCTCTCTCCACTGCACCACCCAGCTGCTCTCAAATCCTTGCTAAGAGAAACTTGTCCCCAAAGGCGATCGATGCCCCCAGGATGACCCCAGGAGCCCAGCGCAGCTCTGCCAGATGCCGAGATGGTGCAAGAGCTCCTTGAGCCCTCCCTTCCTCATCTAGGAAATGGGGAGCGATGCCTGGCCTGCTCACCTTAAAAGAGGACCCATTGTGAGAATAAAATGAAATGGTGGAAGAATAGAGAACCCAGAAATATTCAGGCTAGATGTGAGCAACAGTAAGACAGAAACACACCCAAGGGAGGGAAGACCAAACCCACAACACCTTCCTAGCCATGGGAGCCATCCCAGAGTGCACTTGGGGGGGGGGGAGGGGGGCCTTCCTTTTGAGGGGACTTTAAGAAGATGGAATCTGGATGCTGTTTATTTATTGGGCTTCCCGCAAAGAGGATTCTCATTCACAAAGATGCCCCTGAAGATCTCTCTTTGCCTGCATCATTTGTGTTCATGGTTGTCTGCCCTCCCAGCAGAGTGCAGGCTCCTTGAGGGCAAGTTTCCTCCTCCTCCTCCTCTCTCTCTAGTTTGTGATATAAAATACATGCACACACACACACTCTCAAACACAGACATAGGATGGCTGAACACCCGGCCGCCCCGCCCACACACTTCTTTTCCTCGGTGTGATCAGAACAGCTGTGATGACTGTTCTGACTCCTTAATCTGAAGCCCAGCATGCCAGATCGCCTCGTTCTGGTCTCTGCTCTTTGGAGACAGCTCCTCCTCCTCCTCCTCTCCCTTGGGGTCCGGCCCATTACAGAGGTTGGCTTTTCTTGCAAACGTTTCCTATTCCAGAGGTTTCCCAGTGAGAAAAGAAATATTTAGAAAACATGTATTATTCCATTTGGCCACTGATATTTCTTTCAATAGCGGCTTGCCCTGTGAGTTAGCAGCTGGCTGCAGACCATTGACCAGGGCCAATTTCAGAATATTTTATTTAGGGGAAAGATGGCAGTAATGTCAGTGTCATCTCTGTTCCTCGAGAAAATGATCAGGAAATAGAAGTTTGGTGTTTGTTTGTTTTGCTTTTAATTATGATTTGGGCCTGATCTCCTATTGGAGGAAAAGAACCTCTTTGCAACATTGTAACTCATCCACCCGAAAGTTACAGAGTTGTATATTTCCAACCCACATTGTTTCTTTAGTGCTGAAAGACACATCAGTAACTGACAAAGTGTCTAAGGAAGCAACACAAGAGTAACCATTGGACAATGCAGAAATAGCAACAGAGAAAGAAAATAAACATTTTTTTTTTCTGATCTGGAAAACAAACACTGTTTTCAGCTAATCTTTAGTCAGGGATTTAGGAATAGACTGATGTGGGTGTCCCTTTCAGGGGGAGCTCCAGGCCTGGAATTCCCGATGTGGTCTGTGTGCTTTTGAAAAATAGCATTGCCCATATAACTGCGCCAGTCATGTCCCAATGTAATCTGTTTCCTTTGTTCATGCATCACAAAGCCATCCTCTGAAGAGGGGGTTTGTGGCTTCACAAGACTTCCAAAGGGATCTAGAGCACACACACAAATTAAGAACCCCTTCTTTGGCTCCTGCCTGGTTCTCTTCTATTCATATAATAACAATCACTAGCATTTATATAGTAATTTAAGGTTTGTAAAGTGCTCCATACATATTCTCTCATGTTGTGCCCACCACAACCCTGGGAAGTAGGTGCTATTATTAACCCCATTTTATAGATGAGGACCCAGAGGCAAACAGGTTACAGTGACTTGCCCAGGGTCACATAGTTGATAACTGATTATGAATTGGAACTCAGATCTTCTTGACTCTTGGTCCAGCACTCTGCTCGTCTGAGGGAACCCCTGCACTCTAGGAACTTACAGATCAAAGAATGAGACAGCTCATATGAGTGAGGACATTCAAGACAGTAGACGGGAGGTATGCTTAGAGGGCATAAAAGAAAGCAAGGCGCCCACCCACCTTCCCAGGCTTTCTTCATGTTGTCCCACCGTCCTCCATGTGCGCTCTCCCCTTCTATTGAAGCAGCTCTTGGGTTTTTTGGGTAGCACCCCCATTCCTGGCTCTCTTCTTCTCCCCTGCCGGATGTCCTCCCTCTTCGCCTCCCCTTAGTGGCTCCCCCTTGGGAGCCCAGTTCAGGTGCTGCCTCCTACCTAAGGACTGGCCTAATCTCCGCAGCGATTGATTGGCAGGTGCCCCTTCTGGCATTGGGGGCCTTTCTGGGATGGGAATTAGGAGCATGTTGGATGCCCCCCTCCCATGCACAGCACAACCTAAACCCTTGTTGCAGGGTTACCCTGTATTCCTCGGAACTGGGCTGGGCCGCTAAATGCTTTCTACAATTGAATCGGAGTGAAAGCAAACATCTCCCCCAGGAGTGAGGAAAAGCCTGCGCGCCTTCGGGAACCCCAGCCTGTTTGTTCCCTTTGCAAAGCCTTCTCTTATTTCCATTAAGTTGTACCCCAAACATCCGACAAAGGGCTCTATTGAAGAGGTGGCTGCATGCCTGCTCTGCAAAGCATCCCGACCGACCGCAGGAAATGCAGCTCACCGGCCTTTGTTTCCTCCCTGGCAAAATGGGGGCGGGGAGTGGGGGGGGCGGCGAGTGGGGGGGGCGGCGTGAGGATTTAAAACGAAGAAGCGGCTCTCACTAGCACGCGATGGGAGGTGGCAGCAAGACCCCGGCTGGCTCTTGCCTGTGACCTTGGGCCAAGTTGGCCCAGGCCTCGGGGCAGAACTTCCTGCTCATCAAAATGAGCACCATAATATTTACTCAACAATGTTATAAGCATCCGCGGAGACCTGGAAAGCAAGCGGGAGGACGGGGTTCAAATTCTGCCATTGAACCCCTCCACTGCCATTTGCTCTTGTCTGACAGGGATTGGGATGCCTGGGTCCCGCCGGCCTCGAGGGCTGTTCTAAGGCTCTGGGGCTCCCCGTTATTAGTGTTTCCAGGTAGACCCCCTTCACACTGGTAACAATAGGTGAGAGCGAGAGACCACATAATAGGAAGTGAACACATCTGGGTCCTTATCAGCTTTGGTTAGTTCGCCTCTTTGGGGGCGGCTGGGGAGCCGCCTGCGGATCAGGCTTCTTCTCTTTCCGTGGCAGGTGGCCCGGCGCTGGGGCATTCAGAAAAACAGACCGGCCATGAACTATGACAAGCTTAGCCGCTCCCTCCGCTATTACTATGAGAAGGGCATCATGCAGAAGGTGAGTGGGCGCCTCGGGGCGCGCAGAAGCCCCTGCCAGGCCTCGAGGTCCTCCTCTGGCCAGGCTGCAAGCACACGCCTGCGCCTTCTGCCCTGGCTGAGAAGGTTTCCCCAAATGTTGCCACGCCCCGCTAACCGCAGGCTGGCCGCAGCCTCAGGGCGTGGCTTCCTCTGTTGATAGGTGGTGTCCAGTTTTCTGGGAGCCCTCTTGGGCGGCGCCCTATCACCTTTGGAAGGGATGGCAGAAAGCAGGCTTCTGGGCCAGCCCTGGGGCTCTTCTCTTCTTCCTGGTATTGAGGAAGAGCCTAGAGAAGTCTTTCTTGGGAACTTGGGATTCTTGCCTTTGGATCTGAACTCAGGGCCTCTCCCCTAGAGGCTGCTGGGGGAATGGCCACCTCTGGGCTGTATTTCATGTGGGCTGGTGGTGGCAGTCCTAACGAGGGAAGTGGGGAGAATGGGACAGCGCCAGAGGGAGGGACACATATAACAACCCCCCCCTTAGGCCCCATTGGGGACTCCACTATGAATATAGGCCCCCATTAGAACTCCTTTATGCTAAGCCCTAGAGATACAAGGGAAAAGGCTCCCTGCTCTCTCTCAAGTATCCAAACAGAATGTATGTCTCACACACACTGCTTTTGTAATCCAGGGAGGTAGCTTTCCAAGGTATAGAGGGCGTTTCTACACTGGCTGATGTCCCCAGTGAAAGTCAGGGGTGAGAATCCTCTCTTCCCCCCAAAAGAAACCCCCACCAGGCAGAGAGCCCGATTTCTGCAGAGATCTTTGTGTGTTCCCCGGTTCTTCCAATCTGGGTTTATTTTGTAAATCCACCTTCGGGAGCAGCTCCTGTTTTACTGATGGGACACCCCCGGGGCCTCCCTTCCCCAGGCCTGGCATGGCTGCCGGGACCTCAGACTCGTCCCCCAGGCCCGGAGCCATCCAGAGCAACCCCTGCGGTAAAATGGCTCAGCGGCTCATTGTCTTGGCCAGGAGGTTCCCTTCCCAGGATACAGACATGCAAAGCATCATGGCACGCAGGCTAGAACGCAGGGCGAGGGCTCTGCTCCATCTCCCTTCCCGCATTTGGACCTCTGGGCCCCGGACCGTGAGCCCGGGAGTCCGAAGTGGGCCAGGCTCGCCATGGCGGGGACACTAACTTCTTGTGGGGCTTGTTGGGTCCGGTTGTCCTCAGGTGGCCGGAGAAAGATACGTCTACAAGTTCGTGTGCGATCCCGAGGCGCTCTTCTCCATGGCCTTCCCAGACAACCAGCGCCCCCTGCTGAAGACCGACATGGAGCGCCACATCAATGAGGAGGACACCGTGCCTCTGTCCCACTTCGACGAGAGCATGGCCTACATGCAAGATGGCGCCTGCTGCGAGCCGCACCCCTACAGCGAAGGCTACGTGTACTAGCCACGGGACCGCACGGCTGGGGGGCGACCCCTCCCGCGCCTTTTCCTCTCTCAGCAGACGTGGAGAAGAAAAGAGGAAAACTCTTCAGTCCGTTTTTTAAAGAATAGTCACCACACACACACACACACACACACCCGGGGGTTCTCCTGTTGCATCATCCTATGGTCTGCCATGGACAGAGCACTTTACTAGAGGGGGGAGGGGAGGAGTCTCAGCATTGATTCGATGTAACAGGAAGAAGGTGGGGGTGGGGGTGGGGATTCCTTTTTATGTAGGCTTGGGAAGGGGTCATACCGGTTTGAAGTACAATGAAGCTATACCGTGTCTGTTTTGTTTCCTATCAACATAAGATAATGTACATTTTCTCTGGGTAGCCCCAGTACAGTTCATTCTTGCTGTAGAAAGAACCACTGAGGGAGGCTTGGCAGAAGAAGGGAATGCCTCGAGCATTTGTCCTGTCATGTCCAAGAATCTGCAGGTGTTGGGGAGAAGATCCTGCTCGCCCTGCGCCTGGCTTTAGTGCTGGGGCGGGGCGGGGCGGGGCTGGGCTGCATCTACTCTGTTTCCGGATGCATTTAAATAATGCCATAAGCATCCTCTCACCTCCCTCTTCCCCTCCTCTCCCCTCCCTCTTCCTCTCTTCCTCGCGCTCTCTCTCCCTCTCTGTCTTTCTCTCTCTTCCGTTGTCTTTCTCTGTTTCTCACTCTCTCTGTCTCTGTCTCTGTCTCTGTCTGTCTCTCTGTCTCTGTCTGTCTCTCTCTGTCTCTCTGTCTCTCTCTGTCTCTGTCTCTCTGTCTCTCTGTCTCTCTGTCTCTCTGTCTCTCTGTCTCTCTCTCTCTCTGTCTCTCTGTCTCTCTGTCTCTCTGTCTCTCTCTCTCTCTCTCTCTCTCTCTCTCTCTCTCTCTCTCTCTCTCTCTCTCTCTCTCTCTCTCTCTGTCTCTCTCTGTCTCTCTCTCCCTCCCTCACCCCCTTTCCCCCTCCCTCCCTCTCACCTGGCTCCCAGAAAATCTCCACAATGGGCCATTTTCTCTGAAGCCCATTGTGTCTGCTACAGCCCTTCCTGATTGGCTCCCTAGCGGAGCCGCAGACCAATGGGGAAGCCCACTCCAGGGAGGATGGGGGCTTCTGCTGTCCGTCCGTCTGGGGTGCTGGTCTTTTTCTCCGGGCCGAGCTCAGCTATTTAACCAGAGGAATTCACTGTACTGGGTCCATATCCAGGCCCGCTGTCGTAGACGCGGTGTGCACTCCTCCAGAAAGACTATCCAATACACTAACTAGGTACTTTAGTCCTTTTTAGAAGCCGTCCGTCCGTCCGTACGTTCGGTGCCCATGAATATGCATTTAAGCCTTTTCTGCTGTGTTACGTTGATGACATATATAAACACTAGATAACGCTAACGCTTCTGCTGCTGCCTTTTCTGTCCTGTTCTCTTCGAGGCTCAATTGACAACGACCATTGATAAGCAACGCCTGCCGTGACTACAGGTAGCATTTCAGGACAAAATAGATGACTTGAACCATTTATTGCTTAGAAAATCGCTTATGCCCTAGCTGGACGCTCAGCAGCTTTCTGTGCATCTACGAGGAATACTGAGCTTCGGCTTGCTGAGGGCTGCACTGAGGGCACTTGGGTAACTTTCCATGGAAGGGGGACTCGTTGATAGACTGCAAGAACGCTCTGAAGTCGCTGCGGGCCGCGGTGGTGCCGGCACTGACGTTATCCACTCACTTGTCTTGGAAGCTCGCTGGAAATGGGTTGGGAAGCAGATTTCGAGTTGGGGGTTGGTCTCTCTTTTTCCTTTGGTTTCCTTTTTTCCTTTTGGGAGAATCAGGAAAGCTGGATGTTTTATGCCACTCGGGGTGAAAAAGCGATCTCGGCCGTTTTTCATTTGCCTCTTTAGGCTCCCCTTTCTCCAAGTCCCCTTCTCAATTCAAGGAAAGGAAACGAGAAAGGCTGGGAAGCAGGGCGCCTCGGAGGAGACCCGCTGGCACAGTCAGCCCTCTCTGAAGGGTGTTCCCGACGGCACCATCAGTGACACCACCGAAGAGTTGAGGGATGTGAATTCTCTCCCACATCTCCATTCTGGGTGGCCATTGAACTCTCCAAGGCTAGCAGTGATGGAGGCCCCAGTTAAGAAGAGGAGACCCGAACTCTGGACAATGGACACTCAATCCTATAAGCAACATATTCTAGGCATGTGTTCTTCTGTGCACGTGAATCGGAATAAATGGGTTCATGGGGATATCTTGGAAATTAGTTATATATATGTATCTATATATATCTATTTTTTTGTCCCTCCTAGCCTGAGCTCCTGCAGCCATTGACTTTGCTTAAAAAAAGAGTGATCGAAGAAGACTCAGCACACATTTTAGTGGGATGGCGATTGGGATCCCCAAAGTCTGGAAATTAGCTTTGAGGAGATTCATTGAAAATCCCATCCAAATGAGTCTGCCGAGAGAATTCTTTGCTAGTTTGGGTTCTTACATGTCAGTGTAGACTAGAGCATCTCGAATCTGGAGCATAAGGGGATGAAACAAAGTATCTGCATCCATTATGTAATTAATATTTAAGGATAAAAATATATGTTATGCTGTATAAGGTAGTGACTCACTGAATGAAACAAGAAACCAGTCCAATGTTAAGTCATTTCCCAGCAAAAGAAGGAAAAAATATATAGATATATATATATATTTCATTGAACTTTCAACTCTTTTAAAAATGTACCTAAAGATTTATTTAAAGTTTTGTTTTTATTCCACTTTGGTTTTGTTTTGTTTTCGGGTAGATTAATAAATCTGGCAGCTGATTTCTGCAAGGCTGTTGCGTGTTGAATTTCTTACTGACTTGGCTCCTAACAAATGGGAAGTGCTGATGGGTCTCACTGTCATGCCAGCCTTGGGAAATCTGTCCCCATATGTCTTCAGTGGGCGCTTATCGCCTCTTCCTTTACGTGCCGATGGAAACAGAGATATCTGCCATGGCTGGATCCAAGGCTGCTGGGGGACATGAAGGAGAGGTGACTCTTGAAGCAGTTACGAGAATGACATTAGTGCCATTCCAAACCTGCCCCTGCAACATCAGGAAAGCCCTCGAGTTTGAAGTAGAGGAATCCTCCTCTTTTACCCATGAGAAGATTAAACAGCCAGGTAGATTAGGGAGGTGTATGATGTTCATGGCCAGGGAGAGGAGAAGGGGCTGCTGGATCCCAGTCACCAGATTCCCAATGCACAGCTTCTTGTAGGGGACCCCACAACTGCCTCATTCTTACTTCCATGTATTTCCTCCCATAATGGTACTTGCTACCTCCATTCAAAGATTTTAGTTTATGCTGCCTTTCTTTCTTCTTTCTTTCTTTCTTTCTTTCTTTCTTTCTTTCTTTCTTTCTTTCTTTCTTTCTTTCTTTCTTTCTTTCTTTCTTTCTTTCTTTCTTTCTTTCTTTCTTTCTTTCTTTCTTTCTTTCTTTCTTTCTTTCTTTCTTTCTTTCTTTCTTTCCTTCTTTCCTTCTTTCCTTCTTTCCTTCTTTCCTTCTTTCTCTCTCTCTTTCTCTCTTTCTCTCTCTCTCTCTCTCTCTCTCTCTCTCTCTTTCTCTCTCTCTCTCCCTTTCTTTCTTTCTCTCTTTCCTTCTTTCTCTTTCTCTCTTTCTCTCTTTCTTTCTTTCTTTCTTCCTTTCTTCCTTTCTTCCTTTCTCCCTTTCTCCCTTTCTCTCTCTCTCTCTCTCTCTCTCTCTCTCTTTCTCTCTCTCTCTCTTTCTTTCTTTCTTTCTTTCTCTCTGTCTCTCTCTCTGTCTCTGTCTCCCTCCCTCCCTTTTTCTTTCTTTCTATCTTCCTTCCTTCCTTCCTTTTTTCCTTTCTTGCTTCCTTTTTTCCTTCCTTCCTTTTTTCCTTCCTTCCTTTCTTGCTTTCTTCCTTTTTTGCTTCCTTCCTTTCTTGCTTCCTTTTTTCCTTCCTTCCTTCCTTCCTTCCTTTCTCTCTCTCTCTCTCTCTCTCTCTCTCTCTCTCTCTCTCTCTCCCTCTCCTTCTCCCTCTCTCTCTCTTCCTCTCCGTCTCCCTCTCCCTCTTTGTCTTTCTCTCTCCCTCTCCCTCTGTCCTTTCCTCCCTCCCTTTCTCTCTCTTTCTATCTTCCTCCCTTTCTCTTTCTTCTTTTTCTTTCTCTCTTTCTCTCACTTTACCTTCCTTGCTTCCTTCCTTCCTTCCTTGCTTGCTTTCTTGCTTCCTTTCTTCCTTCCTTCTTTTCTTGGTTTCTTTCTTGCTGTCTCTCTCTGTCTCTCTCTGTCTCTCTGTCTCTCTGTCTCTCTGTCTCTCTGCCTCTCTGTCTCTCTGTCTCTGTCTCTGTCTCTCTCTGTCTCTCTCTGTCTCTCTCTGTCTCTCTCTGTCTCTCTCTCTCTCTCTCTCTCTCTCTCTCTCTCTCTCTCTGTCTCTCTCTCTCTCTCTTTCTCTTCCCTTTCAGTGCCTGCAGTCTATGGGGCAATCAATTATAGATCATTTAAGAATACTTTTCATATCCATCCCTCTTTGTCACTACTACTAAGTAACAACAAGAAGATGATCCTGATCATTCCCAGTGCTTTGGTCCCATTGTGTTTTTCCCCTAAGATAGTTGATGGTCTCCTGGTTCTTAGTGTATAAAACTTATTCTAAGTACCTTGGGGACTAAATTCAAATATTGAAGGAAATGAGGAATCTGTGCTATTAGTTACCAGGGAGGATCTGCCTAGATAAAACATCAACAACAACAAAAGACAATTCTAATATTTGAATACCTTCATTATTAATTTGCTCCAATGAACTAAACAGAAAGGCTCTTATTTTCGAGTTTTTGCTGGTAAGAGGAGGTACTTGGTCCAGACAATGATTAAAGAGATCCAAAAATGAGCCATAGGAGCTGAGTGGATTTAGCAAATGGTTGTTGAATTGATTTGAATTTTGCTGTCCATGCTGAGGGGTTTTTATGAGCTTTTAGCAGGGCAATGCTTAAAGGAAATAATAGATTTTCAAACATGCGCTCCCTGGGAGTCTTCAGCCCCAAATACAATCTATCTGGAATAATAGGTAACTAAACAATTTTCAGATACAGCTTAGGAGGGCGAAAGGTGGAATCAAAGTCAGTAGTATTGATAAGAGGAACGCTTGGGATCCTGATGGAAAGCAATGATGGAAGAAATCAGAACAAGCCCATTAGACCACATATCTGTTGTAAATTGAGCCGGCCCCTGGATAGAGAGGTCTGTTGAGTCTCTTTACATACTGCCATCTTATTAATGCTCACAGAAAGATTTCTGGGTCTTGCCTACCCGGCATGCTGAAGGAAGTAAGGCAAAGGAGAACTGCATCTTGTGCAGCATTTCATTTTGGCCAAAGTTGTGCTAACTTACCTTTGGTCAGCTCGTGGAGAAAGATGGAAACAACACCAGAAACAAAAGCGCAAGTGAAGTGGAGCTCCTGGAAGGAGATCCTTGATAGGAAACGAGATGTGGGTCGCCGGGATGGATGACTGTCATTGTGGAGTTACACAGTACTCGGGACCGAGTATGAAATCGAAACATCCATGGACAGACATAAAAAGAGTAATTCAAAATATGGGATTCACTCAAAAATTATATATTTATGAGTTTGGAGGAAAACAAATTGACTCCAAGATGTAATGAAATTATGCTTAAGATTTTGAGCAAACTAGCATAACAAAATCATTATTCTGTTAAAGTATTTTTAGTACTCAGCTAGGAAATAATACATTGAGGAAAGTGAAAATAGCAGAAGGTGTCGTTGTTGTGAGGAACAAATAAGGTAATGCGTAAAGCACTTTATAAACTTTGAAATGCTAGTTATGATGATGATGATGATTTCAATTTGGAAAATTTTATTTAATTAATTTAGACCATTTTTCCATGGTTAGAAATGCTAGTTCTTATGCACTATTATGATGATTATTATGATTACATCCCAACCAATTTGAGCCCCTTGCTCAGAGATGGGGCCCCGGGGAGTTGGGAAGCAAGCCTTCACAGTCTCTTGCCTCAGTCAAGTTTGTGCTGCCCAACTGCCACATTAAGCCTCCTAATTGGCCATGAGGTTAATTCAGGGATGGCTTCACTTCCCATTCCAAGACCCATTTTCTTGAATGAAGCACTTTGTGGCCATCTTTGGGCCTAAATTCTGTTCATTTTAATCCATTGGATCTTTGAAATGGAAGGAATGCGGATGGTAATGGGCAGCCCCTGCACCATGATTTTGGTGACACGTGACTGCATTGCAATGGGAGCTCATTGCTGGAGTCAAGGGAAGAGCCCCCCCCCCCCCCCCATCCCCTCCCTGAAGCAGGGAGACGCACCTCCTCCCTCTCTCCTCTCACTCCCCCGGCCAGCCTGGTGTCCGATCCTGATGACCTCCTATTGCCATCTGTCAATCTACCGTGCGCTCTACCTCCCCTAAAAGCATCCCCTCCATCTAGTGTCTCATCAGTTCTTGCCCAGGCCATGACAAGCCTTGCAAGTCTGGGAGTGCAGAGCATTAGAAGCAAACCTTTGGAAACAAAGGATGGAATGAATCATGGCAACTCAGCAACCGGGCGTCATCTGGCCTCTTCCCCACCCCCAACGCCCCACAGTGACTGCCCTGCAACTAGCCTCTTCTCTTTTCAATCCACCCCCTACATAAGTGGTCAATTGATATTGCTATAGTACATGCTTGGCCACATCCCCCTTCTCTTCAAGAAGCTCCTTTCTGGCACCAACCTCTCCGTTGGCTATTCCAAGCCTTTGGTCAGCTTCCAATAGAAACTTCTCCTTATAGTCTTCCCACAGGCAATTAGGTGGCCCATTGGAGTGGCTAACATGTTGGAATCCGAGTAGAGAGGGCTAGAGTTCAAGTCCTGCCTCACACTTTCCTAGCTTTGTGACTTCAAGCAAGTTCCTTAGTCTTAGCCTCAGTTTCTTCATCTGTAAAATGGATCTACCTCATATAGCTGTTATGAGAAATAAATGCGATAATATGTAAAACAACTCCATAAATCTTCAAAACTTGTTATCATTATTAATCATGACTATGCCCCAGCCTGATGAGCTGACTTGTTTTTCCCTGTCTCTAAGCCTTAGTAGGAGGTGTCCCACATGCCTTCCCTGATGCTCCCAGTTTTCAAAATGACTTTGCATGTCATTATCTATTTATCATGAATTTTGGTATTCATCAGTTTATTTATCTGTTTCTCTAGCGCCTCTCCTAGTAGCCTGGGAGCTTCTTGAGGGCAGAGGCTGGTTCATTTTCCTTTTTTTTTTGGTCTTTTCCTTCCCACTGGGCAGCACCATATCTAGCAATCGCTTAGGAATTTCTTGCAGGACTGGATAGCAGTTATCCATCCTCCCACTGAGTGAGTTTGGCTGTTACTGACAGGGACTGGATGTTCTTTTCAGGCCTGTGAACTAAATGCACATATTCTCATGCCCTGATGCTGTGCTGTAGTGCCTGCCCTCAGGGCGCTTCCATTTCATGAGAATTAGGATGTACCTCCTCCTCTGATGCCAGCTTCAGAATGAAAGAGAAGGCAATCTGTGGCCAAGCCACTTGGGGTCTATCCTAGTTCTGCCTGGCTGAGCCTAGAGCCTTCCCTGAGGGTCTGTGTCCATATCTGTTGAATGAGGGAGCCCCTTCCTTTCTGGGATTGTGAGATGGAAATGAGAGGCCCTGGGCCCCACTCTTTCAGAGGAGCTGAGGGCCTGAGCACACATCCATCAGCGGAATTCCGATGATTCATCTGCCAAGATGCTGGAATTGGAATCTTAGAGACCATGTAGTTCCGTGACCTCATTTTGTTGTTATTTAGTTGTGTCCAATCCTCCATGACCCATAGGGGTTTTCTTGGGAGAGATACTGGAATATTTGCCATTCCTTCTGCAGCTCACATTACAGAAGAGGAAACTGAGGCAAACAGGTGTAAGTGACTTCCCCAGGATAGTAAGCTAGTAGACATAGCCAAGTGTCTGAAGTGAGATTTGAATTCAGGACTCCCCGACTGTGGCACACAACTGTCTGCATATTACAGATGGTGAAATATAGGTCCAAAGCTTTATTGACTTGCCCAAGGCTACACTGGAAAAAGGTGGCAGCAACATGAGCATTTGACATCATAGCTTCTGTGTCTGGACTCAGGACTGTTTCCTCTTCACGGTCCTTGTCTACACCAACACATAGAGTGTGGAGGGGAGAGGGGGGAGTCAAACATTCAGTTTAATGGCAGTGTCATTTTTAAAACAGCTGATTCTTTGTCTGAATGAGGGCTTTTAAGTGTCCTTCTCCTTCTGCCTTCTCCTTCCCGATGAAGGAGTTTCTACAAATCACCACACTCTCACACCGTGGATTATTTGGATTGTTCAGTTTTACAGTTCAGGTGACAGAAGGGAGCCATCATTGGGACTGGCTAGCTTTTGGCAGCCAGGAGACATCGGACAGAGAATGAGACCTAAGAAAGTTTCCTCCCCCCGACCCCACCCCCACCTAGAAGCTGCCAGGGGTTGGGGGTGAGCTGTACACACGCCCAAAAGGTTTGTTTCCCAATTCTTTGTAAACTGTAAAATCTGGATTAACTGGAAGCTCTGGGAGCAAAAACTTCCCAGACAGGCAAATGCTGGGTTTTCTAATTATAATGAATGTAAGACAGTCCATGAAGTTTTCTCACATTTTTAAGTTCAAAAACGAAGAACTTCCTCTATTTAATCAAAAGAACATGATATTTTGAAGATAGATCAGGGCGGTAGAAGAAACGAACCCAAACCCAAAGAAACAAAGCCTATTTGAGAGTAGATAAGAGCTCAGAGGATATGGGGAAAATCTGTTCCCCCAAAGAATTGCAAACTATTAAAACGACTTTGAAAGAAGTCCCTTCGTATACAGGAAGAAAAATAAGCTCACACCAAGTAATTGGCGAAGATAACAACAGACCAGATGAGTTTGTGTTGGAGTGTCAGAGTGGTTTGGGAAAGATGCGCAGATTAAGAATCCTTGGTGGAGTTTTGAAGCGGTCCAACCCTTTTGAAAAGCTATTTGGAGGGATCAAATAAAGTAACAAAGCTGTCCACAGTGTTTGATTAAGATATGCCAGGCAGCTAGCTCATGGGGAGAAATGACAAAAAGAAGGAGCGCAGACACCCGAAAATACGAATGGCAATTTCTGTAGCAACAGGGTATTGCTTGTTTTTGTTCAATTGTTTTTGAGCTGTGTCTAATTCTTCATAATCCCATTTAGGGTTTTCTTGGCAAATATACTGCAGATTTGCCATTTCCTTCTCTAGCTCATTTTATAGACAAGGAAACCGAGGCAAACAGGGTTAAGTGACTTGCCCAGGATCACACAGCTAGTGTCTGAGGCAGGGTTTGAAGCCAGGCTCTTCTGACTCCAGGGCCTATCATTCTATCCACTGTGCCACCTAGCTGCCCAACAAGATGGGTAGTTCATTATTTGGGAAATAGCTAAGTGACTTGTGGCCCAAGCTAATAAGAGCTTGCATTTATTTTGCACTTTATGGGCATTTCATTGGATCCTCACAACAACATTGGGAAGCAGGTGTTATTTGACATCCCCATTTTAGTCATATCATTATATACTATTATTCCCATTTTATAGTCAAGGAAACAGAAACTGAGAAGGGTTAAGTGATATTCCAAGAATTACACTGTCAGTAAATTTCTGAGGCAGGGCTTGAGATGTTTGAGTCTTTGATATGTGAAGTACTATGTGCATTGCGCTACCTAGCTGCTGTGATGCTGAGTAACTCTGGGAAGAAGGTGCTGTTATTCTGCATTCTACAGAGAGAGACAGAGAGACAGAGACAGAGACAGACTGAGACAGAGAGAGAGAGAGACAGAGAGACAGAGAGAGACAGACTGAGACAGAGAGAGAGAGACAGAGAGAGACAGAGATACAGAGAGATACAGAGAGACAGACACAGAGAGAGACAGACACAGAGAGAGACAGACAGAGAGACAGAGACACATACACAAACACACAGACAGAGACAGACAGAGACAGACTGAGACAGAGAGAGAGACAGACAGAGAGAGACAGAGACAGAGATAGAGAGAGATACAGAGAGAGAGACACAGAGAGAGAGAGAGACAGAGAGACAGAGACACATACACAAACACACAGACAGAGATAGACTGAGACAGAGAGAGAGAGAGAGAAACAGAGAGACAGAGATACGGAGAGAGAGAGACAAACACAGAGAGAGAGAGACAGAGAGACAGAGACAGAGAGAGATACAGAGAGAGATACAGAGAGAGAGACACACAGACAGAGAGAGAGACAGAGAGAAGTAGGGAGATGGAAGGGAGAAAGGAAAGAATGGAGGGAAGGAGTAAGGGAGAGGGGAAGAAAGGAAGGAGGAAGAAAGGTAAGGAGGAAGGATCTTTGCTCTCAAGGTCCTTATGTTTTATTAAGGATAATGCACCATGTGGTGCACAGATATTTGTGGCTAGGGGTTGTGGTTCACTCTTTCAGCAGCCTAGTCAATATAATTTTTTAAAAGTGCAGGGTAGATTAATAGAACTAAGGTGTTGATATGTAAATTGAAGTGTAAAGACATGTTTATGTGCTGTTATCCCTTTACAATTTTCCCCAAAGTAATTGGAAGGGCACCTTGATTGGTTAGAGGTTGGCCATATCCCAGATGGCCTTTGAAAATCCAAGCTTTCAAGTGCTAACTATTGTGGTGGACAGTTAAGGAAAGAGTTTTGTGCAGAATGACATCTAGAAGTCTAAAGAGTAGTCAATTATGGAGGAAAAATTCAATTCTAGAAATGTTTTATTATTTTTTTATATTTCTAGTAGAGGGCATCAAGTAGAGAAATATATATATATATATATATATATATATATATATATATATATATATAGTTCTTTTGCTTTGTTTTCTTTTCCTCTGCCCTCAACTTTCTTGAGGGATCTGGCCTATCATAGCAAAACTCCTCACACCACAATAATCCATCAGAAATCAGAGACAAGCATAAAGAACTGGGGTAGGAAATAACTTTAAGGAATATGGATCTTGTTGGATATGGATATGGATAAGGAATAATGATCTTGTTGGGTAGAGACGAGACTAACTCTTAATTGAGAAAGATTTCACTCTGGTAGTTGAGCTCCAGAGCAGGGCAGATTTAGGGAGAATGACCTGGGGGGGGGGGAATGGAGCAGTATGAGAACACTGTGAAAAGAAAGAATATCAGGGTCTGGAAGAACAGAAGGTATGAGTTACTTTGATCATATTTTCCCATGTGTGTGATTTAATGGGAGTGTTCTGTAAGTTTGTGCAGTTTCCCCTGTGTGTGTTTATGAAAATGTATACCCTCGGAGCTTAAAAGAATGTTTTGTAGTTATTGTTCTTAACTTGCCATCTTAGTAAATGACTACTTTTAAGTAATTCTTTCTAGTGGATGACTATTAAAGGGAGGCACTCTGATGGGGGCTCATGAGTTGCATATATTTTAAGCCATGCAGACACACAAATTACTTTGAGACTTGGAATGGTTGCCTTCCTCCTGTAAAGATTAAAATTTAGGGGAGACGGGGAGACTGAGGCAGGTAGAAATTAGTTTCTCTCTGCAAGGAGTATTTTTTTTTTTAGAGGTTTATTGAAGATGAAGGATTAAAGAAAATACAGGATAAGGAACACGCGTCCAGGCCATAGAGTGGCCTAGACACAACTGCACCTACATTATGAAAAAAGCCAGGCCTGCCCCAAAACGGAAGTCCAAAAGACCCTCAAAAGGCTTTGAATCAGCTTAAATACCTTCTCGATCTTGGCCCAGGTGAGATTACAAGGCATTCTGGTGAAGTGGAGCAAAGGCTCGTGGGGATTGTAGTCCTGTATTTGAGTCTATTTTTTACATCCCTCCATTTGATCGTTTGAAAAAAATTATTTTTTTTTCAAAGGATCATGAAAACATAATCAACTTAAAGATTACAATAATTTGAGGATAAGAGAAACAAAAGAATAAAACCAATAATTGCTGAACGCATTGACAAAAAGCCGTTAGGGGACAGTTCCCTTTGGCATGAAAGTATAGATACAAATAAATGTTCAATCAACCACACCCAAAGTTCAATTTTGTGCAACTTGTGGTCTGGAGGCTTCTTCATGGTGGCTTCTCCAACCATTCAGTTCTGGATTCAGCGAGGGAGCATCTTCTTTACCTAACCTTCTTCTCAAAAAGAATTTAAACTTTGCAATTTAAATAATGATATTTTTTTTACATTCCCCCCGTTAAGAGGGCGATTAAAAAAAAAAAAGGATGACTTAGGGATGCATGGCTGAGGTATGAGGTATATGAATCATTTGGCAAGAGATATTAAAAAGACATCAGAAAATCCAAAAGAAAAGAAAAATTTCTGGATGAAAATATAGACTATCAAAGTCTTATGTGTAAAAATTCCAAGTAGAAGAAAAATAAATCTATAACAGGTCCTTCAATCAGGGCCCAATCAAAATGATCTAAGCAATGATGCATTTACCCAGTCAGTAGCCAGGACTACAGAAAGTTGCCACACTACGAGAGGCAGAAAAGAAAGGGACCAGATGATAGAAGCCAAGTAGGAGCCAAGTTTGGGGATACTCATCTGTGAGTATCTTCAGAGTGAGTGTGGACACAAGGAAAACCTATGCCTTAACACACGTTAAACACAGTAACCTCGAGTCTTCACACTAGGTTCAAGACCTTTGTATTGGCCTAGAAGTGCATCAATCCATCCTGGATTGGCGTTTCTTTGGCTCTGTGCAATGGCTCTTGTGTGTATATCTTGTCCTGGAATCAGACAGAATCATTAAGCAAAGCCCCATAATTTATTTAAATAATTAGTGGCATCGTTTTTATAGTCACAAGCTTTTTGGGGTTATGCATTAGCAAATGTATTTCAAACTTGTAGCACTGAAAAGTCAAAAAGTTAAAGAAAATCTTAATGCTGGTGACATGTGCTTCAAATATAAAAAGGAGAGAAAAATAAATAAAAAAACTGAAAAAGTATATTGGACATGCAAGAAAAATATAATAATAAAAGAGCTTTAAAGAAAATTCAAAAATATAGCTTATAATCATTGACACTCTGTGTCAGCTAAGAAAATATAAAATGCAAGGCTTTCTCACCAAAAAATGAGATCCATTTCCTCTTAATATTCGGCCATGATCACTGTGAGTAGAAGGCAAATGAATTGAACAAGGTTAACAATTTTTCATTTTTTTAAAAATACAGTAGTACAAATATGTAGATATTAAAGTCCCCAAAATTCTCAATAGCCCAATTAATTACAATAGCAAACAAACACACTTTCATATTTCACATAAGTTGCTTTATGGCATTTTTAAAACCTATGAATTGATGGACATTTGTCACAATTTTTACAAACAGAGCAATCCTTCAACCTTGGTAATAAACATATTTTTAAAACAAAGTAAAACTCATCTTGGGTTTCGAACCTAATCAAGAAATCTAGATATCATTCTGGTGCAAGTAAAGTAGTGAGCTGAAGAGCATAAATAAAGGGGTGCTCCTTTTGGAGGCTTTTAGGGATACAAATGCCCTGAGATTAACTGCCCAACTTCCATTCACATTAGGGGAGATGGGGAGACTGAGGCAGGTAGAAATTAGTTTCTCTCTGCAAGGAGTATTATATTTTTTAGAGGTTTATTGAAGATGAAGGATTAAAGAAAATACAGAATAAGAAACACGTGTTCAGGCCATAGAGTGGCCTCGACACAACCGCACCTACATTATGAAAAAAAGCCACGCCTGCCCCAAAACGGAAGTCCAAGAGCCCTCAAAAGCCTTTGAATCAGCTTAAATACCTTCTGGATCTCGGCCCAGGTGAGATGACAAGGCATTCTGGGGAAGTGGAGCAAAGGCTCGTGGGGATTGTAGTCCTGTATTCGAGTCTATTTTTTACACTCCCCCACCTCGCACCCCTACTGACTAACCTACGAGTAGGTTGGGCTATAACGGAGAGGTGCGCTATAAGTAAATTTTCTTCTTGTACTGTACAAATTCACACACACACACATTTTTATATGAAGTTGTATGTAAATATAACTGTTCCCTTGTGGTATATGTATGGATGTATATATAATCTGGAGAAGTTGCAGGCTAGTAAACTACCACTCTAACAGCTAGAGACATCATTGAAGTATGTTGTCTGAGTTGAGCTCTGAAGGGAGACGGGGATCCCAGAAACTGGAGGTGAGAAGGGTGTGGGTCTCAGGCACTGGGCGTGCTATAAGGGGGTATCTCAAAAGCAAGAGGAGAGGAAGAATGATCAGAGCCCGCATGCAGTGGGCTTTCACAGCACAAATGAGAAGGTGGGTGAGGCAAGATGTGTTGAGCACTACTTACCCTTGAAGCATCATTGAGCGATAAGATAAGCAGCCGGGACTTCTTGAGTGAACTCCAATCATGACAAGCAGATCTGATTGCGCTTTTTTTTTTATTGAATTATGAGATTAGTGGTGAATGGGAGGTAGTCGATGGGATGCATTTGGATTTTAGCAAAACATTTGATACAGCATCTTATGAGTTCTGAAATGAATGCAAATAGTTATGATCAGAGAATAAGGGAATGGAAAGGAGGGGAAAGACTGCAAAGGAAAGAGGGATGCTCAGTGGAGATGAGCCATCTTGGGAAGCCCATAGTGAAAAGAAGATGCTGCAGGATGCTGCCTTCATTGTCTGTTTTAGCTCTGGCTTCACAAGCTATCTCAACACAGCTAAAGGGCTTTCTGAAGAACTGAGAATTCCAGGACATCCATTCCACTGGAGAAAATTCTCTGATGAGGAGAAAAAAACCACCCCAAAACAAAAACCTGTCCACCCAAATGATGTTTATTTGTTTAAATCCCACCCCTCTCTCTCATATCTGAAGCTTCTTTTTATTTTTCATCTCTAGCTATACCACTAGTTCATGATGCTCTAGCAAAACTAGTCTGTTTTCTAACTTTCCAAAATGGCATTTCATTTCTTTTTAATTATGAATTTGACAGATATCAATAGGAGTACATAAAATTGCAAAGAACAAAAAGTAACAAAGACTGAACTTTGTTACTTAATTTTTTTATCTTATTTTTTTTAAACCCTTACCTTCCGACTTAGAATCAATACGGTGTATTGGTTTCTAGGCAGAAGAGTGGTAAGGACTAGGAAATGGGGGTTAAGTAACTTTTCCAGGGTCACACAGCTAGGAAGTGTCTGAGGCCAGATTTGAACTTAGGCTCTCTGGTCTGTAGGACTGGTCCAAATCCACTGGGCCACCCAGCTGCCCTGACTTAGTTATTTTTAAGTGAATGATTAATGAAATAAGTACTAACAAAAATGCTCAGCTTTTCAGTATCTCCACTCTTTTCTGGAACTTAAAATGTTTTATTTGACATTATTTTCCTTAATATCTCTTTTGAAAAATCACTATCCTTATCTCTCACCAGCTCCCATTTATCTTAGAGAAAGAGAGAGACAGAGAGACAGAGAGAGAAATAAAGAGAGATAGGTAGATAGATATAGATATAGGTATAGATATAGATACAGATATATCACCTATTCTCTACTTGTCCACCAGCTTTCTGCCAAGAATGGAAAGTCATGCTTTACTACTAGGCCCATGGAGTTATGACTGGTTTTTGCTTTAACCAGTCTTTTAAAATTTATTTTCCTATCTGTACTGTCATCTATATAATTTCTCTCCTAGTTCTGACTACTTAATCCTAAATCCATTCATATGTATTCTCTAAATCTATCTCTTGTGCCATTTCTTGTAATGTAATAACAAGAATGAAGACAACATTGAGGTATGTGAATTTCAAAACGATTCCATCCTAATCAGACCATTCTTTAGAAGATGTGATTTAGCTATTTCCTGATCAGTAACAATGGAGATACTTGGAATAACAGAATCAGCTCTTGGAAACTCTACATTCTTCACCCTACTCAGTTTAACAAGATTTTTTGAAGGTCTGCATCAAACTCAAGATTTAATTATCTGAAGAGATGGCCTTCAACAGACATGTGCAGAAAAAAGGACAGACCTCTGGGCTTTCCTAAGTCAAGCTAAGTCATCATTGGTACAGATGAGATGCAGGGAAGTGATGTAAAACTGTCTATATAAGGCACGTCACTTCCTGCCTCTTGGTCTTTCCGTGGAGAGGTGACTGGCTGGCAGCATGCTAGGCACCAACATCTTGGCAGTGGTGGCAGTTATTTGTCTGGGTTTTGGCAGTGAGTTTTGTCCTTGACCTGATTCAGGTTCAGGCATCTCAGCTGAGCCCCTTTTGGAGTTCACATTGATTCCTTCCTCCTTTTCCCTTTCCTTCTTCCTTCTTCTTAATCTTCTCTACTATATCAATTAAATTACCATAACATTTGGCAGCTGACTTGGATATTTTATTATTTGGGTTTTTCATTAGGATTTTTATAAGTAAAATTCTTGGCGACCTAAATTAATTATACATTCAGTCTCAGCCATAATTTCACCCTTTACAGGTAACACAATGAATTTTGGCAAACAACTTTACATGGATTCTCTCATTTGATCCTCCCAACAGAGGGAGGTTGGTGCTATTATCATTTCCATTCTAATAGGTTCTTATACCACCATTCGTTCAGTCATTTCTACTGGGAACCTTTTGGGTTCCAAATGGCTTCCCAGAATGGTTGGATTGACTCACAGTTAAACCACTCTACAACTCCACCAACAATGCACAGCCATGACTATCTTCCTATAGCCCATTCAACAATTGCCTTTCCTCCCTTTTACCATCATTGCCATTTTGACAGGTATGAGGTGGAACTCCAGTTATTTAAATTTACATTTGTTTTTATCAATAATTTGGAACACATTTCTTTTCAATTTGATTGGCAATAATTAAAACTTCTTCCCTTAAGAATGTCCTGTTCATATTTTGATAATTTATCTTTTGTGGAATAGGGCAGGTAGGTGGGACAGTGGAAAGAGTGCCTGGGCTGGTCAGGAAGATCTGAATTCAAATACAGCATCACTTATTAGCTGTGTGACCCTGGATGGGTCAATTAATCATGTTTATCTCAGTTTCCTCATCTGTAAAATGAGTTGGAGAAGGAAA
Source organism: Monodelphis domestica (assembly GCF_027887165.1). Classification (NCBI taxonomy): domain Eukaryota; kingdom Metazoa; phylum Chordata; class Mammalia; order Didelphimorphia; family Didelphidae; genus Monodelphis; species Monodelphis domestica. The sequence goes on from NC_077231.1 coordinate 321,650,291, forward strand.
TGGCAAACCACTCCAGGATCTTTACTAACAAAACCCCAAATGGGGTGACAAAGAACTGGACAGTACTGAAATGACTGAACAAACTCTTGGGGAATTATTTACTCTTGCCTGCTGTCATACAGGGTGTCCTGAAAGTCTTAGTTTCCAGCTTTAATAGCTTATTCTTAATACTAAGACTATATTTGTAGAAATTCTCTATTGATTTTGGATATCAGAGATTTATCACATGCATTTACTGCAAAGATTTTTTTTCTCCACGTTAATGGTTTCCCTTTTAATTCTAACTGCATTGATTTTGCTTCTTAAAAAGCTTCTGGATTTTGTGTCAGTGATTTTTTTCTGTTGTGATAATTTTATCTCTTGGTAATAATAATCATAGCCAATATTTATGTGCATTTATATAGTGCTTTCAGGTTTCCAAAACACTATTTAGGTAATCTTTTTTTGAGCAACAGCCTTGCTGTGGCTACTAATGCCCCTATTTTTCAGATGAGATAACTGATGCTGAGATGGGTTAGGAGACTTGCCCAGGGTCACACAGTTGGTAAATATCTCAAGGAGGCAGGATTTTTTATCTTAAGTATGGGATTCTAGCCCTTAAATGAGAATCACTATTCACTTGGTATCTCCATATCTTTGCCCAAATTAGCTCCTATGTCTGGAATGCATGACTTTATCACCATTGCCTTACAGGATACCTAATTTTCTTCCAAATTCAGCCCAGATGCCCCCCCTCCGCCATAGACAATGATTTTCCCCAAGGAATAACATTTGATATGTTATGTTTTGAATTTTCTATATGAATATTCTCCCTCAATACAAAGTAAGCTCTGGGAGGGTAAGGAATGTTTTATTTGGGGCATTCACTGTGGTCTTGCCTGAAGGAAAGCTTCATGTCCTTCAATCAACCCAGCCAACTTGCTCTCTTTCCCCTTTCCAAGCATGTGATGATGAACCCCTGATACCCACAGTGCATGGACTCTTCATTGGCAGAGAGGAACCTCAGACCCCATTCATCTTATATTCCTTCCTCCTTTTTGTAATTAAGGAAGTTGAGGCATGAAGAATTTGGGGGGTTAGTTTGTTAGTTTAAAATACCAAAAATGTGTATAATGCTTCATTTTTCAAGACCCTTGTCATACATTTTCTCAATCAGTCTGATGTCATGAGGTTTAAGACCCCCCCGAAATAGAGCCTGAATTTGAACCTAAGATCCTGGACTTTAAAGTTGAAAATCAGTGACGAGATTCTCTCTCCCAACTTCATTCTGTCAAAGATGAGGAAAATGAGTCCCATATAAAGTGACTTCCCCAAGGTTACAACAGGGTTTGAACCCAAGACCCCTTCTAAATTCCCCTCCCTTTGGAAGGTATCACAAAGCCTCCTTTGTGTCCTGCAGCATTCCTGGGTGCACCCTCCCATAAACCCTCCTTATAGGAAGGATACAAACCACACTCGGAAGAACCCTCTTCTGAGTCTCCGGATGATTTGTGGATATCTACAAGTCTTCTGGTGGTCCATCATGTGTCTGCCTCACCTTCATTTACCTTTTGTTATGTTAAACTGGAAAAAACAACACAGAACTATTAAAGAGTTAGAAAAAGCACTCTTTAATTATGGAATAATTCTGAATTATATATTAATAAACAATAATAACTAAATATAGGAGTTCAGTGCTTAGTTAGGCCTCCTCACAGAGATGAGCACTATAAACCCCAAACCCTGGCAGCTCTGCTCACTGAACTCCTGGGATTGCTAACTGCTAGAGATGGACAGCTCTGAAGGACAAAAGAATTTGGGGAACACATACACCCTTTTAGGGGAACCTAAAGGAGGAGGATGAGAGAGGATAGTTGATTGACTTTACAATAGTAACAAAGAAAATGAGGCGTACTAGACAGGAAAAACAGTGAGGGGCTGATGCTTTACAATGGACCCAAAGGGAAAAAGCTCAGCCTGGCAGATGGCCGGAAGAACTTTGGCCTAAGGGGAGAAACCACTGGGACACAAAGAGAAACTTAACACCTGATGGGACCAGACTTTAAGGGCTATTGTTAGTCTGAGGCTCCTGGAATTGGGCTTTCCCTCTGGGAGAAACTCCCGGGACAAGGTCAAACTTAGTTTTCACTTTCAAGCTATCCAGCCTGGGGGGGGGGAGGGGTCATCAGATCTCTCTAGGCTAAGTGTGGGGGTTCTAGATTTCCCGTCCTACTTTTCTAGGCTCACCTTCCAACTCGACCCAGGAGTTGGTGAATCCCTGGTGAATTTTTTTTCGGGTTTTGGGCTCATTATTTGATGAAACAGGCTGAGAATCCACCAAACATGCCAGTTACATAATGTTCTGTTTGCCTTGGCACTGGAAGGCAGCCACAGGGTGATCCACGCTACTGAGAACACATGTAGGTAAGCCGCTGGTCTCCGGGAGCCAGGTTAGCATCGTACCTCATTAGGGAGAGCCATGAAGAGCAAAAGGAGCTTTAATGGAATTCACAGTTATTCCTAAATTGGGAGGTGTTGCTAAAAGCAGGGAGGACAGAAACATTTTAGCAACCAGAAGTGAGAAGCAGAGGTAAAAGAAAGCAAAAGCACATGAAAAGCTCATGGGACCCCCTTGATCCTAATGAGGGACGGAGAGTCGCTGGGGGTCCTTCACACAGCCTGGGGAGGAGGGTATTCAGAGCTCGCAGCCCATCTCAGGCAGGGCACTGCCAAGCTGGAGGCTGTCCAGAGCCGGAGGAAGAGCCTTAAATCTGGCACATGTAATCAGTTTAAGGAACTAGTGACATTTAGCTCAGAGAAAACAAGGCTCGGGGTTCAAAATGTTATTGTTCTTGACTGTCTGAAGAGCTCCAATGGGCACAAGGGAGTGGACTTGTTATTTTTGTTCTTAGAGGAGCACTTACAAATGATAGGAGACCATGTGAAGGTAAAATACAGGGCTGGAGGCAGGGGAACTTCCTACCAAAGGGAACCCAATCAAAGAGGATGGACTGCCTCTGCGGGGAGTGGAGTCCCCTCAGCCAGTGGCTGTATGAGCCCTTGTTAGGGAGGAAACAGCGAATTCTCGTGGAGCTGTGGTTTGGGTGACAGCCCCCAAGATCCCCACCATCTTTTCTCTCCTTCAGCCTCGTCTCGGATCCATTTCCAGATCTCCTCTATCCTATCTCCTTAATGTCCTTTGCAACAACTCCTCTCCACCCACATACTCTGGGCTCTACCTCAGGTCCTCCTCACCTTTCACGTGGTCAATGGCGATAGCCTCTTAATTGGCCTCCTGCCCTCTAGTGCCTCCCCCCTCTCCATCCTCATCCTCCACAATGATGCCAAAATTGTTTCTGTGAAAGAGATTTTACTGTCACTTCACTCATCCAAATTAAAAAGGGATTCCTCAGTGCTTGGCTCTCTACCATCCTTTGGATCCCAAATAAAGGCCAGCAGTTTAGCAGTTAAGGCCCACCAAAGCCCGCTCTGTCAAGTACCCTTCCTGCACTTCCCACTGGAAAATATCTTCTTCTTGTTGCATTTCTTAGGCTGGGCTGCCTTATACCCCAAGGCAGTGATTCGGAGGCTACCAGCCCTCCCTCAGGCCCTGATCCTGGCAGGTGGGAGGAGAACAGAACCGTATCAGTGTCTCTGCTGATGTTCTTCCTTGTTATTTGCTTCTTACGCAGTCCTGAGCTCTCACTCGGGGTCTTCCAGGGTCCGCTCACTTTCCTCCTCTTCCCAGTTTTATCTAAGCATTTTCTTTCAGTGCCTCCGGAGAGCCTCTCCACGGCTAAGTGATGTGTTTGCCAAAGACATCCTTCCTGGTCATCCTGAGATCTGGAGGGCTCTTGTCTAGCGTTCAGAGATGCCACGGTACAATGGATGGAACCCTGAACCTGTCAAGAACAACTACGGGGGAGCAGCCAAGGGAGATGGCATGGGTGAGCGGTGCTCAGGTGAGCCAGGATCCCAAGTAGGAAGGGAAGAGAGGAGAGGAGAGGAGAGGGGAGGAGAGAAGAGGAGAGGAGAGGAGAGGAGAGGAGAGGCAGCCACCCCATTCTCTACCCCCTCCTTGGAAGGAGACACAGCTCAGCCAACACAAGCCTTCGGTGGCCACCCAAGGAATCGAGGAACATCTTAATGGCATTTTTAAGTCCTGATTTCTGACTTTGTTTGCTGGTGTTTGTTTTTCCCCTCCTGATATTTGACCTGGCAGAGCTAGTCATAAGATCAGGGGGAAAAGGGTAAATTGATTCCTTGTTGCCTCAGGGACAAGTTGGTAAAATTCACTCTTTAAGCTCCGGTTCAGCAAACTCAAGAGCAGTTCTTTCAAGAGGACTGGATTTATGATGCTGCAAAAGAAGTCCTAGAATCCTCCTGAAGCCACGGCAAGGACAGGAGGCGATGGGTGCCACTCATCCTCCTAAGAGGAGCTTCTCAGCTTTCTTCAGCCCCTCACAGAGAAGGGACCCTCATTCATTTAAGGAAGGCAATATGGCGCAGCTGCAGGTTCTCCAGCCCACAGGCTGCTCTCTCCAGGCTCCTCCTGGCCCCCGGCCCCCCAGACAGGCTGCTCTCTCCAGGCTCCTCCTGGCTCCCATGGGTGACGCGCTTGCTGAAAGTCAAACACCAGCCTCTATTGCCTGTGCACTTTCACTGGACTGTCTGCCCTTTACCCCAGCCTGCCCCCATTTGTTTTGGAATCTCAGTCCTCTCATTCAGTGTGTTGATCTTGGCCACAGTTGTGTCGCCTCCTTGAAGATCTAGGAATGATTCTAGGCTCTTTCCCATCTTTTACCCCCCCCCCCCCCAAAGAAACCAGGTCCTCCATCCCTAAACACTTGTTTGTCCCCCGATAATACCGTTTTCAACAAGAAGGGCTCCTGCTCCACAGAATTCATAGGAGTAACACTAGCCATATTTTCGATGCAATACACAACTTTTCCTCCTAGATAAGAAATCCCTGACCTCAGGGTGACACGCCTTGGTCCAGTCAATGCTCCAGAACCTTTTCTGGCTTGGGGAACATCTGCCCTGCCCCCCCCCCCCAGCAGCAGGTGTTAAGGTTTATTCTGAATTCTGTCCCCATCTCAAGGATGGCTGGGGGCAAACTGTACCCAGAGCTTTATGAAAACACATGCAAGTTGTAAGTGGCAGGAGCAGCAGCATGCATCCCCTTTCCCCACCCCTAGCCTTGATCACAGGCAAGTATTGATTTATTGAGGACACAAAGGAGCTCGGCGAGCATTACGTCTAAACTCAGAGGTGTCTTCTGTTCCAGGGAACATCCAATTTTCTCCTCCTTTTCATCTATTGGTGGACTTTAATAACGAAGGTGACAAGAGCCGACATGATCTCCCAGCATGCCCCCGCTCTGACTTCAGCAATAAACACCCACCCGGAAGGTCCAGACTTGCTCTCTTCGTCTACCATCTTTGCTGGACTGAAATGGAAAATGATGGTTCTGTTCAAGGACTTACCGAAAAAAAGAAGCCCTTTCTTTTGGCCCCGTTATTTGGTTAAAAGAACCACGTGGCGGAACAAAGCTTCATTTTTTCTTGGCCCACAAGAGAGACTTAAAAAATGCACACCTGGTACCTTTCCCAACTGCGCATGGGAATCAGCCAGGAGCGAAGAGGCCTCCCACTGCGCTGCTGTGCATCGATTGGGCTGGAGGGCACCTCCTCACGGAGAACAATTGATTTCTGGGTTGTTGTTAGCAAAGAGATTTTAATAGTTTCTGTACATACTGCCATGCTCGAGGCGCCAGAAGCAAGAGGCACGTATGACAATAATGCCGTGATCAATGGCTCTGCTGGCAGCGCCATGCCCCTGTCTGCTCTGCCCAGAGAGTTTGGCCGTGAGGAAGAAGGCGGCTTCAGCACCTTGTGATGCACACATAGCCTGCGAGGCCGAGGTGCTCTGTTCTAGGCACTCAGGATCCCAGAGACGGAAGAAGCAATTCACCAAATCGCCTGCGTGTTCCGTGGGTCACACAGTTTGTAGCTATGTGGGCGACGGGGAGCGCTCTTAGAGTCTTAGAGTCAACAAGCATCCGTTATTGATTGCCTGCTGCGCAGGTGAGAGACTCCTTCACTGCCTCTCGCAGTAGGTTGTCCCATGAAATCGTGTTCCGAGCAGGGGAACGACAAGGGACCACATACAGCAACCGCTACGCCCAGAACAGACAGAGATGACAAGGAACACACGCATCGTACAAGCCCAAGTGCTGCGAACTCTGCCCCATCTCAGAACAGTGCAAAGACGTGTCAAAGGTGGAACGAAGCCCAAATATTCCACCAGAGGGGCTAAGGGACATTCACGACACACCTCAGGAAGCCAGAACTGGCCACAGTTGGGGCAAAAAGAGGCCAGACATGGAAAACGGGGGCTGACACACCTAAGAGGACACTAACGTAATTGGAAGTGGGAGAAATAGAGTCTGGAGAGGTAGAGATCAAAAACGAAAACTTAAAACAGAGGGAAATGGAAAAAGAGGCGAGAGAGTTACAAAAAGACACATTAGACAGAAAAACAAAATATCTGAAACTTACAAAAGCACACAAGAGAACAATGGGGTGGACAAGGAACAAATCAAGAGAGATCTAGGAGATTTCCTGATATGCAGATATGGGTTGGGAATGAGGAGCACCAGGGTCCCTGACACATCCTTACATCAAATCCAACGTCACAAACATGTCACTGATTCTCCAAACCCCAAAGAGGAAAGAATAAGCGAAAAGCAGGAGACAGCCCAAGAAAAGTCCCGAATCACAGGTTCTGACACTCAGAAATCCATGCTAAAGTGCAAGGACAAGTTTCTGTACAGAGGGAACCAAAAGAGTGTGAACAAAAATCCAACCTAGATCTAGAGCAAACGATTTCTTTCCCAGAGAAATAGCCGGTTTACACCACTCAGATAACAACACAGAATTAAACAAGAGTCTCAAACCATCACAAGAGACCACTGAGAGGGAAGGGGAAGGCATTGTCAAACGCCTAACCAAAAAGACGCGTTTTCCCATGAACCAGAAATATCCACAAAGCCCAGGGAGGAGGGTGAGGGAGAAATGAGACAAGATCAAATAACTTAACATTCTCTACGAAACTCTAACCTGAATCATTCAAAATGAAAAAGTACCTTTGGCACACTCTGTAACAGAAAGCCCAAAGAGCCCACCATGGGACAACTTACACACAAATGATCTGATAAGGGACACAGACACAAATGTAAAGGAGGATACATCAGCAACATCATTCCACACAGACGAGAATCAAATCCTGATAACTTCACAAGAAGCGGTAGAGAATCAATATCTAACAGAAGGGGAAACAGATCTACACACAGATGCCATGGCCTAAAGTGAGAAATTACAGGGCAAGACTTAGGTCAAGGCATGGAAAACCCAGAATCACTGAACACAATGGTACCAGTTTTGCAAAGCAATTATAACCAAGAACCTTATGTGTGGATAAAAGTTGGGGAACAAAACTATAAAGCTTTGATTGATCCTGGGGCAGCAAGATCTGTTCTCAAGTCATTCCCAGGGAACAGCACTATAGGTGGGTCTGTGACAGTAGCTGGAACTACCAGGAAATACGAAGGGTTCCAAAACTTGAACCAAAGATGGTGAAGCTAGGTCCTTTATCAATTGATCACACCTTCCTACTAATACCTGGATGCCCGGATAATCTTTTGGGGAGGGGCTTTTTATGCAAAATTGGGGTGACTATTCAGTGTGAGCAATCAGGGAAAGTCTATTTGCATCTACCGAAGCAATCATTAAAACACTATCTACTTCTATTATTGGGGCAATTTAATGAAACATCTGATCAGCTGCACATAGACAAACCAATGTTTGAAATCCCCAAAGATATACTGGAGGGCATATGGGCTAGACATTTGAATGATGTAGGCAGAATTAAATCAGCCACACCAGTGAAAATTGAGGTGAAAGAAGGAACCCTCCCAAATCCCTCAATATAAACTGAGCAAAGAGGCCACGGAGTGTATTGCTCCCATTATCAAGAGTTTATTGGAACAAGGCATACTAAGACCTACAATTTCAGAATTCAATAGCTCGATTTTAGCAACCAAGAAGAACAAAACAACAGCTGATGGAAAAAAAAAAACCATTTGGAGATTCGTGTAAGATCTCAGGGTGATCAATAGTTTCATAAGAAGAACCCATACAATCACTCCATCCCCAAGTGCTATAATATCAGAGATCCCCAGTTCATCTAAATGGTACACTGTGATAGACTTGGCAAACACTTATTTTATGATCCCCCTCACAAAGGAAAGTCAGAACATCTTTGCATTCCAATGGGGGGACATCAAACTCTGCACAACCCGATTAGTTCAGGGCTGTGCAGAAAGGGCATCAATATTTTGCCAGCTATTGAAAAGAGATATAGAATCAATAAAATTCAAACATAGCTAAATAGTGCACTATGTGGATGACTTCCTGCTTGCATCTCCATCTGCTGGACCTTGACTCACTATCCAAGAGACAAGCATCAGGCCCATACTAGGGAATGTTCCTTAGTACCATTCCAATATGCTTTCCCCATATCCTTGCCTTTGGGAAGCCTTCTTCTAGAAACATAAAGGGATAACCAATGGGTAAACCAAGGGGTTTACCAAGGGGAAAGAGATCCCCTTGGCTTTTTAAATCAATAATCCCTCCATTTTCTTGAATTAACAGAAACTTGTATCTTTCCAGATAACTTTCCACCTCCTGAAACCTTCTGGACTAGTGGCTACCCTCTTTCTCTACTCCCCATTTCAGGTATCTTCCATTGGAGATACAAATGTAGGACTGGTAATAAAGTCAGTAACAAGGTACCATGCCAAGATATTCTTGTCAAGTAAGAGTAAGAATCAGACACTTTCCGTGGTATGAACAAACCTAAACATCTATCAGATAATCTTAGTCCTTAGACTAAGGGTGGGAAATGTCCATCAATTTAAATACTCTTGAAAGCCATGGAATGACCTGGAGTGTGTTACAGACAAAAAGAGTGGTTGCCATAAACTGTGACCACGAAAATATGGGATCAAGACTTTGAATTGCCAAAAGCATAAAGATAATTTTTAGTGTCTTGGTTTAAATAAAAAATAAGTGATTGCCATGGGAAAAATTCCCAAATATGAAATACCCAAGTCAGCTGGGTTTTATGGAGATTTTAATTAATACAAATTAAGGAATTAAAGAAAGGGAGAGAGACAGAGTAAGAGGAAATAATAGGAAGGAAAACTAAGTCAGTCTTTAATCACTCACCACAAGATTGTCCCAAGCAAAACTCTAGTATTCAGAGAGATCCTCCAGTTCAGTTCCTGAGCTTAAGTAAGTTCAGCCACCGAGAGACCTCCAATTCAGCTTCCTAAACTGAACTAAATCCAGAGACCTCTGACCTCCTTTTAAAGAGAAATTTCTCCTATGTCACCTCCCCTAAATTTTCACATCTACCAATCACAGTAGATGTTTTCCAAAGGACTGGCCATTCTTAATTCACATCTTGTTATCACCTTCTTAATTCACATCTTGTTATCACTTTCTCTGGGTAGACTAAAACTTCTGAGTAATTCAGTCTCTTTGCTAAGCTTGCCCTTTTAGTGATTAATTTAACCTTCATAGGTACTTAGCACCCTTTTGTATTCGATCCAAAAATAGACCTAGCTTAAGGGCTTTTGCCTCACTATAAATATGGGTTAAGTACTTTTTCATTGTTCAGTAAGGAGTTTACAACTTTATCTTACCCTAAGGTATGCCTAAGTATGGGTGGAGTAATTTGAAAGTTCCCAATACATTCCTGATCAAGTACCCCCATTATTTAAATGGGAAATAGCCTTAACCGAATATTCTAAGGTAGAGTCTGAGAAATTTTAAGAATCACAAGTGATATTGGATGGGAAGTCTGGATTGACTGAGGGGTTTGGTCACATCTTGTAAGAATCTATATGGAACCCAAATCCTTGTTTAGAATAGGTAATCTGATTTTTGGTCACCATACAGGGGAACAATTCTAGCCAAGGAATCACTTGAGGAAGAAGTGAAGATTTTCCTCCTAGTCCTAGTCTCCTCCTCCTAAGTCCTTGAATGGATGAGAATCTGGTGAATTTTGAATGTTCAGACCGATTAAGCATTTCCCACCATGCTCTAGCAGCTCCTCTAGAATAGCTGGCAGAAGAGTCTGCATTGATATTTCAGGAAAAAGTGGACTCAATGGGGAAAGGTAGGGTTAGGGTTAAGGTTCTCCAAGGAGGCCAGCAGAAATACACCATACATAATAGGAGCATTGTCAGAATGACAAAAAAAAAAAGAAATTCCAGGGGCTGTGAATTATCCCCTTTTCCCCATTAACTTCTATTCACTTTCTCGTGGACTCTGTATCCTTGTGGGCTTGTGCATCACAGCACTGGGGGAGAGAGCAGTGTTTTGTTCCAACTATACTACTAAAGTAAGTACCTGTTACTTAAGGTTAATTAAGTCTGTCTGGCTAATTCAGATCAGCTAACAATCATGGAGGGGTAAACATACCAGTCAGGGCTTCTGAGTATTAGAAATACTCCCCCTCAATCACTCAGAGCTACCTGGAGAATTCCAAGGGAAGAGAGAGTAACTGTGCTGGGAGAGTCAGCCTCCCTTCATTTGTAGCTCAAAGAAAGAAAGGAAGCAGGCCTTCTCCCTAAGAACCTTACATTCTTCTGGAAGATACACCAATAAGTAAGGGGGATAATTGATCAGGGAGAGAGCACTGACAATTCAGAAGATCAGCAAAGTATTCAGGACGGGGCATCGAAAATTGGCATTGAAAGAAACAAAGGATTCTATGAGACAAAGGCACGAAGAGGGGGAATTTGGGGTTTGGGACAGAGACTCTGTGAGGGAATAAAAAATGACTGATAGGATGCTAAGGTTGGAGAGCAGCAAGATACCTATTGGAGGAGGGATAGACATCAAGGAGGAAAAAGGCTGGAGTTGAAGGCAAGTTGATGAGTTGATGTCCTAAAGGCAGAGTTTTGAGCAAGGCAGAAGCATGATCATATCTGTGGTTTAGTAACATTAGTGGACTTTTGTATAGAGAACAGTTTGAATGGTTTTTAGGGATGGGGCTTACAAAAAGGAAAATGGAGGAAGAGGCTTTCAAAATAGCACAAATCAGATGCGATGGAGGTCAAAATTAGGATGATGGACATGAAAGTGGAGAAAAAGAAAGGGATGAATGAATTCAAGAGATTGCATGGAGAAGAAAATAAGAACACAGCAAATGACTGGATATGGGAAGCTTTGGAGAAAGTGAGGGCAAAGGCAGACTTCAATATGGCAGACCTGAGTGACTGGATGAGGATAGAGGCTTTGATGGGAAAAGGGAAGTTTAGGAGGTAGTAGAGTTTGGGGAGAAGATAGCAATAGTCCTTTTTGTTATGATTATTTTGAAATGCTCAAAGGACATCCAGGCAAAGATTATCAGCAGGCTGCTGGACATGTGAAATTAGAGCTTTAAACAGAACAAGGCTGGATTTGGAAGTCAAAGTGCTTTGCAGAAGTGATTATTACACTGATATCTACTGATAAGATCATTGAGAGTAATAAGAATACTAGGAAAGAGACTTCATGGTATGCCCAGGAAGCAAAAAATAAAGATGGTGATCATGCTGACAGTGATGAAGATGACAATTGATATTTACATAGCACCTTAAGATTCGCAGGGCACTTTACAAATACAATTTGATTTTCACCAAAACCCTGGAAGATAGATGATATTATCACCATTTTACAGTTGAAGAAACAGAGCAGATATCATTTAAGTGACAATGGATAAATCACTTAATCATTCTCTGCCTCAGTTTCCTCTTCTATAAAATATAGATAATAATAGCAGAGAGGCAGAGGCACAAAATGGTTGCAAACTTTGGAGAAAATGGGAAGAGATGAAATGATGGGAAAAGTCCAGGGGGATATAGGCCTGGTCTTGACAAACAGCAGAACAATCTCTTTGCCAGCAGGGGAACAAAGGGGGAGAGAAGGGAAGTGTCTAGGAGATTTTGCTCTATAAAAGAGGAGAGAAGAGGATGCTCAGAAGGAAAGGCCTCTTTCTACCCCACAAGTTAGAAAGCAAAGTCCTCTGTTGAGACAGGAAGAGAGTGGCTGCTGTGGGAATCACGGACTAGGGGAACAAGAATGGAACTCAATGTCCATTAGCTCAGTCCATCCCTAGAAAATAATGTCCACTACAAAGCATTGCATTGGTGACTGACTATTCTTGAAGACCCATAGTCAGGGAAACCTCCCACCTTCTAAGGCTGGCCATTTAATTTATAGATAGCTTCAATTGTTAGGAAGTTTTTCCAATTCAAGACTCTAGTTACTTTTTTTAAAATAGTATCCACACCTTGCTTTTGGTTCTTCCCTCTACACCAAAGAGAACAAATCCAATCCTTCTTTCACTTAATGACCCTTAAATCCATGAAGGCAGCTATCATGTACCTTGAGAACCCTTCTCTAGACTAAACATGGCTATTTACTCAGTTTCTTCCCTTATGGCATGAAATCCAAGCCTCTCTCCGCTTGCTCCTCCAGGGGTCTCCACAGGTTATCTGTGTCCTTATACATGATGCCCAGAATTGAGACCACATATCCAGGTGGGATGCATCCAGGGCAAAGCATTGTGGGACCATCACTTCCCTAGCGCTGGCAGCTCTTAGGTTCCTCATAAATTAGCTTTCTTGGCAGCTCTACTATGCTACTGACTCACATTGAGTTTGCTGACCCATTGACTTCCCACATCCTTTTTAGTCATGCCTTCTCCTTATTTAAGAAATGGATTTCTTGAACCAAGACTTTCCATTGATTAGATATCTTTGCATCTAATTTGGTTGAAGCCTGTTTTTGATTCTTTTCAGATCTTTTGGAATCCTCAATTTTTGTGCTTCCAGATGGCTTAAGACACCAGTGAAAGGCTTAAAGTATCATTTAACCCTAACTTTTGGTCTTCTAGAAGGGCAGTGGGGGTTGAAGAAAATTGCTGTGGCCTGGTGACAAGGAGCCCTAGATTCCATTCCTGGTTCTGCCTGGTCAGCTGGGTTATCTTTCTTTCTCTGTCTCCTCTTCTTTCCCCCTCTCCTCTTTTTCTTTTCTGTCCCTTTCTTCTCTCTCCCTTCCTCTTCCTCTCCCTCTCCCTCCCTCCCTCCCTCCCTTCCTCCTCTTCTCTCTCTTTCCTCCTCCTCCTCCTCCTCCTTGTCTTGATATGTGAATTTTCAGATCTCTTCCAGGTTTTGAATTTGAAAGGACTCCAATACACTAGTGTTGCCCCAAATTTAGTGATGTTAATGGTTATTCACGTTCCTTTCATGATAAACTGGCTCTCTGTAATGTCAGGGAAATCACTCATCTGAGCTGAAGTTTCATCATCTATAAAATAAATAAACAATATTCACATTACTAGCTTCCCTGGATGTATGGGAAAAATATACTGTAACCTGCAAAGCCCAGGTAAAATCTTATTTTTTAAAAATGAAATGGTCTTGAAACAAGATTTTTCAAGTCAGCAATTTATTCTTTTGCTGGATAAACTGTACTGAAGATGGGTTCAAAGGATTTAATCACAAACTGTATCAGTTCTATTCATTGTCTTATCATTCAGTCAATCATTCATTCAACAAGACTGGTTTAAGGACCTACTATGTGCTAGGCATGTAATAGGTCCTAGTGAATTGTTTCTTTAATGATTTAAATTTTTTTATGGATAGGAAGCAATGTGAAACTGAATGTTTGCAATGTTTGCTGCTACCAAAGGCTGCCAAAGGGAACAGAAGAAGATTGGTGAGGGGGAGAAGATTCTTCATTCCACAATTCCCTCAAAGCCAAATGATTCATTTCCACTTTCAGTTAGATGAAATCTTTTTAAACAGCTCCAATCGAATCTGTTGTTAAAATAACCACCATGGTTCACTCAGATTAAATATGTAAGGCCAAGAAGAGGACATTATTTTTGACTAGTCTGGGAAAGAGGAATGAAAAAATTTCAAGGAGATAGACCAGATTCCTTCAGTATGAATTAGATGATGCCCCCAGCCTGTTAACTTCCCACAGAGAGGGAAGGGATGAGGACTAAATGTTAGCTAATGCTTACACAAGTTTAAAGACAAGACCAGAGAAGAGCCCACAAGGGTGTTTATGTAAGGATGAGGCCAGGCATAATGTGCATCAGGCCATTTGTAATGGTTGAGAATGGATGATGAAAAGAATAATAATAGCTAATTTTTATAGAACTTACTGTGTGCCAGACACTATGCTAAGACCTAAGGAAATCCAAGGAAAGAGGAAAATATCCTGCTTTCAAGGGGAACATGTTCTAATAAGGAGATGATATATGAATAACTGGATAAATATTAAATTCATGGAGAAGAGAGGGAAGATAAATTGAGTCATGAAGGCATTAGGGGAAGGAGATGAGGAATAAGCTCATGCTGAAGATTACAGTTGAGTTGAGTTTTGAAGGAAGTCAAGGTTTTAAGATGGTGACTATGTGAAAGAGGAGGAGGAGATGAATAGATAATGAGTATTGGGGTGAGAAGTGGAGGATGATATTGAGGTGGGTGATTGGGAAGATGATAACTCCATGAAGAGCAACAGGAAATGTTGGGGGGATGAGAGTTTGGGGGTAAAATAATGATCTGTACTTTGAACATGTTGATTTTGAGATGCCAGTGGAACATACAGTTTAATATTTCCAGAAATCTGTTAGAGATTAAACTGCTGTGCAGGAGAGAGGTTAGGGTTGAATATGTTGATCTGGGAATTATGTATTTATACAGAGATGATAACTGAAGTCTCAAGAGCTGATGAAATATTTGAGCCAAATAACAGAGAGAGAGAGAGAGAGACAGAGACAGAGAGAGAGAGACAGAGAGAGACAGAGAGAGACAGAGAGACAGACAGAGAGAGACAGAGAGACAGAGAGAGACAGAGAGACAGAGACAGAGACAGAGAGACAGAGACAGAGACAGAGAGACAGAGAGACAGAGAGACAGAGAGAGACAGAGAGAGAGAGTGACGGACAGACAGAGAGAAAGAGAGAGACAGAGAGAGAGAGACAGAGAGAGAGAGAGAGAGAGAGAGAGAGAGAGAGAGAGAGAGAGAGAGAGAGAGAGAGAGAGAGAGAAAAGAGGCTCCAAAACAGTATTAAGGGACATTCACAGTTAGCAGGCATGACCTTAATGAAGATCCACAAAAACAGACAAAGAAGAAGCAGTCAGATAAGTGGGAGAACTAAGAGAGAACAGTCCTCCAAAAACCTAGAGAGAAGAGAGTATCAAGGAAAAGAGGTAGATCAGTGGTGTCGGAGGCTGTAGACAAATTGAGGAGAATGAGGATTGAGGAAATGAGAGATTTGGCAAACAAGAGATCCCTGAAACATTGGTGAGAAAAGGTTCCGGGGAATGGTGGGTTCAGAATCCAGATTTCAGAGGGTTTAGAATCAAGTGAGAGGAGTGGAAGGGAAGGTGTTGAGTGTAGATGACTTTTTCAAGGAGTTTATTTTTAAAAGATTTGAGGTTAAAAATACCATAAATGGTAGAAATAAATGATGGCTTTAGTTTTGGGGGTTTTAGGATGGGAAAGACCTTGCTCCATTTGTAGGCAGTAGAAATGGAGTCATTAGATAAGAAAGTAGGGATGAAGCAGGGGCTCCTGGAGAAGAAGAAGAGGGTGGGATTAGGGATGCTTATAGAGGGCTTGTTTTCAGAAAGCATAAAGCCACCTATTCATGCAAGACAGGAGCAAAGGAGGCGCTGTGAAAAGTAAGGAATGGAAAAGTTTTACGATGTGGGGTTCTCCATTCAAGACCAGAAAGTGAATGAGTCCCATGACTTATAGGCAGGGAGTTCCTTTAGGAATCTTCTTGTCAAAATCTGCTCAATAAATTCCTCGTGGGTCAACAAACCAGGATGAGAGAAATGATTCTGGGATTACGGGAGGGCTGAACTGACAGACAGACATGCAGCCTCTTGCCAATCAGTGACAAAGTTTAATGATTTGGGGACATACTTTATAGGGAGAATGATGTAGGCTAAGGGATTAGGTAAGTTTCCTGCAGAGACAATAGTTAGTAATGATTTACAAGATAGAGACAATGGATTTAGATTACTTCAGTGCTTCTAAACAGAGTTTTCACTAGGATAATAAATCACAGGTAAATATGTAACCATCTAGTCCAGATTCTTGGGGAAATGCTTGCTTCAGCAGGTAGAACAAGGACAGCCAGGAACAGCCAAGAACGTATCAGGGGCTTTGGGTGAGATCCTATGCGAGCTAGCCGATGGCTCTGATTTTATTGGAGCCTACTCTCTCTAGTGGGGGCTACATCTTCTGACATTAAATACTTCAGTTTTTATTCTTGTAATATGTAAAGCTGTATGGGCCCTTGGGAGGCATCTAGTTCAATCACTTCATTTTCCATTGAGGAACACTGAATCCAAGAGAGGAGGACGTGTCCTAAGACATACTGTGGGGTTGATGTGTGGAACCAAGTCTTAAGCCTTCCTAATTGGAAGACCTTCTTTGCTTTTTGGCCTTGGGACAGCTAAGCCTTGGAAGTGTGGATTTTCTCTTTTGTGAACTGGAATTCACTGAGGATTAATCCCGTGGCTGACTTTCTTATCCCGAGTCCTCCAGATTCCTTCAGTGGCAGGCTTCTGTGACCTGAAGGGATCAGAACTTACTCTCCTGACCATGAGTGGGTTTTCAAAGAGAGAAGCTGATGCCATGTGCAACTGGCTAACGTGCATATTAGAAAAGATCTTGAAATGGCCTTCAGCCATGGCTCCATGCTGTTGCTGTTACAGCTGCTGGCATTTTCCAACAGAGTTCTTTTAAATACAGAAAGAAAGAACTTGCTCCACTTTTTGGATTCAAAAATATTTAAATTCATGATGCACGTCAGGCATGGTACTAGGCCCTGGGTGCTGAGGAACAAAGAGAAAACATAGTACCAGCCTTCAAGAAACTTCCTTCCCATCATAGGGCAAAGCAAATACATAGATAAATCGTTTCACACTATGGTGGAGGAAGATAAATGACGTGAGATGAGGTGGGGAGATAGTAAGGATTTCTCAACAATGAGTTTTAGTTTTTCAATGAAGTATGAGGCAATGTCTTCAGTAGAGAGGGTGAAAGCAAGTGGGGTCCTATAGAGAGACTGAGGAGGGCTTAAAGAGAGGCATATAGTAACGTCTGTGAGGAAGGAGAGAACAAATCAATGAGGGAGGAATCAATAATTGACTTGCTTCTGTGGGGACCAAAGGAGATAAGCTAATATTTTATGGTGGACCCAGTAAACATGGCTTCAAGATTTCCTCCAGCTCTGCTAAGCAGTTCATGAGTAGGAGCAAAGATGGTGGAAGTAAAAAAAAGGCTGGAGTTTGGCAGGACATGATATCACAGCAATAGGACAAAAGAGCAAATGATTCAACAATATAGGGTAGAGTTGAATTAATTCACCAACAGGTCAAGATATAGGAGAAATGAAAGCATAGATAGTATAGGGGTAATGGTCCAGAAAGGAGCTGTGGGAAAGAGAAAATGGAAGTCATCATGGAGTAGAAGACCAATTCATAAGACAGAGGGAAATATTGAAGGCTAAAATATCTATGAGTGATGAGAAGATTAAGGATATGCCTTTCTTTGTGTGTAGTTGAGAGGAAGAAAGGAAGAGGAAGAGGAAGAAAGCTCATGGGAAATGAATAGAATGAGGAGCTGTGAAGTAAGCTAAGGGAGTCAGCATCAATGTTATTTGAAGACCCTTAGAATGCAGGTGACTGCTGACTCATAGGACCCCATAGAATAACACACTAATGGGAAATAGTTGAGAAAACAAATACAAATGTGCAGATATAGATAATGTCAAATTTTAAAACTGTCCATATGTGGCTTACAGAGACCCATATATATACTTTTTAGTGGCTGCCCTTTCGATTTGAGTTTGACCCCCCAAGTCTTAGAATGAAGACAAATATTGGGGATGAGAGAAAGACTCTGAGCCACAAGGAGAATTCCATGACTTTCTTTGAAATTGGGGAATGTGAGGGGCAGAGTTCAGGGCAAGGATTCCTCATTAAATGGATAATCTGGGATATCCTCGATAGCATTTGGAAATATACACACCATTTGTGGTGTGTATATATGTATGTATGTATATATATATATATATATATATATATATATATATATATATATATGTGTATGTATGACTCAATTACTGTGATTCATGCCTAGGAATTCACACTTGCTTGATTCATGGTGATAACACAGAATGACTCAGTGTTGGAGGGGACAGGAACTCGATGACGATGTATTTCAAACTCTACATGCCAAAGAATCCCTTCTTTCTCAAGGGGCCATCCAGTTTTGATAGGGGTAAAATTAGGGTTGTTGACTGAATATATTATACTAGTGGTCACCAGGGATTAAAATTCAATTCCAATAAAATACTCAAGTCAGTTTGGGATTTTTATGGTGGTTTTAATAACAATAGAAGGAAGAAATTAAGAAGAAGAGAGAGAGGAAAGGGAATTGGACTGCTCTGGCAAGCCAATAGGAGTTCAGAGGCCTTGGCCAAGGATCCTTCTCAATCTAGCTTGGCTTCCAGCCATGAGGCCTCCTCCGGAGACGAGGGATCTTCTAGGAGGATAGCGCTTTAGGAGGTAAAGGAAAAGAGGAATCAACCTAACCCACTCACCAAGGTCCCTCAGGGAAGACGCCTCACCTACATCATGCTACAAAGCTTCTCCCAGTAACCTCACCGCCAAGCCGCAAACACCAAAACCTGCTAAGAGCTCCCCACACCGCCGAGAGGATGCAAGAGAGAGGAAGTGCTGCGAAATATATAGACAGTTCTTTATATCACTTCCTGCATCTCACATGTACCAATGGTAGCTTAAGCTTGGCTTAGGACAGCCCAGGGGTCTGTCAGTTGTTTCTGATGTGTCACTTGCTAGCACATGTCAGTCATAGGCCATCCTCCTTAACACTTAATCCTTAAGTAGGGGTGTAGACATTCCTGGTTGCTAGAATTCTAAATACTAAGCAGGGTGGAGTAAATATAAAATTCACAGGACTTCCAGTAAAGTAATCATTGAAAGAGGGCTGTACTTTATAGAGGAAAGGTTATAGCACTGAGAATGCTGGCGAATGGGGTTCAGTCACTCAAGAAAGACTTGGAGAAGTTCAAGGCCTACAACCTCTGAGTGAGCCAATGTGGAGCTCTCCTGGGGTCTGTTTGGGCAGAGCTAGTAACCAGGAATTAGGAAGTGAGAGTCTCTCTGCTTTCCTTCCTGCTCTGGATAGTGTCTGGAGAACTCTGATCCATTCTATCTTTTTGTTGTTGTTGTTGTTGTTGTTCCTAAGGGAATTGATAAAGGGGAGAACATAGTGAGAAGCATGCCAGCATGGTGGAAGGATTTAAGGTCATGTCTTTCAAAGATTGGTTGGGGGACTGGGGTTCTTTCTCCTGGGGGAGGGAAGACTCAGGAGTAGGGGGAGTGACAGCTGTCTTAAGTCCTTGGAATGCTAGAACTTGGAAGTAAGATCAGACCCGTTCTACTTCATCCCTGAGGAAAGAACCAACTACAATCAATAGCTGTTGTTGAGTGACAGAGGCCAGGTGCCAGGCAGGTGGGCATGGGATTGGGCATTGCAGTAGATAAGAGATGGCCCAAAGTGCAATGGACTGCCCTTGGAGGAAGTGAGCTCCCCCTGACTACAAATCTCCAAACAGTCTTCCTAACTGGTTGCTGGGCATATTATAGCGATCTTCTTTTCAGGGCTAGTTGGCACAAGATTGCCCCTGAAGTTCTGCCTTGCTGCAAGTTTCTGGTATTCTGTAGTTCTGGGATATCAACTTAATTACATTAGGTGCTAATTGCAAGTTGTTAGTGCTCAGGACAGAATCAACCAAGTTGTACATGTGTTTCCAAGGGCTGCTGTGAATAGCTCTGAGTGATGCCTTCATATTGCCACCTCCCTCCTCCCCCCTAACCCCCATTTTAGGATACCCAACAGAGCAGCTCCTTTCCTAGGATCTCATTTCATCAAGGAGGGCTCTGGGGAAAAGGCAGGGTTAGAGAATGGCCCACAGGCCAGAATGGAGGAATAGGACCAAATATGGATTTCTTTCTCTTGCTTCCTCTTATTCTTGGTCATTCTCTGGTTCCTCCACAGAACTAAGATCAATTCAAGGAAGTTTCAAAAAAGGTGAATTTGGCCTGGATGCCAGGAAGTCATAGAAACATCCCCCAGTGAGACTTGTCCCAAGTGGAATGGGCAGGTGGGAGGTTTCATCTCCTAGGAGGGCTTCCTGCAAATGCTCGATGACCCTCAGGCAATAATGATCTAGAAATGATCTGGATTCCAGTGCAGTGCTGAAGAGGTGCTCCTGAGGTCTCTTCCAGCTCTATTAATGATAATGACACAACAAAAAGTTCAAAGCACCCCTCAGATATTCCATTTGACCCTCCCAACAATCTTGGGAGGTAGGTGCCATCACTAGCTTCCGTTTACAATGAACCAAGAGAGGAGAAGTAACTTGCCTGAGGTCATATAGTTAGGAAGTGTCTAAATCTGGATTTGAACTTGGGTCTCCTTGACTCCAAATCTAGTACATGATCTCCTGCACCAGCTTGCAGCCTTTGTAACATTTTCTGATTCTCTGACTATGAGGGCATCACGCACACACCTGAGATCCTCATTTAAATCTAAACCTTAGAATCCACTGTGTCCAAGGCCCTGAGAATAATGAGACTTGGAGACTGAAGGGCTCCCCTGAGCTACCAAGCCAATGCTACATACATCTGAGGTGGGATTTGAACACAGATCTTTCTTACTCCAGGTCAGGTGTCCTAAAGCTTCTGCCACATTGTCATTCAGCAGTATATTTATAGTCTTTAAAATGCCAAAGTTTCCTTTCTAGCTAGTTAATGGCAGGCAGACTGGGCTAGAGTAGGAAACTTGTAAAGGATATAAAATTGGTGAGGAAAGGGAGGAAGATGAAGGGCAGGAATGCTGCTTTGGAGAATAACTGATATCTCCTCTGCTCGGGGACAGAGAAATCCTCAGGGGAATCAAGAGAGCTTTGCTCTCATGCATGGTTCCACAAAGAAAGAACAGGAGATTTGGAAACGGAGGACCTGAATTCAAATCTTGACCTTGTTGCTTACAATCTAGCTTACTCTGGGCAAGTCCTTTGCCCTACTGACTTGATTTCCTTCTTTACACAGAAGGTTGTTCAACTAAGCTGTAAGGTCTCTTCCAGCTCTAACCATATAATGGATGCTCTGAAGCCCCACCATTGGTCTATGCTTCTGGTAGAAGAGTTCCCGTCTTCCTTTGGCAGAATGTGGATAGATCAGGTCAGTATTAACTAAGGGCACACCTTGGCAGGAAGGGTGTCAGAAGTATCCTCTTGGCCCACAGAAGCAGCATCTGCTTTCACAGTGTGCCTCTCAAGCTCCCTCTGGTATATTCCTGATCCCTTGTCCATGACATTGCATCTCCCGCCTCTGGGTCCATGCTGTCCTCTTCATCTCCTCTTTTTAGAATCCCTACCCACCCCTCAGGCTCAGCTGCTATGCAGTCTCCCATGTGACTGCCCATCCCTTAGGCCTTAGGCACCCTCCTCTCAGTCCCCATCCCGATAGCCTTGTTTGGCTGCAAGTGTATTCTGTGTACTCTGTCTCCTTCTCTGGGCACAGGCTGCTTCTTTTCACTAGAACAGAAGATTCCTGGGAGCAGGGCTCACGGGCTTGTGTCCTTGTGTCTCCAGGAACTGGGACAGAGTGGGAATGACACAAATGATTTAAAAATGAATTGAACTGCCCAGATGGACACTAAGGCTGACTTTGCAGTCCAGCCTGATCCCGTGGGCTAGTTTTCCAAGCAGAGTGTTTACTTTGATTTTCCAATTTTTGTTGGAGTCTGAAGATGGTCACGAGCCTCCTTAAGAGACTGAGTGTAGGAGGAAAGTGGCCCGGCCCTTGAGCTTTCGGAATGGTAACTGGGCAATGCTAGAGGCCCACTTGGCAGAGCAGGAGATGCCACTCCTTGCTGAGGGCCCTCCAAGAAAGAAGCATTGAGAGATTTCACAAGAGCCCTGCCACTCTCCAAGCTCTAAGTCTGATGCTACAAAGGAGAAACAGGAAGGACGGAGGAACAAAAGAGAGACACACTGATGGCTGCTGCCAGTGAAGATGATCAAGACCCTTAGCAGAACTGGCTGGTTTGAGACTTGGTGGTCATTCAAAGTTTCCTCTCTAGCCTCCACTCCTCTCTTCATCCTGCTCTTTGTTCCCGCCCAATCAGAATCCTGGCTAGCTCCTGGATCTTCTTTTGACCTTTCTCCACAAATACATCTCTGCCTACTTTAGTCTTTCCTTCCTCTGAAGCCAAGTTCTGACAACACCTCCTACTTGAAGCCCACCCTGATAGGGACAGGGATCAGGAATCCTCTCTCCTAGCCCAACTTCTTAAAGGTCTATTTCCTGAGATTTTCCTTTGCTTCCTCTTCTATCTTGTGTCCTCCTGTTGAATCAAGCGATTCCTTATTCACCTTTATATTTCCAAAGTCAATCAGAGTGTCCTGGAGGTATCTGGTACTTATTAAATGTTTATATAATGATTCTGTAAAATGTCTCATGAACATAACCATTGAATACCCATTTATGGCATGGAATCATCCAAGATTAGGTGAGAATTTCATTCACCTGTGGAAAAGGGTCCTTTAAGATGTACGGCGGAGAGAACAGCTGGATCCCTTCTCTGTTCCAAACTGGTTGTGTGACCTTGGCTAAGTGACTTGGACTCACCGAGACTCAGCAGCAGTTGGTGTGGAAGGTTCTTCAGCACAAATGAGAATCACCTTCCTTGCTTTGAAGTCCTGGGAGAAAGTGGGAGTGGTGGGTTAGATTCCTCCAAAGCTCAATGGATAATTGGAAGCTATGTACAGCAGAGAGCATGCTCAGCATTTGGACCGACTTTTTTGTAGGGCCACCCTCCTAAGCTACTTCAAGGGACCTGCCAGAACCCCCGAGTTCTTTAAATGGGCATTGTGGTAAGCATTGTAAATGTATTTCTTTTTAAAAAAAAATTTTTTTTAAACCCTTACCTTCCATCTTGGAGTGGGGTCAAGTGACTTGCCCAGGGTCACACAGCTGGGAAGTGGCTCAGGCCAGATTTGAACCTAGAACCTCCCGTCTCTAGGACTGGCTCTCAATCCACTGAGCTACCCAGCTGCCCCCTGTAAATGTATTTCTTTTCAATCCTGCTTTCTTCCCTTGCTAGCACTTCAGCCCAGGCTTCCACATTTCTTTACATTTCTGATTTATCCTTTTGTACAGCTCGGTAGAATCCCTGGCATTCATTTATCACAATTTGTTCCACTATTTCCTGATTGATGGGCACAGATCTCTTGTCGCTGTTGTTTTAACTCTGGAACTTCTTTAGAACAAATGTTGTGTGGCCTAATTGGACACAAGGCACACTATTTGTATTTTAATCTTTAAGATCATAAGGAATCCATTTGTGTCTTTCCACAAAACATGGCAGTGGGTCCCTGAGTGGGATCCTGCACTCCAGATTCCCCTTTTAATGTCGATATTAATCAATTTGTCTTGCTGCTCTCATCTGCTAAATTTCTCTGTTCTCCTCACTTTAGCCTCCATGGGAACCTTCCCTCATAACATATATGTGTTATTTTAATATGTAAGATCACACACATAACATACATGTTAAATGAGGAAGAAGAAAAAATCAGTCAATTTGATGAAGATATTTGATGTTGCATGAGATATTTCACCTTTGAGTACTCCAAGCTCTGCCAAGGACCATCTAGAGCTGTCTTCTCCTATCTCCTCTTCTTTTTATTTTTCCTTTGTCCCAGATAGCGGACTGAATTCTGTCTTTTTTTGATAAGCCCTTTCTCTCTCTCTCTCTCGGAGCTCCTTCAGCAACTCACATGGCACCTTTCCTCTCCGTGGTGGCGGTGAAGGAGGGACAGATTCAGAGGGTGCAGCAAGAATCTGAGTTTGCCAAGAGATTTTGTTTCTCATATAAAAATAATAATGGTGACGATAGTTTCCATCATGCCCTAAGATTCCAAAGGACTTTACCTCTATTGTCTGATAGGAGCCTCACGATACCCCTATGAAGTCGTTATGATAATCAACCTTATTTTATAGATGGGGAAACTGAGGCAGGCATAGGTTAGTGAGTGACTTTCTTAGGACCACACCCCTAGTAAGCAAGCCTCTGAGGCAGGTTTGAATTCAGGTTTCCCTGGCTCAGCATTGAGCGCACCATCATCTACTCAACAGAAGTAATGCCTGTTGAAGCAGCCCCAGCGATCAGCATCCCCTCAGGGATGAAGAGCGACGCACATCGGTCCAGCATGGGGAAGAAACAACGTTTGAACCTGGCTGCTAAGACGTGGCCAGTGCGTCTAAGGGCTTCCCAAGGAGGGGCTTCATCGTGTAGGATGGACATTTCCCAGCAGAGAGAGGCCAGAATTCTTTGAACTGGGAAAATCCCCAATTCCGCCCCTCTCCCAAGCCCTGGAAGAGAGGAGCCCCCTAAGAGAGGTTTGCTGGCTTGAACTGTGGGATAAATTGGCTTCTTAAGCTCGGGGAGAGAAGCCGTTTCTCCAATGCACGTCGCAGTCCCAGTCTCTGCCGTAAATTGTTTTTGGGGCCAGAGACCACGCCCCCAGGCTTATTAAACCCCCAGTGAATGTGCTTGGACGTTCCTTCTGCAGACGATCTCTTTGGAAATCCTCTGCGGGGACCGATTTGCTGGTTCAACGTTGATGGCTGCTTCATGCCTGCTACCTCCGTCTTGTCGGAGGATTGAGGCTCACTGGGAAATCGGGAACATTTCGGTGGTTGTAACCACAGGTTGTAATGGTCGGGAAATGGAGGCTCTGACATCTGCTCAAGTCCTGGAAACACCAGCCTGGAGAGGGACCTCCGCAAAGAGCTCTCACTGCAAATGGATTTCCAAGGAGGCTCAAGGAGAACCGATAACGCCGTGCGTCGTGTAGATGGCGTGTCAAATTTGGGGTAAATGATGCTAAAAACACGGTAAAGCGGTCCCCAGCCTCTGCTCGTACAATCAAATGATCACAGCAGTTCTCTCTTCCCATCAAAGCAGATGGCTCTAATGATTTTCCAAGCCATAGTTAATTCATCTGCAAACAGCAGTGATCGGTTTGCAAATGTGCACGAGAGAGGACGGGCCGCTCACAGCCTCTCCTGGAGTTTGTTTTGTCCTGTCATTACTGGCAAATGGTGTTTGCTTAAGTTAACTTATTTGTTCGGGCCATCTCCCACATGGGCTGGGCCTGACAAATGGCCTGGAAAAAGGCAATGAGTCTCCCCTGGCCCCGGTCCTGGGGCGAGAGGCAGGTGCGGCTTCCTTCTCTTGGGCTGGGACTACGTGGAAGCCATGCAGCATCTTTTGAACTTTGCACGCCCCTCCAATGGCCCTATTTCACGTGAGCCAGGAGGACGTGCTGGTGAAGAATGCAGTGAGCCTCAGGAACAGGCAGCCTGAATTAGGATGCAGCTAGTCAAGAAAGAAACTGAGGAAAAGCAGCACGCCCCTCATTTTAAAGGAAGAGTTCTTGGAAGTGTCCGCAAATCCATTCCAGGACCCAGACAGAGGTAGTGCGGCGGAGTGGCTGGAGGGCTGGGCATGGAGTCAAGGAGATTTGGGGTCACACCTCCCTCTGATCTGACAGCTCTACGGCTTTGGCCAAGTCTCCTACCTTTTCGGAGTCTCGGCGGCCTCCTCTGTTAAATGGGGTCCCTGCCTGCCGAGCTCGATGCCAGGCGCAGGCGACATAGTAGAAGTAAAGATTGTGGCACGTGTAAGGAACTCTCGTTAGTCTCGTTCTTAAATCCGCCGGACCCAAGTGCCCAGGCTCCTGGATGGCGGCTCTCTCCTGTCTTGCGTGAGCTCAGGATGAGATGTGCTACAGTCACACTGATTTAGGGGTGTGAGAAGCATACGGGGACCCAGAAATCGAGCGTGTGCAACTTTTTTGCTTCTATGGAAGCTTCTGGGTTTGTTTAACTCAATATTTTTGGTGACTCAACTTTTTAATCCTGCCCAAATGATACACTACAGAGAGATCTGGGGACAAAATAGACACATGCACACACGGCAACACCACAAACCTCCATCTTTTCTCGAACAAGCATTTATCACTTATTGATGTGAGTAATGCATCCAATTAGGCCAGACAAGACTTGTTTTCTTTCTCAACTGGTCTTACTTGAAGTTAAAATATGTTTCACAATTGATGATGGATGATTTGCCAGCTAAGCCATTTAAAAGGGAGCGGGGATAGACAGAGGTGGTGGGATGCCACTGACTATAACAAATAACATGAGATATGTGTTAAGAAAACTGTGAAATTAGATATTGAAGAGCGTTGATGCTTGGGGTCGGAGCTGTGTTGATTGGAACTAAAATGATAAACAAAAGAAAGTTGTAAACTGAACATTTAAACTGCAGACCACCATGTTCTTAGTCGTTGCTGTCCTTGGTGCTGGTGTCTGGCTCCGGTGGCCTTTCACCTGTCCCTTCATGTGGTGATGCTGAGGAGAGCGCCCCCGCCTGAAAACTCTTCAAGATGTCCACTGTTTGATATGATCCGTGGGAGTCTGGAGGCATCTGGGACCGGGAACCGACCAGTGCATCTCCTTCAAGATCTGCAGTCCCATCAGTGTGGCCCTTGTGCTTGTCATGTTCCTCTGCATCCTTCGTGGCTCTCTTCCAGCGCTGTCCTTTAAGAGTACCGACCGGTGTACATAGGACCGTTCTCTGCATCACCAGACACGCCTTGAGGGCCAGGGGGATGCGTGAGCCCGGATTCCCACCCATTCGTTATGTCTTTCCAAAAAACACGTACTGATGGACGGACTCTCTGGGTAGTCCATCCAACTATTTGTGGTAGTCTAGACAATGGACGTTTTCAGTCTACTTTGTTTCCCTGTGGGACTTGTTAGCTACGGCTCTTCTGAGTCATTAAAAACCTCTTTTGGGAGGTTGTAGGATTTTCAGTGGCTTACCCCAATCAGCACTGTGTCGTCATCATCTGCAAAATCATGGACTTTATCATTACTGAAGCAGATGATCAAGAGAATATCAGCAATTAGTGACCCATAAATGGACATCCTATCAAGGGCCCCGTTGAGGAAGTTAGGAGAAAGGAGCAGGCAGGCTTTCTCTCCAGATCCTGCTTTACAATGACATAGTTAACTGAGAGATCCCGAGGATACAAGATCTCAGAGGTGGCTGAGTATAAAAAAGCATTTGATTTAAAAGATCAAAATGTCCCTTTAAAGCTTTCCTCTGAGGAGGG
This sequence comes from Monodelphis domestica, assembly GCF_027887165.1. Classification (NCBI taxonomy): domain Eukaryota; kingdom Metazoa; phylum Chordata; class Mammalia; order Didelphimorphia; family Didelphidae; genus Monodelphis; species Monodelphis domestica. Next base: position 321,677,696 of record NC_077231.1, read on the forward strand.
GTCTCCTGAATATGTGTCAAATGGCATGAAAGGAAAGGGCTAACACAGATTCAATCACAGAATAGTCACTGGCCTCCAATATCTGAGAAGAAGAAAAAACTGAAGATAATTCAGGTGCTACCACCCTCGTCCCCTACATGCATGGCATAGAGTAAGCCTTTGGAGAAGCTGAAACTCGACTCAATTACCCACATGATAATTCAGTCGCCAAGCCAGCTTTCACAAGGGTGCTCCACACACATCCCGATTTTCTAAAATAGTATCTTGGCTGCAACGTATTCTAGCCTTGTAGCAGGAAAGAACGAATCTATTAGTTTTAATTTTAAGAAAAATGCAGGGATGAACCAGGACTGGAGGGATGGGGCTGTTCAAGGATGGAAAGGTCTTGGTTTGAAGCTTTCTTGTGGAATAAATGTATGGTGGGTACCAGCTTACATCCTGGCACTGGCATTCCTGGCACTGGATTTCAAGCAGCCCTTTGTATTCCTCTAAACAGGGGGTTTCAATGTGATGATAAAAGGCAAAGCCACTGAATTGGACATGAGTTCTAGAGCAGTCAGAGCCTTAGGCTGGGGAAGCAAGGAGGGATCCACAAACAATGACAACCATAAGGGGACTTCCATGGAAACGGCTGACAAATAGCACTGGGCAGCTAGAGCAACCGATATGAACAGATACTACCAGCTCTTTTAGGGCCTGGGGTGAACCAAACCCCATCTGTCCCCTAACTTGTACCTTCCTCAAGAGAATTCTCAACAAGTGAAATAAAATCAGAACACCTGCATGGGAAAATATTAATGAGAAAACAGGGAGGAGCGATGTGGATGGACCTAGAAAGCTCAGAGTTCTCAACTGGAAAATGTTGTTCAATTTTTAAAAGTTTTTTTTTTTAAAAAGTAATGACTTTAAAAAATGGATCCCTCCCCTCCTGGTATCTTGTACCTTTGTTTTTTCCATCTTTGCACAAAGGAAGAGCTGGCTATATAACCTGTGCTCAGGCAGTATCTGCTTGAAGACCTCTGAGGAAGAAGAACGTACAACATTTTGAGGCAGTTTGTTTTACTTTAAGCTGCTTGAATTGCTAGAAAGGGTTGCCCACCATCAAGCATAAGCCTGCCTCTTTGAGAAGTCCCTTCAGTCCTCTCTGGGGTCAAACAGAAGGAGGTTGATTCTTCCTCCCTCTGACTTAACCATTCCCAGCCCACAGACAGCCCATAAGACCCAAAGTCCTTTAAGATAGCTCTGATGTCTTGTCTGAATCTTCTCTTCTCCAAGATAAACCCTTCCAGTTCCTTCAGCTGATTGTTGTATGCCATGTGCTCAAGGATGCTGTGGTCCTTATTACCCTTCTCTGGTTACTCGGCAACTTAACAGTGTCCATAGACTATGGTACTCAGAACTGAACAAATTACTCCAGATGGGGTCAGCTGTGGGCAGCACAATGGGACTCTCATTTGCCTGATCTTGGAAGTTATGCCCTTCTCAATGACTTTTCCTAGAGGGATGTAGGTGGTTCAGTAGATAGGTTGACAGCCTCTTACCTTCTGTCTGCCTTATTTTCTTCTTCTATACAATGGCATGAAGAAGAGTGCCCATTTCTTAGGGTTGTGGTGAAACAAGTGTTGGTAAAACACTTCATACAGTGCATGATACTTAGTGGATGCTTAATGCATGTTTCCTTCCTTGTTTAGCCGATGTGAGGATTTGCTTCTATATTCATGAAAGCACTGAGTGACTGCCCCAGGGATTGAGGATAGAAAGACAGAGACAAAGCAGAGACAAAACCCTAAAGAAGGTTCTGTCCCCATACAACTTCCCATCTATCTCCTGGGAACTATCCTGGGCTCCCAGGTGACAGAGTCAGGGAATCATTTAGTCCCTGATTCATTCCTAGGTCAGGGAGTCCAACGAAACTTGGGATTCCATGTTGCCTTTAAGGGCTCCTCTTGTGCTTCATGCCAACAAGAGGCCCCAGAGGACTTTTGTAGAGGATAGATAAGAGAATCTGCACCCTGTAGAGAGGGAAGGAACATTCACAGCCACCCTTGCTGTGGGAAGTGTGCTAAAGATGTCAAACTGAAGGGGAAAATGTGGTCTGAGGAGGAAGATCATTACTGAGCTCAATAATTGGCACATACTTGATGATTAAGAATTTATTGTTGCTCTGACAAATTCCATGCATGAGCCAGAGGCCTTTATAAATGCAGAAGGTCTTTACAGGTGAAGGAGTCCAATTCCTTGGGTGGGCTCAATGACTGAGGGGTACCTCACCAGGACTTTTGCCAATTACAGCATCTCTTGGACCAAAGAGGAACACAGGCTATGTTGTACTGGTCAGATCCATCTGCCTTCTTGGAGGTAACCCCAGCAGTTCTTGGAACCTTCACTCTAAGGGACAGGTGGAAGACTAGGGAGGGGAAGTGAAGACCAAAGACTGGCCACCAAGGAATGGGTGAGCTCTCATCTTCACCAACTCTAGCATGGGGTTTCAGCTGCATTTCTGTCTTCATTTCTCAAAACCCAAGATTGACAAGTCCCACCGGAGGAAGAGTGACAATTTAACTGACGGAGACAGGCTCTAAACTGTGATCTCAAGAGCAAAGGAGCTTTCAGTGCTAGCTATAGGCTGTGTGTATGTGTGTGTGTGTTGGAGGGTGAGAAATTTTCATTTGAAATCTTTGTGAATTGGTGAAGGAAGTGAATGGTGTTAAAGACCAAGAAAAGTCACCCAAAGACAGACTCTGGTTACCTCCTTCCTCCTTGGGGATTCTGCATAAGGCAATTGGAATTCATCTTGGAAGAAGTTCAATTTGGGGGGAGGGTGTGAGGTCTCACAGGAGAGAAGCCCATCCCCCAAGTCCCAGGATGCAGGAGGATGATGCCAAAAAGGCTTTGCAGGCCATGAAGCACAAAGAGATTTAAAGGGATTGATTGTAGCATCTTTCACTTATGTGTCCTTTTGGGGTTTCGCTGTACCTTCAGAGGCAGAGTATTGGATAGAGATTTAGAAACCAGGAGTACAAAGCAATAAGCTGCTGCTCTCTAATGAACTGGGACAGACACTGGGCCTAAATTCAAGTCTACATGCAACACCTTATGCACTATGTGACTGACCTTAGTCTTGGGGAGCCTCAACTCCTTTACCTAAGAAATGAGGAATTAACATTAGTTCATTCGTAATTTGCCTTCCAGATATAGAAAGGGAGATAGAGAGAGAGAAAGACCAGAGGAGGGAGGAGGACAATGTCCTACAGTCTGATTGGAATCCTGTATTTGATGTTTTCTACTTCCGTGATCTTTAGTTAGCCATCAAACATTTCTTTAGCATTTGCTGTCTCAGTTTCCTCCCCTGTAAAGTGACAAGATTGAAGATGGCCTCTGGTGTCCCTTTTAGCTCTTCATTGGGCAAATTTCTTTCTCTTACTCCAAAAAACCCTACTATGGTTCTACTTCCATGCTTTGACCCAGCAAAAGTCATAGGTTTCAGAACCCACAGGGACCTGTTCAAATCCAGTCCTCCTGGCGAAAGCAAGATTTTTTTAAAATTTTATTTAATTAGATGATTTAGAATATTTTTCCATAGTTACAAGACTCATATTCTTTCCCTCCCCTCCCCCCACCCCTTACCATATCTGACACACAATTCCATTGGGTTTAACATGTGTCATTGACCAAGGCCCATTTCCATATTATTAATATTTGCACTAGGGGGTTCGCTTAGAGTCCATTTTCCCAGGCATAGTCCCATCAACCAATGTGATCAAGTATTTGTTTTTCTTCTGTGCTTCTTTTCCCACAGTTCTTCCTCTGGAAGTGGACAGAGTTGTTTCTCATAAGTCCCTCAGAATTGTCCTGGATCACTGCATTGCTGCTAGTAGCAAAGTCAGTTACATTTGATTGTGCTACAATGTATCCGTCTCTGTGTACAATGTTCTCCTGGTTCTGCTCCTTTCACTCTGCATCAATTCCTAGAGATTCTTCCAGTTCACATGGGATTCTTCCAGTTCATTATTCCTTTGAGCACAATAATACTCCATCACTATTTTTTAGTTTAAAGCAAGGACATTTATTGAAATATCATGGAAATAAGATGTGTAATACAAGAATTTGCTATCCCTCAAACATGGCTCTCCATTGCATCCCACTGTACCTTTGCAGAGGCCATCCTCTGTGCTAGAAAGGCTCTCTCTCTCTTCTCCTCTGCATCCCAGAATGCATTTGTTTCCAAGATGGCATTTGAATACTATCTTCTAATGAGCCTACTGCTGGTTCCTCAGTTTCTAGCCTCTCTCTCCTTCTCCCACATTCCCCACCAGGATATTTTGTTTCTGCAGATTGGCTCCCCTCTTAAAATCTATGGCCTTGAGGTCAGGGATACTTTCATCCTTGTCTCTGTATCCCTGGCAGTAGCACAGTGCCCAATGGCTAGTTGGCATTTCACGTGTTGCTTGATTAATTAGAAACTGAGGCTCCCAGTGGGAAGGGTCTTGCTGCCACATAGATAATAGAAGCAGAGACAGGATGGGATGCAGGTTTTCAAACAATGATGCTGAAGAGGAAAATCTAGACCCAACTCCCTCATGGGTTCCTTCTCTCTCTGGCTGCCTCTGGGCTGGGGAGAAAGGAGGCAGAGAAAGGATCAACAGCCAGGGAGGAAGTCTGTGAAAACTGAGGATTCCATAACCTTCTGTTGGAACTCTATCCACAAGGGCAAAGACACCTTGGCACAGTAGTGAGTGGTCCAGAGGATGCTTTCTGCCACCCAAGAGGAAGTGGTGTTGGGAGTTCCACTCTCCCAATGTTTCCTTACCTCCACAGCTGCTTCATCGGGCCAGTCCCCAGAGGTGTCTGAGAAGGCTGCTTCATCACAAGCCTCTGAAGGAGTCCTGAGCAGAGCCTGCTATTGAAAGCAGAGAAGGGCAGGATCATTGACATTCAGAGCCCCAGCCATCCTCTCACTCTCACAGTCTGGATGAGTACCACTGCATTTCTGTTTTCTCCAATAATCAAAAAGGTTTATTGTGATTATACAAAGGATTGGTGAGTTAGCAAGGCAAGTTGGGGAACTGCTCCACTGTCTCTGTGTTAGTTGATCAGTCTTAGAAGTCTTGGAGAAGTCAACCCTTTTGCTCAGCATCACACAGCAAATGTGTCAGAGGTAGGATTTGATTATAAGGCAGCCACATGGCACAGAGAATAGAGTGCTGACTTTGGAGTAAATGATGCTCATTTTTCTGAGCTCAAATCTATTCTGAGACTCTTTCTAGCTGTGTGACTCTGGATTTTTGCGATGCCTTTATAGGTCCAGTTATAAGTGCCTTCTCTTAAAGGTTGATTTCAGAGGCAAGAACTCAGTGGATTGAGAGCCAGATCTAGGGACAAGCAGTCCTGGGTTCAAATCTGGCCTCAGATACTTCCTAGAATGGTGACCCTGGACAAGTCACTTAATCCCCATTGCCTACCCTTTCTTGCTTTTCTGCCTTGGAACCAATCCACAGTGTTTATTCTGAGGCAGAAGGTAAAGCTTAAAAAATGATTGATTTCAAATTCAGAAATTTTAAGAAGGTTCATTGAACCAGTAAAGGTAGTTCCTGGTGAAAGGAATAGAGCAGTGGTCCTGGAGTCAGTCAGACCTGAGTTCAAATGCAATCCCAGTTACTTGCTGTATGACCTTGGGCAAATCACTTAACATGTTGATCTCATTCATTGTCAGATGGAGGTAATAATGAGTACCACATCCCAGGGTTGTTGTGATGATCAAAATGAGAACATAATTGTAAAATTCTTAGCACAACTTGACCTGGCATATGGCAAGTGCTATAGACCTGCATGTTCCCTTCCCTCTCTTTACCCTTCCCAGTCCTTTCCATTCTACAGCAACTGAGCACAAGAAAAGGAAGTTATGGGACCAACCCATGAGATGCCAATGCCAACATGTCTAGATGATGGTTTATCATTTTACTTTCTGTCCAAGGAAAAAAAGAAGCCAATTAGTATGGGGCCCGTATCTTCTCTGAGTACCGTGATAATAACAGAAAAAGGTCCTTTCCTAGCCCTGCCTTCGACAGCCAGCCCAGCTGCCTTGCAGGTACCCTTTCAGGCAAAGATGTGCAAGCTCTTTTGTGGCACCAAGAAGAGTGGTCTAGTCAAAGGAAGGGATGGAGTAAATGGACTTTCTTTTGGAAGTCAAAGTTGGAGATTGTGTCGCAGGGAGCTCTTTTGTCATTTGGTGGATGCCTTGTTTTACAGGAAGCCATTTCCATGGACAAATGGATTGAGCTTGTAGCTTCTGGGTTCTCTGACTCCTTAGGACTTTTAGTATGAAAAGAGTGCATTGATAAGATATCAGTCTGATTGGAGATTCGAATCCCAGTCTGCACAAAACTGGAATCATCTTCCAAAGCTCCTTCCTCCTGGGGGCTCCTAATGTTCTTGGCCTCCTCAGTCAGGCTCCAGGACCAGTGGTGACCCGGAGAGGAACAAGTCCGCATCCATGGCATTGTTCAATTCACAGGAACTATGGAGGTAGTTAAATAGGGCCAGCCTGTGTGGCAAGAGCTCTGCTGGACTGAATACAATTATGAGGAAACTGGAAGGTGGGCATTCAGCCATGGACTCATGGAGCGGTCAAGTAGGACAGATTAGAATTCTGCATTCACCAGTCTACTGGGTTTCTGGGATTTGTCCTTTTGTCAGTCCCTGGCATATAGTGGGAGCTTATTAAAATTTGCTGATCGATTAAACCACATTGGGACTTCTTTCTGCCCCCCTTTTTTGAAACTGCTCGCTGTCTCCCTACCCCATCCTGAAACCCTCAGCATTCATTCAATATTACTGTTCAACAGACAAGAAGCATCTTTCAGATACTGAGTGCTCTGTTTTATGTTTTAGGGGACAAGACTATTCGATAACCCAGCCCTTCCCTTCCTGGATCTTAGAAGAGAGGAAGAAGATGGGACTTTTTCAATAATTCAAAAGAAATCTGATGTAATTGCTATGCATTGCCCCCCCCTCCCCCAGACTGTAACCAACGTCTAAGTAAATGGTCTTCATAAATTGTCAGGGCAAAAACCAAGGCAAAACAAACAAACAAACAAACAAAAAACACTCAAAAACATTACAGCACAAGTGGTCATCTGCCTTCTGATGATAATTAGATAATCCATTTAGACCTGGCAGGGACCCTCCTGTTTGAAATCAGAAGAAACTCAGGAATCAGCGGGAGAGACAGAAAGTGACAGAGCTGTAATTTGAACCCATTTCTCTGATTATTAATCTTCCACTCTTCCTCCTGCACTTCCTCCATGGTTCCCTTGACATTAGCTAGTGTGTGGCCTTGGGCCATGAGCATCTAGGCCTTCACTAGGCCCATAAAGGAAACTTTCATCTCTCATCAGGTTTCTGTTTCAGTATCTCACTTCAAATCCATTGTTTTCCTATTGAGAATCAAAGGACATGAATTCAGAAATCAGAGCACGGCTCGTGGTGAGAAGTCTTCTTTCACTTCCAAGGCAATAAAACTCCATGAAACTTTGAAGTAACAGAGATAGATGATAGAAAAAAGATCAGAAACATTGATTTCTGTTCTTAAAAATTATGCCTTACAGAAATTGTAGGGAATATCTCCAAATCTTTGAAGAGTTTTTGCCCAGAAGACAACTGAGATTTTACCTGCTAGGGTAGAACTCAGAGCTCTGGAAAGAGGCCTATTGAAACTAGATACCAGGAAATCGCTTCCAAACCAATACAGGCACCCTGAAGTAAATTTTAGTGCCCGAGGAGGTGCTCACTTATCCCTCCCTGAAGACCTTCCAGCAGAAGCTGAAAGGAACTCAATCAGACGTGTCATAATTGGGATTCCTTGGGGAGGAGGGTTGAGTCAGATGGCTGCTGAGGTCCCTTCCAATTCTGTTGTTCTGGGAGAGGAGAAAAGATTGGGAGGGGCCAATGTTGATGAGAAATTTGGAGTCCAACTGAGAGCCTTGGTCTTTCCAAGGCTCAGGAATGCTTTGAGTTACCTGCTCTTGGTGGATGGTTTTGGTTAAGTTCCTTTAGATGGTACATCATTTACTCTCTGGCCAGTTCAATAGCTATATCCCAAGAGGCCTTTAGATCCTTTCCAACTCTGAAATTAGATTTTTTTGCTTAGGTAGCAAAAACAAGTAACATGAGTCTAGTTGTGTATCGTGTCTTTCTGATATCTTATTTGAACTTCCCAACAAACGTAGGACATGGGTGCTATCATTTCTCCCATTTTACAGAGGAGGAAATTGAGACAGAGGTTAAGGGATTTGCCAAAGGTCTACTAGTAAGTGTCTGAGGCTCAATTTGAACTCAGATCTTCTATTCACGATGGGTTCTGCTGCCATTTTGGTTTTCTTCTAGCTCTAAGAGTCTTATATTATCACATGGCATTTACCTGATAATTCCTACTTAATCCCTTCAATGCCAACAATCTATATGAAAATTGGGAGGGACTTCCGAGAACATCTAGTCATTCAGCATGCATTTATTGAGTACCTACTGTGTGGCAGGAATGATATCAAGCCCTGGGGATTCAAAGACAGGGAAACATTCCTGCCCTTATTTCCCACTTGCTAAATGATCGCCTCTACCACAAGGTGGTCAGGTGTTCACCCTGACTCTGCCTAAGGACCAGTCCAGAGCAGAGAACCACCACTTCCTGTGATAGATGGTCCATTTCCCTTCTGGAGAGCTCGGTCTGTTGGAGAATCTTCTGGGACATCAAACCTCTTACCTATGAATGAGCCCATCATCCCCTAGTTGTGAACAACAACAACAAACATCCTCCCTCCAGACCCCGATAGCCTCCTCTTGGAAGTGGACTTGGGACTCTATTGCTAGAGGGCTCTTGTGGATGAAAAGCTTCCCTCACTGGTCCAGATCAGGACCGTTTCCACAACGGAGTCTGAAATTGCCTCATGATCCATTACATTCTCTATTGTGGTTGCGACACACTGTCTGATGGTTTTGTGGATTATACACCCGAAGACCCAGGATTCTCGGCATCCTGGTAGATTGAGACTGTACACTCCTGGGGGGCAGGGGCTGCCTGACATTCCTTTGTATCCCCAGCATTTGGTACCATGCCTGCATACAGTGGGCATTTATTAAGTGCTGATTGACTGACTAATGGACCACTTGCCTCCGTTAGGTTGCTTAGCAGTACCCCAGGGAGCAGCGAGAGCAATCTGTTATACTCCAAGTGCCGAGCTCCCCTTGACAACCACTGCTGACCACACACCCAGGGCTGACCTGCTTTGAGCTGAGACCTCTGAAGCCAGATGGCTTGGGCTATTTTTGAAGCTGACTGTTTAGGGCTCATCTCATGCCCTTGTGCGTTTTCCTTCGCTCCACAAATGCCATTATCCTGCCTAGAAATGCAGTTCTGCAAATACTTGGAAATCCTCAAAGGCTTATTTCCGAGTGCCGGGTCTAGAACAGCCGTGTGTGTGTGTGTGTGTGTGTGTGTGTGTGTGTGTGTGTGCACGCGCGTGTGCACACACATGAGAGTGCCCAGCCTGGGGAGAAGAAAGCCTCGTGTCACGCTAATAATGCACAACGGGCATGGAAAAGCATCGAAGAGTGGATTTTCCTGGGCGCTCAGTGCCGGCTCCAGCTCTGTTCTGATGGTTTTGTAGATGGTCATTTATTTGTACATGTCCCGGCTTGACTTAAATGCCATCCACTGGGGCTGGCTGCCAGGCTCTTACAGAGCTGACAAGTTCTGTTTGCTTTGGGTCTTGAACCTTGGGCTGCAACAGTCCAAGGAGAACAAACCTCTGTCAGAGGTAAATGGCAGAAGGACGTCTCTGCCCCCGTGTTTGCTGGGGTGGCTCTCCACGGAGGACTCCGGCTCCACAGAACTCTGGAACCCACAGCCCACCTTTAGTGGGGATCTGGCTACCCCTCCGCCGAGGGAGCTGGGAAATTCTCCTGGCCGAGGCTGAGTATCAGCTTTCCAGAGGCTGTAAGAACGCCCAGGAAGCTGGCGCTGACCTCTGATCTCATGAACGTTTTGTGAGTCTTCTCATCCTTATCTGCGGTCCCAAGATGGACCTGCCCGGGGGCAGGAAGGCACTAGACGATCCCAGTGCCTTTAGCCAGCCCCCTTACTGTGGAATAGCCACAGACGTGGGGGGATCAATGCAATTGTGTGGGGTTAGTTTATTATACGGGCCAACATACACAGCGTCTCAACTTACAAGTTGTTTTTTCTGTGTTGAAATAATGGAAAGAATACTGAGCTAGACAATCAGAGGACCCGAGTTCAAATTCAGAGTCGGTAACCCACTCTCCGCTGAATCTCAGTTTCCTCATTTGAATTGAAGGAGTTGACTTCCATGACTTCAGAGACTCCAGACTTACTCTTCACCTACAGAACTGGGACCCATGTGCATTTTCCTGGCCATCCTAATCTCATGGAACATTAAGGCCATTTGAACCCATGCTCTTTCTCAGAGGATATCCAAATGATACCCAAGAGCCTGGCACAACCCTGGGAAAATTATCTTCTTTTTCAGACTTCTCTACCTATAAAATGGGCACAATAACAGAACCATAAGCTCCATCGTGGACACTGAGTATAGAGGCTTCTGGGACATTTAGGTACAGAGGTCTAGTTAGAAGACAATTAGGGCTTCTGGGCCTGAGCTCAGGAGGGAAAGCAGGGAGAACAGATCTTAGAGCACACAAGGAGTGTAATGTTACCATCTTCACAGCATTATTAAAAGGGCATGGGTCCTTAGAGCTGGAGCCAGAATGGGCATTGGGAGGTCATCTAGTTCAGCTCCTTAGTTTTGTGGATGAGGATATGGGTCCAGAGTTGATGAATGAATTGCCTAAAGTAAAAAGGTAATGACTAGCAGAGGCAGGATTTGAACCCAGAGTCTCTGCATCCGAACATGGTGCAACCTTACCGGCCTGACAGGACCGGAGAGTCTCTCTTCAGCTCTGGTCTGTGCTTTGCGGGCACTGGCTTGCTCACCACACGTTTGCCCCTCCTGCCCGGCTCACACATCCTCGACTACCCTTCCCTCCGCCCCTTGCCCTATCATTTCATCCTGTGTCACTAGGGCCGAGGTGGCTGTTCACCTTCTGGGCTGCTGCTGCTTGAGCCTTGACTTCCTGTGAAGCGCAATGAATCTTGCATTAGATGTCCCGAGTCAGGTGGCGTGCCATCTGTTCCCAGGCTCAGAGAACCCTGGGTGCCGGGCGGGCAGGGGGCGGGGGGCGCAGCAAGCAGCAGCTCCCATTGTCGGCAGAATATTCATGTTCACACGGTGGCAGGGAGGCAGATGACGCCCCTTCTGAGAACGCTCAGGCTTTTCCTCCCTCCTTCTTCCTCATCACTTATTAAATTTAACATGCCTTGTCCTTAAAAAGACAAACCCATTCGATTGCAGACATGTTGCTCCTGTACCTCTCCATCAAGTGGCAGCTGATTCTGCTAGGCCGGAGATGGGGCTGGCTCGAGAGCTTGTCCTGGGATAGCCTCCACCTGGCTTCACTGGGCAGTGTTGTGGTCTGAGTGTGGGTAGCTGGTGAGCCTCGTGGGTGGCACTATTGCCCAAGGAGCAAAGGTGCCACTCCAGATCCAAAGCACTAGGAATGGCAAGTAAGACCTGCTGGAAATGAGAGGGACCCAAAGCCCTAGAAAGGCTTCTGGGGAGAAAACAAGGACCCTGTTTGCCCTTCAGCAGGAAATCCTGAGCTTTGGCAAGCAGATGTTTTCCCTGACATCTGTCTGGAAGTTTAACTGGGAAACCCAACCCACGAGGAGGCTCCTTGGCAAGTAGTGCCATGGTTGAAGGCATCAAGACCTGCCACCAGTGTTCAGGAGGCAAAGACCCACTGCCTCAAGTGGAAGACCCTCTTCTACTCTCACCACACCAGGGAAAGGTGGCTGTCCAGACGCTCCCACCTTGCTGAGAATTCTTCGCTAAGTATGAGTATTGAGTCCCGAACAAAGGGGAGGTCTGTTGCTTTTTAGAAACTACTTCAGAGAGTTCACTGGTCTCCTGGAATGTCAGACCAGGAAAGGAAAAACAAACAAACGATAGCAAAGGACAAATAACCAGGAAAACCAAAGGCTGGAAAACGTGAGGAAACCTTCTGCCAAGGAGTGAGATGACTCCAAAAGGCAAAGCTTCTAATGCAGCCATGGTCTCATCAGTGCTCATAGTCAGCCCCTGGAAGTACTTGAGCAGAACTGAGCAATGCCTCCCTATACAGGGCACCTTCAGCAGGTTGCCAGAGATTTTCAGTGAAGGTGCCAGCCAGACACCCCATTCCAAAGGACCTGCCTATCTTCTCTCTCTCTCTCTCTCTCTCTCTCTCTCTCTCTCTCTCTCTCTCTCTCTCTCTCTCTCTCTCTCTCTCTCTCTCACCCCCCCTCTCTCTCACTCTCTCCCTCTCTCTCTCTCTCTCTCTCTCACTCTCTCTCTCTCTCACTCTCTCTCTCTCTCTCTCACTCTCTCTCTCACTCTCTCTCTCTCTCACTCTCTCTCTCTCTCTCACTCTCTCTCTCTCTCACTCTCCCTCTCTCTCTCTCTCTCTCTCTCTCTCTCTCTCTCTCTCTCTCTCTCTCTCTCTCTCACCCCCCCCCCCAGATGATACTCTTTCTGCTAGTCTTCTGGCTTTCCTTCCCTGTTCTTTCTCTGTACCATGTTCCAATGTGGTCATGCTTGTCTCTCCTTTGAGTGTCTTCCCTATCTTCTACATAAGACTCTTTTACAGTTCTTCAAAGACTGTGGGGTTCTATGGCTTGCATTCATATGACCCCATTGTTATTTACAAGATGAACCTTTGTTTCAGGGAGAACTTTGGGTTCCATTCATTAAAAGCACCTCGCAGTTTCCTAAAGGAGATCTAGCTCACTCTCTCAAAAGTAGTTAGAGGAGAAAAGTTCATGCTCAGTTCTGTTGACTTGCTCTCATCCCTTTAGGGAGGTCAGTGACTTCAGGGTCCATTTGGGCCACTGGGAAAGGCAATTCCAAGCCATCTACTGTCCCCATCTCACTCTCCTCCTCTGTTCCAGGTGGGATGGAGGAGAAACGTTTGAGGACAAAGAATTCCACGGGGTGAGTAGTTCAGCTTCCTTTCTTCCAGTGTAGTACGTGTTGGGGTGTATTTTCAGGGACAACGTCAAAAAGTTTTGGTTCCTGTTTTAGCTGGTGTTATGCAATCGTGTGTTACCTAAGAGCAGGAGGCTGGCAACTCTCTGGAGACACGTGCTCCTCTTCAGAAGAAAATCACTCCAGTAGACCCTGCTCTGGTTTCTGGGTGCTTGGATGGGGATGGAAAGTGGCCAGTACAGGCTTTAGAGAAGGGAGTAGAGTAGAGGGCAAGGGATAGATCTATTGGAGGCATTGCTGCTGGGTCCATGGAATCATAGGAGTGGCAGGTTTAAATCGAGTTGTGAATGGGAATCAAAGTAGAATACTTCCACTAATAGGCTCACCCTCCTTTAGTTTCTGAGAGGCAGGGAGACCAAGTAGATAGAGCCTTGGACTTGACAAAAAAGGCAACAACAGGAATAGTAATATTTCATGATTCTCTAGCATCTACAGTCCAACAGCACTATACCAGAGGCTTTACAAATATCATCATCTTTGATCCTTTTAACAACCTCAGGAGATAGGTGCTGTTATTATGCTCATTTTATCATTAAGGAAACTAAGGCAGACAGAGGCTAAGTGACTTGCCCAGGTTCACACAGTTCACATTCCTAACGCAGAAATCTGAGCATGCCCCTCCTTTCCTTAAGGAACTTCAGTAGCTCCCCAACATCTGTAGGATAAAACAGTCTGACTTAAGACTTTGGTTTCAGGATTCTTCCTTCATGCTCTCTCCCATTCTTTCCCTGGATGATTCTCCTCCTGGGAGGCCCTCCCACTTAAATCCTATTTCTTCCAATTCAGAGCTTCCTTCTAAGTTCAGTTCCACTATCTCCTTGGAAGAGGCATTCACCCTAACCCTCCTAGCAATTGCTACTTTTCCCCTGTCCAAGAAATGACTTTGTAGTTATTCTGTATTTATATTTACTTACTTGGGGCAAGAGGCATCTAGGTGTATCTAAGTGGATTTATAATAGAGTGCTAGGCCTGTAGCCAGGAAGACCTGAGTTCAAATCCAGTCTCAGATACTTATTAGCTATATGGCCCCAGGCAAGTCACTTATCTTCTGTCTACTTTCATTTCTTCAGCTGTAAAATAGAAGATAATAATAGCACTTAACTGCCTTGCAGAGGGAGTTTCCTCACCAGAATTTTCTTATTCTTATGGAATCTCGGTTCCAGTGTCAAAACTCCTTTCCTATTCCACCCCCAAACACAAAAAAGAATTTTCTGACATAAACCTCAATTTGGCATTTTGAAATATATAATTATTAGTTTTAGTTTGGCTTTCTGGCACTAAGCAGGATAGGTCAGACCCTTCTTCCATCACCTGCCTCAGACTCTGCTTTGAGAGCAGAGGGTCCCTAACCTCATTTCACAGAATTATGTAGTCATTGCCTTATATACATGCATGATCCCTAAGACCCTGAGACTTCCCCTGTTCTGTATCTGAAAGGCTCAGCAACAATGCTTAGCAAAATGCTTGAAACATGATAGCCATTCATTAAATGTCTTTTAAAAAAAGAAAAAGAATGAGACAGATTTTTGGACATAGCCAATGTGAGAATTTGTTTCTCTTGGATAAGAATATTTATTATAATGTATTACATAGTTAAGGTTACAATTGAATTATGTTTCCCTAAGGAAATATATAGAGAGTAATGGAAGAAAGTTTCCAGAAAAATATAGATACATGTATTTATATGTCAATATCTGACTGTATCTGTCATCTATGACTATCTCTGTGTTCATATCTCTCTGTTTGCTTTGTCTATGCCTTTCTGTGTCTATATCCATGTCTATGTCTATTTCCTTTATGTTGTCTACATCTTTCTACATCCATTTTATCTATGTGTATATCTATATATGCTATATGTCTATGTTATCTATATATATTTCTATGTCTACTGCATCTATGTCTATGTTTATGTTTATATCTATGACTAGCTAATCTGTCTCTGTCATCTATATCTGTTTTTGTCTATGTCTATATCTAAGCCTAACCATGTACATATTTCCCTTTCTAAACAATTTGTCTATGTCTGAGAATTTTTGTTAGACTTCAGAGTGATCTTGCCAGTTGGTTCACTTTGGCACTTTCCTTTCTAATACTGATGGCATCTATTCTCATATAATCATTATTTAAAGGGTACTTAGATCACTTGGCTTAAAAGACTGTGGATTTGGTGCAGTGACCTGCAGAGGTCCACAAATGATTCTGTCATAATTTCAGTTTATAGGTGAATGAAGGTCCAGATGCCAAGACTCAATCCGGTTACTGTCAGTCCCATCCAACCTCATGTCACAATTTTTTTCTACTCTAATCAATTTACAGACAGTGTATGAGACAGAGAGTATGCAGGCAGAGAACTTGGTTCAGAGTTGGTTCAAGTCCCACCTCTGATAGATATTGGCTTTGTTATCCTGGGTAAATCATTTAACCTCTCAGACCTTCAGGGAGCAATCTAATACCATAACTTGAAGGAAGAATAGTTGCTGCTAAACAGAAGGGATTTCCTCACCAGGATTAGTTTCCATTCCATAATATCAGAATATCAGAATTGGAAGGATCTGAGTGTCCACCTAGTCCAACCCTTTCCTGATTCAGAATTTCCATTTCAGTTTTTCCCCCAAGTAACCATTCAGTCTCTGATCAAAAATTTCCAATGAGTAAAATTCACTACATCATTGTGCTTTGAGAAAGCTTGTATTATGAAGAAGTTTCTCTTTCAGAAGGTTCCCCCATTGCTTCAGGTTATGCCTTCTGAGATCAATAGAACAGATTTCATTCCTCCTCCACACTGTGGCTCTTTGAATGAATGAACACAGTTTTTATATTCTCCCCCAGGCTCAACCTCCTTAAACTTTCAACTGTTCCTGCAACTGATTTCCATGTTCCATGGACTTAAAGTATACTATCCTCCAGTGTCCTTCCTCTGGTCTCTGAACTTTTCTAGATCATTTTCAAACTGGTGGTTAACTGTGGCTTCCTCACTTTCTACTTGAAAGGTTTGTTTTTAACCTAAGTAAAATATTTTATGTTTATCTCCATTAATGTTCAAATCATGAGATATAGACAAATTTTCTAGACTGTCATCCCATAAACAAGGACTCATTAAGCACTTACAATGTACCAGGAACTGTCAAGATTATTTAAATCCTAATTCTGCTATTCAGTGTATTAGGTCCCTTTTCCCAATACAGATCTTTGTATCATCTTTGAATGAGTTGAGCAGGCTATCTGTTCCTTTAACCAAGTAACTGATACAAATGTTAAACAGCTCAGGGTCAAGCATAGATCCTTGAGATAGGCCACTGCAGACCCAAATTCACGTTAACATCAAATGACTAATGTTATTTCTTTAAAGAATCCAAGAATCTGAATGTTATTCTGTTTTATCACTGAAAGTTGGATACCACTCAGTGTAAGTATGTGCATAGGAGATTCAGTCACCTCCACTAACCCCACCATCTCCATAGCCACCACCACCACCATAACCATTCATAATGTAAGAACATAATAGATTTATGTACTTCCTTTATGTTACTTCATTTGAATCTCACAACCACTCTGGGAGGTAGATATTAAAGGTATGATCTCAGATTTCCTAAGCATAAGTCATGTGAAGAGTGAATCAAACTTTCTTTGTCCATCAATCAGCAACTTGTAATTTAATCAATCAAAAACTTAAGCATCCTTGCTTAACACTAAACAAGAGAGTTAGCAAGTCACTTGCTAAAGTGGATGGCAACTCCAGAGGCCACTGCCCTTTCCCTGGGCAGTGCTAGGCAAATTAAAAGACTGTGACTGGTTCCTGTAAAGTGGAGGAAGGTACAGGACATGACATGGAACAGGACTATAAAAAGTTCTGTACTTCCTGACCAAAGAGCTTCTCCTTTGGGACTTCACTTTTGAAGTTTGCCTTTTGAACATTTGCAAGTTGATTTTATTATAATGCCAAAGGCTAGACATTATAAATTTTGCCTAGTCATAGAAGATCAGCTAACCAGATGGCTGGAAGCATTTCCTACAGCCTGAGCCACAACAGTTTTTGTTGCCAAGGTATTCTTAAAAGGCATTATTCCTCACTTTGGCCTGCCAGCACATATTGATTCAGACAGGGGAACTAATTTTATTTATTTGGTTCTGTCCCAAATTTATTCATGTTTGGGGATAATTCCTAAATTCCATGTACCATATCATCCCCAGAGGTCAGGCCAAGTTGAAAGAATGAACAGAGAACTTAAGACAATGATTGGAAAACTGTGCAATGATACTCATTTAAAATGGTCTGAAGCTCTCCCTCTAGCTCTATTTTATCTCTGAAGCAGGCCCAGGGGAGATCTACACATCTCACCATTTGAGATGCTTTTTGGACATCCCCCTATACAAGCTTAGCCATTTCCCCCTGCATATACACCATTATTAGGGGGGAGATACTTCTATTGCTTCATATATACAAGAATTGCAGATAAAATTCTGAGAACTTCATGAATCCAGAGCTGTAGCACAAGTAGGACCTATAGACTTCTCCCTCCATGACCTAAATCCAGGAGACAAGGTATACATAAAGAACTTCCAGCACACTGGAACAACTCAGCCTGCCTGAGAAGGTTGGTTTTAAGTACTGTTAACCACTCCAACAGCTATCAAAATTGGAGAAAAGTATTCATTGCTCACATGTAAGAGAGTACCTACTATCAATACTGATGGACTATATCCTGTCACATGCATTGGAGATAAAAGTCCAAACACAAGTGGACACTGTTTTTTGGCTGCCACATTGAATTCCTAAATTTTTAAATTTTATTTCTTTTTAAATTTTCAATAGATTATTTGATTTCCCCCCTTTCTTATTTCTTGTCCTTAAAGTACATATAATCAATATTAAATTTGGATAGAATAAGTTTAAAATATCCATTTGCTCAAATATTAATGCATACCCAAAAGCTTTAGACTATGGAAACCTGCCACTGATCAATCAATATTATGGGACTGTGATTAATAATTCTCCTGATTCCAGAAGGGATTACAAAAGAGCCATTGTATAGTGTAAAGAAGCACAAGGTCAAGGAGACCAACAACCCTTGTGGGATTATTGAGATCTGTGCCAAGACAGAGGACTTGTTGGAAGTTTGAAGTAGCAGCTATTTGACATATGTCAGATGCAGATCTTCCCTGTGCCACATTCTGACAAGTACCAAAGTTTGGTTGCCATTTTGGCTCCCCTATCCCTGTAAGTGAAGGTAGAATCAGACTAGGGAAACACATTTCCCTTTTACATCAAAATCTAGTCCTTTTTTCTCTCTTACAGTATGGCAACTTTCTGTGGTTCTGGCTGCCAATGGGTAAGTGCTATATTACTGCATTTGTCCTACAGACTTGTGGGACAGAAATCACTTTAATTGAATCCTAATACAAGGACCTCTAATGAGTTTATTCTTGCTTACTCAGAAATTTTTATATACATAGATTTTGATATTTTGGTTTTGATTTTCTTTTCTCCCAAAATTTAATTTTTTCTACTTTTTAAATGTTTTTGGTTTTTCTTTCAACATTTGACTCATATACCCCATAACTCAACCATGTATCTTGAGTTGATCCAGTTATTGGTCAACACCCTCCTCAGGGAGGGATTTCATAATTTTTGTGAAATCCAAGATTTAAATTTTTTTGAGAAAAATTCAGGAAAAGAAGCTTGCTAACTCCTTGAATCAAGAAAGTGAACTGTTTGGAGAAAGTGTGATAAAGAAATCTACACTGCATCAGAAAATCCAGAATGAACTTTGTGATGTAATTGATTGAACTGAAGGGGGTTGAACACATTTATTCTGAATGTAAACTCTTATGCCAAAGGGGACTGACCCCTAATTGGCTTTTTTCTCAATGTGCTTAGCAAACATTGGTTTTGCTCTCTCTCTCTCTTTTATTTCCCTCTCATCTCCAACTATTGTAATTTCCCCTTAGAAAATGCAATATTGTATGTACCTTTAGCTAGAAGTTATTTAGAGGTGTAAGCTGGTTATGTGAAATGATTCTTTGGGGAGACTAATCTCCCAGAGAATCACAGGGAAGATTGTGAAGAGTGAATCAAATTTTCTTTGTCTACCAATCAGCAACTTTTAAATTAATCAATCAAAAACTTAAGCATCCCTATATAACACTAAGCAAGAGAATTCACAAGTCACTTGCTAAAGTGGGTGACTTCAGAAGCCACTGCCCTGCCCCTGGGCAGTGTTAGGTAAATTAAAATAAAATTAAAATTAAAATTAGGTAAAATAAAATAGAGGACAAGACAGGATATGACATGGAAAAAGGACTATAAAAAGTCCTGAAATTCCTGACCAAAGAGCTTCTCCTTTGGAACTTTGCCTTGTAACTTCTCCTTTGGGACTTCACTTTTGGACTTGGCCTTTTGGACTTGGTCTTTTGGACTTCTCCTTTGGACATTGTCTTTGGGGGAATTCATGTCAGAGAGCTGGACTGAAGGAGGAGACTCTTTCCATGGATCCTGTGTTGGCTTGCTGGGTGAGCAAATGGCCTTCCTTTCTTGGCTTCTGGAGAGATTGGCTCTAAAGAGGCCTTTGTTTCCTGGAGGGAGGCTTGTTGGTGGAACCCTTGCTGAAGACAACACTGGGTCCTCTGACTGAAGATTACTGAGCCCTACTGGGGCTGAGCCAGACATGGGAACAGTACTTAGGGTGATAGGCTAGACAAATTCTCTACCTTCTTCTTACATTTCTCCACTTTCACTCTTTCTATCTTTTTGTAAATAAAGTGACTAAAAGTCATTTTGACTTAAGCTATAATATTTTTAAATCAATGACCACATTACTTTCACACTTTCATATTAGCATAAAAACCTAAATTTTTATAGTCAAGAACTCTATTGAAAGTTATTATACCTGCAAGTCCTCTCTATCACAAAGTCCTCTCTTCACCAATATTATTTATCCACACTTTTAAGGTAAGGAACTGAGTTGCAGAGGAATTCATTCATTGTGATATTGTAAACATAAGAACTAGGAACCAGGAAAGATTACAGTACAGCAAACATGTGATATGTGGTAAAGGTTTGCCTCCCACTCTGGGCCCTGAAAATTCTTTTCTCTCTTTCTGAAGTTGTCATGAAGCCCCATTAGGTGAATTTCCCTGAGGCTTTGGGTGTCAATGTTTCTTTACAGTCTGTAGCCAGAAATTGAGGGTTTCAATAGGGGCCACTGTCTTGAAGGTGCTTTTGTCCTCTGTCTCTCCACATTTATCAACATGTTTTGTTTTTCTGCCATTGGCCCCTGGGGCAGGCTAGTTGGACATATACTCACTTTTAATTACTAGTAGAATCTAGGGTCTGTGGCAGCTCTGCTGTGATTTCTTGATCTCCTAACCTCACAAGATCACCTGCATCTCCAAGTAATCATTTGTCTAAGACTAGTAAAGACTTGACACAGAAAGGTCACCATATGCTCACAGCTGCCATGACTGAATGAAAGACAGAGCATACATCTCTGACTCAGTCCTAGGGACCATTTTAAAGGAGCCCTCCCCTGCTTGGAGACCCAAAAGAAATCAAGAAATGTTGAGTGGGTTGACTCTCTCATACAGCCACTCAATTCCAAGTTTCTACACAGTCACTTGGATTTAAAACAGGTGGGAAATTCCTGCTCCCAGTTCAAGGACTATCCCCCATTAGTCAGAATATTCCCATGGTACATGGATCATTAATTTACTTATTGAACCTCTGCTCACTGCAACCTGCCAAGCAAATTTTGGGTAGTATTTCAAAGACCTTTGAAGACAACACATACATAAGTTAACTTCTGTCTTTTATGTTGTGAGCTTTAAGAAACTAGATCTTTCCATTTCTCTTCAAAAAAGCTCTAGTGACTTGATTGTTATACATTTTTCTATAACCAGAAACCAAGGAAAACACAGGGATCTTTCAATCACTCCTGCTAATGAAGTGGAGAAAAGAGCTGGGCAATAGGATGCTGGAGAATGACCTAAGTTACATAGAGTTCAGGTTTGGGAATGTGTTTCCATAATTATATTTATATGAGAGTGTGTCTAGTGGAACTAAAATCCATTTTCAGGAATGAAATCACATCTCAAAGAACTGGGTTGTGAATAAGGAAATGAAGGATCTCTTGATTCCTCTAGGCTAAGGAATCTCCCCTCTCTCTCTCTCTCTCTCTCTCTCTCTCTCTCTCTCTCTCTCTGTTTCTGTCTATATATCTCTATTTCTTTCTCCCTTCCTCTTCTTCTCTTACTTTGCCTTTCCTCCTCCTCTGTTCCTTCCCTTCCTTCCTCCCTCCCTCCTTTTCCCTTTTATTCTTTTTTCTGACTCTTCTTTTTGTGACTATTTCATTCTCTTTCCTCTTCTCTCTCCCTTTATCTGAGCCTGTATCCCTCTCTTGCCCTCTTTCCTTCTCTTTCTCTATCTTTTTTATATATTTCTCTTTCTCTCACTCCTTTTCTCTAACTCTCTCTGTCTCATTGCATTATATCTCTGGCTTTCAGTTAACTCAACTAAAGTATTCTATCATATTCTTCCAATCCTCTCCATTTAAGCTGATCCCCTAGAATTTGTTCCTTCATTGGCTTACATGGATTCCTGGTGCTCACCATGTTTCCATTCTAGAAAAGGAGAGCTTAAGTTAGCAGGTTTGGGGCCTCAATGGGAAAAGTCAACTCTGATAAGGACTTTTAATTATTTCCAATCCAAATATCACCCTTTCATTTTTAGTCACCTTTTCTTATTTGAAAAATATTATAGAATTCACAGCCTTCTACCATTTTAAAAGTCATTAACTAGAATCATGGCGCAGATGCTCTGGGTAGAAAGGACTCCACTATGTAGTCTCAGCTGTAGCTGGACATGAATCACCACTAAAAGACCCCTGCCAGCTATTGATTCACCTTTTGTTGACCTCTATGGAGCCCCAAACCTTTTCTGAGACAATCTTTTCTCTTTTTGGACAGCTCCAAGTATTAAGAACTTTTTCTGTTTTTGATGTAATATATATAGTTTTACTACAAGCCTAAATTGCCTCTTTGTAATGCTTATCTACTGCTACTAGTTCTGCCCTTTTCAGTCAAATAGAACAAGTTAGAAAGTACAGTGGATAGAGTAATGGGCCTACCTTCAGGAAGACCTGAATTCAAATCTCACCTCAGATACTAACTGTGTGATCCTGATAAAGCCATTTAACCTTTGGTTGCCTCCATTTCTTCAATTTCAAAAGAGGATAATAATAGCTATATGATCCCGGGCAGGTCACTTAACACTATTTGCCTTAGTTTCCTCATCTGTAAAATAAATTAGAGAAGAAACCACTCATATCTTTGCCGAGAAAAACCCAGATGGGGGCAGGGAGAGTTGGACACAATTGAAATAACTGAACAGCCACAATTATAACCACCACTACAGCATTTTCTTTATAATGCTGTTATGAAGATCAAATGCGATACATGTAAAGTATTTAGCAAAATACCTGGCACACAGTAGGTGCTTAATGAATGCTTTCCCCCTTCTCTTTCATACAACAACTCTTAAAATAGTTGAAAACAAGTTTCTTCTAGCTGCGATGATAGTCTTCTCTCCTCCAGGCAGAATATTTGCAGTTACTTCAAGGAATCTTCACACGGTACAGTCTCAAGGCTGCTCCCCATTCTGATGGTCCTGCTTGTGATCCCACTTCCCTGCTTATGATCATTGCCGTCCTTGAACTATGCTTTGAAATCCAGAATGGCATCATTTGCTCCAGATGGCGCCTGAGCAGGGCAGAAGACCTCCTGACCATCACCTCCCTGGCCATGGATTTAATGATTTAGACCCAGGGTTGGAGAACAATGCTCTTCAGTTCTCCCTTAGTTTGCCTGAACAATTGTCAAGTGTGTGGAGTGCCCTCCCCCGGGAATGTTGCCTCACTCTTTTCTTCCTTCTCTTTTCAGTATTTCTCTACAGGGAGTGACTGGTTTTAAAGCTATGTAAAACGAGGATGGGCGGGATGCCTTGCCGAGGGACTTCCTGGTCCAGAGAAAGGCAAGCAGTCTTTCAGATGTGGCAATATCACCTTGTTGGCCATCCTTAGCAGCTATTACTCTGATGTCTTGAGCCAGTGCCAAGGCGCATGTTCTCAAGTGCTTTCCTCCTTAGCCATAACCAGTTCCCTAAGAATCCCTGCCTTGTAGACCTGGAAGGGACCTCAGGGGTTGATGAGTTGAAAATTCCTTATTGTATACATACAGAAGCTGGAACCCAGAGAGGTACAGTGATTTGTCCTGCACTGCACAGCCAAGTGGAATGAAAGTCTTGTGCCCACATAGGCTGGCTCACTTTGGGGCCCCGGAGGAGGGAGGGAGGTCCCATCATTCCCAAAGATTAGAATGTTGTCAAGGTCACAGGTAAAACCTGGAAAGGTACCAGACTGAGGTCCACAAAGTCCTAGGCACGTGAGACTGCCTGGGGCTGACTTTGGGTTCCCCAGAATCCCGGAGCAGTTCCTCCTCAAATGTTCCACTTCGCTCAAGTCTCTTTTCAGGGCTAATTACATGTGGTTTTGGCAGTCAACACTCATCTTCAGTCTTTGACGATGGAAAAAAGCCTGAGCAAATCTGTTTTTAAGAGGCCCCTAATTGCTGCTATCCCCTTCCTTGTGGATACCACTGTGAGCTAATTGAGCTTGACTTCTGGCCTAACACATGTCGTGATCAATTATCAGGCAGCTGAGGAGACTATTGCTTAATTTTAAAACCCAAAGGTTTTTATTTATTTATTTAGTCGTTTTAATGAATTCTTGGGCTTCTGAGGAGTAAAAGGCGGTGACGATTTGCACCAATATCCATTACCCTCCTGCCCTTTGGAACCACATTTGGAGGTAACTTTATAACTCTCAAAGGGAGAAGGAGACTAAGAGTTGAGATGAAAAAAAGAATAGTCTTTACTTCTTCCTGGGGATATCTTCCATCCTGCCTTAGGCACTACCAGAAGACCATTCTGTGGCCTTCTTCAAAATCTTCTTGTTCAGGAGATAACAATTTAGGGGAGAGATCCAAATCCATCTCGCAGTGAGTCTGTGTCTAACCTCAGCACCGAGTCCCTAACCTAGCTTTTTGTCCTAAGAAAATAACAGAGTCATTAAATGACAGCACATTCTGGCACTATCAGATCATGGGAGAGGGCAGGTGGGAACTCTAAAGGAGATGGCAAGGCAACTTAAGAAAGAAAAGAGAAGCATTCCGTGCCAGGCAAGCAAAACTACCACCAACTTGGCCACTCTCTCTTCCTCTAAGCCCTTTCTCACCCTGACGGTGATAGCCCAGAACTTTGAACACAAGAGCCTTAGGGCTAGCCGTGTCCCCAAGACTATCAGACTCGCTTCCCACCCCACTTCTCTAACTGTCAAAGAAGGGAGGAATCATTGCGAAGGAGTGTACATTCCTTATCTCCTACAGAAGACCCACTTCTGCAACAGGCAGATGAACATCAACATCGTAGGAGTGGTGGAAGTGCCCCACTGCCCTCCCTGGTCCTGCTTCCATCCTTGTCTCACAACCATCATTCAGGGAAACAGCTCCTCTACGGATGGGACCAGCTGTCTCCACCATCTTCCAACCCATTGCCAAAGAGCAGGCAATCGAGCCCAGCTGAATGTGCACCACTATCCATTACCCTGCTACTGTAGAGGAGAGGACGGGAGACAGTGTGTGTTAGGCGAGTCAACCCCCTGCTACCGCTTTGACCATCAAGTCTGGACCCAGATGGCCCAGGACCCCAAACCCAAGAGCCGTGGGGATGACAAGGCGTTGAGCTCTTGCAGCCATTTTCCTTGGAAGCTACCCAACATGGAGATGCAGCTTGGAAATTGTTCCTGCTGCCATTGCAGTCAGGTCCTGAAGACCCAGAAAAGAAAACCCTCGCCTCAGATTCCTTGGCATGATACAAGGGTTCAACACCAGAGATCTGCATCATTTTATTAGTGAGGAGAAGAGGAAGGTGAAGCATTGCCATTCTGCAGGGGATTTTTATGCCTGACGTGTAGTTGAACTATGCCTTCCTTGTGTGCTATGTCCTGGGTTTCCTGATTAGAAAGCAAACTCCCTGTGAGCAGGGGCTGCCTGTGACTCTTCCCTTTCGACCTCCAGTGCTTAGCAGAGTTTTCTATACAGTTAGCGCGTCATGCATGGGTTGTTCATTCATTTATTCATGCCTTGTCAAACCAGCAAGGCACGAACACAGGAGATCACCGATTCTAGAAAGCCCAGAGAAAATGGGCTCCACCAGCCACAGCTAAGTGGATCTGGGGAAGACAAGACCCTTCTTCTTGGCATGCCCAGTGGCTCCCTTCCCAGCTGCTCAAGGCAGCTGAAATAGGGTTGGCTTCCAATGCAGATGCAGCTGAGTCTCTGAAGGAAGTGCCCCATGGCAGCAGGCCATCTCCCCTGCACGGAAGCCAAGCAGGGCTCTCATTAGCACCTTGACTCACTCGGGCCATGAGGGAACCAGCGGAGCAGAAAGGTCTAAATGAGCCGGCAACCTGTTCTTCCTTCAGCGATGCATCTAAATGAGAGAGCTTGATTATTGTGTAAATAGATGCACCCTTCCCGGGACCAGACCAGGTGGAAGACCTCTTGAATTAGTCCATCGATATCTCAATTCAAAGAGGTAGAGGGAGCCCCCAGGGAATTCTGGGGGATTGAGAAGAGAACAAGGACCCAGAGAAGACTTGTGGAAGGGCTGGGCGATCAGGTGTGAAATAAAGAAGCACAGTGTCTGGTTCCCCATTTCCACGAATGCTCACAGATTAGGCCCCTGTGAGCACAAGGGGAGTAGGGCGATTGGCATTGGCACTGAGGGAATTGTGCAGTGATCACAAACGGATGGCCATTGCCAATGCCATCACCTCCCAGGGATGTGTTGTGCCCATACATTCTTTAGGGCGATCTCTTAGGAATTAAAATCCAAACACACCACAAAGCATGGGGAAGATGCACGATGGCCACGTGCAAACTGCAGAATCTTGCTAGAGACAGCTTACCGAGGAGATAGTCTATGGAAGATCTCAGCCTTTAAAGCAGCGAGCGCTTCATCAGGAGTTACGAAAGAAAAACATACTAGACGCCATCTCCATGCCAAGCTCTGGGCTCGTATAGGGAACACACGATTAAAACCGATCTCTGTTGTCAGGGAACCTACTGTCTAAAGGAGGAGGAGGTCGAAGAGGACACTACGAAAGGGCCACGATGGCTAAGGAAGGGAATTACTCTATCGCCTTACTGCTTTTATCCGTGGTCTACAGAAGACAACATGGCTTATGATCCAGTCAAAATATACGTGGCTAGAGGGCAGGGAAAATTGAGGGTTAGTCTTGGATTCAAAAATTAAAAACCTGAGTTCAAATCTAGCCTCAAAAATTCTTAGCCGTGTTGCTCTTGGCAAGACATTTAGCCTCCGTTTTCTCATCTGCAAAGTGAAGATGACAACAGTGTCTCTCCCAGCGTGATTATAAGGATCAAAGTGAGATCGTGTTGGTCTAATAATTCGAAACCTTAAAAGCATGACAACGAGAGTTATTGTTAGTAGCGACAGCTCTCTTACCCTTTAGGGTACCGACCTTTATGTTCTTAAAATAACATTGGAGGCCTGGGAGGAGGAGGAGGAGGAGGAGGAGGAGGAGGAGGAGGGGGAGGAGGAGGAGGAGGAGAGGGAGGAGGAGGAGGAGGAGGAAGAGGAGGAGAAGCACAAGAAGCAGCAGCTTATTTTAACGTTGCAGGGGCACCCTACAAGGTCAATAAACCCTTGGCTGAGCTATACACTATGGCTCCCAAAGCTCTGTTAGGGCAGGGCAAAAGAGTCCTTTGTGACTGTTCAGGAAGCATTTCTGCCCACACCAGAGCCAGAGAGAACAGAGATCCGCTTGTGCTGCCACATGGGATCGGTGTAGACAGCTTGACGTCCAAGTCCTGAGGCCAAAAAGTGGCTTCCAAATCATCCCAGGCTCGTCCCCCTTTGGACTGGCCAGCACAATGGAGGGATCAAGGAGGACTCTAGAGATAAAATCTTGGGTCGGGATCAGCGATAATCTCCCCCGTCTGGTTAAAAGAACAAACGCACTGATGTGCAGGCATTGGCTTCCCCTGAAGCCACATCGTGCTCTTCTCATTCCGCCCAGTGTTTTCCCACACCGCTCTGCCAAAGCAAGTCATCCTAAATGCCACCTGACATTTCCAGTCGTGCGAAGATCTGCAAAACGATTTACACCTGCCGTCTGGGCGCGTCTGGCAAGAGCCCTGAGAGGTGTGCCAAGGAGAGTCACAGGCAGCTCAGGGCGTCACAAAGGGTCTGTCTTGGGAGCTGAGGGGTGGGTTCAAATCGCGCCTTCTCTCCTCATTATCCGTGTGGTATTGGCCAGGACTCTGGACCGTAATGAGCCTTGGCTTTCTCACGAAATGAGGGAGGTTGGAAATGAGGAGGCTATTATTTAGAAAGTGCCTTCATCTCCAAATCTTGACCCTACATTGAGAGAGGCTAACCTTCTTGCCAAAGGCCACGCCGAGAATCAGTCAGGAAAAGTCCTGATACACAATCATACCTGACAAAAGCAATCAGTCAGTCAACCAACTGACATATAGGCATGCAATAAGCACCTACTATGTGCCACACATAGTGGCAATTACTGGAAAAACAGAGACAGAAACTAACCAGTTCTTGCCCTTGTAAACATGGAGACGTGAATCCAGGACTCCAATACCCAGAAGTCCTTGCTCACTTCCCAGAATGCCTTGTAATCTCACTAAATTCTCACCTGGGTGGACAGCAAATTATTATTTAAAGGGTCTCCGCCTATGGCGGGGTGTCTTCTCTTCCTGTCTCCAATGGCAAGGAGACGCGTCTCATGATGTGAGTAAAATTTGAATGGGCCTCTCAGCCCACCTAGCACGTGCTCCTCTTACTTGTATATTCCTAAATTCCTCATCTTAAATAAACCTCTAAAAATATAATACTCCTTGCAGAGAGAAACTAATTTCTACCTGCCTCAGTTTCCCCTAAATTTTAACTCTTACACCCTTAAGGGGCTTATATGCTACCACAAAAGATAAGTGTTTATAGATCAAACGTTCCACTTAACTTTATATAAGTCTGTACAAAATTTATACAAAAGGGGAAAATGTATTTGTGGGAAGCAGATAGAGAGAAGAGGAGGAGAATACTAGAACTAGGAAATTGGGAATGGAAGATGCTCCTTGAGCACAGCTTAAGAAGGAAACAAGGAATGTAAGCAAGTCCAACAGGAGAATAATAATCATTAAAATTCAAAAAGTCTTTTAGGACTACAGATATCTTTTTATATGTTACCAATGCCTCCACAGCCAAATACTGTGCCTGCCACAGTGTGCTGTAATCGAATCAATCACAAGGAGTTCATTCTAATGGTGTATATTTTGATCCATCCATACCTAGTCCTCATATCTTCCTCACATTCATGTTCTCCTCACTGAGACCTTTCCTCTGACTTTGCCGGTATGATACATTCACTTCTCCTCCCTTGTCACCCACACCCAAGCAGCTTGTCCCTATCTTCCATCTAATCTTTTCACTTCTGTTATTCTTTGGTTTCTTGTTAGTGCGCTGTTACTGTCATTCACAATTCCCAGGAATGATTGCTTTCTATCGATGCTCATCTTTCGTTCTTTGGATGCTGGAGTTTTCCAGTTCTTGTCACCATCTAATTGGTGGAATGTTATTAAAAAATTGGACTTTGCATAGACATTGGGCAGGACGTGCAATGAAATTTTTTAGCCAACACAACCAGTAAAATATCATTTATTTATTTAGAAAATGTTATTTAGTAGTTCATTTAGAATATTTTTTCCATAGTTACAAGAATCATGTTCTTTCCTTCTCTTCCTCCCACCTCCCTCCTGTAGCTGACAAACAATTCCACTGGATTTTACTCGTGTTGTTGATCCATATTATTGATATTTGCACTAAGGTGATCATTTAGAGTCTACATCCTGAATCATATTCCCATCGACTCATGTGATCAAATAATTGTTTTTCTTATGTGTTTCTGCTCCCGCAGTTCTTTCTCTGGATGTGAATAGCTTTATTTCTCATAAGTTCCTCAGAATTGTCCTGGGTCACTGTATCGCTGCTAGTAGAGAAGTTCATTACATTCGATTATACCTCAATGTATCTGTCTCTGTTTACAATGTTCTGGTTCTGCTCCTCTCACTCTGCATCAGTTCCTGGAGGTCATTCCAGTTCTATGGGATTCCTCCAGTTAATTATTCCTTTGGGCACAATAGTATGCAATCAATAACATATACCACAATTTGTTCAGCCATTCCCCAATTGGAGGTATATAATTGAAAAAATCTGTTACCTTAAAAAAAAAGAACTGCATTTCCCAGGACCCCACTGATTTCCTGTCATTAGGTACCTCCTGTAGATAGAGGATATAATATGAGGGTGGGGAGAGTCCTGCCTCTCTCTTTTTGGCATGTAGCCAGCATGGTGATGGTGATGAGTGGGGCTTTTGAAAATGGCTAATCAGTCATAGGCACATGGTCGTTATTTTGTATAATCTTTATTCCTTAATTTCTAATGATCATTTAATAAATCTCCTAAAATATAATATTTTTACTATTAAGATTTAATTTTAAATTTTATAGAGGGCATCCTCTTATTTTCCATTTTTTTTCCAC
Source organism: Monodelphis domestica (assembly GCF_027887165.1). Lineage (NCBI taxonomy): Eukaryota > Metazoa > Chordata > Mammalia > Didelphimorphia > Didelphidae > Monodelphis > Monodelphis domestica. The sequence goes on from NC_077231.1 coordinate 321,707,542, forward strand.
CACAAAGAGCACAGCTATAAATATTCTTTTTTCCCCATTTGAATTACTTTATTTAGTCAATTTAGGACATTATTCCTTGCTTACAATAGTCACATTATTTCCCTCCCTCCCCTCCAACCACCCTTCCCACAGCCAATGCGCAATTTCATTGGGTATTACTTGTGTCCTTGATCAGAACCTATTTCCATGTTGTTGATGTTTGCACTAGGATATTCATTTAGAGTCTACATCCCCAACCATATCCCTTCAATTCATGTATTCAAGCAATTGTTTTTCTTCAGTGTTTCCTCTGAATGTGGATAGTGGTCTTTCCCATAGATCCCTTCGATTTGTTCAGGATCACTGCATTGCCACTAATGGAGAAGTCCATTGCATTCGACTGTACCACAGTGTATCAGTCTCTGTGTACAGTGTTTTCCTGGTTCTGCTCCTCTCACTCTGCATCACTTCCTGGAGGTTGTTCCAGTCTCCATGGAATTCCTCTACTTTATTATTCCTTTTAGCACAATAGTATTCCATCACCAACATATACCACAATTTGTTCAGCCATTCCCCAATTGAAGGGCATCCCTTCACTTTCCAATTTTTTTGCCACCACAAATAGAGCAGCTATGAATATTCTTGTACAAGTCTTTTTCCTTATTATCTCTTTGGGGTATAAACCCAGCAGTGCTATGGCTGGATCAAAGGGCAGACAGTCTTTTAGCACCCTTTGGGCATAGTTCCAAATTGCCCTCCAGAATGTTTGGATCAATTCACAACTCCACCAGCGATGCATTAATGTCCCAACTTTGCCACATCCCCTCCAGCATTCATTACTTTCCTTTGCTGTCATGTTAGCCAATCTGCTCAAGGTGTGAGGTGATACCTCAGAGTTGTCTTAATTTGGATTTCTCTGATTATAAGAGATTTAGGACACTTTTTTCATGTGCTTATTAATAGTTTTGATTTCTTTAACTGAAAATTGCCTATTCATGCCCCTTTCCCATTTATCAATTGGAGAATGGCTTGATTTTTTGTACAATTGGTTTAGTTCTTTATAAATTTGAGTAATTAGACCTTTGTCAGAGATTTTTGTAATGAAGATTGTTTCCCAATTTGTTGCTTCCCTTCTAATTTTGGATGCATTAGTTTTGTTTGTACAAAACCTTTTTAATTTGATGTAATCAGAATTGTTGATTTTACATTTTGTGATTTTTTCTAGCTCTTGCTTGGTTTTAAAGTCTTTCCTTTTCCAAAGATCTGACATGTATACTATTCTGTGTTCACCTAATTTGCTTATAATTTCCTTCTTTATATTCAGGTCATTCACCCATTCTGAGTTTATTTTGGTGTAGGGTGTGAGATGTTCATCCAAAGCTAATCTCTCCCCTACTGTCTTCCAATTTTCCCAGCAGTTTTTATCAAATAGTCGGTTTTGGTCCGAAAACTGGGATGTTTGGGCTTATCGTAGACTGTCTTGCTGAGGTCATTTACCCCAAGTCTATTCCACTGATCCTCCTTTCTGTCTCTTAGCCAGTACCAAATTGTTTTGATAACCACTGCTTTATAGTATAGTTTGAGATCTGGGACTGCAAGTCCTCCTTCCTTTGCATTTTTTTCATGATTTCCCTGGATATCCTTGATCTTTTGTTCTTCCAAATGAAATTTGTTATGCTTTTTTTCTAATTCAGTAAAAAAGTTTTTTGGTAGTTCAATCGATATGGCACTAAATAAGTAAACAAATTTAGGTAGGATTGTAATTTTTATTATGTTAGCTCATCCCACCCATGAGCAATCAGAGTTTTTCCAATTGTTTAGATCTAGTTTTAATTGTGTGGAGAGGGTTTTGTAGTTGTGTTCATATAGTTCCTGTGTTTGTCTCAACAGATAGATTCCTAAATATTTTATATTATCTAGGGTGATTTTAAATGGAATTTCTCTTTCTATTTCTTGCTGCTTAAATGAGTTGGAGATATATAGAAATGCTGATGACTTATGTGGGTTTATTTTGTATACTGCAACTTTGCTAAAGTTGTTGATTATTTCGACTAGCTTTTTGGTTGCTAGGATTCTTTAAGTAGACCATCTATCAACCACATAGAGTGATAGCTTGGTATCCTCATTGCCCATTTTAATACCTTCAATTTCTTTTTCTTCTCTAATTGCTACAGCTAGTGTTTCTGGTACAATGTCAAATAGTAGAGGTGATAATGGGCATCCTTGTTTCACTCCTGATCTTATTGGGAAGGATTCTAGTTTATCTCCATTGCAGATGATATTTGCTGATTGTTTTAGATATATACTGTTTATTATTTTTAGGAAAGGCCCTTCTATTAATATATGTTCTAGTGTTTTCAATAGGAATGAGTGTTGTATTTTGTCAAAGGCTTTTTCTGCATCTATTGAAATAATCATGTGATTTTTGTTGGTTTGCTTGTTAATATGGTCAATTATGTGGATGATTTTTCAAATATTGAACCATCCTTGCATTGCTGTTCTGAATCCTACCTGGTCATAATGAATAACCCTTGTGAGGACTTGCTGGAGTGTTTTTGCAAGTATCCTATTTAAGATTTTTGCATCTATATTCATTAAGGAGATTTGTCTATAGTTTTCTTTCCCTGTTTTTGACTGCCTGGCTTTGGGATCAGTACCATATTTGTTTTATACAATGAATTTGGTACAACTCCTTCTTTGCTTATTCTGTCAAATAGTTTGTATAATATTGGAATTAGTTGTTCTCTGAATGTTTGATAGAATTCTTTTGTGAAGCCATCTGGACCCGGGGATTTTTTCTTAGGGAGTTCTTTGATGGCTTGTTCAATTTCTTTTTCTGATATGGGTTTGTTTAGGTAAATTCTTTCTTTCTTTGTTAGTATAGGCAGCTTATATTTTTGTAAGTATTCATCCATATCACCTAGATTGCCTCATTTGTTGCCACATAATTGGGCATAATAGTTTTTAATCATTGCCTTAATTTCCTCTTCATTAGAGGTGAGGTCTCCCTTTTCATCTTGGATACTATCTATTTGGTTTTCTTCTTTCCTTTTTAAAATTAGAATAACCAGTATGTTGCATATTTTATTTGTTTTTTTTTCAAAGTACCAGCTTCTAGTCTTTTTTCTTAAATCAATAGTTCTTTGACTTTTAATTTTATTAATTTTTTCCTTTGATTTTTAGGATCTCTAATTTAGTCTTCATCTGAGGATTTTTAATTTGTTCACTTTCTAGTTTTTTAATTTGCATGCCCAATTCATTGACGTCTGCCCTCCTTAATTTGTTAATATTTGAACTGAAGGATATAAATTTCCCCCTGAGTACTGTTTTGGCTGCATCCCATAGGTTTTGAAAGAATGTTTTATCATTGTCATTTTCTTCAATGAAGTTATTAATTGTTTCTATGATATGTTATTTAACTAACCAGTTTTGGAGAATCATATTGTTCAATTTCCAATTAATTTTTGATTTACCTCTCCATGTACCCTCACTCATTATTATTTTCATTGCATTGTGATCTGAGAAGGTTGCATTTATTATTTCTGCTCTTTTGCACATGTTTGCAATGTTTTTATGTCCTAATACATGGTCGATTTCTGTGAATGTACCATGTGCTGCTGAAAAGAAGGTGTATTCCCTTTTGTCCCTATTTATTTTTCTCCACATATCTACTAACTAAATTTTCTAAGATTTCATTTACTTCTCTTAACTCTTTCTTATTTAATTTTTGGTTTGATTTATCTAGTTTGGATAGAGGAAGGTTCAGGTCTCCCACTATTATATTTTTTCTGTCTATTTCATCCTTGAGCTTTACTAGTTTCTCCTTCAGAAATCTGGATGCTGTGCCATTTGGTGCATACATGTTGAGTACTGATATTTCCTCATTGTCTATAATGCCTTTTATCAGGATGTAATTACCTTCGCTATCTCTTTTAACTAGATTTATTTTTACTTTGGCTTTGACTATCTGTGTATTTCCCAGCATTTTGATTTCTCTTCCTGGTCCTGCCTTTTCTTCTTTCACTATTCACTTTCTTTATTCTTTTTATGTTGTTTGCTCACATTTACCCCTTCTTTGCTCCCCATGTTTGTCTGTGCTCTTGCTCCTCTAATTTTTTTGGTTTTGTGTCTTTCTGTCAGTCTCCCCTCTGAGCGTTGTCAGGAGATCTCTCAGTGCAGTCTGTGGGGGATGGGTGTTGGAGCTCAGGCTTCCCTGACCTCTGAAGATTTTTGATGGGATTAAGTTCAGCTGGGATGGACTGGGTGTGCTCTGAGGCCAAAACCTCCTGGAAGACTGGAGCAATATGGAGGGTCTCCGCCGCTCTGACCTGGCTGCCAGCTCTGCACTCCCTCTCCAGCTCCTTCCCTATCACCTGTGTTTGACCCTCTGAGCCCTGCCCGCAAGGTACACCCTCCAGACCAGTGCCTTTGCCCACCCAGAGGCTCCCGCTGCCACTGGAGGCTTAGCACTCTAGGTGGGGAGCGGGTCCTGGGACCTTCCTTCTGCCTTACCCTTAAACCCGAGTGTTCTCGGATTCTGGCTTTTGGGGGGCTGTACCTTTTGAATTGAGTCCAGCAGGAGGGTTCCTTGGCTCTGTCTTGTTGTTAGGTTTGATTTTCATTCCTTTAGGAGCATTCAGTTTGTGATCAATAAGGAAGGATATTCAGAAGTCTGAACTTCTGTTGCTTCTAGGCTGCCATCTTGACTTCACCTCTCAGCTATAAATATTCTTGTACAAGTCTTTTTCTTTATTAGCTCTTTGGGGTACAAACCCAGCAGTGTTATGGCTGGATCAAAGGGCAGTCAGTCTTTTAGCACCCTTTGGGCATAGTTTCAAATTGCCTTCCAAAATGGTTGGATCAATTAACAACTCCACCAGTAATGCATTAATGTCCCAATTTTGCCACATTCCGCCCCCCCCCCCAACATTTATTACTTTCCTTTGCCAATGTTAGCCAATCTTCTAGGTGTGAGGTGGTACCTCAGAGTTGTTTTGATTTGCATTTCTCTGATTATAAGAGATTTAGAACACTTTTTCATGTGCTTATTAGTAGTTTTGATGTCTTTATCTGAAAATTGCCTATTCATGACCCTTGCCCATTTTTCAATTGGGGAATGGCTGAAATGATAATGTGCTAATGCCTCAACCCTCACTCTGTTTTCTGCAAATTCCAAGCCTTATGCTCTTTTCACTATATTCGTTGATGTCAATAATTAGCCCATGAAATCATGAAAGAATAATTTTAATTGAATTATATGATGATCATACAGGGAAGGGGATGATCCATAATAGAAGAAATTTTCATGGATAAGGAGAACTTGAGCTGGGCTTTCAACATGGGGAAGAGTAGAATAAGGGGAGGGGAGGAAAGGAAATATCAGGAGTAGCATACTGGCAGCAATAAGGCATGATTACAGAAGAAGGAAAAGTATTTAAATAAGAGAGTGAGATAACCTGTCTGTCTGAAGTAGAAGTCACATATGAGAAGGAAGGTAAAAAGAAAAAGGGATAGCTAGTGAGATAGATTGAAACAGTTTTTTTTATAAAAGTAAATAATATTATTGAATGTAAGCTTGACATAGAATGCAATAGGGAGTAATATTAGGTTCTTGAGAGCAAGGATTGCCATAAGGAACCATCAGGAAAAAACAAAACAAAATGATTTATCAGCTGACAAGATTCCAGGAGAGGATGTTAGTGTTTGAGAACAAAGAGAATGGCATGGAAATTTGGATAATGATTCAGTATGGAGGTGATGAAACCCTGTTGAAGCATGGAAGATTTGAGTATAATCGTGAAAGAACAAGATAGAAATGTTGGAAAGGAAATAATTTTTACTTGGGACTTTCATAGGAATATTACCTATTAAAACAACTATTTCATATTTTATAAATCTTAAAAGCTGGGGGAGGGGGAATCTTCTTGAAAGGGATGGGCTTATATGGAGGACAATATAGGGGCAGGGTAGAAGGAATGAACTTCATTTTGTAAATGTGATTCAGGGATAAGTGATACTAAGTGGCCATATTTTTGGAGAATTTGGAGAAATAAACTATAATTCTATTTAGATTCTTTTACATCATGCATGCAACTGATTTTATGAAATTATGCATTCGAATTTAGGTGAAAATAAATTGCATTTAATAATAATCAATGAAGAGGCAGTCAGCAATTCCTGTTTTCCCTTGTTGACCAGTCACTACTTCTGTGTTCTGAGTCAGTGAGTGAGAGAAAAAGAACAGAAGAGAAAGATTTTCAAAATTATCACCTTCTGAGTAATTAAAAGTATTTAAAATGACAATCGATGATCCCAAAGACCTTGATTAAATGTGAGAATATGATCAAAAATCATAACAATCAATTATTTCATCTTGGGGAAAGAACACATGAATAGAGGATGGAAGTAAAAGTTACTCCTGCCATGGATACATTTGTGCTGGAAAAAGAGGTGTCTAGTCCCCCCAAGAGTCTAACCCTTGCCTCTTTGGATTTGAAAGGGAAGGCAGGACCAGGAAAATGGATGCTGTGGTACTGGAATGTTGAAGTCTGGCCCAATGATGATTCTGCCCTAATGTAGCATGGGCCATGAAAAAATTGAGACAAGATATGGGAATAATATTAAGTCTGGAGAAGAAGTGCCCCCTTCCAAGAAAAAAGTTCCACTGCTACAGGTTAGAACTCTGGTTGCCACTCCATTCTCTGCTTACATCCTCAATCTTTCACTACTGCACCTCAACAAAATAAAAATGGGAACTTGGGGTTTTTAAAATATATGACAGAAGAATAGGTCTGACAAATCCTTTGAACTGAAGACTGTAAATGTCCTTTCACTCATTCATGTTGGGGATTTGGTTTTCAGTAGGTCATTTTGGGGTTTCAGTTTGAGTTCTATTGCTTTTTGCAATATATTATTCCAATTATTTCTCAGATTTCTTCTAACTCTTTAGAATGATCTTGTATTATTCAAATTGCCTTTCTGATATGGGAATATGACACATGTAAATTCTTAGAATTTTATCATTACTGGGTTAATTTGAAGGATTCTACAAGCAGATGGCACAGGCATGAGTTAACCATGTTGGAATGATCTATAAAAATTGTTTATTGAGAAAGAAGGATGTATTAGGGGACTGTGGAAGTGAGAAATAGAATGGAGGAAATCATCTCACATAAAAGAGACACACAAAGAAGATATTTTATAGTAGAAGTGAATATGGTAAGAAGGAGGGTCAGTTAATGCTTTAACCTCATCCTCATCTAAAATGATTCAAAAAGGGAAATAAATGCACATATTTAATTGGAGATAGACATCTCTCTCACCCAACAGGCAAGTAGTAGTAGGAGAAGATAAGAGAAACAGTGGATGATAAATAATCCAAAGAAGAAGGCAGTGGTCAGAAGCAAATTGGACTTTAGGGAAGGAACAGGAAGAAGAGAGAGATAAAGGACTAAGCCAAAGAAAACAAGAGTGGAGGAAAATGCATAGTTGATAATCATAACTATGAATGTAAAAGGGATGAATTCACCTAGAAATGGATAGTAGAGGGCATAACAGATTAGAAATCAGAATCCAATGATGTTGTTTCCAAGAACAAAATTGAAGTAGAGAGACAAATACAAAATTAAAATAAGGGGCTGAAGATGAATCTATTATGTTTCTATTCCCTTTTAATTTTCTTCAGAAGTTAATCATATCTAATTTTTCTAAGATTCTATTCATCGCTTAATTTCTTTATTAATTTTCTTAAGGTTAGATTTTTCTAACTGATAGGGGAAAGGTGAGATCTCCTAATCATATAGTTTTACTCTCAATTTCCTCCAGTAATTCATTTAAGTTCTATTTTACAAATTTGGATGCTGTAGCATTTGGGGTATATATGCTTTGTATTGATTAGTGGTGCCTTTTAGCAAGATGTAGATTCCCTGTTTATCTCTTTTGATTAAGTCTATTTTTTTTCCTTTGGCTTTGTCAGAGATTAGGATTGCTATTCCCCGCTTTGTTACTTCAGCAGAAACATAAGTAAGGGAAAAAATAGATGAAAGAAACAGTCAATATTTTCATTAAAGCAAGTGATAATAATGAGATGACATACTAAAATTTGTGCGATTTAGAGAAATTTGATCTAGCAGCATTATGGACAAATTAATATTTCTAGATGTGTACATCAAAGAAAGAGACAGAGAAAATCAACAAATTGAAGGTATAATAGAAAAAAACTAGAAAAAATAAGAATCCTCAATTAAACATCAAAATAGATAACTTCAAATCAAAGGAGGAACTAATAAACTTGAAAGTAGAAAGACACAAAAAATAACTAATAAGTAAATATAGTATCTGGTTTAATTAAACAAAACATTAAAAGAGATAAAACACTGGTAATTTTGTAAAAAGAAAACCAAATTACCAATATCAAAGATGAAAAGGATGAATGCAGCACAAGTGAAGATAAAATTAACACAATTATTAAGAGTCATTTTTCCCAATTATATGCCAATAAATCTAACCATTTTATTGAAATGGATGAATATTGGCAAAACAAAACTGCTCAGATTAGAAGAAAATAGAATAAATGACCTTACCTTAGAAAACTAAATAACTGGGAAAGGTATAAATGAGTTCCCTAAGCAAAAATCTTTAGAAACAGAGGGATACAGAGGTGAATTCTATCAAATATGTAAAGAAAAATTACTGTCAACCTAATATACACTATTTGAAAAAAAATTGGTAAAGAAGTCCTACCAAATTCTTTTATGACATAAATATGGTGCTTATGCATAAATCAGAGAAAACAAATTATAGAATTATTTATTTCATGAATATTGATGTGAAAATTTAAAATTAAATTCCAGTAGGATAATTACAATAATATATCACAAAGGTCATAAGCTATAATAAAATGGAATTATAACACAAATTCAATCAAAATCTGGAAAATTATAATCAAAGTATATGATATCAAGAACCAAAACAACAAAATTCATGAGTATCTCAATAGATGGATATAAAGCTTTTAACAAAATAAAGCATTAATTACTGTTAAAAACACTAGATGGCATAGAAATAAATGTAGTTCTTTTAAAAATGATAGTTTATATCTAAAACCAAAAGAAAGCTTTATATGTAATAGGAATAAACTAGAAGCCTTCCCAATAGGATCAGGAGGTAAATGAAAAATATCCATTATCTCCACTTTTGCTTAATATTATATCAGGAATACTAGCTACAGTCATAAGACAAGAAAAAACAAGGGAGCAATAAAAAAGTAAGGTGGAAGAAAAGCTATCATCCTTTGCAGATGATATGATTGTACATTTAGAGAACTCTAGACAATCAACTAAAAAACTAGTTGAAGTAATTATCAATTTTATCAGTGGCAAGATGTGAAATAAATCTACACGAATCATCAGAATCTGTATATATTACCAGCAACATCTTTCAAAAAAAAGCCAACAATATAAAATACTATTTCTACCTGTCACGACAAACCCAGGATCTATATAATATAATTTAAAAAATTATCAATGCAAATAAAGATGGATTATGAAAATGGGCAAATTTTAATTGTTCATGTGTAGGCTGAGCCAATGTATGAATAATGATAATTCAACTTAAGTTACTTTACTTATTTAATGACATATCAATGAAACTACTAAAGAATTATTTTACAGACCTAGAAAAAATAATCATAAATTTATCTGGAAGAACAAAAGGCCAAAAATATAAATAGAAACAATGGCAAAAAATGGGAAGGAAGGTGGCTAACTAGTAACAGATTTTAAGTTATATTACAAAGCAGTAGTCATTAAAATAACCTAGCACTGGCTGAGAAATTGAATTGTGGATCTGTGGAATAGTTTTGGACCACAATACAAAACTGTGGATTCTATTGTTTGATAAACCCAGGGATCCAATATTTAGAGGGAAAAGCATACCTTCAGATGAAAATTATTGGGAAAACTGGAATGCAGTTGGGCAGAAAGTAGGTACTGGTCAACATTCATACTGTATACCAAAATAATGACAAAATGTAAAAATAATTTAGATATAAAGGGTAATACCATAAACACTAGGGCAACATGGAAACATGTATCTGTCAGATATATGTACACAGAATAGTTTACTACCAAATAAGTAATAGAGAGGAGCACAGGAAGTAAAATTGATGAGTTTGATTACACTAATTAAAATTTCTTTGTACAAACAAAATTAATGCAGCCAAAATTAAAAAAGTAAAGCAGGAAACTGATTGAGGGGTACATGGGCTTCATAACAAGTGTTTTTTGATAAAGACCTTATTTCTCAAATATTTAGGAAATTGAGCCAAATTTATAGAAAAATAAGAGCCATTCTTCACTGATTGGCCAAAGGATTTGAATAGATGATATTAAGAAGGAATTAAACAATTAATAATCAAAGAAAAAATTCTTCAAATCACTATTGACTACGATGAGACACCACTTCACACTTAGCCAATTGGCTTACATAACAAAACAAAAGGAAAATGACTAGTTCTGTAGAGGGTGGGGATTACTGTTCTGATCAAGACTATTTTCAAGGCAGTTCAAAAGGACCTATGATTGAAAAAAAAGCTATTCACCTGCAGAGAAGGGGTTGATTAATTATGAATGCAGATTTAATCATACTTCTTTTGCTTTATTTTTCTTCTGTTTTTAAATTTCTTTTGGAACATGGTTAATTCAAAAATATGTTTTGTATGAATTCACATTTATAATCAATATCATATTATTTGTCTTCTCAAAGGATGGGAAGATTTAGGAGGGAGATAATCTAAAAAATAAAATTAAAAAGTAATGTTAAAATTTTAAAAATATATTACATGAAATGTAATAATCAAAATGTATGTTTAAAATAAATAAAATGTATTAAAATAATAACAGCAAAGATAAATATTTTTAAATTCATAGCTATTCTCCCTTACTTCAAATCCAGGTGCTCTAGCTTTGAAAGAATTTACATTTTAAAAATCTTTTTTTTACTATTTTCTTCTATCAAAATTTCCACCACTTTTTGGGGGTTATTGTTATAGAAGTTAGTCTTTCAGTTTTCTAAAGAAATCTTTCATCATAGATTCAATTTCTCTTTGTCTACAAATTTTGTTTTATAATTCTAAACTGAATTTTTTCTTTCTGACATTAGTTAATTTATACTTTTTTTTTCTATTTTGAGTTTTATTTCTCCTTGGAGTCATTTTGAGATTTCTAATTGTGGGTGCGGATTGGTGGCATACCCAGAGGTCTATCTTTCATTATTCACTATTTCTTCATGTTATCTCTTCATCTTTAATTCAAGGAGTTGGATTAATAAGCTCTGAGACTATTTTGACCTCTAAATCAATGATTCTGGGGCCCATGAAGGAAAAGAAAATAGTCTGGACAACTAGCAAAGGGATTGGGAGAACTGGATTAAAGAGGAATGAGTTCAAACATAGTCCCTTATCCCTGGTAGCTTTGTGTCTGAAGGTAAGGGATTTTACTTAGAGAAGTCCAATTTCCTACATCTGCAGATGGTAGAGGATGTTAATATTTCCTGTAGGACTTGCCTTAGAGCAATGATGGCAAACCATCTAGAGACCAAGTGCCCAAATTGCTGCATATGAGCCCCTGCCTTACCCTAGACAGGGGTGGGATGAAGTGTTCCCATTGGGCTTCTAGAAAGAGTGCATCATGTGAGGAATGCCCTCCAGTGAAGTAAATAGGGGAAGGGAGCAGCCCCCTCTAGCACATGTGCCATAGGTTCATCAACATGGCCCTAGATGGTGGCCATGACCATTGTATAAAATCCTTTACCAACCTGAAAGCATTCCCTAAAGGAAAGCTTTTATTCTTCTTTCTCTATAGGTGAAAAAATAATGCTCTACTCAGAAAAGAGCATTTGAATTTTTGGGCTTTTTTATGGCAGGCTGGTCTATTCATTCAAGCAGGGATGTGGCTCCTCTCAGATGGAGGGACACACCTGTGTCCTCAAACTGCTACTTGTCTTGCTCCTCTCTTTTGAAGGAATGGGGTGTTAGGAGTGGGAGGTAAGGCAGGGAGAGGATCTGGGAAGGGATTATCTCCTGCACATAGAGTAAAGTCTACTAATGCCCCAGGCTGGAGACAGTTTCTGATCTTAAGGCTCTGAGGGTATCAAAATCACAAGACTACAGCATTCAGAGGTCTGAGGACCGTGGAGGGTCAGCTAAATCAGTGGCATCCAACTCCACGAGAAATAGAGTCCACCTAGTTGTAAGTAATGATTCTTGTGGGCCACATAGACACTGGGAAGACCAAATATTAACATCACCTATGGTCTATGTTATCTTTATCTATTTTGTAGAATAGTTTCCTAATTACATTTCAATTTCGTTCAGGCCACACTTGGGAAAGTTGTGGATTCTGACCTAAACTGCATCCTTACTTTCATAGATGAGGAAACTGAGGAAGAGATGTCTTCCTCAAAATTGTACACCTAGTAAGCAGACAAGCTGGGATTGGGACTTCAAATTGTCCAGTCCCAACAACAGTGCCCTTTCCCATTTAAAGTGAAGAGAAAGTGTTACCCTCTTTCACTTTGCCTAGGTGTCTCTTTGAGTTCCAAAGTAACTTTGCAGATACAGAAAACCTCACAATAGATTTATCCACCCCTCACAAAGAGCTATGAACACAGCAGGAGCTGACTAAGTGCTTGTTAAATTGAACACAACTATGGATTTTGGCTTCTCTGGCAATTTCTCAATCTTGGTGTTACAACAGTTCCCTCCACTGGACATGCCAGTGGAGTTGAACAACAGATGTTTTCACAAGAAAGGGGAATTTAGAAAAAAAAGGAAGGAAAAAGGAAAAGGAAGAAAATTATATAGCTTGAGGAAAAAAGAGAAATAAGTCATAATGAGAATGACAGCAACAGAATCGTGTATTAGCAAAGTAGGATCCCTCCCCACTCCTGCACTAAGATAACGAGGGCATTAATGCGGTGGCCAATGGGAGAGGATGGGGCTCTGAATGAACTTCTGTTGGAGTAAATATAGATTTCACCCAGAGTCAGGTAGCAGGTTATCAAGATGATCTGAGTTCAAGTCCCACCTCTGACATATTCACTGTGAATTGTTTGAATTTTTCAATAAACTAGATAAGTGGCTAAGATACAGGATTACAGAGAAGTCACAAATCTGACTTCACATGAGACATTTCTGTGTGTGTGTGTGTGTGTGTGTGTGTGTATTGTTGTAAGGATTATCTCTTTGTATAAAACCAGGAGCAGGAAATCCTACAAGGCAGAAGCAGGAGACCCTAACCCAAACCCAACATTCTGGAGCTCTGAGAAGGCAGTTCCTGGCTGACAGGCTGTTACTTTCCCCAACAATCAGAAGAACCAGGAGGGTATTCTGGGGTGGACCTAGAGAGCCAGATAATCCCTCTCCTGTGACTTTTCTTGAGATTCTGCATATCCCTGTTGCTGCTGCTGAAGAGTGATTTTCAACAGAGCTGCTGCTGGGACTTCTCCGGATCCATCATCAAGAGGACTCCAGTTTGTGAGACTACTTTGGCCCTTGTCCTTGCTCCTACCAGCCCCTCCCTTAATCTTAAATAGTTATTAAGGAATTAATTAGATTAGTATAGACAGCTATTAGTGGGTTAGAATACTAACTTTTGGGGTATAAGTTTAGATCTCCTCAATTCCCTTCCTTCCCTTGATTCCCTTAGCTTAATAAATAGTTAGTTATAATTACTTGTTCTACCTAGTATTTTAATTATAGTTATTTCAGTATGTATTGTTGATGAAACCTAGACCTTCATCTATGTAGAGAACTCCCTGTGTGGAAATTCCTCCCACTATTGAGGATCAATGACTTCTTTGTAATGTGTCTTCCTAAGCAATTTCACAAGGTGTTTAAGAATAGGAACTAGATCTGTGATTTAATCACATAGGGAAACACCCAGGTAAGGGGACTCCTTTGGTAGGATGGGGTGGATTGTCTTCCCTGAATCTTAAGAGTCTCCAAGAATTTCCTAGAGCACTTAGATTTCTAGGAATCTCACCATAAGAATGAGGCATTGGCTACCCCTACCAGATAGGAACCAAGCACCTTCCATGGGCACATTAATTGAAGGCAGAGTCACGAAGGAAAGAAGTCTTTTTAGAAGGTTGTTTTGTGATTTTTTTTGGAGGGGCCAGCTAGATGACTTATTGGATTGAAGGCCAGGCCTAGAGATGGGAGGTCCTGGGTCGGTACTCAAATACTTCCTTGTTGTGTGGTCCTGGTAAGTCACTTAACCCCCATTGCTCTAACCCTTACTTCTTTTCTGCCTTAGAGCTAATATATAATATTGATTATAAGATGGAAGATTTGAAAGTTTTTTCTTATTGTATGTTTTGTTTTAAAGAATGATTTGTTGGGAAAGATACAGAAAAAGGTGATGGAAAAGAAGAATAGAAGGGAGAAGTCTCAGTAGTGGGGCACTGAATGGGGTGATGCCAGAGGGATACAGCTGACATTAGCCTTATGTCACTAATTCTATGATTTAACTGGTATGGTTGTTCTATTCACCATCCAGCAAAGATCACAAATTGGGAACCTTAGAGGAGGCTGTGGACCACCCTATTCACCAGCCTATGGCTAATCTTTCAGAAAGGAATACCATTCCATTCAGTCTAGCTGGTACTTAGAGGGTAGACACACACTGATGGATCATTAAATAAGCCACAGATCTAGGAAGAGACCTAATTTCACCCATCCCCACTTACGTATTTGATAGATGAAGAAACTGAGACCCATGGAGGTCAATGATTGGCAAGCATCATTGTCAAATGGTAAAAGGTGAGAATGGGTCCAGTTCCTCTGATTCCACAACCAGGACCCTTTCCATCATATCCCTTGATGGACCTATAGTCTAAGCCTTTCTACTTTGGTAAAACCTGCCATAACTTGGGCTTAGTTGATGTTAGTTTTACAAAATAAGGTCACCTCTACATTGCCACGAGCCACAGGAGGAGGGGATATTATTTTCTCTCAACTAACTGGGGCCAGACTTGCTGGGAGCCATAAGTCTGTAAGAGAATCTAAGTGTTTGGGTTGGATATGAAATGGAGACTATATTTATAGCCTGTCTCCCAGTGGTCTGTGGATTGTTCTCTGGTGTTATTAATGCTTATAATCTGATGTTGTTTATACTTTTGTTCCTGATACAAATCAATAATTTACTCATGACATTGAACAAAACCAGAACTCTGTTGAATCATTCATACCATAAATGTAGGTGATATCTGAGGTGGGGCTGAGGGAACAGGCCTTGACTTGAGTCCCATGATTGATTTGTGAACTCCAAAGTTTGTGAAATGCTGGCCAACACGAGGCTCTGGCAACAATTTCAAAACATTCATTTAAATTCGTTAGCCAGGAATTGTCTAAATGAGACCAAATAAGAGACTTAGTTCAGGTAAAGTGTTAGATTTTACTGCTTTTACTAGGTGGTAGATACAGTTAACCCAAAGCCCCATGAATTGGACTGTCTAAGGGACATGAGAGTCTATCAACACAAAGAAGGGTTGAGTTTTGTTTTCTTTCACTTTCTAAAGAAATCTGATTTCGCAAAGACTTCTCTGAATTCTCTGGTTCTCAAACTCCAACCAGGGAGGAGATTTATGACAAGACAATGGATATATCTTAAAAGAACAGAAAGAGACTGCAAAGAGGTTAAACTTTCATTGGAAAGGCAGGGAGAAAAATGTGCAACTTGGTTGCAAAATTATGTATTTTGAGAAGGCAGCTGGTATGATGTGTCTCCCATGGAAAGAAAGAAGTCTAGGATGACATCCACATATCCAGGCTCCTATTTAGCAAGGCATAGAATTGTTTTTGTTTACTAGTCTTCTTTGGGAGCAGCCCTATCAACCATGTAGGGGATTCTCAATATTAGAAGTCTCTCCATCACTGTGAATCACTCAATCCCCTATAACTGAGGAGTCTTTGAATTTGGACAGTCAGAGATCAAGATACTTATTCATGGTCACACAGCTGGTATCAGAAGGGGAACCTAAACCTACATCTTCCTGACTCCGAGGCAAAGCTCTTCTAATGCTCTTGAAATCACATGGAATTCTATTTTTTGACCAATGTATTGTATTAGCTCATATTTGGGAAATATGGAATCTATCCATTCATTCAACAGGTTTGGCATTATAGGTTAGCCAAGACACTAGATGCTAAGGAAAAATACAGAGGAAAAAGCGAAATAATTCATCCTCTCAAGTAGTTTTCATTTTATCAGGAGAAACGACATGAACAAGGAAAAGTAAATATGAAATCTAAGCAAGGATGTTCCCAAGACAAGATGAGTATGGGTTGGCATCAGGATAGTCCTCTATAATAGCTAACACTTGACTTGAACTTCGAAGGATTCTGTGAGGTAGTGGTGGTAAGAAGAGGACACTGAAAGCTTTGAGGGAAGCCTGAGCATGGGTAGCAAATGGATGGTTTTATACAAGAAACAGTGACGAAGCCACTCTGAGTGGAATGGAATGAAGATGACATGGAGGACAGCATTGGGTAATGACTCTAGGAAGCTAAACCAGAGCAGGGTGAAGAAAGGACGCCATGGCCAAATGCCAGAGTTTGTGTTTTCTATTAAAGACGATAGGAGGTGACTGGAGCTTTCTGAGCAGAATATCAATAACGTGGGCTTTGGGAACATCACTTTTAGAGCTATGTGCAGGAAGACTTAGAGGTGGGAACCTGGTGGCAGGTAGGCCAGGAGGAAGTCAAACTAATAGTTCAGGTGAAAAGGGACAAATGTGAATTAGGATGGTGGTTCTTTGACTAGTGAGAAGGGGAGAGATATGTAAGATGTCATGCAAACAGAATCAACAAGACATGCTGATAGGATGAGCGAGAGACAGATAGTTTCAGAGACCGAGACAGAGAGAGGGGAGGAGGAAAAAAAAGAACAGGAGAATGATGGAGGAAGGATGCTAACCTACAGGACTGGAAGAATGGAAGTCCTCAATAAAGAAAAAGTGAATTAGGAAGGAAAGGTGTGTGTAGGCAAAGATCTTTAATAATTTACAAATGGGTACATGGATCTGTGAATATCTCCTCAACACTTTTCCTACGGTCACTTTCTTCATTTCATACCAAAATTTTTTTTAAAACAAATGGCTTTACAGACTACCTCCTGGATGTTTTTGTCTCTCATCTTTGGCATAGTGAGCTTGAGAACCTTACGGGATTCCCATTGGATAAATCTAATAAGTGTTGGGTCATGCTAAGTTGGAGCTCAGGAGAGAAACTCAGCCTGAATATATACATTTGGTGGTCATGGCAAAAGAGGTGCTAATTGAGCCCTCTTCAGCTGATGAGATCAATACATGTAGAGTAGGAAGAAATAGAGTCCCTCATTATACCCACACCTTGGGGATGGATATGGATCCTGCAAAGAAAACTCAGAAGGAGCCACCAGCTTGGTAGGAGTGGAATGAAGGGACAACAGTGTGAGGCAAACCCAGGGAGGAAGTATCTGAGAGGAGGGAATGGTCAGCTATGTCAAAGGCTGTGGAGCGCAATAGAAAGAATAACCCCAGCTCGGAAACACTGGAAATTAGAGGTTTTCAAAGGCTGTGTAAGACATATTCTGGAGGGGTTTATGGATGATTTAACAGAGGGAGAGTTACAGTTAAATTGACCAAAAATAATTAGAGCTTAAAAAAGTTGTTCTTTTGGTTTGTTTAATTGAGGTAGTAAATTAGCCAATAGTTTATTCAAACCACTGCAAACTGATAAACACAGATTCATAAATGAATTTCGGGAATTCAGTTTGGCAAATGCGTATTCAGTATCTATTATGTGTAAGTCAATGTATGCAATGCTGAATGGGCTTGACCTCAGGGATGAGTCATCCCAGCTTTCTGGGATAAGGCTGAAAAGCATAGATATGAATGTTACTGCCTAAGAAAATGTAACTTCACTTTTAAGAAAGATTTTGCTTTTCAGGACTGAAAAAATTTGAAATTCTGCAACATTTCTAGTATTTCAAAACATTAATTAATTACTATTATTACTCACTCTGTGTTTTCACTGTTTTGCCCTTCATATATTCCTGATGCAGACTCAGGCCCCCCAATTTTCCATCTCTGATCTTTTTGCATGGCTGTAATTGAGAAAACTTTTCTCTTGGTTCCAGAAGGCCAGGAGATATCTCTAAACTTTTCAGGCAGGACTTGGTAGGATTTTGACTCTGGGAGCCTCTGTCCATTGGTAAAACATTATGCAGATATTGCTTTGATGACACAGCCTTTGAGCATTCAGGATCAATCATCCTTGACTAGGACTAGACATCAATGGAGGTCTTAGTGTACCTCTGCCATCTTATTCCCTTTATCCCAAAGGGCATTCAGTCAAATCCCAGACTCCTTGGAGTCATAAACTCATAGGATTTCTAGCTAGAAAGGTCTTAGAGGGAAACTGATCCAATTCCCTCATTTTACTGACAAGGAAACTGTCAGTTTCTCTCAACTAATCAATTCATGCTTCTTCTCTATTGGATGAATTTCAAGATTCATTTGTGGTGATTTTGTAGGTACATTTTTATCATATTTCATATACGTTGCCCTGTCTTTCCTTAGACAGTAAACTCTTTGAAAGTATGGTCTGTTGGCCATTGAAAATTCTTCACATTCTGGACCCTTCAGGTCTTTTAGTTTACTTCACTTCTCCATTCCTCCATACACACACTTTATGATATTTGATATTCCTCACCTGCAATACTTCATCTCCCACCTCCATAACTTTGCATTGGGTTTTATTCTTACTCCATCTCCATGTTTCCACCATGTAGAATTGCAAACCTCCTTTAAGACTCAGCTCTCAAGAGCCACTGTCTCCTCAGGGGCTTTTCCAATATTATAATCTGCCCCTCTAAATCACTCTCCATCTATGCTAATTATCTCATATATATCTATTCTTTACACAGTTTCCCATTTAGAATGCCAGCTCTGGGAGGACAGAGTTTCTTCTTCCCCTTCCTTTGACTTCCCCCATATCACCCTGCTGGGCTAAACACAGTACTTGGCACATACTAGGTGCTTAGTAAATGTTTGTTGGCTAAATATATCTGCAGAATATAAAAGAGTATTTTTTAATGACATGTAAGCATGAAGGATATGAGACCTGATTTGGGAATTCTCATCACCAATGCAGCTTTCCATTGTTGATGGTTTGCTTTTTATTGTTGTTGATGTTCACTTGTGTTTGACTCTTCCACTTGAAGTTTTCTTGTCAGACATATGGGAGTGGGGTTTCCACGTTCTTCTCTAGCTCATTTTACAGATGAGGAAATAGAGACAAATAGGGCTAAGTGACTTTTCCAGTGACATAGGAAGTAGCCGAGGTCAGATTTGTACTCAGGAAAAAGAATCTTCCTGATCCTAGGCCTGGTGCTCTATTCAGTGCACCACATAGCTGATTTCCTTTGATACTATCTACAAGAGTTGCCTAAGGGGCCAAGGAATAAATTATTCATCAGTGATCCTACAACTTTTCAGTATCTGAGGCAGGATTTGAGCCTAGGTCCTACTGACTCCAAGCCTAGCAGTCTATCCATTTCTTCATGATGTTTCATGCTTTGTATTTTCTAGGCATTTAAAGAGTGTACTTGAACTGAACTCAAGTACTTTATACGGACACTGGCTCTACAAATGAAAATTATTGAATAATGCTGCTTGGACAAAGTCAGAAATCAAATATTCATTGACATAAAACTTGCACTTCAGAAAAAGAATTTCTCTCTCTCTCTTTCTCTCTCTCTCTCTCCCCTCCCTCTCTCTCTCTCTTCCCCCCTCCCTCCCTCCTTCTCTCCCTCGCTTCTCTCTCTCTTGTTCTTTCTCTCTCTCCTTCTCTCCTCCCCCCTCTTTCCCCCCTCCCCTCTTTCTTTCTTTCTTTCTTTCTTTCTTTCTTTCTTTCTTTCTTTCTTTCTTTCTTTCTTTCTTTCTTTCTTTCTTTCTTTCTTTCTTTCTTTCTTTCTTTCTTTCTTTCTTTCTTTCTTTCTTTCTTTCTTTCTTTCTTTCTTTCTTTCTTTCTTTCTTTCTCTCTGGTACACTCAAAGTCATCATGTAAGATCTCACATGCTCATAGCATTGACCTCCTGTGCAAACACTATTGACTTGTCCTTGGTCTGCAGCATTAATGGACCTAACTTTAAGGCTGTGTACAGTAATTGAGTTTGTGGGTAGTCTAATATAATGATGGCATGGTGTGAGGGGCTACTAAAATTACCACCCTCTCCATCTGATCACATTTTAAAAATGTGCAATTATGAAATGCTATATTTGTCCTGCTGAAATCCCTTCTCTCACAAGTTAATGTGTTTCTGCTCATCTCAATGTGTACTCCTAGCAATTTTCGGTTGCTTATGGGCTTCAGAGAAACCTGCAAAATTGCTAGGGCAGAGCTCTTGGGATTCAGTCCTGACTTTGCATCCTTCTTTCAAGGGAAGGGGTTGCATCTAATGCAATGTCATGTATAGAGTTGTTGGCAGCAGGTATTTGCTGATTTGCTGAATTATGGATAAGGCACAAAAACATAGGCTGGAGGGGGCTTTGTTGACTTTCTTACGTGAGTCCAATGAACCTCTTTTCTGTTGGGACAGAATCAAAGTCAACAGACTACAGAACTGGGGTCTCCTCACTGATGCAAAAATTCCCCTTTCCATATATGGAAAGTCCTTTGCTAGTCCTGACACATTTGCATGAGCTTGAGAGTCTAGTCTCCTCTTCCTTGTCTACTTTGCTTACATTTGTTGGTGATCAGGTCTCAGATATTTAATTGTTGTATAAAGTGTGGCAAATCACGTCACCTTTGCCTATGTCAGTTTTCTTATCTCTAAACTGTGAATAGCAATAACATGTACCTCACAGGGTTGTTGTGGGGATCAAAAGAAATATTTCTATAGTCTTGAGTAAATTATAAAGTACTGTATTATACCTAAATATTTTTGTTAGGAATGCTGCTGCTGCTGCTGTTATTGTTATATACTACCCAGACAGGGATTATGGGCAGACCACAAAGCATGCTTAAATTTGAGAAGAGGGAGAAGATTTAGTGGGTTGATTCTGAGGAAATTGCATAACCCTAAGGTGTTTGATCACAACAAAACTTTTTCAAGATAGTACAAATCATGAAAAACAAACCATGATTCAGTTGACTCAAAATTCCAGCAACCAAAGGCAATGAAGACATCTGAGGGAAGTTTCCGAATGCTAAGGTACTATCAATAATTGTCATGTAAGAAATGGCATATTGTTTGGGTTCAATCATTTCAGTCATATATGAATCTTTGTGACACCATTTGGGTTTTTCTTGGCAAAGATACCAATGGAGTTTACCTTTTTTCTCCAGATCATTTTGCAGATGAGGAACTGAGGCAAAAAGGGTTAAGTGACTTGCTCAGGGCCATACAGCTATTAAGGGTCTTAAGTCAAATTTGAACTCAGGAAGTTGAGTCCTCCTGACTCCAGACCTTGTTCTCTATCTATTGTGTCACCTGGCTGTCCCTAAGAAATGGCAGGAGACATCATCAAAACTCATGTATTATGAGGAAAGTATATCAACCAATCATGTGCCAAGAGTTATGAGTGACAAAAGTACTGAATGGATGAAGAAGGAGTGAATGAATGAATGAATGAAAAAATATTAGATATTCCTATTGCCAAATACTATGTGCATTGACAGTTGGAGCACAAGAGATAGAACCCTGGGGTTAGATTCAGGGGGGCTCATCTTCATGACAAAATCTGTACTCAGACATTTATTAGCTCTATGTACCTGGGCAGGTCACTTAGCCTTGATTGCCTCAGTTTACTCATATTTACAATGAACTGGAGAAGCAAATCACAAACCACTCTAGTATCTTTGCCAGGAAAACTCCAAATGAGGTTACAAAAAGTTGGACACGACTTAAAT
The DNA here is from genome assembly GCF_027887165.1 of Monodelphis domestica. Lineage (NCBI taxonomy): Eukaryota > Metazoa > Chordata > Mammalia > Didelphimorphia > Didelphidae > Monodelphis > Monodelphis domestica. The sequence goes on from NC_077231.1 coordinate 321,729,476, forward strand.
GACTGAACAACAAAAACTACACTAGACAGACTGGGGATAGCAATGGAATCCATGACATAATTAAAGACCTAGAAAGAATCTACCAGAGTGCTGGGTGGAACTGCTTTGGTCAATTTAAAGGGGAGATAAAAAAGTCACTCAGAAAGAAAACGTGTAAACACAATATGCCTTATTTTGGGGAAGGAAGTAGTCACAGGACTGAGATCACAGACCCATTCAGGTATGACCATTAAGCTGATCATGACACAGTTAGCTGCATCTACCTCTAAAATTATTTTTAGCTCTAAGAAAACTAATTTCGTTTGTCCAAACAGCGATCAAGTCATTGCTCACATTTCTCCTACTGGCCTGAGAACACAATATAGTTTTGAAGAGTCAAAGTATTTATTAAAGCTGTCATGACATTCATTTTAGAAAGGTTGAAATTCAATTTTTGAAATAAGGGAAATCCATGTTCAAATCATGTGGGAATTCATTTTCTCTTAGACTTGACTGTGATGCTGGATCTAAACACATTTTCCAGTAAAGCCTCAAAGAGTGAGATTGAGAATTGATAATACTCTTCTCAAGGGCCTGGGTGATTTGTTAACTGTTATCCTAAGGAAGAATTATTACCACCATTTTGTAGTGAATTTGAGTCATGCTTTCTGCAGAGAGTCAGGATAGACTCTCCCTAATCTTACATCCCTCCTTGTATGCTGGTTGCTTCTCTAGTGCCTAAAATCTTGCCCATGACTCATCCATCCCGCCCTATTCATCCCTCCTAGCTATCTTCCTCTTTCTCTTCTCCATTTTTATGGCTAAACTCCTTGAGAAGGGCACCTTCCATTCCCTTCCTCTAATTCTCTTAACTATGCAATCTTTCTTCCAACCTTATTGTTCAAAAGAAACTATCCTCTTGGAAGTTTCTAGGCATTTCTTAACTGCCAAATCTAATGGCCGGTTCTTAGTCCTCATTCTTTTTGACCCTTCTGCAGCCTTCAACTGTGTTGATTACCCTCTTCTTGTTACTTCTTTCAATCTAGGTCTTCATGACTATGCTCTCTACTGGCCCTTCTACTTGTCTGACCATTGCATTGTCTTCATTCAGGATACCCAACAGCGCCGGGTATCCCCCAGTGCTCTACTCTGGACCCTCTTCTCCATCTACGCTACTTTGCTAGTTGATCACATTAGCTTTCAGAAGTTGTTGTAACTTCTTATTGTTTCATATGCTTATGACTCTTAGATCTACTAGCCCAACCCAACTCTTTTCCTTCCCTCCCATCCTCAACCTTCAGTTGTTCACAGACTACTTCAACCAGGCATCTCAAAGTGAGCATGTTCAAAACTGACTCACCATCTTTTGCCCCAAGCCCTCTCCTTTTTCTAACTTTCCATGCACTGCTGTGGGCATCCCCACCCTCAAGGATTCCTCATTTTCTCTCTTCCTTTATATCCAATCTGTTGCCAAGTCATGTCATTTTAATGTCATGTGTGCTCCTTTCTGTCCTCAGACACTATCATCATCTTGATACAGATCCTCATCACTTGTATGTCTGAACTGCGTCAATTCTCTGCTATGTGGTATCCCAGTCATAAGTCTCTTCCAAATTCCAGTCCATCCTTCACTCAGCAACTGAAGTGATTTTGCTGAAGCGCAGATCTGACCATGTCACTGTCATACCTTACTCAACTTCAGCTGCAATCTAAAGTCTCTGGCCAAGTAGAAAAGCCTCTGTTTGGCATTTAAAGTCCTTCATAACCTGCTCTTCCTTCATCTACAGTCTTCTTATACTTGACACTTTCTCCTGCCACCATGTGCTTTTCATTCTTGTAGTGTTGGCCTCTTGATCGTTTCTACTGTTGCTTGACCTCCTTGGCTTTTTCAAGTTAAAATTAAAACTCTGTGTTCTATTGGAGATTGATTATCTCCAATTTACCCTGTCTAGAGATTGTTTAAACATAAATTGTTTGCCTGCTGTCTTCCTAGCACTTAGTATACTTCTGGTACATAGTAGGTGCTTAGAAGCTTGTCCACTGATTAAAGCCAGGTTGAGTTCTGTACGCATAAGTTCCTTTGTAATGAATGAGATGAGTTACAGGAAGTTCTGGTTTTCTTTTTTGTCCATATTCCTGCTAGACTCCAAAGAATGACATTCCACACCCCGCCTCCAATCTTTTAATGAACTCTTGATGGTATAATAGTGCATATTCCTTCCAAGGAGGAAGCTCATAAATTCATCCTATGAAATTCTCCCCTATATAACAAGTTTCCCCCTAGAATGCAACCTGATGTCTTGGGAGCCTTCTCTTATTTCTTTGGAAATCTCTCAAATACCATGGAATATGTTGGCTGTCCCACAGTTATTCCAATTCCACATAAGGTAAAACTAATAAGAAATGTTGTATTAGCTCAGACCCCTCTTTAGAGACCTAACCACTCACATGACTTTGGTTTTACTCATGTATCCTATTGGCCAAATTCTAAACCAATGGGAATCATTCCATTGGTAAGTATTCATTATGTGCCACCATGTGCTAGATGCTCTGGCTGTTACTGGGGATACAAACCAAGCAATAAATCTCTAAGATTGTGCTCTAGATGCTTTGCTAGATGGAATCAAATGTATTCCTGATGCTCGAGGTACTCATAGTCTATCCATGGGAGGCAATATGTACATTTGTAATTGGGAATTGAAAGGGGAATGTGAATAGTTGCTCATCCATTTCCTGGCTGGTTATGTGTGCTACATCACTACTCCAGCATCTTGTGATAGACTGACACCCTGCCTGTTAATAACTAGTCATAGTGACTCAGAAATTGGGTACTTTGAAGGTGAAAAGACAATCTCTTTATTAGGCACTGAGCAAGAAGGGCTGGTGACTCAAAGGACCTTTAAAAAGGAAGTAACTCTGTCTTTTCCGTCAAACATCCAATTGGCATAATGCAACTCTTCTCTCAGATACAGAGTGAAGGTTGAGGGAATACTGGAACCCCTCTATCCAGCAGCAAGTGGAACATGCCCATGTAACAGTTAGAGCAAAGATAATTGGTGCAGTGGATATAGAATACATCCTGGAGTCAGGAGGACATTCACAGCTTGCCTTAGACACGTGCTTGCTATGTGGCCCTGGGCAAGTCACTTACTCTCTGGGTACCTCCATTTTCCCATCAGTAAAATGAGGATAAAAATAGCGCCTGTCTTGTAGGATTGTAAGAATAAAATGTATTAACAATTGTAAGGTATTTAGCACAGTTCTGGCACATATTTAAGCATTTAGCTGTTATTATTATTATTATTATTATTCATCTAGGAAAGCTAGAGCTGGGGCCTTTCTATGGCTGCCTCTTCTACCTTAAGTGGTCTTAAGGGACTGAAGGGGGACTTCCACTAGGAAAGTATCTTGGATTTGGAAGCGACCTCATCATTCTTGAGGTCTGGAGGTTCTTGGTCCAGCAGTTGGTGCTGACTGCTGGTAGAAAGTTCTGTGTCAGAGGAGAGGACCACTGTAAAAAAGTCCTTGATCCTGATTGGCCAAGAACATAGAATAAAGACGAGGTGAGATGTGTTGATACCGATTCTGCACTCTCTGCTCTCAGAAGGTGTAAATCTCCCCCTCCCGGGAGAGTACTCCAGCAGGAGTGATGTCACGTTACTGAATACTTCTAAAGCTTTGTCAGTCAATGCCCGATTGGGAGTGATTTGTACTTAGCTCTTCTTTTGTATGTAGGGAGTAAATAAGGGTCCCAAGCCTGAGTGTTGTTGTTGTTCAGTTGTTTCAGTCACGGCTGACTCTTTGTGACTCTGCTGGACATTCTCTTAGCAAAGACACTGGAGTGGTTTGCCATTTCCTTCCAGCTCACTTTACGGATGGGAAAAGAAGGCAAACAGGGTTAAGAGACTTGCCCAGGACCACACATCTAGTGGGTGTGTGAGACCAGCTTTCTGCTCAGAAAGATGTCTTCCCTTACTTCAGGTCTTATCTATCCTCCATGCCACCTAGGATACGAGAGAACCTCATTGTGAATTGAGGACTTTTTTGCTCCTCCCTCGGGGGACACCCTGCACTTGAGCCCAAATCTAAGTTTTGAGTTAATCATTCCTAGGGCGCAGCATAGGCTAGTCATAGTCTAAGGACTGCGCAAAAAGGAGGCATCGTCTCCTTTGATTAGCGACCAGGCTCCCCAACGGAATTCAATACAGACCATGCTAGAAAAACCGTCCCCTGAGTGCAAAACGGGAAGGTGCAATGGCTCACCTCCTCCGGGACCAGAAGCATTTGAAAGTAGACATACACAGCATGCACAAAAGATCCCCAACGTGATTTGGGAAAGGGCCTCAGTAGCTGAGGGAGACAGCTGATTCTTGAAGGAAACAAGGAGAAAAACCAAGTGGTTCCTGTCCTCAGGGAGCTTACATTCTATCAGCTAGGAACCAAATGATTTTTGCCACAGTCAGTTCATAAATTGGGGCATCAAGACCTCTTATCTTTCCCCATTAAATTTAGTTATTACACCAGAAATAATTTGGGGGTACCTGGAAAAAACAGGAGGAGACGGCGTGGCTACTGACTGCTAAAGAAGCTTTAGATAAAGAAGATGAAGCTAAGGGATGGTTGAAGTGCACCGCCCCTCGTGACGACCTTAATTAGTGATCCTCTCCCTGGGCATCATTTCATTTGTCAAGGAACTGGCAGCATTCCCTGGGAACATGTCGAAATCCCATTCTTTCCTTCCTTCTCCAACATTGCCATTCATTTCAGTGACAATTCATGCATAATCTAATAGCCCTGGGGTGCCATTAATTTTAGCAGTTGCACAACTTAGTTGGGGAAAAAAGCATAACCAGCCTCACAGGGCCTTGAAGGTCAGACGACACCACAATTTACACCTTTGTTGCGAGACATGAAAATTAGCAATTAACATAAATATATTGATTACCATATGGACAGTTTAGCTTGATGTAGTGTGGAATCATGGAATCATGTACTAATGAACACAATCATATTTTATCGGATGTGAGCTTTTTGCTGCTTCCCTACTGAGAAAGTTATTTTAACTATTTTAGAGAACCGGATCGCACAAAAGAAATTGTCAGGCTTATGGAAATGGAGGGGAAATTGTCTCCATCAGAAAAAGCAATGGGGATCGGACTCGGTCTGCAACTTCTGGCACATGGCAAGTGCCCAGAGATAGTAGGTTCTGGGGAACGGGTTAGCAGGGGGAAATGGCAAGTCTTTCACATTGGTTGTTGTTGCTAATTCACTTGTTCTCAAAGAAACACGTGTGAGCCTGGTATTAATCCTAGTGTTGGGGGTTCCAATAAGAATATCTCATTGAGAAACAAAGGGGAAGCCTCATTAACACCATATATTTATACTACTAGTTGAGGAGCCAAATTAACCCTTTGCAGTGCGTAAGGTCATTTGGAGATATCCTTCTGAGGCTCCCAACTAGTAATGCTTCTTGCAATTTCTGATGACTCAGAAGCTGCGGAGCCATCTTATGATCTATTTATCCATGTCCAGGTGATCACTTCTCTTTCTCCTTTTAGGCTCATCCCTCCAATGGCACTTGGACAAGAGCAAAGATAATTGATGGCTTAAATCAGTCAATTTTGATAAGATGTCATAACTCTCATAAAAAGTTGGATTGTGAGGAGAATAGAAACTATTATTACAGATGACTGGGGTTATTTGTGGACATGATCTATTTAATCAGCCTGGGTCTTATGTATCCATCTTTGCCATGAGTAACTGAGTTGGGGATTCATCACTAGAAACAGATCCATCCATAGACTGAACACTTCCCACAGCGGTCTGGTCATAATTCAAAAATATTTGTTGACTGAATGATTTAGTGTTAGGAACCTTTACTATCAGAACTAACTTCTTAAAAGCCAATGGGAAGGGGGCAGAAAGCCCAATATCAATGGTTGGTAACACTGTTGAGGGATAGTGAAGTATCAACAATAGATGGGGCATAGATTCAACCCATCCATCCGTCAAGAAATCAGCAATATTTTTAAAATATTTAATACCGTAAGACAAAAAAAAGTAAAACTGGAACATATTTTGAATGGTCTTGAATGCCAGGGTACAGACATGACATTTTATTCAGAAGGAGTTAGGGAGCCCTGAAACAGCAAAACTGACCATGTCTTATGTATGTATCACTCAAGACTTAAGGATGGGAGTAATTGTCCACCAGCATCCATTCTGTATTGATCCTCTTCTAGGATTGGGCTGTAAGTGATTGAATGAATGAAGCAATTGTTCAGTGTTTACATGCAAAATCCTGTGTCCCTCACTGGGGGATACAAACAAAAGGCAGACAGTCCCTGCTTTCAAGTAGCTCACACTCTAAAAGGGGAGGCAAGACATAAAGAAGATGTCAGAAACAAGACAGATCTTCCATTGAAATGCAGCCTAGGGATGGATGACCTTGACAGAGTTGGCAGCTATCGCTTCTGAAGACAACTGGAAGAAAATTCTGTTGATATCATTAAATGGTTCAACATCAGAAATAGATATTGGGTCAAAGGATATGAAAAAGCAGTTCTCAGAGGAAGAAATTAAAACTATCCTTATTTATTTGGAAAAATGCTCCAAATCACTACTGATTAAAGAAATGCATATCAGAACAACTCTGAGATATCACCTTAGGGTTCAGGGGCAAGGAAAATGATAATACTTCTTAATTAATGTTATTTTACTGATAAAACCATATCTATTTCTTTCCCCCCAAATTTTCTTTTATTTTTTCAATTACTTGTAGAAACAATTTTTGACATCTTAAAATTCAGATCTTTCTCCCTCTCTTCCCTCCCCACCCTGGGGCAATGAATAGTCTCATAGGTATTCTATCTGTACTTTAATGTAATGTATATTTCCATATTGTTCATGTCACGATCGAAGACACATATCACACTTACAAAAGAAATGTCTTGAAGGACACATAGTGAATGATGGCATGTTTTGACCTGCACTCAGATTCCAATAGTTTCTTCTTTGGCTGTGGAGAGCATTTTCATCATGTGCTAATCTTGGAGACTTGTTTTGTTGATAATGGATTAGTCCTTCACAATTGAACACTGTATAATAATCCTGTTAGTGTATGTATAGTTCTTCTGGGTATGCTCTCTTCATTTTGCATCAGTTCCTAAAAAGCTTTTCATGTTTTGCAAACCTCATGCTGTTCATCATTCCTTATGGTGCAATAGTATTCCATTACCACCACATGCCACAATTTCTTCAGCCATTCCCCAAGTGATGGACCACCACTTAGTTTCTAATTCTTTGCCACTATAAAAAGAGCTGTGAAAATTATTTTGGTACAGATAGGTCCTTTCCCCTTATCTCCGATCTCTTTGGAATACAGACCAAGTAGTGATATTGCTGGGTCCAAGGGTAGGCATAATTTTGTGGTCCTTTGAGACTATTTCCATATAATTCTCCAGAATAGTGATATCAGTTCACAGTTACACCAACAGTGTATTAGTGTCCCAATTTTTCCACATCCATTCCAACATTCCTCATTGTCATTTTTGGTCATGTAATTTAATCTGGTAGGTATGCGGTGATATCTCAGAGTTGTTTTAACATGAATCTCTCTAATCAGTGGTGATTTGGAGCATTCCTGATGATAATGAATGGTTTTAATTTCTTCCTTTGAGAACTGCCTGTTCATATCCTTTGACTCCATATCTATTTCTGATATTGAACCATTTGAGAGTATCGAGAACTCCAAAATTTTCTTTCCTGGATCTTGGGAATCTATAACTGCCATCTCTGCAGAAGTCTGCAGTCTCAAGGATGCAGTTCTAAGGAGGAGGCTTCCCAGGATGATGTGGAGGACACTGGGCTGGAAGTCTTATTGTTCCCAAAGCCCTTAGGTTCAGAACCTTGACTGTCTCCATTAGGATCAAAGGAGCGATGGGGGTCAAGATGACAATTGTGACTCTATACCAAGATAATGTCAAAATGAGTATATGATTTAGACACAAAAGGTGATACTTTAAGTAAATTAGGGGAACAAAGAATAGTTTATTTGTCAGATCTATGGAAAAGGAACCAAACAAGAGATAAAGAACATTCCAAGATATTGAATAAACAAATTTGACTATATCAAATGAAAAAAAGTTTTTGTACCCAAACAAAACAAAACAATGTAAGCCAGATTAGAAAGGAAACATCAAACTGGGAATACTTTTTTATATTAATTTATTTGATAAAGGTCTCATTTCTCAAATATATAGAGAACTAAGTCAAATTTATAAAAATACAAGTCATATCTCAATTGACAAATATAAAATATATGAACAGATGAAGAATGAAAAATTATCAATAATCATATGCAAAATATTTTAAGTCACTCTTGATTTGATAAATGCAAATTAAAACAACTCTGAGGTACCACCTCACACGTATCAAATTGGCCAACATAACAGTAAAAGAAAGTAATAAATGTAAGGGATATGACAAAATTGTGATACTACTACATTGTTGATGGAGTTGTGAACTTCTCCAACCATTTGGGGGGGACAATTTGGAGCTATGCCAGAAGGATTAAAAAACAATGCACACTCTTATTCTACAATACCAGTACTAGGTTTATATCCTAAAGAGAAAAAAAAAGGAACGGAAGGACCTACTTGTACATAAAAATTTTTATGGAAGTTCTTTTTTATGATGACAAAGAATTGGGAATGGAGGAATTGGGGAATGGCTGAACAAATTATGGTATATGAGGGAGACAATATTATTGTACTGTAAGACAGGATGATTTCAGAAAGAGCTGAAAAGACTTACATGAACTGATGCAGAGTGAAATAAGCAGAATCAGGAAAACATCGTACATAGTAGCAGCCATATTGTAGAATGATAAACCATCAAAGAATTAACTACTTTCAGCAATACAATGATGCAAGACAATTCTGAGAGACTTAGGACAAAAAATATGGTTAACCTCCAGAGAAGGAACTGTTGGAATTGGAATACAAATTAAAGCTTATGATTTTTCACTTAAGTTTATTTAATTTTTATTTGCTAATTTATTTAGTTATTTGGGGGTTTTGATTATAAATGAGTATTGTCTTGCAAAAATAAACAATATGGAAATATATTTTGCATGATAATATATGTATAACTCAGATCAAATTATTTAGCAGCTCTGGAAAAGGGGAAGAAAGGGAAGGAGGGAGGCAATTTGGATCATAAAACTTCAGAAAACTTATTGGGGGGTGGGTGGGCGCAGCTGGTTGCTCACTGGACTGAAAGCCAGGCCTAGAGATGGGAGGCCCTAGATTCAAATCTGACCCTGGGCAATTCACTTGACCCCCATTGCCTAGCCCTTACCGCTCTTCTGCCTTGGAACCAATACCTAGTATTGATGAAGTGCCAGGTCTGAAGACAGTGAGTTATTGTTGTTATTCAGTCACTTTCAGTGACATTTCATGACCTGGGTAGCTTGCTATTTCCTTCTCCAGCTCATTTTACAAATGAGGAAACTGAGTTAAGTGACTTGCCCAGGGTTTCTGACCTAGTAAGTTTTCGAGACTGGACTTGAAATCAGGAAGATGAGTTTTCCTGATTCTAGGCCTACAATTCTAGCCACTGTACCACATAGTTGCCTTTTTAACAAAGGACAATATCCTAAAACTTTGAATTTTAATTTCTTCATTTTTAAAATGGGGTTAGAACGTCTGTGACATCTAAATCACTGAGTAGTTTTGAGGGTAAAATCAGACCAATAGATCCTGGCTTTAAAACTGTTACAAGGGAATCACTTTAAAAGACTGATATATATTAATTTAAGGTCGCCAAGGAATCAGCTATGTAATTCCTAAATGAAAAACTCAAGTCAGCCGTCAGCCTTTTTGGAGTTTAATTACAATAGGAGCAAGAAAGGAATTAGAGATATATAGAGAGAGAGAAAGGGGAGAGAAGGGAATAGGGCTTAAATACCCCCTCTGTTTAGGCTGGGCCAAAAGGCCCAAGCCCTTAGATAGCTGGGGCAAAGAAAAGAGATCAGTCCCTTTCACTCACGTGTCCAAAATGGAGAAACAGTCTCAGGGGCCCCCACCTTCAGCTTCCTTCAGAGCAAGCTTCCTCAGAGCCCAGGAACCACCGACCAAAAACTCAACCCCCCTCTCGAGTCTCCAGACCCTCCTATCTTTAAGGACACCATCCAAGTTGCCTCCCCTCAGTCCTCACATCTACCAATCACTCTTCATCAATTTCCCTGTCAATGGAGGCTCTCGCTTAACCCAGGACCGCCCAGAGGTTTCTGGCTTTTGCACATGTCTGTTGAAGGTCATATTTTTCAAATGATTAAATCTTTACTCCTTTGCTACAGCCCTTTCTAAATCCTGTTAACTTGAGTATGGTAGAGATTGGAATAATTAAATTTTGATCTAGGCTGCAGCCCTTACTCAATCCTATTAGGACTGAATAGGGTGGAGATTTATTCCAAGTATCTCCATTGTATCAATTCTAAAATCAATCAAGACTCAAAGAAATTCCTGTTCTATGCTTAAGCATAGGTCAAAGTCCTTTCCATTGTTCAGCAAAGGGTTTCTGTCCTAAAGTAATCTTAAGAAGGGAAGAGAAGGAACCTCCCATGCCAATGGAGTTCCCATTCCAATAGACTATCAGTAAGAAATTTTCCAAGTATGAAATATCCCAATGGTGAAATTTCCAACATTTATAAGTCTAAGGAAATTTGAGGTTTACAATCCCCCCTGATGATCATTGGGAGACTAGTCTCCCCATTGATCATTTAACATAATCATTTTGTAGTTCTAAATTCACTTCTAACTAAAGATATACACAATATTCAATTTTCTAGGAGAGATTAGAATAGTGAGAGAGGAAATAGAAAAGAAAAGGAAGCAAAACCAATGTTTGCTAGGCGCAATGACAGAAAGCCAAATTAGGGGCAGTCCCTTTTGGCATAAATGTTACAATAAATGTTCAATCAAAAGTTCAGTCCAATCAATCACATCCAAGGTTCATTCTTGATCTTCTTGATGAAGTGTAGGTTTTTGGCATCTTTCTGCAACAGTTCATTCTCTGGATATAAAAGTTTCAAGCTTCTTTCTTGAAGATCTTTTCTTGAACAAAATCAAAATCTTTGAATTTTTTATAAAAGTAAAATCTTAAACAAAAGTCTTGGATTTTTATAAAAATAAAATCTCAAACAAAAAAAATTCAAAAATTCTTAGATTTTAAATTAAAATACAATCCCCCCTGAAGTAAGTATTAAAAAAAATATATCAAGTTTAGCTCAGAATGCAATGTTCAGTTATGGGGGTTGTATGTGTCAATTATCAAAAGAATAGAAAAAATAATCAAAAACATAAGAAAAATTCAAAATAGACCTTGTATAGGTCCAGTTTAAAGTAATTTCTATCCCACAAGTATGTAGGACAGAATGCAGTAATATTTCACTTAGCCATTTGTAGCCAAGACTACAGGAAGTTGCCATAATATAAGAAGAAAAGAATTAGAATTCTATTTTGATGGGGAAATGTCATTCCCTTGTCTGATTTTTTTCCTTCAGAGATATAGGGAGCCAGCATGATAGTCAAGCTTTGTACTTGTTTGAGTACTTCAAAACGAGTGTAGATACAAGGAAGTCCTACGACTTAAACATAAGTTAAGCGTCGCAACCTTGAGTCTCACTTTAATATTTCATGTGTGCTCTATTGGCACTATTCAGGTTTAGTCTGTGCTCCTTGTTTTTATCCCTTTTCCTGGAATCAGACACAAACATTAATCACAGTCCTATAATATTTTATCAATAAATGGCAGGTTCCCATAGTTTAAAGCTTTTAGGCATATATTGATATTATAGCAAGAGTATATATATTAACTTGTATTACTGCAGGGAAAAAAATATTAATATTAATTATGTGTACCTTCAGTACAAAAAATGAGAAAAAATCAAATATTCTGATAAAAAATAAAAGAAAAGAAATAAGAAAAAATAAGAAAAAAATCAGTAATTCAATATATTCTTGAAAGAAAAACAGCATCCATTTGTCTATGGATTATTATCTCCAATTCTTATGATAAGATAGAGTCACAATTCATATGATAGGATAGAGTCAATCAGTCTCAGCAGAAGATGCTTTCTTCACATGTGAGCAGTGAATCCAAGAGTCTCTTTCTCCAATCTTTATAGATGTTGGAGTAGTTAATAATATTTGGAATGGTCCTTCCCAGGAAGGTTCAGTTGCTCCAGTTCGCTTGAAATTCTTGATATAAACTTTATCTCCTGGGTTCAGGTCATGCAGAGAAAAGTCTAATGGTCCAGCTTGTACTGCAGCTCCGGATTCATGAAGTTCACGTAGTTTGTGCTGTAACTCCTGTATATAGGAAGCAATAGTAATATCTCCCCCTAATAGCGATGTATAAGTCGGGGAGAAAGGCTTAGCCTGTATAGGCGGATGTCCAAAAAGCATCTCAAATGGTGAAATATGTAAGTCTCCTCTAGGCCTGCTTCTAAGATAAAATAGGGCCAGAGGGAGAATTTCAGGTCATTTTAAATGGGTCTCAGTGCATAATTTGCCAATCATAGTCTTAAGTTCTTTATTCGTCTTTCCTACTATTTGGAGAAGAGAAAAAAAAACTGAAAAAGGTTAATTAATATCAACAAAATCAATACAATCTAAGAAGAATCATCTTTATTATACTGGGAAGTTCCCTGGGCACCCTCCTGAAGGGCACCTCTCTGAGGATCATTAGCACTTCGAGTAATTTTTGGACGAGCGCCATTTCTCATATATTGTTGAGTATTATCATTAAAATTTTCTTCAATTTGAGCATTGTCATTAAATTCCCAATTCCTATTTCTATAATTCTGGTTTCTAAAGCTCTTATTTCTATATTCATTATAGTTATTTCCATAGTCATTATTATAATTTCTAGAATTTTGGTTTCTATAACTATTATCATAATTTCTATAGTTATTATTTCTAAAACCATTATTAAACTGTGTATTCCTTCCAAACATCTTAAGAAAGGTTCTACATTCCATCATTTTGTGGCCCTTCTTCTCACAGAAGTGGCAAGTAATGGATTGATAATTGGATTTCTGGAGAGGGGCAATTGTCGTTGGTTCATTATCATGCCCACTTTCTAATTTAGTTATCCTATCTATTACACATCTCATTTTTTTCTTCATTTCCTCCATGTCATCATTATTCTCTTTCTCCTTTTCTTCGTTTCCCTTAAAAACATATATAGCTGTTTTTCGCAATTCTTCAAGGTCCATATCTGACCATCTTGGGCATTGTGTTTTAAAATAATTTTTAATTACTTTGCAAGAATTATTTACAAAGATTCTTCTAACTTGTCTTAAACTATTCTCTTTATTTAAGTCCCAATCTAAGTATCTGTCCCCAAACTCGATAATTCTGTCCATAAATCTGGAGGGTGTTTCGTTTTCCTTTTGCTTAATTTTTTCCAGTTCCATCCACTTATCTGTACTGTCCGCACATTCCTTCATGGCTGTGAGGATGGCCTCTCTACAACGGTATAGTTGTAGATAGTCCTCAGGATTATTATAGTCCCATTCGGGATCCTGAGATGGCCAATGTGCTGCATTACGCCCCCGGGTTTTGTTGACATGAGCAATTATTTTATTTTTTTCACGTTCACTTAAAAAAGCCTGTAGTAAGCTCTCAACGTCCTTGTAAGACGGATTATATTGAAAAAATATGTCTCCCATCTTTTTTGTTACTAGAAAAGGATCTTGTTCATATGTGGGGATATTTCGTGTAAATTCATTTATTTCTTGGGGAGTAAACGGTATCCTATGTCTTAAAGTCACCACATCCCCATTTCGTCCTATTTCAGGTACTTCTCTTAGAGGAAACAGGCCTCTAGTTGAATTTTGCACCTGTGGGTCAGTTTGACAAGGACAGGTTTCTCTAGGAGGACAAGATCTCCCTTGCATTGGAATTTGGTTTTCTGTAGGAGAAGGAACATGAGAAGCTGGGATTGCAGGGGAAGGGTTTTGGGGATTAAATTCAGACAAGATTTGCACTGCACGAGAGAAGCAGTCTGTTAACTGGGCTATAGGGAAGGTGTTTTCCATCTCTATTTCAGGGAAGGAAATTTCCTCATTCAAAGGTTCAGAAACAGGTCTGTTTCTGGTAGAGTGGGTGTTTGCCCATTGATCCTGTAAGAAACATTTTAGATCTTCTAATTGGGCTTGCATTTTATCCTCAATTTTTCCTATTTTATCTTCCATATCTCCCATTTTATCCTCAATATTTCCTATTTTATTCTCAATATTTCCTATTTTATCCTCAAGTTTTTCTATTTTATTCTCAATATTTCCTATTTTATCCTCAATTTTTTCTATTGTATCCTCAATTTTTTGTATTGTATCCTCAATTTTTTCTATTTTATCCTCAATATTTTCTATTTTATCCTCATTTTTTTCTATTTTATCCTCAACATTTTCTATTTTATCCTCAATATTTTCTATTTTATCCTCATTTTGTTTTATTTTATCCTCATTTTGTTTTATTTTATCCTCATTTTGTTTTATTTTATCCTCATTTTGTTTTATTTTATCCTCAATATTTTTTATTTTTTCATCTCTAAATATAGTATTGAGGAGTACAAAAATGACAGTACCTATTAATATAAAAATTTGGAGGTATCCTTCATTCCTCAATGCCCCTACTTCTTCAGCTGCCATATAATTGTCAAAGAATGTAGTACTCATTTTTATATGTATATTTTGTAATTTCACAAAACACGTGGGGAGCAGGGCAAAGCAACAAACTTTCCACAGGGTTTTTTTTTTTTTTAATCCAGGAAGTTGTTCCTTAAGGGAAAGGATATTTAGAAACAGTTCTTCCAGCCAGGACTTTAGAGTCCTGTTGCTGAGATTTAAAAACAGCTGTTTTCTGTCTATCAGAGTCACACAGCTGGGAAGTATCTGAGGTCCGATTTGAACCCAGGACCTTCTGCCTCTAGGGCTGGCTCTCAATCCGCTGAGCTACCCAGCTGTCCCTTAAGATTAAAGGGAAGAAAAAGAAAAAACTGCTGATTCCAATTTAACTTAAGGAGAAAAGAGAAAAAGTTTTTTATACTCACGTGTTCTAGCAGCTGTGTCTTTAAGCCAAGTTTTTTTTTTTTTTTAAAAAAAGGACTAAGTGGTGAAACAGTATAGTAAAAAGGCAAGGAAAAAGTTTTATTGAGAGGATTCTTTAGACTCCCGTGTGGTCAGCCACAATGTTACAAGGGAATCACTTTAAAAGACTGATATATATTAATTTAAGGTCGCCAAGGAATCAGCTATGTAATTCCTAAATGAAAAACTCAAGTCAGCCGTCAGCCTTTTTGGAGTTTAATTACAATAGGAGCAAGAAAGGAATTAGAGATATATAGAGAGAGAGAAAGGGGAGAGAAGGGAATAGGGCTTAAATACCCCCTCTGTTTAGGCTGGGCCAAAAGGCCCAAGCCCTTAGATAGCTGGGGCAAAGAAAAGAGATCAGTCCCTTTCACTCACGTGTCCAAAATGGAGAAACAGTCTCAGGGGCCCCCACCTTCAGCTTCCTTCAGAGCAAGCTTCCTCAGAGCCCAGGAACCACCGACCAAAAACTCAACCCCCCTCTCGAGTCTCCAGACCCTCCTATCTTTAAGGACACCATCCAAGTTGCCTCCCCTCAGTCCTCACATCTACCAATCACTCTTCATCAATTTCCCTGTCAATGGAGGCTCTCGCTTAACCCAGGACCGCCCAGAGGTTTCTGGCTTTTGCACATGTCTGTTGAAGGTCATATTTTTCAAATGATTAAATCTTTACTCCTTTGCTACAGCCCTTTCTAAATCCTGTTAACTTGAGTATGGTAGAGATTGGAATAATTAAATTTTGATCTAGGCTGCAGCCCTTACTCAATCCTATTAGGACTGAATAGGGTGGAGATTTATTCCAAGTATCTCCATTGTATCAATTCTAAAATCAATCAAGACTCAAAGAAATTCCTGTTCTATGCTTAAGCATAGGTCAAAGTCCTTTCCATTGTTCAGCAAAGGGTTTCTGTCCTAAAGTAATCTTAAGAAGGGAAGAGAAGGAACCTCCCATGCCAATGGAGTTCCCATTCCAATAGACTATCAGTAAGAAATTTTCCAAGTATGAAATATCCCAATGGTGAAATTTCCAACATTTATAAGTCTAAGGAAATTTGAGGTTTACAAAACTAGAAGAGTGATCAGAAGCCAGCAGTCCAACATCCTTCTTTTTTATATGGGTTGATCAAGTGAGGCAGAGGGAAATGAAGTTATAGACAGTTGTGTAATTGAAAATCTGTTACCCTAAAAAAGAACTATATTTCCTGAGAACCCATTGACTTCCTGTCATTATATACTTCCTGTAGACAGGATATTAGCAAGTGGGCAGTCCTCTTGGACCTCTTAGGCTTGATGACCGCAAGCATGGTGGTGGTAAGTGAGGGTTTGAACTGGCTGATCAGTCATGGGCATGTGGTTTTTATTTTGTATCCCTTTTATTCCTTTATTTCTATGGATCCTTAATAAATCTTTAAAATATAATATTTTTATTATTGAGATTTAATTTAAACTTTTACATTTATGGCAACCAGAAGTTGGAGAAAAAACTCTCAATTTTTTAAGATAACCTAGATAAAAATTTTAAGCCATGTTTGGCCTACCATGGCTTTTCACCCCTCACCCCTGTGAATCTTAAAATTTCTCAGACTCTACCTTGGAACATTTGGTTAAGGCTATTCCCCATTTTAAACAATGAAGGTACTTGGTCAGGAATGTATAGAGAACTTTACATTACTCCACCCATACTTAGGCACACTTTAGGGGAAGATAAAGATGTAAAACTCCTTAGTGAACAATGAAATTACCTAACGCATATTTATAGTGAGGCAAAAGCCCTTAAGCTGGGTCTATTTTTAGATCTAATACAAAAGGGTGCTAAGTACCTATAAAGGTCAAATTAATCACTAAAAGGCCAAGCAACTTACAAAGGGCAAGCTTAGCAAAGAGGTGTGAAGTACTCAGAAGATAGAATCTACCCAGAGAAGGTGAGAACTAAAGAGTGGTGAAAACTAAGAATGGGCAGTCCTAGGAAAAGCATCTACTATCATTGGTAGATGTGAAAATGTAGGGGAGGTGACACAAGAGGAAATTTTCTTTAAAAGGAAGGAGCTTGATGCCTCTGGAGTGAGTTCAGCTTTGGAAGCTGAATTGGAGGTCAGGAGTCAGAACTGGGTCTCTGAATTCAGTTCAAGAGTTGAGGATTTCAGTGAAGAATTGGAGTTTTGCTTGGGACAAAATCTTGTGGTGAGTGATTAAAGATTGACTTAGTTTCTCTTTTAAAGAGAAAGGCCTAGGCCATTTGGCCTAGGCCCTAGCCCTTTCCTACTATTTCCTCTTACTCTGTCTCTTTCCCTTCCCTTAATTCCTTCATTTGTATAAATTAAAATCTCCATAAAACCCAGCTGACTTGGGTATTTCATATTTGGGAATTTTTCCCCTGGCGACCACTTATTTTTAATAAAAATCAAGACACTAAAAATTATCTTTACAGTTCTGGCAATCCAAAGTCTTGAAACCCATATTTTAGCGGTCACACCCCTCACCCCCTTGTGAACTCTGAGAGAACTCTGAACGCTCTTCAGAGCTGCTGCCCTACTTCTGCCATTTTTAATTCCCTACTTTTTGCCTGGTATCCCTCTCTACTGGCCACACTGTTTTTAGTTTGAGGGACTTAGCCAGGGACTCTTGGCTTGAGCTTGTATTCCTCAGTTCCTTGCTGTTGCCTCTGGAGTTGCTGCTCCTGATTCTGTTTGCTTCAGCTGCTAAATCCCAGTGGCCTGCTTCTGCTCCTCTTGCTCCTGCTGCTGATCCAGGCTCCTGGATCCAGCCATCCACTCCTGATCTTCTTGATCCCAATTGCTCATCCTCCTGCGCTGGTCCCTGGCCCCCTGGCCTGACCCTGGTAGCTTCCCCTGTTACTGATCCTGCTGGGCTGCTGATTGCTGCCGCCAAGAAGCTAGGAGTCCATGGAGCCACTCTCTAGGCAGCTGGTAAAAATCAGGGTGCATTTTCCTTAGACAATAATTAGTCTCCTAACTCCCTGTCCATGTGGCAGAGAAAACAAACTGCTCCATAGCATTTGACCTGAGGTGGGGAGGAAAGAAGTTTGCTCTTCCAAACAGGAAGTAAAAATTGCAATCATGCTGCATTCTGTGAAAGAGCAGTACTTTGCCTATTTCAAACAGCTTCCAGCTTTAGGATGTTTTTTCTTTCTACCACTGATCCTTTCAATTATCTTGCCTGAGATTCAGGGGAGAAATTCATCTCCCTACAACCCTTTGCCATTTGGGCCTGCCCAATCTCTAAGATTCATCCAGTTTGGGATTCCTCAAATCCATATTCTCCCTCCCTATGGGAAATACCAGAGTTCTGACAAAAGGAATCTGAATGGATAGAGAAAGGAGCTTTAAAGAGACTGGAGGTGAAGATTTTAAGACTTTTCAAACTCCATTGTTTTATGAAAGTCTCTGTATCTTATTGTATTTTGCTTATTGTTTTGTTTACAATTTAATTTTGTTGTTTTAAGTTCATGTATTAATCTGATCAATATTATCTTGTTACACTGAATCATTTTAATGTACTTTTTAAAACTACTGTTATATTCTGTTATCTTTCCCCTATAACTATACTGAACAAAATATTGTAAAACCCATAAGCAGCTTCTCCCCCAGCCCCATTTTTGCTTGTATTAATTGTCATATAGACAATGAATGGACATGGTCAACCTGGTTAATAACCTTTGAAAAATTTAATGAGGTCAATATCTCAAATTGATTTTAAGGGATCTTCAGACATGATTTTTAGATTTTTTCTTTCAACAACTCTGATTGATAACTTTGCCTGCCTCTGAGTTATTTGTAACAAGAGGTAAAGGGTTCATTTAGTAGCTGAAGTGAAGTGCAATTATAATTCCCACCTCCACATTTGTAAAATGTACATGAATGAGACATAACAGTCTCATACCGAAGGAGCAGAGAAGTTGATCCCAGGGCGTGGTACCTTGTATGGCTCCCAAAAGGGAGAATCTCCCATTTGTAAATCTTCAGCTTATTCTACCCTTCCACCAGAATGATGACCTAACATCAATAGGACAGAGGTGTTTTTTTTTCTAGACTCCTCTGCCACATTTTTGTAATGATGGCAGTAATAGATTATAAAAAAAATCTCACCCAAGGTTGTAAGATTGCTACACCTGAAAAACTTGTGATAAATAGTCAATAGCTTCTGAGATTTAAAAAAAAAATGTCATACAGCAGACTCATGTGAATCCTAATGATAGTGAGTTTGCTTGCTATTGTCATTAAATGGGCTATTATAACTTTGGGGATTTTGATACTTCTTGAATGTACATTACCAGCTGTACTATTTTTCTTTATAAAAAAACTGTTAGTGGATTATGGTCAAGCTTGAAAGGGAAATGGATCTCATTTTTGGGTAAGAAACCTTTGTATTCTACCTTTCTCTAGCTTACATAGTGTGTCAATGATAGTAAGCTATATATTTTTGAGTTTTAAAACTTTTTTATTATCATTTTTGCTTGCATGTGCAATATACTATTTCAGTTTTATTTTTTCTCTCCTTTTTGTATTTGAAGCACATGTCAACAGTATTTAGATGTTCTTTAAGTTTTTTTTATTCTGTAGTAATATAAGTTAATACATACACATATGTACACACACACACACACACACACACACACACACACACACACACACATATATATATATATATATATATGCTATAATTTTAATGCATACCCAAAAGTTTCTATGGAAATCTGCCATTTATTCATAAATGTTATGATACTGTGATTAATGATTGTGTCTGATTTTAGGGGAAGGGAATAAAAGAGTATACAGTGCCAAGAAGCACAAGGTCAAGGATACCAACAAATCCCAATGAGGTTGATGAAAATCTGCACAGTGCCAAGGATCACAAGGTCAAAAAGGACCAAGCCAATCCATGTAGGATTGATGAACTTCTAGGTCAATACAAAAGTATTAGTACTTAGTGTGAGACTCGAGGTTGCGGCACTTGACATATGTTAAGACACAGGATGCCTTGTATCCACACTCTTTGTGAAATGCTTACCGACAAGTACCAAAATTTGACTATCATCCTGGCTCCCCCTATCCCTGAGAGTGAAGGTCATATCACACCAGGGAATTACACTTCTCTATCACACAAAAATCTAGTCCTTTTTTCTCACTTATAGTATGGCAACTTCCTATAGACTTGACTGCAAATGGGCAAGTAAAATATTGGTACATTTGTCCTACATACTTTTGGGATAGAAATTACTTTAATTGGGCCCTGATTCAAGGACCTGTTATAGGTTTATTTTCCTTTGCTTAGAATTTTTACACATAAGACTTTGATAGTCTATATTTCAACCAGAAGTTATCTTTTCCTTTTTATTTGGGTTTTTCTGATGTTTTTGATTTCTCTTGCCAATTGATTCATATACCTCATAACTCAGCCATGCATTCCTAAGTGATCCCTGTGTTTTTCAATACCTTCTTTAGGGGGCAATGTAGTATTATTATTATTACAAATTGCAAAGTTCAAATTCTTTTTGAGAGTAATTTTTAGATTAAGAAACATGCTACCTCTCTGAACCCAGAAAGTGAACAGTTTGGAGAAGGCACCATGAAGATGCCTCCACAGACCACACACTATAACAGAAGATCCAGAGTGAACTTTGGGATGTGGTGATTTGAACTGTGTGGGGTTGAATGCATTTGTTTTGTATGTATACGCTTATGCTGAAGGGGACTGCCCCTTAACTGGCTTTTTGTCAATGCGCCTAGCAATCATGGGTTTCTTCTTTTCCCTTTTATCTCTCAAAATATTGTAATTTAAAAGTTGGTTATATTTACAAGATTCATTGGAGAGACCAGTCTTCCACTGGCTCTCAGTGGGAATGTGTAATTGAAAATCTGTTACCCTAAAAAAGAACTACATTTCCTAGGTGCCCACTGACTTCCTGTTGTTACATACTTCCTGTAGTCAGAGGATATTAACACGTGGGTATTCCTCTTGGGCCTCTATGGCTTGGTGACAGTAAGCATAGTGGTGGTAAGTGAGGGTTTGAACTTGCTTATCAGTCATGGGCATGTGGTTTTTATTTTCTATCCCTTTTATTCCTTTATTTTTCTATGGATCATTAATAAATGTTTAAAATATAATATTTTTATTATTGAGATTTAATTTTAATTTTTATGTAGTATATATTATGTGAAGGGAAATTCTTCTGAAATACCAAATCTGGTGGTTTGATTTTACTGTTCTTCTTGGTAGTTTATGGAATATCAAATAACTGTAGACTGAGGGAATACCTATCAGTTGAAGAATGACTGAATTAACTATAGCATATAACTATAATGGCATATTATTGTGAAGATAGGATTAACTCTCCCCTGCCCATTTTTAGATTTAAGCACCAGAAGCATATACACCCCACTTATCCTTAAGTGGGGGAGGTCTGTGACCCATGTATGTGAAAGTGGGTGATGAATCAGAACCCACTGACTGGCCCTTGCACAGTCCTTAGCAAAACTAAAGCTATAATTGGTCCATGTAAAAGTGGAAGGAAGGTACAGGAAGTGACAAAAGGAATGGTCTTTAAAAATGCCAAGAACTTCCTGTGAGAGGGTCTTGTGCTTTCAACTTGACTCTGGAGGAGCACTGGCTGAGGACCTTGGACTAATTTTCTATTTTCCATTAGAACTACTATGTTGGTGAGTGAAAAAGACTGACTCCTTTCCCTGGCTTTTCTGGAGGTACTAGCCTCTGGAGAGGCCCCTTGTCTTGGTTAATTCTCATGACTACAACCCTTGTTTAATTTACCTCTGGGGCCCCTTTGCTTGGGACTCTCAAGCCCTGCCTGGTTCAGACTGGGCAGGAGTAAATATCTATTCTCTCTGATTTTTTTACTTTCACTCTTTCTCTTTTTGTTAAAAAACTACCATAAAAAGTCATTCTGACTTGAGATATATTAATTTCTGGCAACTACACTCTTAAATTTAGTCCAACCTTTTATTTTTTACCCTTTACATTCTGACCCTTACACTATTGGGTTATAAGACATGACAAAATGGCAATTTTCAAAGAAACCTGGGAAGACTTCTAAGAACTAGTGCAATTTGAAGTGAACAGATCAAGAAGAATGATTTATATTATAAAAACATTGGAAAAATAAACAACTTTGAAAGCCATAAGAACTCTGATTAATGAGATAACCAACAACGATTCTAGAGAACTAAAGATGAAGCAGACTGCCCACCTATTGCCATACAGTGGACTCAGGTGCAGAATGCCCAATATTTTGGACAAAGTCAATCATGTAATTTCTTTTGTTTAACCCTTTAAATTGTTATTGGCCCATTCCTGCATTTTGAGGCTTCTTACTCAACAGTCTCCTCAATCTTTAATTGTGCAGAAGCTTTGCCAGGCTTTTCTGTAGTCAGAGAGACAGTAGAATATTGAACTTGGAGTCAAGAATACCTGAGTGCAAAGCCCATCTCTGATGCTTATTAAGTGTGTGACCATATAGTTGAGAAACAATGAGGTTATGTGAGTAAAGGGCTTTGAAAACTTTAAAATACTCTTGAAATATGTGTACTATTATTGCACCCAAACTACTAGGAAGAACAGTAAAATCAAAGCACCACATCAGGTATATTTCCCATCACTTAATAGGTACTTTCTACAACTTCATTTCTCTCTGTCTCAGTTAACCTAGCTGAAGTATGTTTTTGTACATATGCATCATTTGACCCTATTTTTGATCTCTTTGAGGCTAGATAACCTTTTAGTCCCCTTTAGCTGTGTACTTCTGTATGTTGTACACCACATTTCCAGTAGGGTCAAAAGTCTAAAGAATCTAAGTATAATATCTTTAGGATTTGCTGAGAAAGGCAATATGGATAATGAATTATGATGGTGATTATTGACTCTAGCATCTTGATCTCTTATCTATTTTGACAGGCAATTCACCCACACCATATGTGTTTATTTGCTTACTTACACATAGTTTCATTTGATCCCTCATATGATTAAGAGTAAAAAAAGATTAAAGTCTTTTCTTTTGTTAAAAAATCAATTTCTTGAGTACCAAATGGGGGCTATATGGCTAGATAGAGGTAGAGGTATGTATAAAAATATGCTTTTGGTTTTAGTGACTGTATGAGCTCCTGGTGAGTCTTCAATGAGATGCGGAGATCAAGAACATACATGTGAACTTGGGCCATGACTCCAGTAATAAGAGGGTGGTCATCCTGCTGTACTCCACCCTGTACACAGAACATTATAAGGACCCTGTTCAATTCCTAGCACTAAAAATTCCAAAGGGCATGGATAAACAGAGAGCACCCACATCAGGACAATTAACATGGTGGAAGGTTTTATGTTCATTATATTAGGAATAGTTGAAGAAACTTGAGACATTTTGTTTGAAGAAGAGAGTCCTTATAGGTAATAAACTAGATGTACTCAGTCTTTTAAAGGGCTGTGCTATCATATGGAAGAGAGATTTGATTCTATTCTCTGTAGTCAATAGTGAATAGCCAACAAACATTTAGAAAAACATACTATGTGCCAGGAACTGCATTAAATGCTGGGAATACAAATATGAAAAAATGCTCTTACCCTCGTGGGTCTTATAGTCTAACAGAGGAAGACAATGCACTAAGGGTGAAAAGCAAGATGGGAGGGAAGTTAGCCCCCTCTGGGCTATATGGTTGAAAACTCAAAAAAGTCCAAAATGAATGCAGCTGAATGGGAAATGAGATTCCTGTACTGCCCACCATGCTTAAAGGGAAGATGAGGAGCTCATGGCTCCACCCTCCAATTAGAGAGGAAAGGGAACTAATTAGGTGTGAATACTAAGACTGATTGAACCTTCCAGAATGTTAATATGTCCCGGTGTTGGGGTCACTTGGGGCATGGTGGAAAAGTCAGAGAAATCCCAAATGTGTGCCCATGGTTTCAGAGGGTAGAATTAGGGGCATAGGAGAAAAGAGCAAAGAGTCCAACTTAAGTTTGATGCCAGGTAGAACTTCCTGTTAATGAGAACTATACCAAGGTATAATGGACTGACTCTGGGTGGGTGGGACACATTTTCCTCCATTGAAGCTTCAAATAAAGGCTAGGTGACCACTTATCAAACATGCTGGAGTGAGCATTGCTTGTCAAAATTGATTAGATTATGTCTGCACAGAGGTCCCAGGACTGATTCTGTAACTGAACATCTTCAAATACATTTTAGTCTATTGGAATAAGTGGGTACACAAATAAGTACAGACAAAATATATGGCAGAGAAGGGATTAATCACTAGATATTAGGGAAGGCATGATGGGGGTGGTAGTAGCTTGAGCTGGGCCCTGAAGAAAGCTATAGATTCTAAAAGGCAAAAATGAGGTAGGAAACCTTACAGAGAGAATCTGCTATGGCTTAGATGGCTCACAATCAACATTTTTGGAAATTCTGCCCACAAAGACAGAATCTTATAGATTGTTCTAGAGATATTGAAATAAGTATGATATGAGGAGGTCATACTGACTTTTAATGGGTTTCTATCACTTGAGATGTAATGTAAAATAGTAAAAGGAGTGATTAGAGTGGAGTCATAGAACCTGGGTTTCTATCAGGACTCTGATATTAATAACAGTAGGAATATGGATAAATTACTTTACATTTTTCAGGGCCTCATCTGGAAACAAAGTAATTGGACTCATGGGTCCCTGAGGTCCCTTCTGAGTATTCTGATGCCTTGATTTTTAAAATAGAAAGATACTATGGCTAAGAAACAAGGTGTATTGAACTTAGACTATTATATTTGCAAATATTTCTTATCATTTGACATGGATAATATGTGCTAGTGTTGAGTATCTTCTGGTGATGCTATGTATGTGTGCATAAATATGACAAAATAATTTCCTCCACTTATTTTCAGATCAGCACCATTATATAACTTGCATAGACAAGCACTAAGATTAAGAAGAAATCTCAGACTTCTTAGAAAATTCTTTCTTCAAGGCAAACATTTTCTCCTAGTTGTGAGAATCAATGTTGGAAGATTTTCAGGAATAAAGAAGGAACCTATTTGTCATGGGTATAAGTGTGAAGACAGCAAAGAGACCTTGGAAGACTTCCACTTCTTGGATTTGAAGGAGGATGTACACTTGGCGCCAATGACTGGCGCCAATGGCAACTTTCCTCTAGGATGGGCCAGAGGTGTCATTGAAAGATGGGCAGTGAAGAGATGGGTCATCCTCCTCCCTGTAGGGATTCTTCCCTTGAGAAAGGAATTACATCCCTTCCAGCCCTTGGATAGAACATGGACAGGAATCACAAAAGGGAAAGCTTCCCAGGAACCCCAACCCCACATTCAGGGAATGGACATTTTGGTGAGAACCTACGACTTGAAAGGGGGAGGGAGGTGTGAGGGGATCCTTGGAAGACTTTCAACATTAAACATGAGATAACTCCTTGGATGTCTTTCAAGACCTGGAGGGGACCGTAATGAAGAATCATGCTGCTTCCATTAGTCTATTTTTCCTCTGCATGTTTGCAGACAAAGCTGAGAATGTGTCCAATTTCTTCCTTGGCTAAGGTAATCTATTTTTAATAGGGAGACTAGGAAGCTTGGCACTTTTGCAAATAAAAGGAATAAATGAAAGAGCAAGACATTTACATAACAGTTATTACCAATCAGATACACTTCTATGTAGGTAACAGCTGCATTCTGTTTCCCTATGGCTTGCTAAGAAGACTGCCATATTGGAAAATGAACACTCTTTCCTTCTTGGGCAATGCCAGACTCTGCAGATGTGAGACATATCTTTGTTAATATGGACATTTAGTTTATTTGCAAAGTGGAGTATAATCCATAAAAGGGAAGAATAAATGTCCTTGTTTTTCAGATAATTACATATGTAACAACAACAATAATTATGAAAGAAAATCCCTACAGTTATGATATAATAATTAATATCTTATAATTATTGTTATGGAGACAAATTCCAAACTAGTCCAGTATCTTTCCCAAGGAAATTGCAAATGGCATCACAAGGAGTCAGGCAAAATTGAAAATGACTGGACAACAACCACCATTATGATTGTTATTATTTGACAAGATATATGATTTCTTGATTCAGTGACCTCTTGGGGAAGAAACTACATATAGTCAGGCAGGTCAGTGCCAGCTTTTCCCTTATAATTTGAAAGAGCAGCCTAGGGACAGAGAAATCACATGAAGTGCCCAGGCTCACAGAACCAGCTTATGTGAGATGCTAGAACCGAATATTTAATAACCACAGCACTCATCCAGGTAGTACTTCAAGGTTTACAAAGAGCTTCACATATTTCATCTCATTTTTTCTTTACTCTTAATCTCTGACACAAGTCCTATTATTATCCTCACTGTATCCATGAGAAGATTGTGGTAGGTAGTGATGAAGTGATTTTCCTGGACTACGTATCTGGTAAAATGTCTTCCTGGCTCCAAGCCCCAAACTTACTATCCACAGCACCTATGTATGCACATAAATGTATACATGAAGGTTTGTAGATTGTGCAGACGTGTTTATAGATTGACATGTAACACATGTGAACCACAAACACAATGTGATTAATAGTTCCTTCCTTTTGGGGGGACTTTGAAGGAAATAAAATAAGGGTTTGTGCCCAGTTGTTGGGATAGGTATGAAGATGAGAGTTGATGGACAACTTTTGAGTGTTCGAATGTGTCAGGTGTATAGTCCTTTGTCCCCAATGTGAAATCATCTTCTGTTTTCCTCTGATTTAGTGATGTGATGGGACTAGATGTCTCCAATGTAGTTTCTCATCAATTGCTCCAGTAACAAGATCACCACTTTCTCTAACATAATCCTCCTTGATTGGTAGATTTATGGTAGTCTCCTGCCTCTGTTTTATCCTCATTTTACTGACATGAACCATTACTCTTTATGTACATCTATTGACAAAGAACAAATAAAACAAAACAAAAAACCCCACCTTTTTTGGTTTCTTTTTCTTTTTTTCTCATTTACAAAGTCAGAAAGCAACCAATTAGTACCTTTAATTTCTGATATTTGACCTACAAAGAGAGGTTCCTCTCTGATGGATTCTCCCCTGATTCTTCTGTGTTAAAAGAATATTTTTTTAATTGATACAGAATGTTTTAAGTCTTGAAAAATAGGCCCGTCTCACAAATTTGCCCTTTCTGCCACCATTTTTAAAATTTGGGGAATATACATGACTCTGCATTAAGTGGATATGGTGGACAGAGCTGTGATCTTGTTTGTGGGCAGGAGAGGCCTTGGATGAAGAAGAAGGAGAACTTTGTGAATTAAATATCTGGGAGACCTCCAACCCTGTCCAATCCTGGAAGTTCTCACCATAGCAGTCAGAGTTGTATGTCGGATGGCCTGTTAGCCTGGTGGGATGGTGGCTAGGAGGCATGATACATGAAAGCCATTGGCCTATTGAAGGATCCCAGGGAAGAGCTTAGCTTTGATAAGCCAGCTGGAAGCTGAGTCAGTATCTTCTTGTAGCTCTTGTCTATCTCTTATCTCTGGCAGTCAATCATGCTGGCCTGGAATCCAGGACCTGATCATACTTAAGTTAGAAAGACTGGAAACCTTATTTCTCTCTTTCTTTCTCTTTACTAATAAGTACTTATAAATTTAATATAATATCTCCAAAATAAATTTTTATTTTAATGGATTTACCCAGGAAGTGACCTTTGAGGTCAACCTTGAAGAAAGTTCAGGATTCCAAGAGATGGGGGTAGGGCAGAAAACAGCATTCTGGGCACAGGAGACAACAGTGAACATGTAGTTGATGAGACTGGCTGGAACATAGTATCAGTGAAATGGAATAATGCATGGAAAAGTAGACTGGAGGCTGACAGAGACAAGCTTAAATGCTTTTCATCAATAACCATGGACAAATTAGAAACTCTTTTAAGTCTCAGTTTTATCATCTGTAAAACAGAGATAAAAATCCACCCTGGGTTACCTCTCTCAAGGGTGTTGGGAGGTAAGCACAGCGTGGATCTGAACCAAGTCCCTCTGATTGTTGGACTGGTTCTCTTTCCATTGTATTCCTGTGTTTTGTGAGAGTACCTGGTATTGGGTAGTGAAAGGGGGCTTCTTTCTTCCTATGGTCTGGTCTATGAGCAGACATGTAGTCATAGAGTCATTGTCCATTTGTGTTCTCAATATGATTGGTGCCTTTGTGCCCATAGATATGCCTATCTGTTCTATAGGAGAGTACTAGGGTCATTCTTTATTCTTGATTAAAACTCATTTTCCCTAGTGCCAAGATGGGAAAACCACTTTAAAATCTGCATTGTGCCAGCTGGGACCCTCTGGGCTCTATTCAGCTGAAATGCCATTCCAACTGCCAGAGATAGAGCTTTTGTGCTCCAGTTAGCCATTCAATAGGAAATGCAAGGGCCACAAAAGCATCTTACCCTTTTGGAATGCCATGTCCATGGCCCCCACCATGCTTTTTTTGGTGGGATGCCCACCCATGCAGACACACCAGAGCCCAAACCAATCATCTTCTGTGCTTGTTGGAAACAATGTTCTAAGTGACCTGGCACTGAGATGGAGCAGGAATGGAAGATTCCACTATCCAGAGACACAGACGGATGCTCCTGGATGGGATTCTGCCCCTTGGAGGGGAACACGATGTGCATTCCCATTCCTTGGCATGCTGGTACTGACACCCATCTGTTGAAATGGCATCTATCCCACAAAGGAGGTGCTTTGCCAGGTCCCAAGAGTCATAGGTGCCTGACACATGGACCTGCTGACAAAGGAAGCCTCTAGAACATACCCGCATACACAAAGACACACACACACACACACACACACACACACTGAAAAAATCCCCAGGAAGGTGAGCTGAGTTTTGCAACACTGGCTGCCAATAAGCTCAGCGTTCCACCATCAAGAGCTCATTTGTATAGTGTTTCCTCCATGTTGTAGCACTGAGCAAGGTTCATATGGAGGAGCAAAATCCAGCCCGTCTGCTCTTCTTTTGATCCCGTGCACGCTCAGTGACGGGGATTCAAATACAACCCTTTGTTCGGGACCAAATGTAAAGCTATAAGAGCAGAGATGTGACCTGCCACGAGCTTCCTCTCTTGACAGCCCCCTAACCAGCTGGCATGCAGAACAGAATGTGGATGGTGCAGAGGAGAAGCCCAGACAAGATGCGAGCAGGGATTGGCGGAAGCCAAGGTTGTTTTCACTGAGGGGGTGAATGAGACAATACTTGGGGAAGGAGACAGCCAGGCCTGGGCTCACAGGAAGAGGAGAATGTTAACACATAGCATCTGGATGAGTCAGGATGATGTCAAGGCTAAACCATCTTCGCTGTATTCAAGGGCTCAAAAGCCCGACTTCTTCTGCATGCTCTTGCCTCCCTTCTCATCCTGGTAGCTGCTTCCTGGGAGGCTTATTGAAAATGGGCTCTCCACAATGGCTGATCTGGACAATTTGGAGATGAAAGTTCAAACCCCATGAAGTTGGCAGGATAAAGATGATCTCCTTGAGGCAGGAGTGCCCAGAAGAGCCTGAGTCAAGGGATGGAAAGCCGATCCCTAAGGCTGTGGACAGCGGGGTGGAGAAATGGGGGGGGAGCCTGGTAATTTGGTTACAGATGATGAGACATCCCGTTGCTTAGCGACAGGACCCTGGGTGGAAGCTCTTTTCCCCTCTCATGTTTCCTGGCATTTTGTTTGTGTAAATGGATTTTTTTTTTTTTTGCAAATTAGAATGGCTGAGTACAGATGTCCAACATGTTTTTTTTTTTAATTTATAAAATAAAGAAAATCAGGGGGAAAGTAATTTTTGGAGAGGAACTATGCCCTTGAGCCTTTGTGATTGGACCAGAGACAATCATTTTATATAAAACTTTGTTCAAACATAGGGCTTTTAGATACACACATGTTCATATATACATATATGTTTATGCATGTAACATACATATACACATATAGCACAGCATGTATATATACACATATACTCCTAAACTAAATGTAAATTCTCAGAATATGTATAGCACTATTTACACATGTATATAGAAGATACCTAGGTGCCATAGTGAATAGATCACCATCCCTGGAGTCAGGACAAGCCTGGGTTCAAATCTAACCCCAAGCACTTAGCAGCTGTGTTATCCAAAGCAAACCATATAAGCTCTGTTTGTATCAGTTTCTTCATCTGTTAAATGGGGATAATAATAACACTTCCCAGGGTTGTAGTAAGGATCAAAGGAGTTAATAATTGTAAAGTGGCTGGCATAGTACCTGGCACATAAACACTATACAAATGTTATTCTTATTATTATCATCAGTGTATATGTAATGCTCACACATGCAAAAGCCATATATGCAGATATATTTACATGTATGTGAATATATACAGAGAGAGAACAAAACAGAGTGTCAGAAGAATGTATCAAAGTCTCATATGACTGGCTACTAGTATAATGAGCACATATTGCAGTCATTTATAGAGCGACTAAATATCTATTCCAAAATCATGGTTCATTTCTCTACTCAGGGATTTTTGGTGGTTCTCTGTTGCCCGAGGATGAATGGGAAAAACTTGTAAAGATCTTCCTAGACTGGCTACAATCTTTGCTTCTAGACAGATTGTATATTATTCCCCTCACACTCTATTACAGTGAAACAATCTTTTCTGTTCTCTGTACCAAAAAATAGTTACCTTTTAGCCTCACATAACTGTCCCTCATGCCCAGACTGTTCTTCTTCATCTCCATCTCTCAGGCTCTCCAGTTCCTGGTCCTGATCAAGTGATTTTGTTCCTGATTGCTCCCATCGTTGGTGCTTCTGCCTCTCCAAACCACTCTGAATCCATTTTGCACATATTTCAGTTTTCTTGTTTGTGTACATGCTGCTTCTCCTCCATAGCCTGTAAGCTCCTTGTTGACGAGGGCTTTATCTTCCCACTTTATTTGTGTAACCTTAATGCTCAATACTAAGCTATTTAGTAAGTGAGTGTTGAATGAGTGCAAGAATATTGAACATTCAAGTCTTTTCTTGAGTATCCAGAGTTAATAAAACGGCCCAATTTCATACCATTTATTCAATACAATGACTGTTTATTAAGTCTTTACTGTGTTCTATCACAGTGCTATTTGTCATATATGACACCTCCCATATATCACCTTTGCACAAGCTCTTCCCCGTGCCTGAAATGCGCACCTTCTTTGTCTTTATCAGTTGGGGCTCTTAGTCTCCTTTCCAGCGATACTTTCTCTATTAAGCCTTTAATTGTCCTCCTACCTACTAGTGTCTTGACCAATATGACCTCATCCTTTCATATATCGCTTTCATGTACCTGTCTATGCATATACAGGCACCTGCACCTCTCTGCACATATTATTTACTCTGGTAGAACATAAGCTTCTTGAAAGAAGGCTTAATTTGTTGTCCTTTTCCCTCCAATGTCTAGCACAATGCCTGAAACCTGACAGATAACCCGCGGGATAGATAGATGGTAGATAGATAGATGGATCAATAGATAGATGGATGGATAGATGAATGGGTGGGTGGAAGGATGGATGGACAGACCCACAGATAAATAGATAGTTAAATAATTTATTAAGCACTTTCTATTTGCCAGCCACTGTGTTAAGTGCAGAAAATGCAAATATAGCAAAAAGAAAATCAATTACTCTTCTCAAGGAACTTATGATCTAGTGAGTGGAGATAACCCCTAACGATTAACTGGTAACCAATAAATGCTCATTGATTTATTGCTGGCTTAGTTTAGATAAAGTGCAATCTCTGTTGTCAATGAGTTTATATATAGAAGGAAACATAAGTACAGAGTTGTCACCCAGATATCACCCAACATTCCAAGATCACAAGGTCACAGAAATCAAGGAGGTTTCTATGTGGCTAAAAGGTAAAATATAAAATATGTAGCCAGCACTGGGATCGGAAACTTCTGATTGACTTAAAGGCTGTGTAGCATTGAGAAGGAGCAGAGAGGAAGCAGGCATG
Organism: Monodelphis domestica; assembly: GCF_027887165.1. Lineage (NCBI taxonomy): Eukaryota > Metazoa > Chordata > Mammalia > Didelphimorphia > Didelphidae > Monodelphis > Monodelphis domestica. Next base: position 321,761,602 of record NC_077231.1, read on the forward strand.
AGCAGAAGTGGAGGCAGGAAACACAAGGTATGTTTCTTTGGCAGGCTGTACTCTAGATTTTTTAGACTCCTTTTTCCATCATACCATGGTGCCTTCTCACCATGCGTTAACTAACTCTACATCTCATTTCTAATTGGTCAGTTCCTATTAGATCTTCTTAAGGACAGTGCCCAAGTCACTCTTAGATTCCTCACCTAGTTCCCAACCTGAAAATTCCTTTTCTCTTCCATTCTAGAGCAGCTTCTCACTCTGAAAGAAATTCCTCACCCTCTTTTTAGCATCTTCATATGTATTTTCCTCTCAATTAGAATATAAGCTTCTGGAGGGCAAGGGTTGTTTTTCTTATTGGTGTATGTGTATGTGTTTGTGTATTTGGGTGTGTGTAAAGCGTGTATTTTTATTCCTAAAATTTAGTATATAGTAAGCATGCTTGGGGTATAACTGGCTTGAGAGTGGAAAGAGTTCTAAGTCCTATGATTTAGTTCTGAACCCCACTTCAGTTGCCCTTGGCTCAGGGTGACCATGGGCAATCTATGTCCTCTCTTCATACTTCAATGTCTTCACCAATATAAAATTAGAGGGACTAATGGTCTACATGACCTCTACGATCCCTTATGGCACACAATATAGGAACCTATGTTTGGGAGGCACAGACTTAGCTAGTTTGACCAGAAGATAGATTGAGTGGAATAGAAGGAAATGAGGTGAGCCTGGAAAGGTAAAGTAGCACTCAATTTGAAGAGTCTTAAACCTGGAGAAAAGGAGGATGGTTGTCGGTCTGTCTCTCTATCTATCTAATTTGTTTATATTACAAAAGTAAACATATATTTAATAATTTATAGAGATTTTGAGCTAAAAAGGATTTTAAAATGTAGAATTCACCTGCATTTCTATACATTAAAAAATACATTTCCATAACAGTTTACTTCTAGCAGGAAGTGGCAATGAACAAAAGCAAACCATATTTGCTCCAGATGATGCTGATTTTCCCCCTGGAATTTGGAAAAAAGATATCATATTAAATTTTTATTATAGCAAAATGAGCATGCTATTTAATTTTCCATTGTAACTTGCTGGTATTTGTGATATTTTGGGGACTAGAAAAACTTAATAATCTCTTAAAACAGTCCCATGGAAATGAGGTTGTATTTAGAGTCCTTTGATAAGAGACTCAAAAATGTTTGATTTGGCTTTGTAGTCTACTTTATCCCACCAAAATAGTTAGAGGCTGCCATGGCAATCATCCAATTTCCTTTCTCTTTTGGACTTCATTTACTTTGGGATAGACCATAAATCTCCGTGTTCCAGGAGACAGTCAGTATGAGTGCTAATTCTGCATCAAACTGATGCTGCAATGAAAAATAATTTAGACTAGGAAAACCAACACAGCTTTATTTGGTGGAGCCAGTTTAGGAGTTGAGCATAAAATTATATCTTGCCGATGACATGATCTGAACACATGCAAGTACAAGTACAGACTAAAGAAGTGGAAGTCTTGGTGGTGATGACTGACATCTTCCAACTTTGGGGAACTTTGAAGCAATATCATGGAGGTTGTAACAAGAGGTCAATCCCAGAGCCAAATGGAAAAAGAGGAAAGAAGGATCATTGAATCATACTTAGATCTGGAAACAAAATTAGAGGTCATTTAGCAAAAATCTCATTTTCCCAAGAGGGAAATTGAGCCAAGAGATATTAAATAACTTGCTCATGGTCACAAAAGTAGTCACTGCCAGAGATGGGGGAAAAACATATGTCCTTTGCCTTTAAAATGAATAGACTTTAAAAAACGACATAACTATTTCCTCTTTCTCCATTTATCATCCATTCATTTCTCAAATGAAGTTTCTCTCTTTACAGAATCACCTATCCATTCCTTTCTCTCTACCCTTCAGGCCTCTTTCCTAGTTTAGGCACCCATCACTTCTTACCTCAACTATTGCCATAGCTTTTGTGTGAAGTTATTATTTAGGGGGCAAATTCATGCGGTGCTTCTGAAGGTTGGACTCCTGCATTCCTTGTCATGGTGAGCCTCCCAAGCATCAACATGCCAGAGCCAGCACAATGTCTCCATGGAGGGTGGAGCATGTTCATAGTGAAACGAGTGCAGGAAGCAGAGAGAGTCGGTGGCATTCTCTACTGCTCTCTGGTCTCTGGGGTCTTACTCTCTCTCTGAGCTCTCCAGGCTCCAGCTTTTCTGTTTAGCTATCTGGAAATCCACAGCTTGGAGGGGACTGCGCAAGGCTGGAATCTAGGACTTAATCTTACCTTCAGTCAGAAAAGCCTGAGATCTCTCTTCCCTATCTCTTCCTCTTTCTTTACTAAAAATACTTTAAAATCTGGCAATAAGCCTCCAGATGAATTTTTTATTTTTAGGACCTCCTAACTGATCTCCAACTTCAATTTCTATCTGTTTTCCTATCCATTTTCCATACAGCTGCCAGAGGGACATTCCCAGGAAGAATAGCTAAGTCATGCCAACGAGGGGGCTCTATTATGCCTTTATTTAAAAAAAAATAAACCCATCTTTTGGAATTGGAAGTCTGAATTTACCCAATATTTCTAAGCTGGCCTCATATAACTCTTCCTCCATGTTCCAGAGTCAACACCATCTTGTCTTTTTCCCATACACGGACTGATATGTAGCCCTGGAATGATCTTCACTACTGCTTCTTGCGATCACCCTCACCATTCAGGACTTAGTTTAAATTGGTGTCACCACCTAAAGGCAATTTCTGAAAAAAGGAGGACTTCAAGTCATTAAGAACTAGAAGGTCTGGAAGGATGGTACCCTGGCTCATAGTTTTGCGCAAACTAATCCATCCAACTATTTTGGACAATTTTTTTTCTGACACTTTGTACCTCAGATTCTCTCTGGACTTTTCTTTCCATTCCTCTTCCAAGGTAATAATTACTCGGATACAGGTTACATCATTGTTTTTATGCTGTACGTATTTCCATATTCCCAATGTCTTGACTGAAGATGCATATCACACATACACACACAGACACACACACACACACACACAACTCATGAAGGAAAAAAAGTGGAAGATGGCATACTTTGATCTTCAATCAAATAGCAACAGTTCTTTCTTTGGTTGTGGGTACCACCTTATTATGAGTCTCTTGGGGATAACTTGGAGACTTGTTTTGTGATAACAGGTAAGTCTTAAAATCGATCATCATGTAATATTTCTCTTACTGTATGTACTGTTTTCCTGTTTTTGTTCACTTCACTTTGTATCATTTTTTATTAATCCTGTTTATTATTTCTTATGGCACAATTTTTTTTATTATAATCCTATACCACAGTTTGTTCAGCCATCCCCTAATAGATCGACATTCCCATCAGCTTTTGATTCTTTGCCACTATGAAAAGAACTGCTAAAAATATTTCATATGAGTAGGTCCTTTTTCCTATCTATGATCTCTCTGACCCAGTAATCATAATGTTACATCAAAGGATAGGCATAATTTTATGGCCCTTTGAGTGTGCTTCCATGCTGTTCTCTGGAATAGTTTTATCGGTTCACAGTTCTACCAGCAGTGCATTAGTGTCCTAATTTTCCCACATCCCCCCCTACATTTATGTTTTTCCTTTTTGATCATATTAGCTAATCTGATAGTTGTGAGGTTGTATCTCACTGTTGTTTTAATTTACATTTCTCTAATGAATATAGGTTTGGAGCATTTCCTCATATGAATATTATATATACACATATAGTTATATAGACATATATAATTTTAATGTCTTCATCTGAGAACCACCAATTCATATTCTTTGACCATTTATCAATTGGAAAATACTTTGTTTTCTTATAAATTTGGCTTTGTTCTCTATAGAAATAAGACCTTTGTCAGAAATACTTGGAATAAATATTTTTTTTCCAAATTTGTTGTTTCTCTTCTAATCTTGACTGTACTGGTTTTATTTTTAAAGAAACTTTTTTATTAAGTGTAATAAAATTATCCACTTTATATTTCATTGGGTTCTCTGTATCTTGTTTGGTCATAAATTCTTCCCCATCCATAAAGCTGACAGCTAAACCCTTCCATGTCCCTTTCTTTTTTATGGTATCCCCTGTAATAATTAAAATTAAATTATGGGGCTGCTAGTAGCTTTAATAATTTTATTACATCAAAGTTGTAATAGTAAAGAAAGGGAAAGGTAGTAAAGAGGTAGAGTTACTATGATGAACTGAAGCTGATTGCCAGTAAGAGTTCCTTCAGAATCCAAGCTGCAGCCTGAAGAACCCTAAACACACTCTTGGTCTGACCTTATAAGTTCTTTTCTCCACCCACTAATTCTCACATGTCACATCTCAAGAACCAACCATAGTTTCTTAATTTACCTGGGCCACACAGGGGGGCAGTGCCTATGGAATCAGCTTCCTGTCTCATTGGTTCTTGGGTTCTCTCACTTCCTTTCTCTGAGGGCCTGTCTATATCTGTACAACTCAGTGGTCTTTGACCTTCTGGTCACTGGGAGGTGACATAAAACAAAGCAATATTAATGGAGAGGGAAGTTCTCTTCCAACACCCCTTTTATTTCAAGATCAATATCCTTTTGACTTTTTCTTGGTGTATGGTATGAGATATTGGTCTATTCCTAGTTTTTGTTATAATGTTTTCCAATTTTCCCAGCATATTCGTCAAATAGTGAATTCATTCCCCAATAGCTTAAATTTTTGGATATATTAACCAATAGGTTACTATGGTCATTAACTACTGTGTGTTAATTTCCTAACCTATGCCACTGATCCACTACTCAATTTCTTAGCCTGTCCCAAATTGTTTTAATGATTGCCACTTAATAAGATAGTTTGAGGTCTGATACAACTTAGTTTTCTTCCTTCCATTTCCCCCCATTAATTCCCTTGATATACTTGACCTTTTGTTCTCCAAGATGAATTTTGCTTTTAGTTCTAGGAAATAACTTTTGGGTGTTTTGATTGGTATGGCACTGAATAGGGAAATGAATTTCCATAGGACTGTCACTTTTATTATATTGGCTCTGCCTATCCATGAGCAAGTAATATCACAAGGATTATTCACTATGACCAGATGAGATTATACCAGGAATGCAAGGCTAGTTTTAATATTAGGAAAACCATTAGCATAATTGACCATATCAATAATCAAACTAACAGAAATCACAAGATTATCTCAATAGCTGCAGAAAAAGCCTTTGACAAAATACAACACCCATTCCTATTGAAAACACTAGAAAGCATAGGGATAAAATGTCCTTTCCTCAATATAATAAGTAGTATTTATTTAAAACCATCAGCAAGTGTCATCTGCAAAGGAGACAAGTTAGGAACCTTATCAGTAAGAACAGGAGTGAATCAAGGATGCTCATTATCACCATTATCATTTAATATAGTACTAGAACTGTTAGCTGTAGCAATTAGAAAAGAAACAGTAACAGAAGGAATTAAAATAGGCAATGAAGAAACTCAACTATCACTCTTTGTGGATGATATGATATTCTTAGAGAATCCTAGAAAATCTGCTAATAGCATGATAGCATTCCTTTACCAACAACCAGAATTTGTTCAGCCATTTGTGAAGTGTGAATCAGTCTTTCTTTGTCTAGCATCAGCAAGTTTTAAAGTGATAACTCAAGAACTCAAAGCATCCCTACTTAACACTAAGTAAGAGTGTTCACAAGTCATTTGCTAAAGTGAGTGACAACTCAATCACTCAGAATCCTATGACAAAAAGTTGATACCTTCAGAAGCCTATGCTAAAAGGTTGATGTCTTCAGAATCCTATGATAATTTTTTTTTTATCATTTAAATCAATTTAAAGCCTATTGAGACACTGCCCTCCTGGGCAGTGCTAGGCAATTTGGAAGCTGTGATTGGCCCCTGTGAAGAAGGGAAGGGACAAGAAGTCACTATAAAAGCCCTGAACTTCTTCAGCTGGAGGGCATCTTCTGCAAAGAGTCTTCTAGAGGTATTCTTTGGTAGTCATCTTCATCTGGTGACCTGCTCTCTTGGAGGTAATTTGGGACTTGGACTGCCTCCTGGGTGAGTGAGTAGATGGCCTTCCTTAACTTGTGTCTGGAGAAAGATTAGCTTTGGAAAGGCTTTCCCTTCTTGGAGGAGGTAGAACGCCATGTCCTCCAGTCCAGTGTTAACAAGCCCTGCCAAGCTGAGCCAAGCACCAGAGCAATATTTAGTGTGATATGGTAGACATCTTCTCTATCCTCTTTTTGTATTTCTCTACTTACACTCTTTCTACATTTTTTTGTGAATAAAAATTATTAAAAATCATTTTGATTTAAAAAGTTAATTATTTTAAATCGGTGACCACAAGATTATTTTAGAATCCTCACATATTTTAGTTAAAACCTTTATTTTAATTCCTTACACATTCCCCAAAAGATATACTTCAATTTCTAATTCTTTGCCACCACAAAAAGAACTACTATAAATATATTTGTACAAGTAGGTCCTTTCCCATTTTTTGTGATTTCTTTGATATACAGACTCATCAGCAATGTGACAGGATCAAAGGGTATGCACAATTTTATGACCCTTTTGACATAACTCCAAATTGCCCTCCAGAATGGTTAGAGCAGTTTGCCACTCCACCAGCAATGCATTTGTGCTCCAATGTTGATACGTCCCCTCCAGCATTCATCACTTTCCTTGACTACCATATTGGCTAATTTTATAGGTTTGAGGTGATAACTCAGAGTTCTTTAATTTGCATTGCTCAAGTCAAGAGTAATTTAAACATTTTTTTCATATGACTATTGATAGTTTTGATTTCTTCATCTGAAAGCTGCTTATACATATCATTTGACCATTTATCCATTGGGGAATGACCTATATTCTTATAAATTTGATTTGTTTCTCTATAAGTTTGAGAAATTAGACCTTTATCAGAGAAATTTATAATAAAATATTTTCCCAGTTTGTTGTTTCCCTCCTAATCTTAGTTACATGGATTTTTTTGTATAAAACTTAAAAAAATATTATAATCCAAATAATTCATTTAAAATCTTATAATGCTCTCTGTCTCTTGTTTGGTAATAAATTCTTCCCTTCTCTGTAGATCTGCCAGGTAAACTATTCTATCCTTCCACTAATTTACACATGGTATCATCATTGATATCTAAATCATATACTTATTTTGACCTCATCTTGTTATCTGATTTGAGATTTAGATTTTATCTAGTTTCTACCATACTGTTTTCCAGTTTTCTAAGAATTTTTTGATAAATATTAAGTTCTTTTCCAAAAAGATGTGGTCTTTGAATTTATCAAGCAGAGATTGCTAAGGTCATTTGCCCCTAATCTATTCTAGTGAGCCACCATTCTATTTCTTAGCCAGTACCAGACTATTTTGATGATTATTGCTTTATAACTTTGATATCTTCTACTGCTAGGCCACCTTTCTTTACATTAAAAAATAGTTCCTTTATATTCTTTACCTTTTGTTTTTTCAAATGAATTTTTTTTGTTATTTTTCTAATTCCATAAAATGATTTTTTCCATTGGCATGGCACAGAATATGTAAATTAATCTAGTTAGAATTGTCATTTTTATTCTTTTAGCACAGCCTACTCACAAGCAATTGACATTTTTCTAATTGTTTAAATCTGACTTTGGGTTTAAAGTGTTTTGTACCTGTGTTCATGTAATTCCTATATTTGTCTAAAGAAATATATTCCCAGGTATTTTAATTGTCTATAATTATTTTGATGGAATTTCTTTCTATCACTTGCTTTTAACATTTATTATGAATACAAAGAAATGTTGAAGCTTTATGCCAGTTTAATTTTAACCTTCTAAAGGCAAATTATTTCAACTAATTTTTCAGTTGATTTGCTAAGATTTTACAAGTGTACCATCATATTATCTGTAGAGAGTGGTGGTTTACTTTCCTCTTTAAACTTTGCCTACTTTAATTCCTTAAATTTCTTTTCTTTTTTTCTTTTTTCTTTTTTTCCTTCTTTTTTTGTTTTTGTTTTTGCTTAAGCTAACATTTCTAGTACAATATTAAATAGTAGTGGTGATAATGAACATCTTTGCTTCACTCCTGATCTTACATGGAAGGCTTATAACACATCCTCCCAGATGATATTTGGTGATCATTTTAGGTAGATACTACTTATCATTTAAGGCATTTACTTTTATGTTTTCTAGCGCTTTTATAACAGGAAGGGGTATTGACTTTTTTTGAACTCTTTTTTTCTGAATCTGTTGAGATAATCATGTGATTTCTGTTAGTTTGATTATTGATATGGTTAATTATGCTGATTGTTTTCATACTATCAAGCCAGCCCTACATTCCTGGCATACATCCTACCTGATCATAGTGAATGATCCTTGTGATATATTGCTGTAGTCACTGTGCTAGTATTTTATTTAAGATTTTTTGCCACTATATTCATTAATGACATTGGCATATACTTTTTTTTCTCTGTTTTTATGCCTCTTGTATACATAATAGTACCATACTTATGTCATAAAAAAAATTTGGCAGGATTCCTTCTCTATCTTTCCCACAAATAGTTCATATAGTATTGCAATTAATTATTCTTTAAATAGTCAATAGAATTCACTTGTGAATCCATCTGGCCTTGGGGATTTTTTCTTATGGAGTTCATGGATGGCTTGTTCAATTTCTTTGCCTGAAATGAGAAAACTCAAGTATTTTATTCCCTTATTTATTAGTCGGCAATTTATATTTTGTAATGAATAATCCATTTCACTTAGATTGTTAGATTCATTGCCATATTATTGGGTAAAATAGCTCCTTATTTTTTTTTTCACTGTTTTATTTAAAGTTTTTTTTTCTCTTTAAACATTATTTTTTATTTGGTCAATTTCAAGCATTATTCTTTGGATACAAAAATCATTTTCTTTTCCTCCCTCCCCTCCTGCCACCCCTCTCATAGCCAATGCACAATTCCACTGGATATCACATGTGTCCTTGATCTGAACCCATTTCCATGTTGTTGGCATTTGCACTAGGATGTTCATTTAGAGTCTACATCCCCAATCATATCCCTATCGACCCATGTAATCAAGCAGTTGTTTTTCTTCTGTATTTCTACTCCCACAGTTTTTCCTCTGCATGTGTTTAGTGTTTTTTCTCATAGATCCCTACAGATTGTTCAGGATCACTGCATTGCCACTAATGGAGAAGTCCATTATGTTCAATTGCACCACAGTGTGTCAGTCTCTGTGTACAATGTTCTCCTGGTTCTGCTCCTCTCGCTCTGCATCACTTCCTGGAGGTTGTTCCAGTCTCCATGGAATTCCTCCACTTTATTATTCCTTTTAGCACAATAGTATTCCATCACTAACAAATACCACAATTTGTTCAGCCATTCCCCAATTGAAGGGCATCCCCTCATTTTCCAGTTTTTGGTCACCACAAAGAGCTCAGCTATGAATATTCTTGTACAAGTCTTTTTCCTTATTATCTCTTTGGGGTACAAACCCAGCAGTGGTATGGCTGGATCAAAGGGCAGACAGTCTTTTATCACCCTTTGGGCATAGTTCCAAATTGCCCTCCAGAATGGTTGGTTCAATTCACAACTCCACCAGCAATGAATTAATATCCCTACTTTTCCACACCCCCTTCAGCATTCATTACTTTCCTTTGCTGTCATGTTAGCCAATCTGCTAGGTGTGAGGTGATACCTCAGAGTTGTTTTGATTTGCATCTCTCTGATTATAAGAGATTTAGAACATTTTTTTCATGTGCTTATTAATAGTTTTGATTTCTTTATCTGAAAATTGCCTATTCATGTTTCTTGCCCATTTATCAATTGGAGAATGGCTTGATTTTTTGTACAATTGATTTAGCTCTTTGTAAATTTGAGTAATTAGACCTTTGTCAGAGGTTTTTGTAATGATGATTGTTTCCCAATTTGTTGCTTCCCTTCTAATTTTGGATGCATTAATTTTGTTTGTAGAAAACCTTTTTAATTTGATGTAATCAAAATTATTGATCTTATATTTTGTTACTCTTTCTAAGTCTTGCTTGGTTTTAAAATCTTTCCTTTCCCAAAGGTCTGACATTTATACTTTTCTGTGTTCACATAATTTACTTATTGTTTCCTTCTTTACGTTCGAGTCATTCATCCATTCTGCGTTTATCTTGGTGTAGGGTGTGAGGTGTTGATCCAAAACTAATCTCTCCAATACCGACTTCCAATTTTCCCAGCATTTTTTATCAAATAGTGGATTTTTGTCCCCAAAGCTGGGGTCTTTGGGTTTGTCATAGACTGTCTTGCTGAGGTTACTTACCCCAAGTCTATTCCACCAATCCTCCTTTCTGTCTCTTAGCCAGTACCAAATTGTTTTGATGACCACCGCTTTATAATATAGTTTGAGATCTGGAACTGCAAGGCCACCCTCCTTTGTATTTTTTTCCCATTATTTCCCTGGATATCCTTGATCTTTTGTTCTTCCAAATGAACTTTGTTATAGTTTTTTTCTAATTCAGTAAAAAAGTTTTTTGGAAGTTCAATGGGTATGGCACTAAATAGACACATAGGTTTGGGTGGGATGGTCATTTTTATTATGTTAGCTCATCCTACCCATGAGCAGTTAATGTTTTTCCAATTGCTCAAATCTAGTTTTAGTTGTGTGGAAAGTGTTTTGTAGTTGTGTTCATATAGTTCCTATGTTTGTCTCAGCAGATAGATTCCTAAGTATTTTATATTGTCTAGGGTAATTTTGAATGGAATTTCTCTTTCTAATTCCTGCTGCTGAGATGTGTTGGAGATATATAGAAATGCTGATGACTTATGTGGTTTTATTTTGTATCCTCCAACTTTGCTAAAGTAGTTGATTATTTCCACTAGCTTTTTAGTTGATTCTCTAGGATTCCTTAAATAGACCATCATATCATCTGCAAAGAATGATAACTTGGTCTTCCCATTGCCAATTTTAATACCTTCAATTTCTTTTTCTTCTCTAACTGCTACTGCTAGTGTTTCTAGTACAATGTTGAATAATAAAGATCATAATGGGCATCCTTGTTTCACTCCTGATCTTATTGGGAATGAATCTAGTTTATCCTCATTGCAGATGATGTTTGCTGATGGTTTTAGATATATACTGTTTATTATTTTTAGGAATGACCCTTCTATTCCTATGCTTTCTAGTGTTTTCAATAGGAATGAGTGTTGTATTTTGTCAAAAGTTTTTTCTGCATCTATTGAGATAAGCATGTGAGTTTTGTTGGTTTGCTTGTTGATATGGTCAATTAAGTGGATGGTTTTCCTGATATTGAACCATCCTTGCATTCCTGGTATGAATCCTACCTGATCATAGTGGATAACTCTCATGATGACTTGCTGGAGTGTTTTTGCTAGTATCCTGTCTAAGATTTTTGCATCTATGTTCATTAAGGAGATTGGTCTGTAGTTTTCTTTCTCTCGTTTTTGGCCTGCCTGGTTTTGCGATCAGTACCATTTTTTTGTTGTAAAATGAATTTGGTAGAACTTCCTCTTTCCTTATTATGTCAAATAGTTTGTATAGTATTGGGATTAGCTGTTCTTTGAATGTTTGATAGAATTCACTTGTGAATCAGGCCCTCTGGATTTTTTTCTTGGGGAGTTCTCTGGTGGCTTGTTCAATTTCTTTTTCTGATATGGGATTATTTAAGAATTTGATTTCTTCTTCTGTTAATCTAAGCAATTTATAATTTTGTCAATATTCATCCATATCACCTATGTTGGCATATTTATTACCATATAATTGGGCAAAGTAGTTTTTAATGATTGCTTTAATTTCCTCTTCATTGTAAGTGAGTTCTCCCTTTCCATACATGATACTGTTAATTTGTTTTTCTTCTTTCCTCTTCTTTATTAGATTGACCAATACTTTTCTATTTTGTTTGTTTTTTCAAAATACCAGCTTCTCGTCTTATTTATTAGTTCAATAGTTCTATCACTTTCGATTTTATTAATTTCTCCCTTAATTTTTAGGATCTCTAATTTGGTTTTCTTCTGGGATTTTTTAATTTGTTTGCTTTCAAGTTTTTTGATTTGCACATCCAATTCATTGACCTCTGCCTTCCCTGATTTATTAATATATGAACTCAAGGATATAAAATTTCCCCTGAGTACTGCTTTGGCTGCATCCCATAGAAAGGATGTCTCATCATTGTCATTTTCTTCAATGAAATTATTAATTGTTTCTATGATTTGTTCTCTAGCTGATTTTGGAGAATCATATTTAATTTCCAAGTAATTTTTGATTTGGCTTTCCATGTACCCTTACTGATCATTATTTTTATTGCCTTATGATCAGAAAAGGTTGCATTTATTATTTTTCTTTTCTGAAGTTGTATGCCATGTTTTTATGACCTAGTATATGGTCAATTTTTTGAATATGCCATGTGCTGTTGAAAAGAAGATGTATTCCTTTTTGTCCCTATTTATTTTTCTCCATATATCTATTAACTCTAATTTTTCTAAGATCTAATTCACCTCTTTTACCTCTTTCTTATTTATTTTTTGATTTGATTTATCTAAATTTGATTCATTTCAGGAAGTGATTTGTAAATTCTCTCAATTTCTATTTTTCTTCTTATTTAAGAATATCAGGGCAATTTTCTTTGATAATTTCTTGTAAAATGACATTTATGTTTTTTTATCATGGCTTTTAAGTAGTCCATTTATTCTTAAAATGTCTCTCCTGACTCTATTGTCCAGGTGTGAATTTTAGATTTACTCTATCCTGCTTAGTCTAGCAATCAGGAATGTCTACACCCTACTTAAATGATTAAGTGTTGAGGAGGATGGCCTATGACAGACATGTGCTAGCAAGTGACAAATAACAAACAACTGACAGACCCCCTGGACTGTCCTTAGTCAAGCTTAAGCTACCATTGGTACATGTGAGATGCAGGAAGTGATGTTAAAAAAAGTCTATATATTCCCATCACTTCCTCTTGCCAGACTTTTTTTTTTTGTGGCGGAGGAGTTGTGATTTGGGTATCTCTCTGGATTCTCTCTCAGAGACATTGGGTTCAGCAGTGGTGTGGCTGGTGGCAGTGTGCTGGGTGTCTTGGCATGTCGACAGCTCTTGTCTAGGCTTGGCCACAAGGATCCTTGGTGCAGTGACTGGGAGAAGCTCAATAGCATGGGTCAGGTGAGGCATCTTCCCTGAGCTCTCTTGTGAGTTTAGAATAATTCCTTTTTTCCTTTACCTTTCCTAAAATGCTATATTCTTAGGAGGCTCCTCATCTTAGAGTAGACCTCATGGCTGGAAGCCAAGCTAGTTTTAATCTTGGAGGAGGCCTTGGGGCTGAGGGCTCTGAATTTCCTTTGGTTTAGGCTAGGCCAGAGAAATCGTATACCCTTTTCTTTCTCTCTTCTTCTTTTTAATTCCTTCCCTCTATATTAATTAAACCACCATAAAATTCCCAAACTGACAAGTATTTTTATTGAGATTTGAATCAATCCCTTGCAATCATTAGTATAATATATTAGTCCAACCCCCTAAATTTACCCCTTACATAAGTCAGTTTAATGAGATATTTCATGTTTACTTCTGTCTTTAAATTCTTTTGATTTTGTTTTTTATTGTTTCTTGATGTCTTGTGAATTCATCAGCTTCTACTTGCCCAATTCTGTTTTCTAAACAATGATTTTCTTCTGTGAGCTTTCGAGCTTCCTTTCCCATTTGTTCAATACTACTTTTTTAGGGAACACTTTTCTGCGTTTGATTTTTGAACTCCTAGGGCTTGGAACTCTATAGGCTGTGAATGAGATTGCATTAACTTTGGCTTAGGCAGGGACTCAAGGTCTTGAGGGAGGCTCAGGTCCAGGTTCAAAACCTGGATGTTGGCTTGTATTGGTATTCCTTGGTGGGGTCTTGCTGCAGGCTGTGTTCCCCTCTTACCCCAGAGAGACTGACGCTTGGTGACTATCTGTCTGTCAAGTTGTTTTCTGGAGGAATATTGCTTCACTCTGCTCCCCCCTCCTCCTTTTCTTCTTAACTCCAGTATTCATTTGGAGGTATTATTTTAAGGTTAACTGGAGAGAATTCTCACAGCGATTTAAGTTTTTCCTGCTTCTATTCCACCAAGCCCCTCTGTCTTCACTGTTTTTTGGTGAAATTTTCTTTTCTATCTCTTGCTGTTGAATTTTATTAATAGTATTGCTATTAGAAATGCCAATGATCTATTTGGGATTATTTTGTATCCTGAAACCGCTTCAGTTGTTAATTGTTTCAATTACTTTTTTTACTTGATTCTCTGAGGTTATCTACATATACAATCCCACCCTCTATAAAAAGTGACAGTTTTATTTTCTCATTACCTATTTTAATTCCTTCAATTTCTTTTTCAGTTTTTATTGCTATAGCTAGCATTTCTAGTATGATATTAAATCGTTGTGGTAATAACAGGCACCCTTGCTTTACCCTGGATCTTATTGGTAATGATTCTGATTTATCCCCATTATAGATAATACTTTTTGATGGCTTTAAATAGATCTCATCTGTCTTTTTAAGGAAAGCTCCTTTTTATTACAATGCTTTCTAATGCTTTTTCATAAGAAATGGATATTGTATTTTGTCAAACGCTTTTTTCTGCAGCTATTCAGATGAGCATATTGTTTCTGTTGTTTTTGTTATTGATGCAGCCAATTATGCTGATAATTTCCCCTACATTTCTGGTACAAATCCCACCTGGTTATGGTCTATAATCCTTGTGATAGGATGTTGTAATCCCTTTGCTAGTATCTAACTTAAAATTTTTAAAATATTTTTTAGGAAAATTTACCGGGTTTCTTTATTTTCTATTTTTTTTTTGTTTTTTTCTTGGGCAGAGGGGTGTGTCTGTCCTTTGAGAGGCATCTCTAGGGATAACAGCCTGTCGCCGGGGCACTTATATCATAGCTAGTTCACTTATTGTCTTGAAGGAATGGATAAACATTAGAGGAGAAAAGGAGGAAATTATGCAGTGAACCAAGGAAAGGCTCTGGATTAGAATATCTGTTTATTTTACTTTTTTTAAATTTTACATTAATTGAAAACTGCATAGAAAACTTCCTGAGATGTCTCAAAAGGTTAATTCATAGCTGCTGTTGTGATTAAAAAGTATTGGTTTGTGATGAAACGTTTGGACCTGGACAGGTTCCCCAGGGTCATTGAGGCTATACTCTCATAGCTGAAGAGTGTGAAGTTTCATTTTTTTCTTACACTGTATTATATTTTATATCAAAGCTCTGGAGTAGGAAGGCCCTATGTATATTCCAGTATATTTGAGAGAATTATTGTGTATTTGTGTGTCTGGATCAGAGATTCCATCCAGTCTACTCCTTTTGCATTTTCTTTGTCCTTAAAAATCCCCAAGAATGCTTCTTTTTTAAAAGAATTTGGTTAATAAGTGAAGGGGAGAAAGGCTCTTTTTTTAGCTCATGAGACCTGTTCAACTGTCCAGATGGGGAGGTGGATGATTTGATAGACTATCTCTTAATTAGCTATCCACCCATTAAAAATGTCTTGGGATGTTCAAAGGAAGAGCTGAATAATGAATTCCTAAAACTATTAAGCTGCTGAAATGAGCTTCTGAGGCACTGATCATTCAAGAAGGCCATGGAGATCTATGTCACTTCATTGGTAATGATGCCCTACTAGCCAAGAAACCCGATATCATCAATCAATTGATGTTCATTTTGATTTTCGTTTCTTGATATTAATTGATTAAGATTGATATTCATACCTCAAATGCTATCTCTTGAGATAGTTTCAATCATAACGACAGAATCATGAAGTCTAGAGTTGGGAGTTGTCAAAGGTACAGAATTCAAACACAACTCATCTAACTCTGCCAAGGTTTTGGTCTATATGAAAACTACTCAATGTGTCCAGGTCAGGATTGACTCAGTTATGGTCACTTGAGGTCCCTTCCAGTGTTGATATTCCATCATTCTTGAAATGTAAAATGAGCTCATTTCTTCTACTTTGCTCCCATGTTTTCCTGACTCTTCCTACTCCTTAAGAGTACCCCATGTAGTTGTTCCAGTGTGTGAAGGCACATGGTTGTTTTTGGTGGAAGACAAGCAAGGCATCATAGGAGTTCTGATTAATGATAATGGGAATATAAGTATTATACTGGAAGAAGTATGGGATTGGCATTTGTGGCTATATACATGGTAGTGACTTCCTTCAAAATGATTGGAAAGATGGGAAGATGAGGAATTTTTCTAATGGAGTTATTTGTTTACTTATTTAGTGGTGGTTTGTTAATTTTTAAAGCACTATATATATTTTTTTTCTAAAATAAAATTGGCATCATCTTTTTGAGCAAAAGTTTTACTCAGGTCCTACTTGTAGATATCTTGTCTAGTGTCTTTCTTTGTCCATATGATTATTAATGATATTCATTGGAAATTATATGTGTTTGAGTAAATTAATGATTATAATCCTCAAAAAATAAGAGTCTACTTTGACTTCAAATTCTCAGAATAGTAAGGATTATAGCTGATATTATATTCCAAGCCGTAAGATGTTTTATAGCTAATTTATTTTGGAAAATGCTGAGAAAGAGACTAATACCTGACATCCTCTCTGACCATTTGGGCTCCACCCTGGTCCCCTTGTATTTTTGTCCCATATGTTTCATGAGAAAACAAAACAAATTAGGTTTTAATCAACACTTAAAAGTTGTCTCCAACTCAAAACAGCTGGTCTGAATGATTTATTCATTTTTTTTTAAATGAAGCAATTTGCTTGCATTTTTCAATGTAATGTGCAACTGAAAAACATTCTCTACAGTAAAATCCATGAGCTTGAACTTCCTGGAAGGAGAAGTGTATTCCATTCCAGAAATGCCTTAGGTGGATCTATGCATATACTTTCCAGAGATTGTGAAGATTGGATTTGGCTCTCTCCTGATTGTAACAATGAAGGTACTTAACTCTTCCTTGATTGTGAAGATTAAATTGTAATTCCCTGTTTATTTTTAGATTTTAATCACCAAAGTATAAAGCACAGTACTTAAAGTTGAGTATAGAGATCTATCCATTTTGGATTTTAACCACAAAAAGGTGTGATCACCCATTTCATACATTGAGTGGGAGGTCTGTGATCCACATGTAAAAGAGTGGGTACTCCTGAGTGGAGTTTCAGCTGTGATTGATAGACTTAAAATTTAGGGGAAGTGACACAAGAGAAAAAGGTCTTTAAAAGTGGAAACAGAGACATACAGAGGGAGACACTCGGACTTGGAGTGAAGACAGACTTGAAGGGAGTCACTGGGACTGAAGTCACTTGAAGTTGAGGCTGATAAAAGAATCTGCTAATTGATATGACAATGTAGTGAATGTAAAGGCTGACTTCCTTCCTTGCCCTTTCTGGAGGTGTGAGCCTCTGGGAAAAGCCCATTGTCTTGAGACTCCTTTTCCCTGGGGCCTTAGAATTTCTACCTGGCTTAGAGGAAGCCAGAGCTTTCTCTCTCTCTCTCTCTCTCTCTCTCTCTCTCTCTCTCTCTCTCTCTCTCCCCCCTTTTCTCGCTTCCTTATTATTTTCCCTCTTGTAAAAATAAACTACCATAAATTCCATTTTACTTTAGTAATTCATTTTTGGGATTTAGGAATTAAATCCTCAGTGACCAATTAAATATTCAGTCCAACCATAAAAATTAATAAGATGAAGATCATGATTCATCGAGACCTTCTCCTCTAGTGACTCTTGTCAGTATTTTCTTATCTAATATTGCAATCTATTCTATGTGTTCAAGTCTACCTTGATTTTTTTTGACAAAATGAGTATACCACTGGAGCAGATGGAGTAGTGAATCTTGGCATGTGTTTGACAAACCAGAAACAGGAAAATCTGAAAGGAAGTGGGGTCACTGGGAATATCTGGAGAGTGGGACTGGGAACTGGAGTCCTGAGTATGAAAACTGAATGTGAAAAATTATTTCAACATGAAGTTATTAAGCACCTTCTGATTGCTTTGTCCTTTATTAAATGCTGAGAATACAAAGACAAAGATCATATATCTATAGCCTGAAGAAGTTTCCATTCTTCTAGAAGATGAGTAAATACCAGGTATGTGAGGTAATTAGGTAAAATGGTGGACAGAGTACCGGGGCTATAATCAGGAAGACTCACCTTCCTGAGTTCAAATCTTTCAAACCATTTCAGTATCTTTGCCATTTCTTTCACCAACTTATTTTACAGAGCAACCTATTTTACAGATGAGGAAACTGAGGCAAACATGGTTAAGTGACTTTCCCAGAGTCACACACCTAGCTACCAATGCAAGTCAGTATCTTGGCAACTTATAGGCTTAAAGAATTGCCTAGAACAAAAAGATGTTAATAACTTGCCCAGGGTCACAGAACTCATGAATGCCAGTGGAAACATGCAACTCCACATTCCTAACTCTAAGAACATCTTATCAACTTAGATCTCACTGAGAGAGTGCTTGAAGGTGTGGATAAGTACACAGTTGTTGAGATTCTTCCTTCCTAACACTTCTAAGGTTCTCTGTGCCCAAGAACTCAGGGAGCTGCCAGTGTAAGCTGACGCAGAATTCTTCCTCAGTAACTTGCATGGCAGAGAAAATGGATACAGGCAGAGACCCAGTGACAAAACTTCTGTAGCTGCATTATGGCACCCAAAAGGAGGGTCCTCTGGATCATTCTCCCTCCAGACTTATCGACCATCTTTTATAGACATGAAATGGCAATTTCATTTTTCCAAGTTTCCAAAATGTGCCTGCAAATAGCTCCAGCATGGGAGCAGGATGACTAGTTATGAGGCTGTCTCTATGGCCACTCTGCTCAGCTGTCCTAGCTTCCTCCCAGTGATGACCAGTCAGGGGCTAGGATTTAGCTCTAGGTCTTCTGCTAGTCTTTTCCCCAAATCACATCACCTTGTCTTTATTTACCTTAACCAAACTTTCTTCATCTCAAATAGCTAGTCCAAAATTGTGACCTTCAAAGAATGCTCCAAGATATCCCCTCCTCCAGACCTTGGGAAAATGCATTCAGCTTCTTTTCAATAACCTCATTGGTGGCAAATCCTCCTCATTTGATGGTATATTGGACAACAGTAATTGAAGATAATGGTGCTGAAAAAGGTGGTGGAAACCATGGCTAATTGTTTAGAATAATACATTGGGGGTCAAGTGACTTACCCAGCTTCAAGTACATTGGATGTGATCAATAATTAATAACAATAGCAACAGCTAGGTGGCTCAATGGATGTAGTGGTAGACTTGGAATCAGAAAGACTAATCTTCCTAAGTTTAAATCTAGCCTCACATACTTACTAGCTGTGTGACCCTGGGCAGACCACTTAATGGTGCCTCAGTTTCCCCATATGTAAAATGATCTGGAGAAGAAAATGACAAACCACTTCAGTATCTTTGCCAAGAAAACCCCAAATAGAGTCATAAAGAATCAGACCCAACTGGAAAGGCATCATAGTAACTGATAGTGAAAAATAATGATGATTATAATATTAACAATTATGACATTACAGTTCCCAGTTTTATACTTCTTTAAAGTTACAAAGCATTTTATTTACTAGAACCCAATGAAGCAGTAGTTTCAGTGTCATCATCCTTTTCTATGTAATGAAGAGGAGGCTCTAAGGCCATATTGGTGAACCTATGGCACTTGTGCCAGAGGGGGCTGCTCCCTTCTCTGTCTCCACATGAGGACATTTGTCCCATCATCCACTCCTCTGATCAGCAGCCCAATTGTAGTGTTTCCTCCCTGTTCTATCTGGGGTAGGTTGGGTGACTCACATGCAGCATGAGGATTGCAGTTTGGGCACTTGGTCTCTAAAAAGTTTGTCATCACTGCTCTAAGTGAAAGGACTTGGGTAGGGTCATTGAGTTTTTCATTATCTGAAGCAATATTGAAGTTCATACTCCATGTCCAGCCTCTACACAGTACCCCCTAACCCACTGACTCCCATTTCCATGGCTGAGTTCCTCAAGGAATGACAGATGTTTCTAGGATGGACCTGTAAAAGGTCCCACTATCTTTAGCTAATAGTTTATAGTTTATAAAGCATTTTCCTGACAATAACCCTGTATGGAGGTGAATACTACTGCATCATTACCTTCACTTGATGCATGAGAAATCCAAGTCACAGAAAGGCAAAGTCAAGTCTCCACAGTCCCACAGCCAGTAAACAAAAGCATTCCAACTATGTGTCTGCTGCTCTTTCCTTCTCCTTCCAGCTCCTTCCTCTGTAAGCCAGTCTACTTTTGCTTTCTAAAAAGACAAAAGTCATTCAGAGGCTCTCTAGCTTGTCTCTTATCAAAACAAGAATAGCCTCTGCATTGCATCTAAGTAGTGATATGCAAAGCTATGCTTGATGAGCTCCAATGGGGAGACCACAGCAGTCCACTATACTTCTGTTTTGTCACTCACTCACTCACTCTCACACACACACACACACACACACAGACAGAGAGACAGAGAGAGGGAGAGACAGAGAGAGAGAGAGAGACAGAGAGAGAGAGAGAAAGAGAGAGAGAGAGAGATAGAGGGAGAGAGGGAGAGAGAGTGTGTGAGAGAGAGGGAGGGAGGGAGGGAAGGAGAGAGAGACAGAGAGACAGAGAGAGACAGAGAGAGACAGAGAGAGGGAGATGGACAGAGAGAGAGAGAGAGAGAGAGAGAGAGAGAGAGAGAGAGAGAGAGAGAGAGAGAGAGAGAGAGAGAGAGAGAGAGAAGGCAGTATGATTTTGGGGAGATTGTGAAACAGACTCAGAGCCATAGAAAATCAGAAACAATTCCCATTTCTGACTGATTGTGTAATCCTAGCTAAGTCATTCTACACAGGTTTTTTAAGATTCAAAGTTGCAGAGAGGGATCTGACAGCCAATGTCAGAGGGCATTTCCTCATGCAAGAGTTACTTAGGCCAAAGCATAGGTTCAGTCTTTGTCCCTGCTCATCTGCCTGCACAGTCTCTTCTGATAGAAGAGAATCTCTCTGAGGCCAGAGGCTGCTTCCTCTGTCTCTTCCATTGCCAACACTGAGCAGAGTAGTTGGAATAATTGATAATTAAGAAATATTTGCTTATTGATTGATGGAACCTTGAACGGTGGACATCACTAACCATCTAGATTTTCTCCTTCATTTTGAATGTGATGGAACTAAGGATCAAGGAGGCCTGGGGGTGCCTGAGGTTAGACAGAGAGGAAGCAGGGGAGGTGAGCTGCTGCTAGTATCTTCAAGCTCTCTCTTTTGTCTACACCACTGGAGCAGAGTCTCTTCACTCTTCCCCACATTTCCC
Organism: Monodelphis domestica; assembly: GCF_027887165.1. Classification (NCBI taxonomy): domain Eukaryota; kingdom Metazoa; phylum Chordata; class Mammalia; order Didelphimorphia; family Didelphidae; genus Monodelphis; species Monodelphis domestica. Next base: position 321,782,856 of record NC_077231.1, read on the forward strand.
AGGCTGCTGAACAAAGAGGCCCTTGATGGTGCCCAAGTAGCCTCTGGATGCTTCCCCATGTGACATTTACCATGGAGGGAGCTGTACAGTATCCCCTTTCTGTGGTCTGGGGGATGGCTCAGCTTTTGGAGCAGACTCAACTCTGAAGGACAAGCCTTTCATCATCTTTCTGTCTCTCTCAGCTTCAGGTCTTGGGCAGAACAGTCATCCTTTGAGACATTTCTCATTTCTATAGTCACAGCTGTGCCCCAGTCTTGTTGTTCCCATTTTACAGATGAGGAAAAGGAGACTTGGGGAAAAAGGGTATTTAGGATAATAGGACCATTGATTTAGGCTCCAAGGATCTTCAGAACGCATTTAGTAAAGCACTTATCTCACAGACTGGGGAACCAATTCATTGAGGTCAAATCATTTGCCCAAAGCCACAAAGTTTATAAGCAAAGAAGCAGAATTTGAAGTGAAGCCCTTTGGATTCCAGTCAAATAATCTTTGTAAATGCTTATTGGAAGATACACAGACAGAGAGAAAAAGATAGATGGATAGATAGATGGATAGGTAGACAGATAGATTAATGGGGATAATAATAGCACCCACCATGCAGAGTTATTACGATGATCAAATGAGATAATAATTTTGAAGTGCTTGCAAATTTAAAAATGCCATATAAATGCACTAGAGATTCTTGAAGTCAGATTTCAAAACCAGGAGTTCTTCCACCAGACCTCATGGTTTTCTGACCACATCATGGAACCTGAACATTAATTCTTTCACTTCTACTTTCATTTATGAGGAATCTAGAGATGCCATGGGGCCATGGAAGAGACCAATAGAGGAGCAAATCCAGGTTCTGCCATATGCTTACTGTGTGACCTTGGACAAATTGCTTCTCTTCTCTGGGCTTTAGTGGGATAATGCCCTTTTTTGCTGGCTTTCCTCCAGAGGAAGGGATGCCTGGCCTTTGTACTTGTTCCTTCAGGCCTAGAACCCAGGTTTGGAAAGACATTCCCTGTGGTTTCCTTGTTATAAGAAATTCTCTAGGCAGGAAAGGACATCCTTCCTCACCATAGAATTATACTTCTACCACCAATAGTTTTAGAGCATCCTGGGACACTAAAAGGTAAAGTTCTTCGGGCAAGTTCACAAAACCAGGATGTAACCAATGTAGGATTTGAATTCAATTTTCCTGACTGAAGCTGCCTCTGTCTTCTCTGGGGCAACAGACAGAGCACTGGACGTACAATCAGGAAGACCTGACTTCGAATCCTGCCTCAGACACTTCCCAACTTCATGACCCTTGTTAGCTCTCTGGAGATCGGCTCCCTGATCTGTAAACTGAGGGAGCTGGACGTGGGTGATGTTATTCCACCTGCCATCAGTGGGGTTGACTTGGTGTGTTTTCTCCAAGTTCCCACATTGTGCATGTATTTTCCTGAAATCTAGGGAACTCGTTAATGGGTTTTCTTTTATTCTCCCTCCTACCCCAACCCAGGCAAGGCAGGAAAATGTCAAACATCAATGAAGGGGAACTGGTTGGATTTCCTACTTCAGCTTCAAGTTGGGTTTGTTTCTGGGGTGTGAGTGTGTGAGTGTGTGAGTGTGTGTGTGTGTGTGTGTGTGTGTGTGTGTGTGCCCGCGCTCATGGGAGGATGGGGGATGGAACTAAATGAACACTTGAGCCAAGGCAGCATTGCCACTTGTGCATGGAGAGGGGCTGGCGACTTCCTTCTCATTTTCAGATGGAATGTCATGGAAATGGGAGTTTTGCTGGGATCCCTTTGTCAGATCGTCCCCAGGCGGGCTCCATCCAAAGGGATCCCTGTGTTCCAAGGGAAGCTTCCCGAGAGCTCAAGCCAAGGCGTCCTGAAGAAGTCCAGGGCCCCGTGATGGGCAGATGGAGGCTTTCACGATGTCAGGAAGTGTCAGATATTAGGGTTGGCTCGGGAGGGTGGCTACTCTCCAAACAGATTGGGAAACAGACAGAAAGAGCAAGAGCACCATTTGTTGTATTTCGATACGTCGTGAACAGAAGGAAGCAAGCCGGAGCATGCTTTTACACATCTTTTCCCCACTCCTTGTGAAAACAGTTTAGGGTTTGTTATGTTATATTAGCCCTTTCATTATGCAAAAGCATGGGAAAGCCGGAGCCGCCGCGAGGGGACTGGGCTTCCATTGTGATTGTCTGTGGAGCTGCTTATAGACAAGCCTATGGAAAAATCATTTCTTCCCCACTGAAAACATCGGCCGTCGGACACCCCGAGAGAGGGAGCTGAGAGGTGTCAGGGCAGGAGCGGGCTGGGGGGAGGGAAGGATCGGGAGAGAGGCTTCTCGTGCTCCCAGCAGGTCTGGAGTCCTACAGCAGCAGGTGAGCGAGTGCGAGGGAAGCGGGCTTGTTTCTTCCCTTTTTGAGCCCAAACATCCCTGGAATGAGCAGCTAGAGGGCAGCAGCATCCCCCGGCCAGAGAAACTGAGTCTAATGGACGGCCTCGGGTCACGGTGTTTCTAACTACAGCGAGCTGGCGCAGTGGGGATGCCCAATTCCTCACACAAGCTCTGCATCACTCGAAGGTTTATAAAACGCTCTTCGTATACTGTCACTTGATCCTTCCTTCCACACCCTGGGAGTTAAGAGCCGGCTAGACGAGGTCCATGGGTGCTCTCTCCCTCCAGTCCTCCCAACCCCTTCAAAAGGCTGGTTGATCAGCTTCCTCTTGGGCAAGCACCCGCCTCTGTGCTGCCCGGGTTCCATCCCTCACTCCAGCTCTGGGCTGGATGAGCGCTCACCTCAGTTTGGACCAGGAATGACTTTGGGAATGTCTCCCCCAGGCTTGGCCGGGAGCCTGCCCTCAGCTTCCGGGCATATTCTCAGGCATTGAAGTTTAGAGACGCCCCTCCATCAATCAGTCCGCCAGTGAGCATTCATTAAGGATCAACTAAGCGCCAAGTGCCGAGAAGTCAAAGCTATACCATGCTGTCATCCTTGGCCACAAGGAGTTTATGTTCAATTAGGGAAGGCAACTTGAATGCATAAATACAGGCAACATTTGTTACAAAGCAATCGCAGAGGTAGGAGGCAGCTGAGGGGATCAGGGAAGTCTGAGCAGAAGGTGCTGGGATGGAGTTGATCTTCAAGAAAAACAAGGATGCAAAGAGATAGGGGAGAACGCTACAAGGGCCCTTCTGGGGCACTGCGCTTTGCCAGGACAATAGGAGGCTGACATGAGCATCTCACTGGAAAGGCCAGTCCAGGATAGCCTGGCTCTTTAAAGAAGGTGACTTTGTTCATGAATAAACAAATATTTATTCTTATATATGTATTTATTCATCACAATTAATGTTCTTGTGTCAATCAAAGGGCTGCCGAAATATAAAATTGGTCCACAGAGGCAGGGATGTTCAGACAACTGAGAGTCCAGAGTATTCTTCTGTTGGTCATTTCTGTTCATGTGAGAGCTCAACTGGGAGATTTATCTCTCCATCCCCATCACCACTGCTCTGAAATTCATTATCTATGTCCCTTGTACATGATTTGGTTTTGTTCATCTATATAAATGTTATCTCCCTTCCCCATGGAATGCAGGCTCTTTCTGCCCCCAGAGTGCCTACACACAAAAAGTGCTTTATAAATACATGGTGGAGGGCAGTTGGTGGCTCGGTGGTCCTGTGTTCGAATGTGGACTCTGACATTTTTTAGCTATGTTGACCTTTGGCAAGTCACTTGACTCTAAATGCCTAACCCTCATAACTCTTGTGCCATAGGACCATTATTTAGTATTGATCCCAAGATGGAAGTCAAGGGTTTTACAATAAACAAATAATAATTCACACAGAGAGACTTAGTTTAGCTTAGTCTGTCCAGAAGGTGGCCCAGATCTCCACATCCCAACCTGTAAGCAAGTTGACCTCAAAGACCTAAAAGGAAGTTTTAACTCTTTATAAAAAGCAAATCAACTCTCATCGGCTATTAGCAGCAGTCATGGGGTGTCCTGTTCGATCGTGTGACAACGACCTCCTATTGTCCTGGCAAAGCGCAGTGCCCCAGAAGGGCCCTTGTAGCGTTCTCCCCTATCTCTTTGCATCCTTGTTTTTCTTGAAGATCAACTCCATCCCAGCACCTTCTGCTCAGACTTCCCTGATCCCCTCAGCTGCCTCCTACCTCTGCGATTGCTTTTTAACAAATGTTGCCTGTATTTATTTGTTTAAATCTGCTGCAATTCCCAACTTATTTAACTCTATTTCCCCTTCACACATTCTCCTTTCCTACCAAATGGGAATAAAAGCCACCTCTTAAGTCTCGTGCTATCTTGATTTCCTCCAGATCCCAATGGCCACAGCTGCTCTCTTTTGTCTGGGAGCACTCTCTGTTCCTCCTCTCTACCTGACCACTTCCACCTCCAGCTTCATGTTCTTTCCATTACGTTGTGGAAGATGGCCCAGCACTCTCAGGTAAAGAAGTCAGTAGGATTACCTCAACTTCAGATGGCTCAAATCTCTCTCTGTCTCTCTCTTTGTCTTTCTCTGTGTCTCTGTGTCTCTCTTTCTCTCCCTCCCCACCACCCTTCCCAGCATCTATCCTGGTGCTTGGCAATAGACAGCAACACGATATATCATTTTCTAGGGAATCTTTTTAATAATAAATTGTGGGACTTTTCCTGAAATTAATAGCCTAAAGGGTTGCCTAGAGTATCAAAGGATAAATGATATGCATGTGGTAACATAGACCCATAGGTGTCATAGACTGCATTTGAACCCAGGACCTTCTAATTTTTAATTTGGCTAGTTCTTAAGCACTATAACTCATTGCCATCAAATAGTGCATAATAGATTGATTAACTAATGAATGTCTGGAATGGGGAAGCTGTTGATTGGTAAATGAACTAATAAAAAGCTAAATGAAACCAATTATATGTTAAATTACATATAAAAGAACAGACCATCTTCGAAATAACCCATCATTCTGGAGAAACATTTTGTCACAGAAAGAAGCCTAAACTGAAAGGCAGGGAGTTCAGGGGGACAATGATTAGACCAATGAGTCTAATCCAGTGATGTGCCTTTAGATACTTATCAGCTCTGTAACCTTAGACAAATCTCCCTCAGTTTCCTCATATGTAAAACAAGGCTAATAATAGCACCCACGTCCCCAGGCTGATGGAAGGCTCAAATGAGATGTCTAAAGTGCTTTATAAACTTTAAAGCACTCTATGAACATTTCTCTATTCTCATTGCTACATTTTCATCACATCTGCCACTTTTGGAAAGTCAGGCACTCTTGCTCTACCTCAGGGTTCTTGGCACAGATGCTCTGCTTCAGGTCTCTGTTCATGCTGGGTTTGTGTATGAAGTTGAGAGGAGATTGGTATAATGAGTCCTGGTTGTGTTTTCTCTGAAAGGTGCTGTGCTGGAGGGAATGGAACCCCCTGCCCTCAAGACTCTTCTAGTTACCCTAAAAGAATTGCGAATCACTAACACAGAAGGTAAGGCAGTTCACAATGCTTGTCCCAGGCCAGAGGGCATAAGGGGATGGGCAGGCTTATTCTACGTCCCAGGGAGCCTACTTCCTTGGGAAACAGCGCATTTATTGGAGGGGTCCTGCTTTAGAGCAGCCGGCTGCTGGCACTCACTGGCCCCTCTCATTGGCAACAAATGCTGGCTCAGCCCTGACAGATTGATGCCTGTTTCCTGGGGATTAATAACCAACCGAGAAGCGTTGATGGCTTAACACGGGGCCAGGAGTCATTACCCTTGGCTGGTCATTAATCCCCAAGGCAGTGCCCCTCCCTCCACACAGGGAATTGCTTGGCAAAGTTGAAAATGGAAATATATTTATATGAGATGGAAGATTTCTCTTTTCCCATAGATAGGGAGATTACAGTGAGCAGGGGAGAGCTATTGCTAGACACTTAATGTTCGGAATATTAGTGTCCCTGATTGCCTAATGGGTCTCTCCACTTTCAGATCATGTAGCCTCGGAGGTTTCCTCCTTTATCCCCCTCCCCAAACCTGAGGTCAGCACAACAGGCAGGAAGCTGCCATCAGGAGAAGTTCATTTGTTCTTTGCCCCTGAGCCCGATTATCTGCCCTATTCTGCCCCACAGATATTCAGGGGACTCTGACATGCTTTCCACTTTAACTATGAGGTGGTCTAATGAGAGGAGAATCAAAGTAGGGAGTGGTAGTGGACACCACAAATGCTCGGTGGCAGGACCCTGTGAGAATTACTCTGGACAGCAATGATTAGAGCTGCTGCCCGTTTTGGCTCTTTGGGGTACATGTAAGGAAATACATACACATATGCATGTGCATATACATATGTGTGTGTTTGTAAGAGAGGAGTAGGGGGTCACTTAGACCTGGGTGGAACCTTGAATGTAATTCAGCTCAAACCCCTCATTTTACAGATTAAATTGAGACAGAGAGAATGGGAATTATTTTCCCAAACTCACCAAAAATAGCATCATCTTTCCAGTGTCAGAAAGGACCTTGGCAGTCATCTCATCCAATGTGCTCATTTTATTTATTTATATTTATCAAAGAAACTATGGAACACTTCAGGACTTTGCATGGCATCCCTGCATAGAGGCAATGCCAGCCTTCTCTGAATTGTTTTGATTTTTGTGTGATGTGCTACCCAAGGGAGTACCTGCTTATTTTAAATTGGTGGATAATAGGTCCAGAAATAAAGTCAACTTATCAAGATCACAGACACTGATTAAGCAGAAGGGAAAATTTAGAAAAAAAAAATTAAGTGATTACTGTGTATAAGGCACTGTCCTTGGTACTTGGCATGCAAAAGAGCTTAAACTCTAATGAGGGGAGGGTAATTGGATGGGAGAGTGGTACAGTGGCAGCCTAGATCTTGTCAAAATGAGGAAAAACCAACCTCACCAATCATAGCCCACAGTGGTTTTAGAGACTTAGACCAAGGCACCAATGGGGAAGATGATCTGAGTGAAAAAGAATGCAGATCAGTGTCTAGGAAAGAGAATCCTTACTTGACTAGTGTGTTATCTGATCTTAGAATCTTTCTTCTTTAATAGGTTCAGGAAGAGCTTTAATCCCCCTGATATTATTATTGTTGTTGAGTTATTTCACTGATGTGCAACTTTTCGTGTCCTTAGTTTGGGTTATCTTAAGATACGGGAGCAATTTCCTTCTCCAACTCATTTTACAAGTGGGGAACAGCATTAAATGGCTTGCCCAGGATCACAGATCTATTAAGTGTATGAGTCTGGATTTGAACTCAAGAAGATGAGTCTTTCTAATTCTAAGCCTGGGGCTTTATCCAGTGAGCCACATAGCTACCTCTAATATCATCTGCAAGAGCAATATCAAATCAGGTCATTAATGATGTCTTTGAACTAACACATATGATAGAACCTAATATCTGAGCTGCCAAGAGAATGAGACATAGTGGGCAAATTAGAAGAACTGATTATGGGATGATCTGGTTTCAAATTTTGCCTCTGACACTAGTTAAATGACCTTGAACAGAATCCCTGTGTTTCAAAAAGCTCCCTGGGACTTAAGCACTCAGCTAGAGTAGGGTTATATCTTCTGGTGAGGAGAATTTTCACTTTGGGAGGTCTCCATATTGAAATTGTATCATCTTCTTATATTGGTGCCAACATTGGCTGGAGTCCTGCTCTGTGAAACTGAAGAGAAAGCTGAAGCACCTCCCGGAGCCAGTCTAATATTCCTTCTTTCATATGTGGAAATAATATGGCTGACATCCCAAGCAGGGGATCATGAACTTTGATTTGTCATTCCTGTTGTGGTGAAGAGCTTGGTCCCTCCTAGATCCAACAGCACATGTAGGTGGTTCTGTCTGGGCACACCTCTGCTCATAGCCCACAAAGTTCTTATTGTTCATGAGAGATCAGATTCATGGGTCTGGGCTCATTCTTTCCAAGAACTTGTGTTGGTGATACACAGAGAGGCAAACACAGTTCCTGCTCCCTTGCAGCTCACAGTCTAATGAGAGCTGTTTACATGGTGTCTCTCCCATGAGACAGTGAGTTCCTTGGGAGCAGGAAGTGTGTTTGCCTCTCTTTGTATCACCAACATTTAGCACAGTGTCTGGCATGAAGCAGACTCATACATGATTATCAACTGGATGAGCTGTGCCCCCAATGGGATGAATAGGAAAAGTTGGAGATTTTCAATAGCAAAAAGATCCAGAATGAAGGGATCTTAGGAAAAGCTTATTGTGGAAGGTAGAATTTTAACGAAGATTTGTAGGAGATCAAGGAAGGCAGGAGGCAGAGATGAGGAGGGAGAGCATTCCAGGCTGGGGCAGTCAGTGAACATGCCTGGAGTTGGGGAATAGATGATCTTTTTTAAGAGACCTCCAGGCCAGTGTTACTGGGTTCTGAAGGACTCCTGGTGTCACCCAGGGCATTCTATATTTAATCTTGGACGTGTTAGGGATCTTCTGGAATTTATTAAGTAGGGGGTATGCTGATAAAGATTCGGATGATCTCTGCAGATTCCTAAGACTACATTATGGCTAAACAGTTTGCCTTTGGAGCTCTCACTAGGTTGAGCATAATGTGACTCAGGGAAGTAGTCACTGTGGTCAAAGTCCTTGTCCTCTTTTCCCAATAGCCTCCACTTGCAGGGTCTCATGCCTTATTGCACACATAATAAGCATTCCTGAGAGAAAAAAGGATGATCTCAGGAGGCAAATTTCGGATCTCGTCATCAGTCATCTTGTGACATGGGGTCATTCTGTTCCGAATCCTTGGTGTTTTCTATGCCTAAAACTTCAAGCAGTTTAAAGCACAACTCGATACATTAGGTTTTCCCAGGGACACACATAACCCAAAGGAACAAGCAATGGGTAATAGGTAAACCCCAACTTCAGGTAACAAGACTCATAAGAGTCTTGCCATCCCCACTGGCCCCGAGATGTCACTTGACTCTCTTGATTTCTTTATTGACAACACACTCAACTTATCTTCCCAGTATAAGGACCAGTCCAGAGAAATCACCCAGAAGCTTGCACTCTGGCTGGTTTTGTTGTCTTGCTTATAAAGAGTTTCAGATGGGGAGAAAGGCTGGTACCCTAAGGGATGCCTTCCTGTTCTCATAATTTCATTGCCTGATTGTGGCATCAGCTAATCTGCAACAGAGTAAAGGATCCATCCCCTTCAGATGAAGGCACAGGGAACTTTTTCATCAAGATGAGTTTTTCTTCTATGGACTTAATGGTACTGATGGCCCTAGCCTGAAAATGAATATTTTCCCCCTGTGGTTTGAAAAGGAAATTTATTTAGTTTGCAAATAAAGTCTTAGCATTATCCTAAAAATAGTTTTGTTTTCACAAACTCTATCATAAAGTATCTCATTACTAACTTCTGTTATGAAGAGTTAATATATGAGAACTGATGCAGGGTGAAATAAGCAGAATCAGGAGAACACTGTACAGAGTAAAAGCAAGACTGTGATGATCAACTGGAAAAGACCTAGGTATTCTCAGCAATAAGATCATCCATGACAATTTGGAAGGACTTATGACAAAGAATGCTATTCACTTTCAGAGAAAGAACTGTTGGAATCAGAATGCAAATCAAATGATATAGTTTTCCGCTTTAATTTATTTGTGCTTAAGATTTGGGATTTTGGTTTTATGTATTCTCTTAAAACAATGACCAACATAGAAATGTGCTTTGCATGATAATGCACAACTCAAATCAGATTGCTGACCACCTCTGGGAGGGGGGAGAGAAGGGAGAGAGGAAAATAATTTGGATCTAATAATTTCAAAAAATGTATGTTGAAAATTATTATTACATGCAATTTGGAGGATAAATATTTTTAAATAAATACAATTTAAAAAAGAATTACTATATAGATAGATTTTATTTTTTTCCCATTTTTGGAGGACAGGATTATTATGAGTTTACAAACTGACTTTGAAAGACAGAATACTGTTGTGTTCTTGGAAACTAGAATTCAAATCTTGTCTTGGATGCTTGATGACTCTATGACTTTGGAGGAGGCCACTTGGTCTCTCAGTTTCCAAAATAGCTCTCCGAGATCACAAGTTACAGATAATTATTGAGTTTCATGACTGGAAGATTTTCTCTGCTGAGAATTGCCTATACAAATGAACTCAGAAGTCTAGAGACAAAGCAAAACAATTCACTATAAACCAACATCAGTAGCTAAATGACCACTTGTGATTTAGAGGGAATTTGTGGTTAGGCATGGACTGTACTGGATGGAATTCATGATCCCTTTCCATCTGGGATTCTAGCAGCATAAAAGACTGAGAATTAGAAGAGTTCACAGTACTATTTCAGTGTCCTTAATTATTCTATTGTGTAAGAACAAGAGGAAACATAATTAAACTAAAATAAAAGTAATTTTGGTCAGGTGTGAATATCTTACAAATCCTCTAACGTATTGCCAAAGACTATGCCTGGAAATTGGAGTTGTGCTGGTGAGGCATCTGCCTCATTGTCCAAAAATACACACCAACAAAAAAATCATGTTCTCCTCGTCCAGGGCATCCAACTATGGCAGATGGCTTAGGTGGAGACCTGCCCAGGACATTCCAGGCCTCTCCCTGGCTCCATTCCACGAGCTTTTCAATTGATACAGACCACACCAACCTAGGAAGTATGAGGCAAATGTATGCACAATTATTCTTTCTTTATACCTAGGATAGTTGTTAGGTAAGGAATGAGACTAAATTAAAGTATTTCCCACTTCCTACAATGCTCATGATTTTAGAAAAGGTTGCAGACAAAGATCAACTCACTCATGACTGAAGGGGACACTGGATGTGGTCTTGTACATGACAGAATGGTAGAGTCATCCCGCCTATAAATAGTCAGGAGGATGGCCTGGATTCCTGGGCAAGTTAAAAGGGGCTTGAGCCAAGAACCAATTCATTAATCACACTGACTGATTCCACAGGGTCATGGCATTATAGATTTACAACTGAAAAGACTGTAGAGGTCATCTAGTCAAGTTCCCTAATTTCTACAGAAGAGGAAACTGAGATCTTGAAGGCTTAAGTAAGTTCCTGTCCATTTAGGCAGGCTTTAGGAAGCACCTACTATGTATTAGACACTGAAGTAGGCATAGGAAACACAAACACAAGAATAAATCTATCCCTGACATCAAGGAGCTGACAATCAAGGATAATGGCAAATTACTGAATGTGCACTCAAGGCAGCTTGTGATGGATCCATAGCACAAAGCCTCAGGGAAAAGTCCAGCAAGCAATGACTCAGCTCCATTTTCTGTGGTTCTCACACACATGGCAATGGAAATGACCATCCCTTGGTCCAGATCAAGATGTGGAAATCTGGGGCATTTCTTTTAAAAGTAATGAATTTCACGGGCACTTGGCAAAGAGATATAAAACCAAGTTTACTTGCAGAAATGTAACTGGATCTTAAGTTATACCACTGTTTCATTATTCTTAATAGCTCTGAGTCAATCCATAGATATTTCATCCTGCAGTTTCCAGCTGATATGGAAATGTATAATGTTAATCATTGTAATACTTTATAAACTGACCATAAACCAATGTTTATGGCTAGTTAATCATCGTATTACTTTGCTTTAGGTAATTTAGTACATTACCATAATGTAGCAATCTACTTAATATAAATTTTAAAGGGAACACAATAAAAGTAGTAGAGCATTAATATATTATGCCTCTAACCAGAAATTCAGAACAACTGAAGTTTGGACGGAGCTCAGATGGCTTTTGACTTTAGTTCCTTCCAGCCTTGCTGGGAAGAGAATCAAGTTAAAATAAAGGCCAGGGGAGTCAAGGACAGGTTTGACTCTTGAGCTTTTTGTCACCTTTTTGATCCATCACTTGCCTCATGCAGACAGGAGCAAGAGGCACCAGACTTCTTCAGATCCCTCACTGGGAAACAAAGTCCTGTCATTTTAGGATGATTAAACTTCAATGAGGACCATTTTTTTAGAGATGGGAGAGAGTAGCTGGTCTCATCTTCAGCATAAGCCAGGGTATTTGCTATTAAGTTTGCTCCACTGATTTGTGAAGATCATAGAGCTAGAGTTACAGGAGACCCTAAAGTCCATAGCTTCCTTTTATTGATTGGGAAACTCGGTCACTCCAAAATAAGAGAGAATCTGGGAAGTTACTATCATATGAAAGAAACTCACAGATTAATACATTATATTGTTCCAGGTTTTAAACCCAAAGAAGTAAAGAAGATCAAATGATACACAGAATTGGTGCTTAGGAAATGCTTTCAGAATTACTCTTTTTATTATCATCTCACTCTTTTTCTCAATCTTGATGGAGTCCAGAAAAAAATGACTTAAGGGCTATTCTTTTTTTATTTAATGTTCTAGGGACTATTGTACAGATGGAACAAATAACCACTTCTTCCCAATTGAATAATTATTGACAGATATTTAATAAATATTTATTGATTGAGTTAGCTAGATGGCACAATAGGTAAAGCACTGAACCTAGAGGCAGGAAGACCTGATTTAAAATTCTATCTCAGATACTAGCTGTGGTACCTGAGGCAAGTCACTTAACCTCTTTCTACCTCATTTCCTCATCTGTAAAATGGGGATGATAATAACAATGACTTCCCAGGCAGAGTAAGACTCAGACCTCCTTCACGTCTGTTCCTGGGCTTTCTTCAGTCTGGGCAAGGGTTTAGATCTTTAGAGCTGGGCATCTTTAGGAGTTACCACATACAGTTCCTACCCATTTCTGCTCTGTCTGAGGAAAACTATACAAGGGTAAGCTATATTGTATAAGTACTAGTAAAAACACATCTAGCAAAATGCTTTTGTAAAGAGAGTTTGCTTTTTTGACAGTTTCTTCAGTGCCCTGGTAATAGCCTGTAAGTCCAAGTATGTCTCTTTAGACATAGGGAAATCTCAAAAAGATATAGTTTCTTCTGTTTTCTATTTTCAGCAGCTAAGCTTTGAAATCTTTATGGAAAGTTTTGCCTGACTTTTTGACAGAACATCTGGGAAGTAACAATAAAGGCAGCTGTTTGAGAAGGCATCCATTGAAGAAGACAATGAACTCACCCATTTTTCCCCTCTTCAAATTCATGACAAACTCTTGGCACACTCATGTCCAAAGATGTTTTTGCTAGACCTGGGAGAAAACTAAGGGCACACTTGGTAGGCAACAGGTAGCCCCCTGCCCCCAACACAATTTTTAACCATTTGTATAGAACTCCCAAGGAAAAAGCAAATGAGTATTTAAAGGGAATATAATTTATCAAATAAATTGAGTCCATTTGTCAGAGAATCATGATGTGGACATAAGACATGTGATTTCATTGTTATTAGACCTCCCTTGAAGCAAATCATGACCTGTGGGATTCTTGCCTGAGTCTTTTCTTAAATTCTCCAGAGAACATCATCTCCAAACCTGAAAATCCAGAGATTTTGTTGACAGAGTAGAATATCCAGTTGGGAAACTATTCCTTTCACAGATGACCCACCGTCTCTGATTTAGAGCATAAGTCCAAATAAGTTTCCTGAAGGATATAAGGATAAAATGATCTGCTTGAGTAATTAATTAATTCAATAAAAATACATTAAATACATTCTGTGAGCAAGACATTGGCCTAGGAACAAGGGGATACAAAGAAAAATTGAAACCAGATCTTCTTGATTGCAAGGCAAACTTCTGCCCATGATTCCACATTGTATTTATGTACAAAACACCTTGTACCAACAGGCTAATTGCTGTAACAAATGTGCTCTTCTGAACTAAGAAGAGTCAGCATCATACCTGAATTAAAACCTGAGTAACTGCCTAAAGGCAATGAGACATTCCAAAGAGGACAGCCTTGAAGCCTGAAAGCCTTCAGAGATATAGCCACTCTAGTGATTAAGCTTTCTGTGCAGAATCTGGTCTGGGACATAAGGTGTTTGCTTTATTTAAGGCAGAGAGAATTATCCAAAGTTCCAGAAAATAGTTTAACAATATCATTTTATTTGCATATGCAAGTTCCCCAGCCATCTGATACCCCTTAAACATCAGAGGATCACATTAGTACATTTAACCATTACCCATGGGTCCACAACTAAGTGTATCACTCATGGAAAAATCCCAGTTTGATGAAAAGTTACTTTCTTTTAAAATGGGAGAAAAGATGGCACATGAGTCATAGTGCTGACACTCATTGGATCATCAACAGAGAACAAGGTGAAATCTCTGAGGACATGTTATTCCCTCCCACCTTATTAAAAAAGACAACTCAGAGGGTGGAGTCAAGATGGCCTCATAGAAGCAGCAAAATTTCAGACCTCTGAAAACCCTTCCTTACCGATCACAAACTGAATTGTCCTAGGGGACTGAAAATCAAACCTAACAACAAGACAGAGCCAAGGGACCCTCCTGCTGGACTCAATTCAAAAGGTATGCCCCACAAAAGCCAGAATCTGAGAATACTCAGGTTTAAGGGGAAAGCAGAAGGAAGGTCCCAGGACCCCTCCCCCCAACACCCCCCCCCCACCTAGAGTGCTAAGAGTCCAGTGGCAGCGGGAACCTTTGGGCAGGCAAAGGTGATGGTCTGGAGTGTTTACCTTGTGGTAAAGCTGTGCCAGGCTCAGAGTGTCGAGGTGGTGGGGAAGGAGCTGGAGAGGGAGTGCAGAGCTGGCAGCCAGGTCAGAGTGGTGGAGACCCTCCATATTGCTCCAGCCTTCCAGGAGGTTTTGGCCTCAGAGCACATCCAGTCTAAACAAGCTGAATTCAATCCCATCAAAAGTCTTCAGAGCTCAGGGAATCCCAAGATCCAACACCGCTCCCCCACAGACTGCTGGACTTTAATCTAATCAAAAGCCTCCAGAGGACAGGGAAACTCAAACTCCAACACCCCTCCCCCACAGACTGCACTGAGAGATCTTCTGTCAAAGCTCCAAGAGGGGAGACTGACAGGAAACCCCAAAACCAAAAAAAATGAAAGGAGGAAGAGCTCAGACAAATACGGGGAGCAAAGAAGGGGGTAAATGTGAGCAAACAACAGAAAAAGAAGAAAGAAATTATAATCGACAGTTTCTGTACAGGCAACAAACAACAAACAATACACAGGAGAAGGCAAGTAATAAAACAGAAATCCCGGAGAATTGGATACATCCTTTGGAGGAACTTGAAATGCAATTCAAAACACAGTTAAGAGAGGCTGAAGACAATTGGGAAAAGAATTTGAAAACTAAGATAAGTCATCTGGAAACAGAAAATAGTGTCTTGAAAGCCAAAATCAACTAGCTTGAAAATGAGTCAAAGGAGATGAAATATGAGGCAAAGGAGATGAGAGATGAGGCAACGAGGATGAAAGATGACCTCCAAAGAAAATCAGACCAGAAGGAGAAGGATTACCAAAAAGCCAGGGATGAAATCCAGTCTTTAAGAACCAGAATACAACAACTAGAATTAAGTGAAGCCACAAGGCAGCCGGACACTATAAAAGAAAACCAAAAGAATGAAAAAATTGAGGAAAATATGAAGCATCTCATTCACAAAACATGATTTAGAAAATAGTTCGAGGAGAGACAATTTAAGAATCTTTGGTCTACCAGAAGACCATGACAAAACAAAAATCCTGGCCATAATACTACAGGAAATTATCCAAGAAAACTGCCCTGATATTCTAGAACAAGAGGGAAAACTGGAGATTGAAAGAATCCACAGATCAGCACCTGTACTTAATCCCCAACTGACAACACCCAGGAATGTTAGAGCCAAATTCAAGATCTATCAGACCAAAGATATGATATTACAAGCTGCCAAGAAGAAGTCATTCAGATAACAAAGAACCACAGTGAGGATAACATAGGATCTGGCTGCATCCACACTGAAGGACCAAAAGGCATGGGATATGATATTCCAGAAAGCAAGGGAACTAGGTCTACAACCAAGAATAAACTACCCAGTAAAACTGATTATATTCTTACAGGGGAAAGTATGATCATTAAACAAAATAGAAGAATTCCAAGCATTTGTAAAGAAAAGACCAGAACTGAACAGAAAACTTGATGTCCACACACAGAACTCAAGAGAATCATCAAAAGGTATTTAAAAAAGAGGGAAAAAAGAAAAACAAAATGAAACAAAACAAAAAAACAATACTTTTTTTTAAGAGACTCAATAAGTTAAAATGATATGTATCTCTATAAGAAAAGAGATCATTGATAACTCTTAAAAATTGTTATTATCAACTGGGCAGCTAGAAGAAGTATACTTAGAGGGAACAGTGACAAACTGTATAGGATGAAATGACAAGACATGAATAGGTATATAGATATATGTATGCATAAATGAATATGCATGTATATATATTCTATTGTAGTCTCTCGGTAACCGAGGATGACGATTGTCTTTGTGCGTGAAGATTTAAGTGGAAAAGTCGTTACACAGAGACAGTCCCACTCTCTCAGCATTGGAAGCCTGGGCCCATTGGCATGAAAAGTCATTACACCTGGAGACTTCCTCAGCTGCATTGGATGGACATGTTGTCTTTTGTGCTCCAACACGCCCGAAGCACTCCACAGTGTGGCCGCTACCACATGCTAGCAGTTACTGGGAGCCACAAGTGAGAGCTGGGTGTCAGGTGAGGGTCAGAGTCTGGAGAGCTGCCCTAAGAGGGCATGACAAGCCCTCCATACCAGAGATACTACCCCTCCCTGAGCACCCCATACACCCCAGTGTGTATATATAAATATATATACATACAACTAGAGCCAAAAAAGAGGTTAATACTAAAAAAATGGGAAAAGAAACAAAAGGGGGTAAATTTATATGTCACAAAGAAGCTCATGGCAGAAGTGGGGAGTACATCGATACACTGGAAGGGTAAAGATGTTGGAGATAAGAAATACTCAACTCTTATGTACATTGAAATTGATCCAAAGAAGGAAGAACAATCCAATTCATTGGAGCAGAGAATAGATTCGAGCCCATAAGGGGAGTAGACTCAAACAAATGGACTGGTGGGGAGGGAAGCAGTACAAGGGAGGGAGAGGGTGTGGAGGTAGTTTTAGAAAGATTGCAAAGAAAATAAGGGAGGAATAAGAAAGGAGTGGGGGTAGAAAGGGAAGTAAAATAAGGGTAGGAACGAGGGTGATTGATTAAAAACAAACATTGGTGTAGAAGGAAAGAGTGTAAGAAGAAAAGGCAGGTCCAGGAGTAGAAATCAAAATGCTGGGAAATACAAAGCTAGTAATTGTAACTCTAAATGTGAATGGAATGAACTCACCTATAAAATGCAAGTGAATAGCAGAGTGGATTAGAATCCCCAAACACTACCATATGCTGTCTACAAGAAACACACATCAGGAAGGTAGATAGACATATGGTGAAAGTAAGAGGATGGAGCCAAATCTATTGGGCATCAAATGATAAAAAGAAGGCAAGAGTCGCAATCACAATATCTGACAAAGCCAAATAAAAAATAAATCTAGATAAAAGAGATAGGGAAGGTAATTACATCCTGATAAAAGGCAGTGTAGACAATGAGGAAATATCAGTACTCAAAATGTATGCACCAAATGGCATAGCATCCAAATTTCTAAAGGAGAAACTAGCGGAACTCAATGATGCACGAGATACAAAAACTATACTAGTGGGAGTCCTGAACCTTCCTCTATCAGAACTAGATAAATCAAACCAAAAAAAATAAATAAGAAAGAGGTAAGAGAAGTGAATGGAATCTTAGAAAAATTAGAGTTAGTAGACATGTAGAGAAAAATAAATAGGGACAAAAAGGAATGCACCTTCTTTTCAGTAGCACATAATACATTCACAATAATTGACCATGTATTTGGGCATAAAAACATTGTAAACATGTGCAAAAGAGCAGAAATAATAAATGCAACCTCAGATCACAATGCAATGAAAATAATAATTAGTAAGGGTACATTGAGAGGTAAATTAAAAAATTAATTGGAAATTAAACAATACGATTCTCCAAAATTGGTTAAAGAACAAATCATAAAAACAATAAATAATTTCATTGAAGAAAATGACAATGATGAGACATCCTTTCAAAACTTATGGGATGCAGCCAAAGTAGTACTCAGGAGGAAATTTATATCCTTGAGTTCGTATATTAACAAAGTATGGAGGGCAGAGGTCAATAAATTGGGCATGCAAATTAAAAAACTAGATAGTGAACAAATTAAAAATCCTCAGATGAAGGCTAAATTAGAGATCCTAAAAATCAAAGGAGAAATTACTAAAATCAAAAGTTCAAGAAGTATTGATTTAATAAATAAGACTAGAAGCTGGTACTTTGAAGAAACAAATATAATAGACAAAGCACTGGTCAGTTTAAATAAAAAAAGGAAAGAAGAAAACCAAATTGACAGTATCCAAGATGAAAAGGGAGACCTCACCTCTAATGAAGAGGAAATTAAGGCAATCATGAAAAACTATTATGCTCAATTATATGTCAACAAATATGGCAATCTAGGTGATATGACTGAATACTTACAAAAATATAAATTGTCTAGACTAACATAGGAAGAAATAGATTACCTACACAACCCTATATCAGAAAAAGAAATTGAATAAGCCATCAAAGAACTCCCTAAGAAAAAATCCTCAGGTCTAGATGGATTAATAAATGAATTCTTTCAAACATTGAAAGAACAACTTCTCCTAATTTATACAAACTATTTGACAGAATTAGCAAAGAAGGAGTTCTACCAAATTCATTTCATGAGACAAATTTTTTACTGATCCCAAAGCCAGGTAGGTCAAAAATAGAGAAAGAGAACTATAGATCAATCTCCTTAATGAACATAGATGCAAAAATCTTAAATAGAATACTATGAAAAAGACTCCAGAAAGTCATCACAAGGGTTATTCACTATGACCAGGTAGGATTCATACCATGAATGCAAGGATGATTCAATATTAGGAAAACCATCCACATAATTGACCATATTAACAAGCAAACTGACAAAAATCACATGATTATCTCAATAGATGTAGAAAAAGCCTAAAATACAACACCCATTCCTATTAAAACACTAGAAAGTATAGGAATAGAAGGGCCTTTCCTAAAAATAATAAACAGTATATATCTAAAACCATCATCAAACATCACTTGAAATGCGGATAAACTAGAAGCCTTTGCAATAAGATCAGGAGTGAAACAAGGATGCCCATTATCACTGCTATTATTTAACATTGCACTAGAAACACTAGCAGTAGCAATTAGAGAAGAAAAAGAAATTGAAGGTATTAAAATAGGCAATGAGGAGACCCAACCATCACTCTTTGTGGATGATATGATGGTGCACTTAAAGAATCCTAGAGAATCAACCAAAAAGCTAGTCAAAATAATGAACAACTTTAGCAAAGTTGCAGGATACAAAATAAACCCCCATAAGTCATCAGAATTTCTATATATCTCCAACACATCTCAGCAGCAAGAATTAGAAAGAGAAATTCCATTTAAAATCACCCTAGACAATATAAAATACTTAGGAATCTATCTGCTGAGACAAACATAGGTATTATATGAACACAACTACAAAACCCTCTCCACACAATTAAAACTAGATCTAAACAATTGGAAAAACTCTGATTGCTCATGGGTGGGATGAGTTAACATAATAAAAATGACAATCCTACTCAAATTAATTTACTTATTTAGTGCCATACCCATTGAACTACCAAAAACATTTTTACTGAATTAGAAAAAAAAAACATAATTCATTTGGGAGAACAAAAAATCAAGGATATCCAGGGAAATCATGAAAAAAAATGCAAAGGAAGGAGGACTTGCAGTCCAGGATCTCAAACTATACTATAAAGCAGTGGTCATCAAAACTATTTGGTTCTGGCTAAGAGACAGAAAGGAGGATCAATGGAATAGTCTTGGGGTAAATGATCTCAGCAAGATAGTCTATGATAAGCCCAAAGATCCCAATTTTTGGGACTAAAACCCAGTATTTGATAAAAACTGCTTGAACAATTGGAAGACAGTATGGGAGAGATTATGTTTGCAT
Organism: Monodelphis domestica; assembly: GCF_027887165.1. NCBI lineage: Eukaryota > Metazoa > Chordata > Mammalia > Didelphimorphia > Didelphidae > Monodelphis > Monodelphis domestica. The sequence goes on from NC_077231.1 coordinate 321,802,842, forward strand.
CAACATCTCACACCCTATACCAAGATAAACTCAGAATGGGTGAATGACCTGAATATAAAGAAGGAAACTATAAGCAGATTAGGTGAACACAGAATACTATACTTGTCAGATCTATGGGAAAGGAAAGATAATTTAAAACAAGCAAGAGCTAGAAAATATAAAATCAATAATTTTGATTACATCAAATTAAATAGGTTTTGTACAAACAAAACTAATTTATACAAAATTAGAATGGAAGCAACAAATTGGGAAACAATCATTACAAAAACCTCTGACAAAGGTTTAATTACTCAAATTTACAAAGAACTAAATCAATTGTACAAAAAATCAAGCCATTCTCCAATTGATAAATGGGCAAGGGACATGAATAGACAATTTTTAGTTAAAGAAATCAAAACTATTAAAAAGCACATGAAAAGTGTTCTAAATCTCTTATAATCAGAGAGATGCAAATCAAAACAACTCTGAGGTATCACCTCACATCTCGAAGATTCCCTAACATGACAGTAAAGCAAATTAATGAATGCTGGAGGGGATGTGGCAAAGTTGGGATATTAATTCATTGCTAGTGGAGTTGTGAATTGATCCATCCATTCTGAAAGGCAATTTGGAACTATGTCCAAAAGGCGATAAAAGACTGTCTGCTCTTTGATCCAGCCACACCACTGCTGGGTTTGTACCTCAAAGAGATAATAAGGAAAAAGACTTGTACCAAAATATTCATAGCTACTCTCTTTGTGGTGGCAAAAAATTGGAAAATGAGGGGATGCCCTTCAATTAGGGAATGGCTGAACAAACTGTGGTATCTGTTGGTGATGGAATACTGTTGTGCTTAAAGGAATAATAAAGTGGAGGAATTCCATGGGGACTGGAACAACCTCCAGGAAGTGATGCAGAGCAAAAGGAGCAGAACCAGGAGAACATTGTACACAGAGACTGATACATTGTGGTACAATTGAATGTAATGGACTTCTCCATTAGTGGCAGTGCATTGACCCTGAACAACTTGGAGGAATCTACAAGAAAAACCAATAACCAATTCAGAGGAAACACTGTGGGAGTAAAAAGGAAAACACCTGCTTGAATACATGGATCGAGGGGATATGGTTGGGGATGTAGACTCTAAATGAATATCCTAGTGCAAACATCAACAACATGGAAATAGGTTCTGATCAAGGACACAAGTAATACCCAATGAAATTGCATGTTGGCTGCAAGAAGGGTGGTTGGGGAGGAGGGAAGGAAATAATGTGATTATTGTAACCAAGGAACAATGTTCTAAATTGACTAAATAAACTAATTCAAATGGGAAAAAATAAATAAATGAATAAAATAAAAAGGTTGAGTTACAAAAAAAAAAAACAAAAATTAGCAACACAACTCATGGGATCATTAACCTAAACCAAGATACCCCAATATTCTCCTTTTTTGAATGAGGAAACCCAGGACCAGGGCGGTTATTCAACTAGCTCAAAATTGCACAAATAGCTTTCATTAGTGGAAGGAAAGATTTGAACCCAAATCTTTTGGCTCGAAATTTAATACTCTTTCCATGGTGCCACACTTCTAAGTCCTTCCAAGGCCAAATAGATTTTTATTCAGACACTCAATTAGCATAGACTTAGAGACTTTGATGATTGCCAGGAACTTAACAGGGAGAACTAATTATGTGCTAATAGAACCTTAAAGAAAGTTGGACTCTTAAGGCCTCCTCCAGTTATCAAATGGATGTGGCTGGGGATGCAGAGAATGGGCTTGTCCACTTTGCCTCATCTGGTTGCAAAGCTATTGCAAAGCCATCTAGCTTTCTGGCTAGATGGTACTATTCCTTGACATTTGTCAAAGCCAAACTCCTTAATTTGTTGCTCATTAAAAACTCTGGTACTGTTCTGGGACTCAGTGAGCTTCCAGTGGGTCCAATGTGATTTCGAAATTATTTTTGGTCAATAAAGAAATGGGGCATATGCTTTAGTGAGTCCCACAACATGTGAGAAAGAAGTGACCTCCTCTTTCTTGTTATCACAAAGCATGGCCTTGCCCCTCCCGCCATGGAGCATCCCAAAATGTGAAGACAAGGGCGCCTTCGTCCAGATGGCTTTATTTGTGTTCCGCCAGCATGGTTATAATCATACAGTAACCAACATAAATTTTTAGTTTTATTATCACCTCTAAAAAGAGACAGAAATGTGAAAATTGAAGCCAGAAGGTTTGTATCACAGGATTAATTAGGCAGGGCCAAGTGGGGTCTCACTCCTCCTGGCAGTGAGCGCCTCAAGAAGGTGCCTGACTCCAATTACGGAGCACACAAAGCAATTAAAAACCCTGTTTCTTTTTCCTGAGGTGTTACTTGTTACTTGATAAATCTCTTTTTTAAAATTCTCTGGAGACCTGAACTGGCTGGAGGTGCAATCTAAGAGGGGAGATATTCATGAAAGATTGATTCAGCCCTACCCTAAGTGCAATAGGTTTAAAGTAACCCAGAAAAGAATGAACCGTGCAGGGCTTAGATGGCAGGTTAGTGGCCACTTCTTTTTCAATACATAAAAAGAGCAAAGGATGAAGGATTGAGACATCATGAATTTCCAGGAGGAGCCGTGATGGGACTTGATCTACCATCCTAGGCCTTTATGCTAAGTCTCTCGGACCTTTGGATCATCCTATTTCATGGGGCAATTTGAGTGAGTCTGCGAACAAGAGGGCACTGTGCATAAGTGAGAATTAAGTGCCTGCCTCTCATAGAGCCAACATCCTTCTTCAAATTGAGTATTAGTCTCCTTATAGAATTAGATTTTTCCACTGATGGATGACTAAGTCCTGGGAGAGTTAAGATCTGGCTTTCAGGTTTTTATATTCTAAAAGAAATTTGTTTTCCTTTGCTGTGGTTTTACAGAGAAACTCATCATTTTGTCCTGTCTTAGACTCACCTGTCAATATTTAGAAATAAGCCTCCATTGTCTTCAGTGCAGCTGGCTTTGTGGGCTAGAATTTTACCATCCTCACTTAAATCATTTGCTCATTCTCTCTTCTGGAATATTAATAATTCAAGCCAGGGAATAAGTCCGGAGTAAGACAGCTACAAAGATATGCTGTTCATCCCAGCATGAGCACCAACACTTTATCAATGACCTCATACTTCCTGTTGAGAAGTAAAATAAAATCATATTGAAATCAATAGTCTAAACCCATTGTTGTAAATACAGGGATACCTTATTCCTCTCATCCCCCTTGGAAATAGATTACATACTCCTAAACAAAGTAACCAAGAGGGTGGGAGGCCTGGGGCCATTTTGGTTTTCAACTTGAGGAAGTGGTATATATTTTTGACATGCTTTAAAACATTAGTTCATTAATAAAAAAAGAAAATCAAACACTAAAAATGTCCCTCTATTTGTCATCCCTGCCTTCTATTTCTTCCTGTGCTTCAGTGTCATCTAAAAGTTGAGCAAGGGATGTTAAAGATGTACTCATTCAATAAAACCAAAGGGAAAACCATTAGTGTAATGAAAATGTCTTACATGCTTTCTAGGTGGACCAAAGAATTGGCCAAACCAAACACAGGATCACTAGATCCCATGAGTCCCTGTAAGGAGATTCTAAAATATTTTCCTGAGGCCATCTTTATGTTCCTATTTCCATTATTTGGAAGGAAGCAAGGAAAAAAGAAAGAAAGAAAGAAAGAGAGAGAGAGAAAGAAAGAAAGAAAGAAAGAAAGAAGGAAGGAAAGAAAGAAAGAAAGAAAGAAAGAAAGAAAGAAAGAAAGAAAGAAAGAAAGAAAGAAAGAATGAGAAAGAAAGGGAGGAAGGAAGGTAGGAAGGAAGAATGGTATATAGGAAGGAAGGAAGGAGGGAAAGAAGGAAGTAAGTAAGGAAGAGAAAAGTAAAGAAAGGAAGGAAGGAAGGAGGGAGGGAAGAAAGAAAGAAAAAAGGAAAGAAAGAAAGAAAGAAAAGAAAAGAAAGGAACAAAGGAAGGAAGTTGGAAGTTGGCTGACCTTTCATTTCAGGTCAAACTGCCTGTGGCCAGTTTTTACAGGTTGAGATTGAGCAAGCTCTGATTATTTGGTGAAGATGACAGGCCTTTTGTATATATTTACAGGCTCTAGACATGCTGGGCTTTCTTCTCTTCCTCTCAATCTAGATAACCATTGTTAGAAATTTCACTATCCTTCCCATTTCAGATTACTTTCACTTTCTCTCTGTCTGTCTGTCTGTCTGTCTGTCTGTCTGTCTGTCTGTCTGTCTCTGTCTCTGTCTTTTTCTGTCTTCCAATGAGTGGAGATTTGAGAAGTGGGAAAATTTGGTACCAGAATTCCCTTCTTGTTCTTTTCTATTTGTACCTCTCTGTGCCTCCCTCCTATTCTATCATGTGCCCCGTGCCCTTGCTTTACCAGTCCCACTTCCTTCTCCTAGGTTGAGGCCCCGGCACCCCCCAGGACTCAGGCTTCTCATTTTCACCACACAAATAGAGCCTAGTCTAGATGATGTCTACTTTAGGTCTTTCTCAGTGCCTGGAAATAATCTCAGTGCCACATTCAAGTGAAGATAGTCCTATTCATGGGTGCTTTGGTGAATGATCCTTTGTGGAGGGCTTTAACAGAATACATTTTGTGGATTTTCAATAGCTATGGAAAGCTGGTGAGATTTAGGGGCGGGATACTTTCTATAGCACCGACTCAATAATGTCACACACACACATACACGCTGAATAAACTCTGGCGGCTGCCTACTGTCTCTAGCATCAAATGCAAAAAGCTCTGTTTGCTGTTCAAAGCCTTTATAAATTGGCTTTCACAGTCTACTTCTACCTTTCTTCTTGTAAGGTATAAGGATACAAAATGTGTGGAGTGAAAATAATTAATGTCTTCTTTTCAGGGTGGACATCCATTCTAGACCCCATTATGAAACAGAAGAACATTTTAGGGTTTTCTATAAGCCAGGGTCGGCTACAATAAACCTATAACCCCTAAGACCTCAAGGACTTTTCATTACTGCCACAGGTCCAGTGAGTTGGGAGGCCTCTTATCTCAAGGAAGAAAACCATTAGGCTATACTACCTCCTTATCTCCTCAGACCTTTAGGAGCCAGAGGAGTCACTGCTGAGGACCTGGCTCCCTCTCCATAACTTTCCCCTCTGTAATAGAGGCTCATGATCAGCTCATGCTATGTAGCTTCTTGTTTTCTAATTGGGTAGACTTTCATGCTTCAATTATAAGTTTGGTGTCCACATCAGACAGAGTGGGGTGGGGATCTTGCATCAAGAATCTATAAAGTGCTTGTATCTGCTCTCATGGATTGGGGATTGCCATTAGGGCAGTGGCCCCCTTCTCATGAGAAAGAATAAAGACTGCTTCTTATACTATCCACTCTCCGTGTAATTGTAATTTGGGTGGTGGTCATTTTATTTCATCCAGCTGAAAAAGGAGGTAAAAATGGCTGCTGCCTTTAAGAAGCTTATGATCAAATGGGGGAGAAAAGTAAACAAATCTATGAAAAACAGACTATCTACAGGATAAATAGGAAATACTAAACAAAGAGGATGTGCTAGAATAAGAGGGGAAGGCTTCCTATAGGAGATATTTTAGTTGGAACTTAAAAGAAGGCTGGGGGTCTAGTAGAGGAGAGTAAGGAGAGAGGTCAGAGCATGGCAAATATCCAGAAAAATTACCCAGAGCCAAGAGATGCAGAGTCTTGTTTTTTTTTTAAAATTTGATTAATTAATTTATTTTAGAGAAGAAAACTGATGGTGAGAGGACCATCTTCTAAGTGTCTTCTCCAGGGTGGGTTACATAATAAGAGTGGAGCAGAATTTAAATTCAGGTCTTCCTGACCCAACCAGCTATGCTGCAATAAGAAGAGCAAAAGGCGTTTGTTTGGTTTGGTTGGGTTTTAGTTCCTGCCAGCAAGCCCGTTGGCATTTTTATGTCCCAGGGTCTTGGGCTCTAGGGTACATATTCTAATTCATCTAAATTCATTTTATAAAGTTCATTTGATGTCACATTCGCAAAGTGAGATGAATATCGGCTATGATTTGAATCTATCTCTAGGTGTCTGGCTCATACGCCTCAGCTGGATAGTAGACTTCCCTCAAATTAGTGACTAAGTTTGGGATTTGGAGGAAATCAATTCACCTATAGAGTCTCAAAGAGCTGTTACTTCAATATGGCAGACATCCAGGATCTCAGTGGTGTTGGCCATCCTCAGACAAATGGGGCTTCTCATCCTTTTACAACAAATTTAATGGTTCTTGAACTTATTATTGCCCAAAATCCAACCAGATAATAGGTATCTCTGATAGTAGGTGGAAACCTTTTTTTTTTTTTAAATACTAGGCTAAGGAGGCTGAATTTAATCCTAAAGACAATAGGTAGATACCAGAGATTTTTGAATGATAATGGGATGGCATGATAAGAGCTATTCTTTAGAAATATCATTTTAGCAGTTCTGTGGTGGACAAGTTAGATGAAGGAGAAGAGACTTTAATCAAAGAGATAAATTAGGAAACTGGGGCAATAATTCAGGTATAAGAGCAGTCAAGAAGACTCAAGTTTGAATTATGTCTCATATACTTCCTATCAATGTGATCCTGGGCAAGCCACTTAACTACTCTTAGCCTCAGTTTCTTTGTCTATAAAATGAGTATGAGAGCATTGACGTCTCAGGCTTATTATGAAGACTAAGTGAGTAAACATGCAAAAAATGTTTTATAAACCTTGAAGTTCTTTATTAATAACATTAATATTAAATAGGGATAATGATGGTTCTGGTGATACTGATAATGATAGTGGTGCTGATGATGACTATGACCAGGACCAAGTGATGATGGAACAAACGACATCTAGCATATACACAATGCAATGGTTCCAAGACACAACATACTATCATTCTGCCAAAACTCACAGTCTTCTAAACTCCCCTATTTTTGTTGAGTGGACAAACATCTTTCTAGTGACCTGTGTTCTCAAACTTGATATGTTCCTGGGCTACACATAACAATTATCTACACAACCAATCAATCATCAGATCTTCTTCTTCCTACATTCCCATCACCTCTTTCCTATTTCATGGTCCCTTCTCTTACACACACACACACACACACACAGCTAATTTAGCTATCATCAACTAACTCATATGCTGATGCAATAATCTTCTGTCTCCCTATGTCAGGCCTCTTTCCTCTCTAATCCATCCTCCATTCTTCTGCTGAAGTAATTTTCTTAAAGTGAAGTTCTGACTATATCATTTGCCTACTCAATAAACTGCATTGAACCCTTTATCATTCTAGCCTAAAACATTATTATTACATTTCTATCTTACATGTGTAAATGTTTTGTGTTTCATATGTGTATATATTATTCTTTACATATAATGTATGTATCCATTAAATATATCATATTCATTATATCATATATATTATTCATACAGTAACATGTGCATATATGTTGATTTTTGAGTTTTCTTATTTTTTAGTCCTATCTGACATTTTGTGACTCCATTTGGGGGTTTCTTTGCAAAGATTACTGGAGTGGTTTGCCATTTCCTTCTCTAGGCTTGGTGCTCCATCCATTGTGCCACCAAGTTACCCTGATATCTACTCATACTTTAATTAATGAGAGAGAAAATACACACATTGTGAATTCCTATTTTTTTCTACTCATAGCGAGCATGAAGAAAAAAGTTTGGAGTCATCAAAGAGATATCTAGTAGGTAGTTATCATTGTGGATCTGGTCAGCTTCACAGAGATATGCAAATTGATGAGTGAAAGTATTCCCAAGAAAGAGAGGGAGAAGGTGAGAAGGGAAGTCAAGGACCAGGGCAAAGACTTAGGAAATGACTATACTTAGTTGGCTAGACGTTTTGCTTAAAACCCTGACCAACTTAATGACTTTTGTCCTGTCACTGGACTTCAATGACTCTGGATGAGAAAGTGAGGCTGACAACTTTGTGTGATCCTTCCTCACTTAAATCCAATTATTTCACTAGTTAAGACATCACCCTTTGATGTCATTGGTACTCTGAAAATCAAAGATGAGCAACAACAACCTGATTTAGTAGGCTTTTGTCAGAGCTTCTGAGAACAGCCTTTGAGAACCCAAAACCACCTCTAGGAAACTGGATTTCTCACAATAACTAACTAGATATTATGGAGCAGAGAAAAAGAAGTCTTCAGAAAAGACTGGAAAAGCAAAGACTCCAGAGCTGTCACTCAAGGAGAACATTCTAATTAGAATGGGGACCAGAAAAGACTGTTGAGAAGGATCAGAACAAACTGAAATCTGGGTCTCTTGGCCTTTGAGACAGAAAGGAAGAAGGACAAAGTCCAGCTCTCTCTGATCTCTCTGCTGTGTTACAGTGACTGAATTTCCAGACCTGTTAACTCATTTTCTCTGTCTGAACTATATTCCACCATCCTCCAACCTAGGAATTATTCTAGTGTTTAGGGAAACCTCAAAACCCCCTTTCCTTATCTTTCCCTTCTTCCCAATAAACTCTTAACTTAATCTTAAAGAAGAGAAATAGTATTTTATTTGAGGCATCATAAAACTCACCCTGAGTTGATTTAGAGAGATCAACAGAGGAATCAACAGGAAGGTCAGGGAAGAAGGGAGGAGGGACAAGGAGGGAGGAAAACCAATGAGGGAGAAGGGAGGAAAAGCAAGGAAGGGAGGAGATTGGCAGATCTGATCTTTAGTTATCATTTATCACTCAAATAATCCTTTATTACAATAACTAACAATAATTAATTAATTATGAATCTAATGCTGTAATGTTTCAAAAATACTAATGATGATCTTTAAAACAACCCTGAGAGAAAAGTGATACTATTACCCCCATTTTACAGATAAGAAAACAGGCCGATAGATGGCACAACTTGTATACAGTCATTAATTTCGGAAGCAGAACTTGAACTAAATTACTCTTAAACTAGATACCTCGGACTCCAAGGAGGAAAATAATAGCCTTTACAGTCTACAATGATTAGTGAAGTCTGAGGATGATTTATCATATGTTACATTTTTTCTTAAGGATGCTAAAAAATGGCTTCTGTGGCCAGAGTATTAAGTGAAAAGTTTCATTTTCTTGTGCTCAAGAGGACAACACCATGATCAATCTATTGCATGGTGTAATCATAGGTTTAGATCAACCATTGTTCAAACTGGTCAACTGCTCACTAATCACTGACCACAGGTGGCTTCCCAAGCTCTAGGCTCCTGTGCTTACAACTCTTTCTGTTGGTCTTTAAAAAGGGACTGATGACAGCCTATGGGGAGGGTTGATTCCCTTAAATGATTTTTTAGCAGGACTTTCTGTATGTGTGAAAAATCTCAAATATTGATTATTTTGAAGTGGTTCATTTTATTCATGATATGAATTCAAGCACCTACTACATAGATGTCTAGAAAATGTCCTTTATGGGCTCCGTCAACAAACAAAAATTTATTTAAGATGAAAATTACATAAGGAGGTGTCACAAAAGTTTAACAGCAATTTTATGTTTTAATAATTAAGGTTTAATTGTTTGCTTATATGTTCATGAAATGCCTGAAGACATTTGAAAACCATTTATTTTCTTAAGTATTTGAGATATTCTCTCATCCACAGTCTTATCTCCAGTATTAATGGCTAGGATCTCTGAAGCAACTACTTTGTGAGAGGCCTCCCTCTTATCTACGAGTATGTAATATTCTCTATTAAGACACCAAGCTTCTTATTAGCAGGAAACGGTTTGTTTTGTCTTTGAATGTTTGGGAGTTTGATGGAATGAATTAATGACTCAGTCACACCATTGAAGAGTTTGCTAAGCAAACTTAAGCTTCATCTCACCCCCTGGTTGGATAGTCCAGTTGGATGGTCTTTAAAGGGCAAATCTTGTCTTTATTCAGTCTCCCGTGTCTATTTCTTAAGTAATAGTTATTGAAAGAACCATTTCAGGTTTCAGGTCATTGACAGAGATCTGAAGATGGTTTTCTTTTTTCTTTTTTCTTTTCCTTGTCCAAAGCAGAGAAGTCCAAGGAATTCTTACAACTTCCAGGCAAGTTTCATGAAACCTAAAGATGTTTTTATGCTCTGTTGAGTTTTTCTAGGGCCTAGAGGATGATGGATAATGTGTCAGTCATATTGCAGGAGAACAATCACTTTCAAGTGGTCCAAAGTCCAATACTTTGGTTTTCTTTCATTTCCCTCTTAGCACCTAGTGGATTGAATGTTATTCCTTGGGCTCTTAGTTCCCTTTTCATGAGCTTTCAACAAAGCCCATGAAATAACTAACAGAAACGACACTGATCCTTACGTAGAGGGGCCCCATCTGTGCAGCATTGATGCAACATTTAAGCGTCAGCTTCATAGCAGGCACCATGCTAAGTGCTAGGCTACAAAGCAAACAATGAAAGAGGCCTTACTCTCAAAAACTTAAATTCTGCTAGGGAGATACAAGGCAATTATGTACATAATAAATGGAAAGGGAATTCATGGATGGGTGACATAAACAATTGAGGGAATTAAGGAAGATATTTTGTAGATAAATTATGAGAGTAAATTAAAGCAGTGGAGACACATTGATAAGACATGATACTAGTTCGGTGAGGTAGAAAGACTAAGATATCTTCCATCAGATGAAAAAATTGCACTGTGGTATTGGTATTACTGGGTTCCTGCATGAAAAGAAAGTGAGAACAAAACAAATGCAACCACAAGTAGAAGGAAAGCAACAAATAGGGGGGAAAATTTAACAAAACTCTCTGACAAAGGTTTAATTTCCCCAATATATAACGAACTAAGTAAAATTTACAAAAAAATCAAGCCATTCCCCAAATAACAAATGGTCAAGGGATATGAATAGGCATCAAAACTATCAATAATCACATGAAAAAGTGTTCTAAATCCCTCCTGATTAGAGAAATGCAAATGAAAACAATGCTGAGATACCACCTCCCACTTAGCAGATTGGCCAATATGACAGCAAATAAAAAATGATAAATGTTGGAGGGGATGTGGTAAAATTGGAACACAAACACTGCTGTTGGAGTTGTGAGTTGATCCAACCATTATGGAGGGCAATTTGGAACTATGCCCAACTTTTAAATCCCAAGGGCTTTAAAAGACTGCATTACCTCTGATCCAGCCATACCACTACTAGGTTTGGACCCCAAAGAGATAATAAGGAAAAAAGATTGTACAAAAATATTCATAGCTGCGCTCTTTGTGGTGGCCAAAAATTGGAAAATGAGGGGCTGCCCTTCAGTTGGGGAATGGCTGAACAAATTGTGGTATCTGATGGTGATGGAATACTATTGTGCTAAAAGGAATGATAAACTGGAGGGATTCCATGTGAACTGGGACGACCTCCAGGAAGTGATGCAGAACGAGAGCAGAACCAGGAGAACATTGGACCCAGAGTCGGATACATTGTAGCACCATCAAATGTAACTGACTGCTACTAGCAGCAATGCAATGATCCAGGACAATCCAGAGGGACACAGGAGAAAGATGCTCTCTACATCCAGAGGAAGAATTGTAAAATTAAAAATTAATAACCAAAACACTCCAAATATTATACTTAATGTGATTTGTTAATAACTTGAAGCAAAAATGAAAATAAAATGCTAGAGAAAAAGAGAGTTCACCCAGTCACATATATGGGAAAAGACAGAGAGAGCTAGGGAGGAGTTACAGAACTGTATACACAGGTAACAAATGCAAATGTGGGGATAAAGAGGAAAGCGATGCTGGGAGATATAAATTACACAGAACTGTGGGAGCAGAAATGCAGAAGGAAAACATGGGATTGATCATGTGGTTCCATGGGGATATGAATGGGGTTTTGGCATTAAAAGATCACTCTACTGTAGATATGAGTAACATGGAAATAGGTTTTGAACAATGATACATGCATAACCCAGTGGAATTGCTTGTCAGCTCTGGTAAGGGGGAAGGAACAGGGGTAGGAAAAATAATAAATCATGTAACCATGTACAAATATTCTAAATAAATAAATGAATTTTAAAAAAGAGTCAGTTTTGGTACAGTGTACCCATGGGGGCTGAGTCATGTTCGCTTGGGTTCAGATCTCCCACATTTATAAGTTATATGATCCTGGACAAACTTTTAAAACTTGAGCCTCAATCACCTCCTTAACATTTATCAACAGACTCATAGGCAGCTGATGGTATGCTTTGTTTGAGGGAATCTCCACAATGGGAGTTCTTACTAAAGAAATTGTGAATCCTACACTGATTTGTATAAAATAAAATGAGTGCAGCTTTAGTGTATTAAAACATGATAGCTGTGGCTCACCAAGAATTTGGAAATAGCTTTGGAGTTACTTTTACTGTAAGCTAAGATCTGATCTTAGTGAAGACCTTGAACTAAATCACCTCTACAAAACTGATTATGTATATGATGCTCGGAAAGTCTGTTCATCTCTCTGCCTCAGTTTATTTATCTATGTAATGGGGTTAATAATACCTTATTACCTCATAGGGTAGTTGAGAGAAATTGTTTGGAAAGTGCTCTGTAGATGTTAAAGGCATACATAAGCATCAGCAATGATGATTAGTACAGAGAGGTAATCCAACGACTATTACCTGGGGTTCTGGGAAACTGAATTCTAGCATCCGGATGCCTCCTTCCCTCTTGAATACCTCAGTAATATGACCCCTCTCTAGGTATGAACTCAAACCATTTCCCAGTCTGTTCTGAATTATAACATACCCTCTAAATGCTATCAATTACGATTGCTATTAATTATTTATTTCAATATTTATTGAGTGGTTCTAAGAGTTGGAAGTGATTTCGATGAGAAAGTCACCTTGGCTAGACTCATAACATTTAATTTTAGCTCTCAAAGACAACTTGGTTGCATCACTCATGCATCACTCAACCTACAAGCACTTAACAAATTGTAGCTACGGGCCAGGGCTGGAGACACAAAGCAAAAACAGTCCTTGTCCTCAAGGAGTTCCCATTTGAAAGGGGGAGACCACGTGAAAGTAACCCTCTCCAAGATGAATTCAGAGTAAAGGAAAGAGGAAGATCAAGAAGCCTGGGAGCTCTGTTCTGCTGTAACATGGGACAGCTGAAACCTGAAGGGAACCAAATGAACTGAGAAGCTAAGTTAACTAAGGATGACCATTCCAGGCAGAGGGGAAAGCCAGGCCAAAGGTGTGGCTGCCATAAATGGGCTAGCCTTTTTCTTTGTTTTCATTTTTGTTTATAGCACTTAAAATAGTTCATGGCACATAGTAAGCATTTAATAAATGTTTATTGACCTGGCTTGAGAAAAGTAGGAAAGAAGAAAAAGAAAGCATTTATTGAGTGCCTACTAAGTGTCTTCTAAACAGTCAACAGATATTATGAAATTTGATACTCACAACAATCCTGGGAGGTAAATGATATTCTTCCCCCCATTTTTTATCTTTGGGGAATATGAGACAGAAAGGTTAAGTGACTTGCCCAGGGTCACACATATGAAGACTCATTTGAGCTCAGGTTTTCCTGACTCTTGGCCCAGTGTTCTATTCACTGTACCACCTAGCTTACCTGGTGTCAGGCTGACTGGAAAGGCTTGAAGGACCAAGATTGTGAAGTTTAGGTAGTGGACCTTATAATTGATCCTTTTTATTCTATTGTTATTATTGTTTTTTTCTCTCATTTTTATGTTCAATCAAGTCTAGATAAATAATACCAGCATAAATAATTCTGTTACTATTATTTATTTTATTTTAATGTTTCATATCAGCTGAATATTGAACAAGTAGATAAAATGATTGATTTTTGTTAACTAAATGAAAGGGGCACCCAGATGGCCCAGGGGATAGAATGCTAGCCCCGGAGTCAGGAAGATCTGAATTTAATCGAGCCTCAAACCTGTCTGAGCTATGTGACCCCCAGGAATTCCCTTAATCCTGTTTTCTTCAGCTTCCTTCTTAGCAGGAGAAGGAAAGGGCAATCTATCTTTGCCCAGGAAACCCCAAATGGTATCATGAAGAGTCAGGCACGAATAGTCGACTGAATAGCAAGAACAGAATTGAATGAAAGTGCTGCTATTCAGGCTCATTGTTATTGTCAGCAAAACAATAATAATGATTTTTAATTGTTCCCGACTTCTGAGATTAACTTTCTGGCCCAAAGTGGCATTTTATATTTGCCTTTATTATGTGTCACCTAACTTAAGCCAACCCCCAGTTCTTGCCTTACAAGAACTTTTTATATCCTTCTTTCTTCTGTTGCATGAGACACTCCTTCTCCTTTGCAGCCTCGGAGATCTGACAAACTATGCCGTTCCAGTGGGGCTAGCCATTAGCCTCAACTCTGATGCCTTAGGAAGTCTGTCTTTGGAGGGAGCTTCCTTTAATGTCCACAGAGTAGACACAAGTGCCTGTTGAGTTACATTAAGTAACCTTGGCTCTGCACACCTCTACAGTCCTCTCCTGGCATTGGGATGCTGCTGGAAATCCCTCTTCATCTAGTATGGAGCCCACCATAGAAGGTCTCTAGAGGGCCAGTAGTTTGACTCTTTGGGTACAGACACTCTTCCGAAACCTGCCTTGTGTGACCTTAGGTAAGTCACCTAAGTATCCTCTTCCTTGGGCTCATGGTTTATAAAACAGGGACATGGACGCTGGCCTTTCTTGTGAAGCCTTTGATTTTGCTAATCAGTTATCATAAAGCCTTTCTAAAATAGAAAATTACAAATGCTCCAAGACACAGCTGAGCTTAAAACACACGTGAACTCCGTCATCTAAAAGGAAGTTAGTGAACAGACGGGGACCGTGATAATGGTAGCTCATCTCTTCTCAGGGCAGAAGGAGAAGGCTCTCCATGGAAAGGGACCTTTTTTCCTTGTAGGAAGTCCTTTCTGCACAATTAACTTCGAGGTAAAATGTTGAGGTCTGCCTGGAGAGATAGAACAAAAAATATTGCAATTCAGAGTAATTTCTCTGGGAAAAAAAGCGAAGAAACCAAATTCACCACGGCTTGAGCTATGATCCATCTTTTAATCAGCCAAAGTAAGTTATGACCCAGAAAGTTAATTTAATTCACCTGAATAAAATCATTTACAAAGGAAGCAGGGATTTGTAGAAGAGCAATTTATCCAAGAGAATGAAACTTAGGGTAATATTTCTAAGTGGACAAGAGAGAAGGAGTTGAGATATTTCATGCTGAGCCATTGAAAAGTTCCCATCTTGAAGGATCTGGTATTTGTGAGACATCCGGATTCATAGCAACTAGAGCACTCACCCTGGAGTCACTCAGCCCTGAAATCAAATCCTATCTCGCATGCTCTTGGGCATCTCTGGGGGATGTTGTTAGCTCTAGAACCTACTTTCCAGCCTTTCTGTGAGGCTCAAATGGGACAACTTATAGGAAACATTTGGTGACCCTTCAAGTGTTAGAGAACTATTTGCTGTTGGTTATTGTTGTTGTGGTTCCGTCTTCGTTTCTGAAAAAAACCAATGACTTGTGTGTGAATTGGATAGAAGTGAGGCAGAGTTGCACAAAGGGAACAATATCGTTTTCTCTTCCAGGGTCATCCAAGTCCAGTGGAGAGATCAAAGTCCTGGTGAGGGCTTGGGATCCAGTAGATGACTTTGGTGTCTTCAATGACTGACCATGTCCGAAGCCCTGCACTGTGCCTGCTTCATGTCAGTTTGCGTTATTTTGGAGGGGGGAAAGGGGATCTATAGAGAGCCCTAGACCTGTGTTGAATATCACCCCCCGCCCCAGGGCCTTCCCAAGTGCAGAATAACTCTCAGGAAGTCTTCAGGAATGGCAGAACATCTGGCATGAGCCCTGACAACCCTAGGTAACGTCTCCTAGAAATGGGAAAGGACGATGCTTGTTGGGTTGAACTCCCAGGAGCCAGTGTTGAACTCTGGGTGCTGTGACTGAGTGAACAAGATTGCCATGTCATGGACTTCCTGATCTGCCCATGATGGATGGATAACTACTTTCTGGGGCCATGACGGAGTGGTGCCTGCTAGATGGAAATGACTTTTCAGTGTCTCTTCACCAAGCTAGAAGGAAAAGAAAAGACAAGCTGCCTGACAGGGTTATTGATCCTCCTAAGAAGGATGTTTCTGTCTTGGGAACCTGGCTAGCTGTTTATGGACCAGGGAGAGGAGTGAGGAAGATCAGAAATGGTTCCTTCTTGTTTCCTCTATTTATTATGAACCTAGAACTTAGAGTTAGAGGTAATATTAGTAAATGGCATCAGAAAAATCTGCCTAGACAGTAGGATAGGTGAGCTTTGAATTATTGATTTATGTCATTCTCAATATTCTGGAAGACTCACCTTCCTCATCTACACATCTTGATCAGTTTGTTGTGAGCATCAAATGAAATAATACATAGTAAATGCCTTGCGCTTTTGGTGACTCTGAATCCAGCAGCCAAAAAGGGGATACTTGAGGTCGGCACTAGTGACTTACTGACCAAGACTTTATGGATGTTAGAGCTAGAAGAGGCCTTAGAGATCAGCTAATCTGACCTCCACACTTTCTAGAGAAGGAAGCAGTAGCCCAGGGAACTTGTGACTTTTCCCAAGTCCTCTGGGTACCAAGGAAGAGGGCTGGAGTTTGAACCCAGTTCCTCTGACTCCAGTGCTTTTAATAGTCATCTTTACTTTCCTGGGAGTGTACAGCATAACTGCCTCTGCTACAGCCATGGGGAAGTCAGCCTTCCTAGTGGGGCTAAATGTGGGAGGCCAAGCCACCTCATAAACCGAGACCTCAAGCAGAAGACCAGGCAGCAAGACGATGCTGTGACAGATGGTCCCACTGCCATTCTGCTGAGTCACATTATCTAGATCTGCTGGTGTTCTCAGGCTGAGGATCCCTGCAAATCCTAAGCCTACTGTATGAATTATCTTCAGCTCATTCTCTATATCCCCCACTCAATTGTACTCCCCAGCAGTACAATCAGTCCAGGTGCTTAGCCAGGTGAATGGGCTCTTGGGAACGTCATGGGTCATGGGAACAGCAGAAGGGAGATCTGAGACCCTGGAGGTGTTGGCACAAGGGAATGCCAGGTTCAGAGATACCCTCTAGGGTTCAGCTGCTTGCTGTATGCCCGAACATAATTAGGGAAACCTTTTCCTTCCTTTTCTCTTTAGGGGAAGATTGCAGTAGGGCTCCATCTTCCAGCATTGTGACTTTCTGCATAGAGGCAGCATGCACTGTTTCACGGTGGGTCCACCCTTGGCTTGGTACCTTTGATGGGAATCAACTTTATTAAAGCAAGTCAGGTCAGAAGGAGACAGAGCAGGTTAGTGAATCTTCAGTAGATGGGAATTAAGTCTTTTTTTGCTACAAAAGGGAAAATCAAGTAGAACCAGAAGGAAATAACAAATTCCAAATGGCAAGAATGAGCTCACCCTTTGAAACAGGAAACAAATATAAAGGAATAACTCATCCACTGAGGGCATTAAAACCTGCTCCAGCACTCAGCCACCATGCCCTCCTTTCAGAGCTACATCTCCGAGCAGCAGCGCATGTTAGCGCACACCGCTGGAGAAATTACCCGATCGAGATAATTTTGTCAACATGACATCATAACAACCACTTAGGGAATTATATGAGTAATTCTGGGGAATCAATTTCATATGTAGTCAGCATCAGGCGAGCAGGCTAGGCTTCTTCCAGATTGAGAGGAAATTACTCTTCAGCTTCTTCATAGGTTTTGTTCAAGTTATATTTATGATCATAAAAAAGAAAAAATCCCAACAACAACAAGGTAAAGTCCCTCTGAGAAGCAGTTTTCCCCTGCCAAAAGTGTGAAAATGTAGGCTGTCAGGGGCCCATAGGAGAGGTAGAGAAGTGTATAAAGAAAACTATAAAATGTAGATCAGTTAGTTCTACTGCTCCTTAAGAGGGAGAGGGAATTGGGAGCAGGCAGAGGGTAAAAGCCTAGAGTCTCAGATTTAGGAAAGTCAGGATAGATCCTTCCTGAGCTCAGAAGGAAGAAGGAGGGTCCTAGGTACATCTGGGAGCAGCTAAGAGCAAAGACAGTCAGAGTGACTTGGGAGGAGGTGGAACCTAGTTGGGATGGCAAAGAAGGGAAGGGAAGAAATAAGAATGAGCTAGGAGCTTGTTTTCTTTATCAAACATCATACAATAAATCAAATGCTAGTAAGGAAATTTTAGCAATGTATCACAAAGATCACACACTCTGATCAGCTAGGATTTACACCAGGAATTCAGGGCTGGTTCAATATTAGGAAAACTATCAGGATAATTGGTCCCATCAGTAAGAAAAACAACAGAAATCATACAAATACCTCAATAGATAATAGAAAATTAAAAAAAGCCTTTGACAAAATGCAACACCTATTTTTGGTAAAGAAAAACAAGCAAACTAGACAGTGTAGGAATAAGTAGAGCCTTTCTTAAAATGAGATGTTCTATCTATCTAAAACCAAGAACAAGATTATCTATAATAAAGATAACCTCAAAGCCTTCCCAATTAGATCAAGGGTGAAACAAGGATGTCTATTATCACAACTATGATTCAATAATATAAAAATGCTAGCTTTAACGATAAGACAAGAAAAAATAATTGAAAGAATAAAAAAGGCAATGAAGAAACAAAACTATCTCTTTTTTCAGATGATATAATGGTATATTTAGAGAACACTAAAAAATCAACTAAGAGTAGTTGAAACAATTAACCACTTTAGCAAAGTTGCAGAATATAAAATAAATCAACATAAGTCATCAGCATTTCTATATATCTATCTTTGAAACACAGCAGGAAGATATAGGAAGAGAAATTCCATCTAATGTAGCTGCAGATGATATAATAAACTTGGGATCCTACCTGTTAAGAAGCCCTGAGACAAAATGAAAATGATTATAAAACATCTTCATATAAAGACAGAGCTAAATGACTGGAGATATATTAATTGCTTATGCTGAGATAACAAAATAAAAATGACAATTCCACCTATGTTAATTTACTTATTCAGCACCATTCCAATCAAACTACCAAAGGACAATTTTATGCAACTAGAAAAAAATAATCACACTATTCTGGAAGAATAAAAATCAAGAATATCAAGGGAATCAATTCAAAAATATGTGGTGGAAGGTGACCTAGCAAGAGTAGTTCTCAAAATATATTACAAAGTGGTAATCATCAAAACAATATAATACTGGTGAAAAAGTTAGTAGATCAGTGGAATAGATTAAGGACACAATATACAGTAGTAAATGATCATAGTAATGTAGTGTTTGATAAACCCAAAGATCCAGGGTTTTGGGATAAGAACTCATCATTTGAGAAAAAAAATTTTGGGAAAACTGGAAAGTAGTTTGGCAGAAACAAAGTATGAAATGACTTCACAAGACAGATGGTGATATTACAAGGAAATTAGAAGAACATGGACATATATATATATGTATACATACATATATATATATATTTATATGCCAGATCTATGAACAAGTGAAGAGTTTATGACAAAACAAAATAGAGTGATGGTCCTGGAGGTCAAATAGATAATTTTGATTACATAAAATTAAAAAAAATGTTTTGCACAAACAAAATAAATCCAGCCAAGATTATAAGGAAAGCAGGTACCAGTGGTAAAATTAATAGTATTTCTTTGATAAAGGACTCTCTCAAATATATAGGAAACTGAGCTAAATTTATGAAAAATATGAACCATCCTCCACCTGATAAATGGTCAAAGAATATGAACAGCCAGTTTTTAGAAAAAAAAATCAAAGCTGACAACAGTCAATTAAAAAAAATGTTCCAAATCACAATTGGTTAGAGAAATGCAAATTAAAATAACTGAGATACTTCTTTACACCTATCAGATTGTCTAACATGATAGAACAGGAAAAAGGCATTCTATATGGATGCAGAAAAAATGGAACATTAATACAGTATTGGTGGTATAGCTAACTGGTCCAAAGATTCTTGAGAATAATTTGAAACTATGCCCAAAAGGCTACAAAATTCTTTACATCCTTTGACCTAACAGAAACACTAATAGGTCTTTATCCCAAAGAGAGAGAGAAAAAAAGAAAAAGAATCTAAATGTACAAAAGTATTTATAACAATTCTTTTTGTGATGATAAAGAATTAGAAATTAAGGGGATGCACATCAGTTGGGGAATGCCTGAGTTGTGTCTTATAATTGTGATACAATACTACTGTGCTATAAGAAATGATGAGCAGGACAGTATCAGAAAACAACAACAACCTGGGAAGACTTCTGAACTGATGCAAAGTGAAGTGAGTAGAACCAGAATACTGTGAAGTACAAGAAGAATATTGCAACAATGATCAACTGTGAAAGACTATTCCAATCAAGACAATGACCCAAGAAAATTCCAAAGAGCTCAAGGATGAAAAATGTTATCCCCCTCAAGAGTGAGAAGTGATGAATTCTGAGGGCAGAATGAAACATACATTGTTTTTTATTTTCTTTACTTTTCTTGCTTTTTTGAGTGTTTTTTTTGCAACAAATATATTATGCATTACTTTGCATACATATTTAATATACTGTTTGCCTTCTCAATGGGAGGAACAAAGGAGAAAGTGAGGGAAGGAATTTGAAATGCAAATTTTAAAAAAGAATGTTAATTTTTTACATGTAATTAAGAAATATTTTTTAAAAGAAACATAATGTATTAATATTTTTTCATACAAATTCTAATTAATCCACCATTTGTTATGCCCCTTTCATAAACAAGGAACTCTACCAGGGACTGATGATACAGATAAAAAATAATAACTACCATTTATAAAGCACATACTTTATTCCAGGAAATGTAATAAGTATTTTACCATTATCATCTCATTTGTTCCTCGTTAGACCTCTAGGAGGTAGGAACTGTTATTAGAAAAACATTATAGATGAGAAAATGGCAAATGGGTTGAGTGACCTGGTCGGGATCACACAGTCGATAAGTGTCTAAGACCAGACTTGGAGTCAGATCTTCATGACTCTAGATTCCATAATCTATACACTATGCCACCCCACTGCCCATTGGATCAAAGATAAAAGCAAACTAATAAACACACAAAACAAGTGTGCACACTCTTACAAAATAAAGGGAAAAGGAAGAACTATCCTGCTCATGAAAATGTTGA
Organism: Monodelphis domestica; assembly: GCF_027887165.1. Lineage (NCBI taxonomy): Eukaryota > Metazoa > Chordata > Mammalia > Didelphimorphia > Didelphidae > Monodelphis > Monodelphis domestica. The sequence continues at coordinate 321,823,938 of NC_077231.1, forward strand.
CTGTTGACTAGATTATAGGAATCTGGGCAGATTGCCAGATAAACTGAATAAATGCCAGAAAACTTATAAAACAAAGCCAAACTTAGGAAGTCCCTCATCAGAGGTCCTGGGCATAGTGAAGCGAGATGTGAAATAGGAATTTCAATCATTGGAATTATCTGCAAGCCAAAGAGAACTGAGGGTTGTTGTCTTGGTCTCAATAGGGAAGACAAGGGAATGATCTAGTCATTACTTAAAAATGAAGTGGACAGAATTCACACTGACCTCCCTACTGTAAGAAAAGGAGGGAGGTCAAGGATATCCTCATTTCTCTGTGGTTTTTCAGGGAAAAGGAGGTGACTGAGAGACATTGAATGAAGGTCAAAGGAAGGGCTGATAATCACTGGAGTTTTAGAATATGTTCAAGTTTCCTCCCCCAAGAGGAGGGAAATCTGTGAAGAGCAAGAAAGTCTTTACTCTTTACGGAAGGAAGGCCATGGCTGGCAGATCCAGCAAGGAGAGAGGGTGGTCATCACTGACCACAGGAAGAAAATGATAGTGGTTCAGGCCTCCCAGCTAAAGGAAAGGGAAGTGACCACAGGCCAAACTACGATGAGGAAAGAGGGGCATGCTCTATTTTGGGGTTTGGATCCAGTGTAGACGGGCTCATTAAACCTGATTACCAACACTTCTAATTCATGTGAGGACAAATGATGCCACTAGAAGGAAACCAAGAAACCTCTCTAGGAATGATGAAGTCATGAGCAGGAAACTGGAGACAGCAGGAACACAGGTGATTTCATAGTTAGTGCCAGTTGAAGATGGAGACATTAGAAAAGAAAGAAGGTGGAAAATATACAGCTGGTTAGGAAAGAAGATGGTGTTAAAGAATGAGATTTAGATTTCTGAATCAAAGTCATATACTATAAGATGGACAGGCTCTTGGACTTAAATGGACTAGATGTTAGAATATATTTGTTCAGATGAATGAAGATCTGATTTAAAGGGCTTTGAATTGAAATTTAAATAGAAGGAAGATATAACCATCACACATGAAATGTTCATGCATACAGAATGCTTTATATTAATTATTTTATTTCTTCTCCACAACAAGTAAGTTAGATACAAGTATTATTATCTGTGTCTTACAATTGAGATAATTGAAACTCAGAACTTGAATGATTTTCTCATTGTCATTGTTGAGTAAATATCAGAGGAAAGATTTGAACCCTTGTCTTGGATAATCTTAATTTCTATATTTTCTGCACTATGCTACACTGCCCCTTAGTAGCAGTAGAGATGATCAACAATGGGACCATCCAGAAAGCAGGAAAATAATAAAATACATGACCTCTGATGATTAATCAACAATGCATTAAATATGGGCAATAGTCAAAATGATTTCAACTTATGCAACTCTAATTCAGGGGAAAGAGCGCTGACTGGACTCAGAGGATTGGATTAAAATCTTCCTTCTGATACTTAATACCTATGTGACTTTTGAAGACTCCATTAATCTCTTTGGGCCTCAGTTTCTTGATATGTAAAATTCAGTCAAGTATGCTCTGAGGTCCTTGCTTACTCTTGAACTTTGAAACTAGGTTGGCAAGTCTCTAGTTAAGTGTTATAGTCCTCTTTCTTCAGCCTCATTCTATTTGACATTTTGGATAAAGTCATAGATTTTGTGCTTATTAATTTACAAATAAGGATCTTGTGAACAATGTGTAATGGTCTCTATGACAAAATCTGGATCTAAAAGGATTTCAATTGACTCGAAGAATGAAATAAAACTAAGAAATTAAAAGATAATAGGGATAAATGTATATTTTTGCTCCTTAGCTTGATAATCAACTGTATAAATACCCAATGGGGAATTATTGTCTAGAAAATAGTTTTTCCAATGAAGACAAAAACTATAACAAGTTTAATATTTTTAAGTAATATATGGCAATAAAATTTAAAAAAGAATCTCATATGATCAGACAACATTACAGAAGTTTGGTGTATAGAAGGAGGGACATTGTAGTCCTTTTAGATGCTAAGATGATCAGATCACATTTGGAAGATTATGGTCACTTTGGTCACTGTATTTTAAAAAAATCTATTGGTAATCCAGAGTATGTTAAGAGGAGAGTGCCCAAGAATAGACTTAAAATAATGTTCTATCATTACTGGTCGACATGGTTTCTGGAGAAATCAACCTCTCAAATATGTTCCTGGTTGATTCAACTCTATTTTTATGGTGCCAAACATTACCAATGACACTGGCAGTGGCATCTTGGATAATGAAATTAAAAGCTATTTCAAACTCTGTAATTGAATTACTATGCTTCATTCTTCAATGAGTAGTCATTTAATATAAACTCAGCATTGTATACATTTTCCTAAGCAATAGATAACCCATATATTGTACAGACTTGTGGATACTATTTATGCCATAGTTAATATCCTCCTTATTTTGTCAAAGTATACCAAAAATTATTTTGAAAAAATTTTTTTTATAAATTCTTTTTGAAAACTCAGACATTTTAATCCAGTGGTTACCATAATTGTCCTTGAAATCCAATATAGTTAAAGAAGGAGATATGAAAGAGAAAGGTTTTTTTCCCCTCACATTTATAGATTATTTATCTGGACCAATAAGCCTTTTCTTTGCCATTTTCTGGAAATTTTGAAAAGTTCTGTCAAGTTGATGGTTCAAATTTCATTCAGATAAACAAACTGTGGTTCTAGACCTTTTCCCTGCCAGAGAAAGAATGGTTACTGCCAGGTTCTTCATAAATAAAATATTGAAATGATATCACCTGCTTCTAAGGGGGAGGATAAAAGAGAAGCCAGCTTCTATTTAGAGGGCTTTCAATAAATAGTCCCCCAAATAATCAATTGGAATCAAGGAATTTAAGGCTTCCTATAACTTCCTGAAAATGAAGCACCATTTCTCATTTCTTCACATCAACTGTCTTCAAAGGATGTAATTAAAAGGAATTATCCCTTATTCATCCATTTGCTGGATTAATTATTAATTTTAAAAAGCTAAAAGTTTATGATATGTATTTTTGCATACTAGCTAATGAAAACAATTATACACAAAAATATTAACAGAACAACTTTAAAATACTCATCAATGTTGTATTTCACAGTGTTGGGAGCAACCAAATGTTTTTCTACCATCTAGTCTTGGTACTTTACTAAGGTCAACATCTGGTTGGAAAGCGTCAATGCAGAAGCCAAAAGTGATTTGAAAAAGTTTTAAAGGTCATTTATGCTCAGATGTATTATATTTAAAATGATTCCACATTGTTTTGGAAGACTATTTAGAATATTTGGACTTGAACTTAAATATTAAAACAGTGAGGGCTTTAAACTCTTACCTTATTCACGTCATTGCTACTTAAAATTGACATCAGGATCTCTGCATGCCTCAAGGAAGAACCAATTTGGTTTAGAGTGTATGATTTCCATTAGGACTCTATGTGGTTTACAAAGTTTGCCTCTGGAAGGTACAGGCAGTATTGTCACCGTAATGCAGCTCTTTTTTTCAAGTGAATGGGACTGGAGCCTTCAAACTTGGCAAGGCCAGGTGATTGTTTTGCCATTTAATACTGCTTTTGTTCAGTCATTCAGTTATGTCTGACGCTTCGTGACTCCTCAGATCTGAATCAAAGGGTTTTCTTAGCAAGAATTCTGCCATTTTATTCTCCAGCGGATCCAATGGATCATTTTTGTCCAGCAAACAGAGGTTAAGTGACTTGTGCAGGGTCACATAACTAGGAAATGTCTGAGGCTGTATTTGAACTCAGTTTTTTCTGACTGCAGGTCCAGCACTCTACCCATTGCATTATCACATAGGCATCTGATTAATTGATTCTTTAGTTAGCAACAGTGTAAATAGATAGCATGCATGTTCACGTACACAAAAATATTGTGTGTCCTATTATCCAGAACATTTAGAAAAAGCTCAGGCTTTAGAATTAGAGGATGTAGGCTCAAATCTGCCTCTCCTACTATCCCCATTTGATCTTGATGTCAGGTGCCACAGCTGTAAAAAAGATGGCGGTTGGGTGATGAAGACCACTAAGGTCCCTTTTAGCTAAAGATCTAGGATCAGAGGTTCCTATGACATCTCTTGCCATGAATTTTCTGAGCTCCCTTTTTTTCAATCTTCCCCCACCCCCATTGTCCATAGATCTGTGTTTTAAGAACTCATTTCAGCTTCTAAATTGGGAATCAGTGTCTTAGTAGAGGTCACTGCAGCACCAGAAGAAGGCATTGGATTTATTCCCAGAATTGACACTACTTCTGAGTAGCTGTGTGACCTTAGGGAAGTCTTTAGACCTCTTTAACTGAGTCTCCATTTTATAAACGAGGACAGTGATATCAAATTGGTCACCCTGAAGGGCTTTTGGGAAGAACAGATGACATAAGGCCCTTTGTAAAACATAAAGAACAACTTAAATGTCATCTCTTGATTTTATTACTATATTGCCTGCATTACAAGTGAGCCTTACTCTGACTCAGGCATAAAGAGATTAAGATGAACATAATTTTTGACTTTTTTATTATTATTTGATGATTTCCTGTCTTTGAATTGTACTGATCTGCCTTCTATCACAAATTTGTCTTCAAAACAACAGCATTGGTAAGCTGTCCTGTTGTATAATATATAGAGAAACATACTGAAGTTGAGATTCTATACCAAAGAAAGTGTCCTGGACTGAGAGTTAACTGGCCTGAGTTTAAACCCTTTTTCTTCCATTACTGCTTAGGTCATCTTAAGGAGGTTACTTCCCCTTCCTGAGACTCAGTTTCTCCATATGTGAAATGTAGATATTAGATAAAATGGTTGCTTGAGTTTATTAGAATCTGAAAAATCCCAATCCCAATTAATTGGGATTTTTCAGATTCTAATATGATCTTATTCACCCTGATCATTTCAGTACATCAACATCTCTTTTGGCCATTTTATTTTTTGGACGTTAGTGCCATGCTTAGTTCTAGGAATGTGAAATTGAAGACTTCCCCAGGCCTGGCTCTCAAGCAGCTTTTGGTGTAGAAGGAAAGAAAGCATATGTCCAAATGCCCACAAAGGTCCTGTTGGAGCTAGTATTTGAACTGAGCTTGTCTGACTCTTAGCCTAGTACATTATAGCCTTCTACATGGCTCACCTGCATTAACCTTTGTCATGTTTAATTTCTACTTTTATTTTCCATTCAAATTCTGCTTCCTTATTGAAACAATCTTCAGTCTTCCTTTTGCCATTCACCTTTTCTTACCTCTCAGCAAATTTTCTTACACTTCTCAGGTGCTATTGTGTCCTGGATTTCTTTGTCCACATGCCCCATCCCCTACTAGACTGTAAGAAAACTGCATTAAGCAACTATTTGCATCTTTTAAAGTGGATATACCTCCCAATTTCCTCCTCCTCCAAACTTTCATTTTCTTCTCCCCTCCTCCCTTCCACTCCCAGTGCATATACATACTGCTGAAAGAGAAAAAAGATTGATGGGTAGATAGATAGATAGATAGATAGATAGATGGATAGATAGATAGATAAATAGATAGATAGGTAGATAGATAGATGGATGGATGGATGGATGGATGGATGGTTGGATGGATGGATGGATAGATGGATGGATGGATGGATAGATGGATGGATGGATGGATGGATGGATAGATAGATAGATAGATAGATAGATAGATAGATAGACAGATAGATAGATAGATAGACCATTTAGTAAACATTTAGTACAGATGGGGCACAGTACTAAGCATTGGTGATATACACATAAGCAAGTAAGATAGTTAGACAGTCTATAAGCCTTTATTAAACATCTGCAAGGTGTTAAGTGCCATGCTAAGTACCAGGCATAGAAAGAAAGACAAAAGATAGTCTCTGCCTTCTGTGAGCTTTCATGGTAACACAGAAAGGGAAGTAAGAGAGTTGGAGGTAGGAGGAGTTTCTCCAAGGCTAGCAGTACCTGGAAATGATGGCTGGGAAGTGATATGAGACTGATTTCTTGAAGCTCTCCAAACTATCCCTCATTCATTACAGCCATCATCCTCATCTCTTCCTTCATCTCTTCCAACTGAATCTTTAGCAAGCACTGCTTTATGGCATAGATCACAACCTGTGGTTGATACAATTCCTTTCATTATGACTATTCACCATTTTCCAGTGCAGTCTATAGTGCTTCTATATGAATCTCAATTTCACTGCCATTTTGAGGATCCAGAAGATAACTGCTACTTGTCTACTCTGAGCCCTAGAGGTATGCCTAGGTGTTTTTTTGGGGGGGGTATTCCTTCTAATATGTATCTCATGAGCATGTGCTTTCCTGCAAAATTATTGCTTTAAATGAATTAGTGAGCCATTCTTCAGTCACTTTTAGAAAAGGGTATTTACTAAGGTGGAAGCATGGGAACAGTTAGTACAAAGCATCCCTCCCAAAGGCTGTGATGCTCTCTCACAAAGACATAAAAATCCATGGAAGAAGGGGCTTGAGCACAGGGAGCACACATAACAGAGAAGTACTTCATAATTGTTAGAAGTCCTTTTGGTAGAATGCTCAAAATATTGCCTCTAGATATAATGGAACTTTTCTACTTGCTTATTGGTAGATCCTTGAATCTCCATGAACTATGTCCTTGGCTCCTGGACAGGAATTAGAACTCCTTCACTTTAGTTAGTTGGGTAATTTTATTGACATGGGGTGTATGGGGTGCTCAGGGAGGGGTAGTATCTTTGGTATGGAGGGCTTGTCCTGCCCTCCTAGGGCAGCTCTCCAGCCTCTGACCCCCACCTGACACCAAGCTCTCACTTGGGGCTCTCAGTAGCTGCTAGCATGTGGCAGCGGCCACACCCTGGGCAATGGCTTCAACAAGCTGGCTAAACCTTGTGAGGGTAGCCATCGGGTCATCGACCCCTGGTGAACCAGGGCTTTGCTCACCCAGCATGTGAAGACTGCTTCGGCTGAACAGAAGGAAGAAACAAATAAGAAGGTTCAATGGCTGAGAGGGCGACGCAGCGAAGCACTGTGGAGTGCTTAGGGCGTGTTGGAGCACAAAAGACAACACGGCCATCCAATGCAGCTGAGGAAGTCTCCAGATGTAACTATTTTTCATGCCACTGGACCCAGGCTTCCAACGCCGAGAGAGTGGGACTGTCTCTGTGCATCGACTTTTCCAATTAAATCTCCTTCACGCACAAGTGTCTTTGTGCACACTGATCTACATCACAGATGAAAGCTCACAAAGACAATCATCATCTTTGGTTACCAAGAGACTACTACTACTATATTGACATGACTCAATCAGAAGCATCCCACCCCCCACCTGCCAGTGCTTACTTTTTCCCCATTGATATTCTCGAGTTTTTGCTTCCTCAAGTGAATGTTTTTCTTTTATTTTGTCTAGATCTACTAAATAACTGACTGGTATCACAATAAATATTTAAATCTATTTTGTTATTATTTTCATTTTTAATTATATTACATTGCAACCACCTGTGAGTAATATTGCTCTATTTGTCTTTATGTTGAAAATATTTTATACTTGTATCCATACCAGTTTGATTATATCTTTGTAGATCAAACTCTTGGAGAGTGAATATTATGTATTTGCTTGAAAACATCATTTTTTTGTTTTTATTATTCTTTATATTTTACTTCCAAATATTCCCCCTCACTCCTTGCCTTCCCCTTCCTATTGAGAAGGCAAAAAATCATATCAATTATGTATGTGAAATGATAAAAAACAAATAAAAAACACATTCCCATATTAGCCATATTGCAAAAGAAGCAGGAGACAGTTCTAGATTGTGTTAATGATTACCACTTTGTAATACAGTTTGAAACCTGGTAATCCTGAGTTTTTTTTCCCCCATTGATTTCCTTGAGATCCTTGACCTTTTGTGTTTTCTAATGAATTTTGGTAAATTTTCTAGATTTATAAAAAAAAAAAAATTGGTATTTTAATTGCTACAACACTAAATGAGCAAATTTGTTGTTTTTTTAAAATATGACTTCATTCTACCCAAATGCAATCGATATTTCTCCAGTTGTTCAGAACTCTTTTGATGAGTGTGAAAAGTGAAAGTGTTTTTTAAATTGTATTGATATAGTTCTTGGGTTTGTCTTGGAAGATAGATTCCCAAGGATTTTATATTGCCTGTATATTTCATATTTTCTTTGAATAAAATTCCTTTTTTCTTTTGTCTTCCTCCTGCCTTTCATTAATAACCTACAGCAATACTAATAATTTTGTGGGATTATTTTATAACCTGCAACTCGCTGAATTGATTATTCTTGAATCTCTAGAGTTCCTTGGATATACCATAATTTGATAAGCAAATAAAGATAACTTTATTTTCTCTTTGGCTATTTATTACCTCCCTCCTTCCCTCCCTCCCTTCTTCCCTTTCTTCTTTTGTTTGTTCCTTCCTCCCTTCCTCCCTCCCTCCAATCCTCCCTCTCTCTGTCCCTTTCTTTTTTATTTCTCTTTTTGCATTCTTTTTCTTCTTTCTTTCTTTCTTTCTTTCTTTCTTTCTTTCTTTCTTTCTTTCTTTCTTTCTTTCTTTCTTTCTTTCTTTCTTTCTTTCTTTCTTTCTTTCTTTCTTTCTTTCTTTCTTTCTTTCTTTCTTTCTTTCTTTCTTTCTTTCTTTCTTTCTTTCTCTCTCTCTCTCTCTCTCTCTCTCTCTCTCTATCTTTCTTTCTTTCTTTCTTTCTTTCTCTCTCTCTCTCTCTCTCTCTCTCTCTCTTTCTTTCTTTCTTTCTTTCTTTCTTTCTTTCTTTCTTTCTTTCTTTCTTTCTTTCTTTCTTTCTTTCTTTCTTTCTTTCTTTCTTTTCTTTTTTGTCTTATTTTTTATAGGTGATATTATTTAAATTATACAAAGAAAATTAGAATTGTGGTAAATATTTAACTATATTAAATAATAATGATGCTTATGAACAAACTTGATTTCTCCAATCTTGCTGAAAGGGCCTTGAAATTTCTTCATCCCAATGATGCTAGTTTGGGGTTTTATTTGATACTGACTACCAATTTGGGAAAGGTAAACTCATTTCTATGCTTTCTCATTCTATTTATGTGTGTGTTTTAAAAAGAATCACTATTTTGTCAAATGTCCTTTTTCTGCAGCTGTTGATAATGTCATGTCCTTTTTATTATTAATATGACATTGTTTATAGTTTCCCTAATGTCAGTGCACCCCCTTATTTCCTCTCTGCCTCTCTCTCCCAATATATATATATACGTCTATATATATATATATACATACACACACACATGCATCCTTATAATAGTAATTATTAAGATGCTACAGTATACAATTTTATAATATTTTAGTCAATAATTTCCCTAAATACTTATATTTGTTATTGCTATAAAATTTTATCTTTCATGAGTTTGGGTGAAAAGTTCATATTTATTTCATAGCAAATATTTGGTTAATCTTCATTTTTCTTAACCAGTTTTGTTGTTTCAGAATTACTTGTTCTTTGTAGGTTTGATTGAGTTGAATTAGAAGTTAAAATGGGTCAGGATTTTGTTTCTTGGGGAGTTTATGTTGAATTGTATGTCTGTAATTTCATTATTTAAAATTTCCATTTCTTTTATAAGTCAAGATAGTTTATATTTTAATAATTATTAATCTATCTTTCTCAAATGATGCATTTTCTTGCCATATAATGGGACCAAATAGTTTCTATCAATTTCCTTTATTACTTCTTTATCTATGAAATTTTTTATTTTTATTTTTAATATTGATGATGTACTTTTTTCAAGTTATTCATTATCTGTTTTAATAATCTTTAAAAACTCATTCAGAATGAGAAAAAGTGGTCAGAAGGGTTAAGGAGTTATACAAATATATATGTGTATGTAAACATACAGGTCCATATATACATATATAAAATATACATAGCGTGTTGGTAAATTCTTAACTGTATCTCTGAAAAAATAGAATGAATCCAAAACACATATGCTAGAAACTCCCACCAACATAATAACTCATTTTATGTGTTATAATAGTTTTCTGTTTTGAATTTCCCCATGTTTTCCCATCTTTTCTTGCTCTGTTTATCTGTGCATTTTCCATTTGTTGTTTTATTAGTTGCTTTTGTGATTGACATGGGGCATTGACTTCTTAATTCTCTGTTTTGTTAATGAACATTTTTGAGAATATGTTTTTTTCCTTAACAACTCTGCTAGACCTCACAAGATTTGATTTGCTGTCTCACTAGTCTCAGAGTGTGTCAATCTTTGACAAACATTTATTATGTTTTCCAAGTGTTAAAGACTGATTTTGAAAATGTCCCTCTAAGTTCCCGGTTTGTATCTAAATGTTCTCTTCTGACTGGATTAACATGTGTGTAATTTCTGTGGCAGAACTTTCTTTCTTCTTCATTTTACTTAACTTGAACTTTCTCAGGCTCCCTAGCACTGAATTGAATAAGAATCAGTGTCAGCCTTTAGTAAGTTATTGTGATGAAGACTTTTTTAGAATCCTATGATTCATTTAACACAAAATTTCCATTTTTGTTCCTGGTAGATTTCATTCCATAAGCAAAGGTTGACAGTGGGAAGAGAGTTGACCTGAGAGTTAGGAGAATACAGGATCCAATTAGCTCCTGAGGGCAAACTAGTACCTCTAATCAGACTATATCCATAACCAGGATGTCCTGGGAAACTTCAGATCCATATCACTAATTGTCTCTTGTACATTTTAAACTAGATCTCCCAAAGACATAGCAAACTCAATTTATCTTACACTGATCTAATCTTTCATCTTAAACTAAGGGTTTATAACCTGTTAGCCAGAGATCTTGGGGGTTCAAGAACTTGTATGGGGAGGCAGGAATCCTTATTTTTACTGATCTCCAAGGTTAGCATTTCTTCGTCATGTAGGCAACAACCTACAGCAAATCTATGACTGTGTCCCCAGAGATGTCAGCTATCTCAAAAGCTCATTTACATTCAATACTACTTTGAAATAGATCAAGTCTCATATGATTATCTCAGTAGATTCAGAAAAAGCCTTTGACAAAATACAACACTCATTCCTATTGAAAACACTCAAAGGTATAGGAATAGAAGGGTCTTTCCTAAAAACAATAAACAGTATTTATCTAAAACCATCATCCAGCATCATCTGCAATAGAAGCCTTCCCAATAAGATCAGGAGTGAAACAAGGATGCCCATTATCACCTCTATTATTTAACATTGTACTAGAAACACTAGCAGTAGCAATTAGAGAAGAAAAAGAAATTGAAGATATTAAAATAGGCAATGAGGAGACCAAGCTACCACTCTTTGCAGATGATATGATGGTCTACTTAAAGAATTCTAGAGATTTAACCAAAAACCTAGTGGAAATCATCAACAACTTTAGCAAAGTCACAGGATACAAAATAAAACCACATAAGTCATCAGCATTTCTATATATCTCCAACCCATTTCAGCAGCACGAATTAGAAAGAGTAATTCCATTCAGAATCACCCTAGACAATATAAAATACTTAGGAATCTATCTGCTGAGACAAACATAGGAACTATATGAACACAACTACAAAACATTCTCCACACAATTAAAACTAGATCTGAGCAATTGGAAAAACATTAACTGCTCATGGGTAGGATGAGCTAACATAATAAAAATGACCATCCTGCCCATCGAACTACCAACATTTTTTTTTACTGAATTAGAAAAAACCATAACAAAGTTCATTTGGAGGAACAAAAGATCAAGGATATCCAGGGAAATCATGAAAAAAAATGCAAAGAAAGGAGACCTTGCAGTACCAGATCTCAAACTATACTATAAATCAGTGGCCATCAAAACAATTTGGTACTGGCTAAGAGACAGAAAGGAGGATCAGTGGAATAGACTTGGGGTAAATGACCTCAGCAAGACAGTCTATGATAAGTCCAAAGTTCCCAGCTTTTGGGACAAAAATCCACTGTTTGATAAAAAACTTCTGGGAAAATTGGAAGACAGTGTGGGAGACATTAGGTTTGGCTCACCACCTCACACCCTATACCAAGATAAACTCAGAATGGGTGGATGACTTGAAAATAAAGAAGGAAACTCTAAGTAAACTATGTGAACACAGAAAAGTATACATGTCAGATATTTGGAAAGGAAAGATTTTAAAACCAAGAAAGACTTAGAAAGAGTCACAAAATGTAAAATAAATAATTTTGACTACATCAAATTAAAAAGGTTTTGTACAAACAAAACCAATGCAAACAAAATCAGAAGGGAAGTAACAAACTGGGAAACAATCTTCCTAACAAAAACCTCTGACAAAGGTCTAATTACTCAAATTTATAAAGAGCTAAATCAATTGTACAAAAAATCAAGCCATTCTCCAATTGATAAATGGGCAAGGGCCATGCATAGGCAATTTTCAGTAAAAGAAATCAAAAGTATTAATAAGAACATGAAGAAGTGTTCTAAATCTCTTATAATCAGACAGATGCAAATCAAAACAACTCTGAGGTATTACCTCACACCTAGCAGATTCACTAACGTGACAGCAAAGGGAAGTACTGAATGTTGATGGGGATGTGGCAAAGTTGGGATATTAATTCATTGCTGGTGGAGTTGTGAATTGATCCAACCATTCTGGAGGGCAATTTGGAAATATGCCCAAAGAGCGCTAAAAGATTGTCTGTCCTTCAATCCAGCCATAGCAGTGCTGGGTTTGTACCCCAAAGAGATAATAAGGAAAAAGACTTGTACAAGAATATTCATAGCTGCGCTCTTTGTGGTGGCAAAAAATTGGAAAACGAGGGGATGCCCTTCAATTGGGGAATGGCTGAACAAATTGTGGTATATGTTGGTGATGGAATACTATTGTGCTCAATGGAATAGTGAACTGGAGGGATTCCATGTGAACTGGGAAGACCTCCAGGAAGTGATGCAGAGTGAGAGGAGCAGAACCAGGAGAACGTTGTACACAGAGACTGATACACTGTGGAATGTAATGGACTTTTCCATTAGTGGCAATGCTGCGATCCTGAACAACCCAGAGGGATCTATAAGAAAGAACACTATCCATATCCAGAGGAAAAACTGTGGGTGCAGAGAGACAGAAGAAAAACAAGTGCTTGATTACATGGTTCAATGGGGATATGACTGGGAATGCAGACTCTAAATGAACAATCTACTACAAATATCACCAACATGGAAATGGGTTCTGATCAAGGACACATTTAATACTCAGTGGAATTGCACAGCAGTTATGGGAGGGGTGGGGGGCAGGGTGAGAGGAATAGAAAATGATTTTTGTAACCAAGGAATAATGTTTGAAATTGACCAAATAAAAAATAATGTCAAAAAAAGAGAAATAGATCAAGTTTCATTGACACATGTAAAACCCCGTGGATTTGCTTGTTGGCTAAGGGAGGGGAGTGGGAGGAGAGGAGGGAAAGAGCATGAATCATGAAACCCTGGAAGAATATTCAAAATTAATGAATTAAATAAAAATTTTCAAATAAAAAAAGAAATAGATCAAGTCTTTAGATTTCATAGTAGATTGATTGCACATGATTGTAGTCATCCTCTCCATGGACTGTATTCAAATATACTTTTTTTCTTTTGTAAGTGTATAAATTTTATTTTATTATTTAAAGACTTTTTTTTTTCCTGAAAAGGGATCCAAAGGCTTCACTAGACTGGCAGAAGTATACAGGATACATGTGAAAAGGTAAGAAATCCCTCTCCTAAGTTATTCTCTCTTCCAAATATTCTTCTTTCTATTGAAAGCACTATCAGGGGTCTAGAGTCTATAACTTCATATTGTCCCAGACTCTCCTTCAATTCCACATTCTACCTCAATGGCTTTCCTTGCCTCTGGCGCCTTCTCTTGACTCCCAGCTATAATCCTAAGGGGATGTCCTGCAGAGTCGAACTAGTTAACTAGAGAACTGGTATCCCTCTTCAAGTCTGTCCACAGTGTAGACAATTTGACATCCAGATGGCAAATCAATTTTCCTCAAGCCCAGATATTACTATTCTATCCTGCTGGCTTCCAACTTCCTCTATGATGAAATCTCAACTCCTCTGTTTAGTTTCTCAACTTCTCACAAGCTAGTCCCAGCAGCCTAAGTGGGTATTGTTCCTCCTGCCATAGTCTATAACCCATCCCAAGTGCCCTCCTTTGGATTTCTCACACATATCCCTCCAAATCCTCTTCATTTTTCCTTTCCGTTGGCTATCTGCCATGCCTGGAAACCATTTCCTCCTTTCTCCAACTCAAACAATCCCTCTCTTTCTTTAAGATGGAGTTCAGGTCACATCATGAGGAAGCAAGAAACTTTTGCTGATTATTCAGTGTTACTACTTTTGCTCCCAAACTGCCTTATATGGAATTACTTTGTGTGTGCAGACACAACACACACACACACACACACACACACACACACACACACAAACACACACGTGAATATGTACCTTAATTTCCCTCAGGTTTCTGATGTCTAGATCTCCTCTGTACTTTTCTCCATCATTACTATGTAAATTCATTGGGGAAGAATTTTTTATTCTTCCTGCTTTGATCTCCAGAGTCTGGCCCAGTTCCTGGCACAAGGAGGTGCTCAAGAAATCCCTATTGACTGACTGAGCCACTGATCTCACCTTGGACCTTTGTTAGCTATATGAACCTTGTCAAGTCTCTCTATGCCTTTGCCCCTGGGTTTCCTTGTCTGTCCACTGGAGATAGCAATGCCCTTCCCAGCTGCCTTGCTGGGGCATTTCGAGGCTCCCCTGAGCTCATGCCTGGACACCACTTGCAGAGATGATGATCCCCATCCTTGATATCTTACTTCGCGTCTTGTTCCATAGCACTTGAAGGATGTGATGATCCTTGTGTTAACAACCGCCATGGACGCTCCCAAGCAAGAGCCACTTCTTTGACTTCTTGATCTGGGTTTGATTGCTAGAAACCATTTGGAGACATTCAAGGGAGATCTCGGGTTCTTGACGGCCCTCTCCAGAGTCCCAACACTTCCAAATTGTAGTGCTGTTTCCTGTTTCCTATTGAAGCAGGGGCTGGGCTCAGGCACTTCCCACAAACTTAACACTGACTCGCGCTTGTTAGAAGGGAGGGTTTGTCACCCTCCCCACGCCATCATGTTGGAGGAAGCAAGGCCATTCGAGAAGCCGGTGAGCTCAATTGTACGCTTGCTAATGGCTCACAAATCTGCGCAGCAAAGTGCAGAGTGCGGGAGAATTTCTCTGCTCCCGAACTGCAAATTGAAAAAGTTCGAGAAAATGATTTCATCAATCTCCCAAGTGGATGCTTTCTGAATTCCTCCCAGCCAGGGAAGGCCGACATCTGATTCCATTAACATGCAAAGCCGAGTCGGCTTTGCCAAGGAGGAAAATTTAGGAGCACCCAAGTCATGTGATCACACATTCATATAGGTGACACAGACATTCATATAAGGACACCGTACACATGGCAGTATCTGCGTGTTTCCTGAACACACAAAAAACTTGCTCTTGTGTCTGAAAAGCTGTTCAGGCTCAGGGGGTACAGCTGGACCTGTGTTTGAGTCTCACCCAATACCCACTAGCTCTGTGACTCTATGCTCAAGCTCAGAGAGAGGCAGAGAGAGAGAGAGAGAGAGAGAGAGAGAGAGAGAGAGAGAGAGAGAGAGAGAGAGAGAGAGAGAGAGAGAGAGAGAGAGAGAGAGAGAAGGAGAAGGAGAGAGAGATGGAGAAAAAGAGGAGAAGGAAAGGGAGAAAGAGAGAGAGGGAGAGAGGCGGGAAGAGAGAGAGAGACAGACAAACAGACAGAGAGAGAGAGAGAGAGACAGAGAGACAGAGAGACAGAGGGAGAGACAGAGACAGAGACAGAGAGACAGACAGAGAGAAGAAAGAGGAGAGGGAGAGAGGAGAGAGAGAGGGAGAGGGAGTGAGAAAGAGACAGAGACAGAGACAGACAGACAGAGACAGAGAGAGAAAGAGAGACAGAGAGAGAGTCAGAGACAGAGAGAGAGAGAGAGAGAGAGAGAGAGAGAGAGAGAGAGAGAGAGAGAGACAGAGAGAGAGAGAGATAGAGACAGAGAGACAGACAGAGAGAAGAAAGAGGAGAGGGAGAGAGGAGAGAGAGAGGGAGAGGGAGTGAGAAAGAGACAGAGACAGAGACAGACAGACAGAGACAGAGAGAGAAAGAGAGACAGAGAGAGAGTCAGAGACAGAGAGAGAGAGAGAGAGAGAGAGAGAGAGAGAGAGAGACAGAGAGAGAGAGATAGAGACAGAGAGACAGAGAGAGAGAAAGAGAGAGAGAGAGAGGGAGAGACAGAGAGACAGAGAGAGAGACAGAGAGAGAGAGAGAGAGGGAGAGAGGGAGGAAGGGAGGGAGGGAGGGAGAAAGGGAGAAGGAGAGAAAAGAGAATGCAGCAGGCAGGGAAAGAGAAGAACAGAGACAGAGAATAGAGTTCATCCACTTTTTAAATCTACATCTACATCTATATGTTTCTGCATACTCTGTATACACCAGCCCAGATCACATCCTCCCCTACAACTTTGTAGACAATCGATGAGTTTTTGTGATTGGTAGAAGCGCCCCCGTGTGGCTGATCTAGTGATGACTCTCTCAGAACTTCCATTGGCTAAATGTGGGACGCGGCCAGGTAGGGACCATTTGTGGGCTCCGCCTGGGATTCCTTCCTAGCTTGGGAGATCTGGGCAGAGCTTGGGCGAGCTGCTTGTCGAACACAGTGAAGCAGGTGCCCGCCATCCCCATGTCACCATGGGTTTCTGTGTGTCTACCTTGCTGTGCCCGTCTAGGCATTTGGGTGAAGCATGTGTGACTGGCCTCTCCCAAGCCCCTGCTTTGTGCTAGACTCTGCCCAGCACCTCGCTATGTGCCTGACAGCTCTCTGTCCATAACTGCGGCTCTCCCTCTCCCCTCGGGATCTCTCCTGTGACCACTCCTTTGCCTGGACACCGTCCTCCTAGCTCTGCAGCAGCTCTTTCTCAACTTGCCAGAAGCACCTTTGGGTGCTCGGTTTTTGCTTCCTCCCCTCCTCGGAGGACAGCTGGAGTCTCGCTCTCTCTGCGGGGCTGAATGAGGGAGCCTGGAAGTTCTGGGCCTGTTGAAGGTGAAGAAAAGGCAGCATCGCGCTCCGATTGGACCATCGAGCTCCTTTTCCCAGTTTCCCTTTCCCGGAAGTGTGGCCGGAAGTCTTTTTGCCTTCAGAGGATCAAAACAAAGGCCAGAACTTCCCGCATTGCTTGGGATGTCTCGGAAAATCGGGCCGCTGCCCGCCATGGCAGTTTCCCATTGAATGGGCTATTTTCTTTATGCGTCTCTGGCCACACGGCCACAGAACAGCTGCCAAGTTAATGGGGTCGCCCTGTTCAGCCTCCCCATAGAAACCTCACCGGGGAGGGTCACTCTTGTTTTCATCTCGGCTTTCCTCCCGGATCGGAAAGATTCCAAACAGAAAATCATCATTTAATGGCGGTTTCTGTCCGCGCCATTAGAGCGGGTCCTGCAAATATTGACTGAGGCTCCTCCTGATGCTCGCTTCTTCTTTAGCCAATACTCGGAGGCCATCTGAGAGCGATAGGGGACGTTGTGTCAACAGGAGCTCAATGCTTTTTAAATGGTTTGTTAGTTGCCTAACAAGCTGTAAATGCGTTTTTAGAGGAGCAGGAAGCATGTGCTGCAGTGCAGAGTGGTGGCCCTTTTTCATCAAGAGATGAGAGCAAGAGGCAGAGAGCAGCCCACGACAGAGAGGGCCAGGCCTGCAGTAGAGAGGATTTCGGTTCCGGTGTGGCCTCAGACACTTCCTTGCTGTGTGATCTTGGGCGAGTCACTTACCCCATTTTCCTAGTCTGTGCCCCTCTGCCTTAGAGTTGTTACTGAGAAAACATTAAAATAAAAACCAAAGAATGGAGCGGGTCCAAGGGTCTCATTGTCGGTCAGGGTCACATTTTGGAGCCCCCTTTTCAGAAGTGGGAGCGGCCTTTCACCATCACTGGACCGAATGCACTATGGCGAGAAGAAATTGTTTTTAAGTCACGAGAATCAGAAATGCCATAGAAACCATTTTCTTCAGTTGTTTTCCAGGCACATCTGACTCTCTGTGATGACATTTAGGGATTTCTTGGCAAACACACTGGAGCGGTTTGCCATTTCCGTCTCCAGCTCATTTTACAGACGAGGAAACCAAAGGAAACCAAAGCAAACAGGGTTCGGCCATTCGCCCGGGTTATAGAGCTAGTCAGTGTCTGGAGGCAGACTTGAACTCGGGGACAAGAGCTGCTTGACTCCAGATGGGGCAGTTTATCCACTTGTGCCACCTGGCTGCCCCCAGAAGGACCCTCTTTCACGTATCTCTTCCCTAAATGGTCGTTTCCTTGTCTCCCTCTCACCCAGCAGAATTCACCTTTTCTTTTTCTGTGTCAGTAAAAAGGAAATGAAAAGATTGAATGTCAGTTTAACTTTGGGCTGAAAAGGACCAGGGAAGACAGAGGCAGAACTCGGAATGGAAGAATCTTTGAACTGAGAATTCTTCAAATCATTACAAGTTGAGGCTCGAAGGATCTCAGTACACTGAGACGAGATGCCAGAAAACACCCAACAAGTGATCTGCTCTCTTTGCCCTGAAGACTTCCATCAGGGGAGAACGCACTTCCTCTCCAGACAATCCATCCTACCACTGAATCGTTGTGTTGCTTAGGAAGAATTTCCTTCCATGTCCTTCTGCCTCATTTGCCTCATCTATAAAATTACCTGGTTTAACTCCGCGACCCCTCCCAAATAAACACTTGTTTTCCGATGATCCGAAGTAGGAATCTGCTTTTTTGCAAATTCTACCCATTGTTTCCAGATCTTCTGGGGTGAGGCAGAACGCTTCATGTGGCAGCTGCTTAAATTCAAGAAGGGGATTCCTGTATGGTGACTCCTTAACCTCCAGATCTTCTCTTCAGTCCAATCAACTCAATCTCTTCCATCAGAGATAGGCTGGAACCCTTTCTAGTCGTCTCATTTTTCTGTCTCTGAACCTTAGAAATGTGGGCTTCCTAAAATGTGGCATCTGCAGCTGGTTTCAGCCTTTCAGACATCCTCTGAAGTGGGGCCATTAGGTTCTTGGAGGGTGGGGGACAATGTTAACTTCTCTTGACACATCCCACTGCTTCTCCTATTGACCATCGAATCACTTCACTGACCGCAAGATGACTTTCACACCCCCTATTGACTTCCCCTCCCTCTCTTATGCCCTCCATTTTTGTCCAGTGGTTTTTTGGAATCTAGATGCTTAATGTTGTCTTCATCCTCTAGATTTCCTCAGCCTTCAAATGTCTCCTCTTTTCTTCTAGCCTTTATACCTAGGTGATCACTGACTCGATGGCATTCATAGATGAACATCATCATTCCTTGGGGAACAAAAGCTACTTCTTCCCTACATGGTCCAGCTTCCCCTTTTCTAGGACATTCCTCACACCTATCACTTGATTCCCAATGGCCAGTGGTACTTCTTTCTGTTTTTGCTCTGTTATTCTTCATCCTTCCTTTCTCTTCCTACAATGTAAGGTTTCCTATGGCCCTTCACATCCTTTTCTTTCTTTCTTTTTTCCTGAAGATCTGCTTCAATTTTACCAATGAAAAATGTATAATAAATGGGAGAAGACACATAGGAGGCAGATAGGTGATTGAGCGGCTAAAGCTCTAGATTTGGAGTCAAGAAAACCAGAGTTCATATCTTGTCGCAGCTATTTTCTTGACTGGTTAACCCTAAATGTCCCCATCTGTAAAATGAAAATAATAATAGCCTCCATTTCCTAGAGTTATCGTGCGGATCAAGGAACTAATACTACAAAGTGCTCTGAAAACATCAAGGCGCCATATCAACACAACTTCTCATTATTTTCCAGCCTTTTCACTGACTCAGGAAGAGACCTATTTAGAATTTGGGAAGGGAGATGTGTTATTTGACGAAACTCAAACACAGCAAACATTATGCAGGTCTCTGTAAAATTCTTGATCACCATGGTTTTGTGCAGCAAGATTTCCAGACCTTTGTGTTTCTGCCAGTGGACTACTGCCAGGCTCTGGCTAATGACCTGGGTGCAGGTAATATTTCACCATTAGCTTTGTTTATTCTCCTTCAATCGGCAATCATTATATTCCTTTTGTACCCTAATTTATTCAATTTCCAGGATTTATCAAATGAAATGGAAGTATTCAAATTGTTCCCCCTTTTTCCAGTGAGTTTCAGTGATATCCCTAGACATGTGAGTACTCAACTTTCCTTAAGGGTTCTCTTTTTCATATTCCATCTCTATTTCTGACTGTCTCTCTGTCTCTGTCTCTTTCTGTCTCTGACTTGATCTCTCTGTCTCTCTGCCTCATTGTCTTTTTATTTGCCTAGATCTCT
Organism: Monodelphis domestica; assembly: GCF_027887165.1. Classification (NCBI taxonomy): domain Eukaryota; kingdom Metazoa; phylum Chordata; class Mammalia; order Didelphimorphia; family Didelphidae; genus Monodelphis; species Monodelphis domestica. The sequence goes on from NC_077231.1 coordinate 321,844,312, forward strand.
GATTCTTTCTCTCGCCCTAGCTGTTTATCTCTGTCTATCTGACTGTCTGTCTCTGTCTTTGTCTCTGTCTGTCTCTCTCTCTGCTTCTCTCTCTGGCTCCCTCTCTCTGTCTCTGTCTCTCTCTGTGTGTCTCTGTCTCTCTCTCATTCTGTCTATCTGTCTTTTTTTTCCCTTAGCTCTTCTCCCATCTGTCCTTTGCCCTGAGAAACCAGGGAGGCAGCATGACAACCTGGTTGCCCTCTGACTTGGTGCATGATGTAAATATGCCAGGAAACATATAAGAGCAGGTAGTTGCAGCTTAAAGCACTGCATGGTCTCCATCCCATGGGATCAACTGCCCTAAAATTATGTCTCTGGAAGAAAATAGTAAGATCCAACTCCATCCCTCATTGTTATGATTGGGAAGAAGCCTGGGATAGTGCGAGGGGCCAAGATTATGGGTCTGGAGCCCCGAGCAGGAGTGCTGTCATTGCTGCTTTGCTAGCTCAGCGCAGTGCCTTGCGCCCAGTAGGTGCTTAATAAGTGTTTACTCATTGATGGATTGAAGTGACTTCATCCCTTTGAGCCTCAAAGACCAGATGGTATGTAAAGTCTAAGCTGGAACATTCTGTGACAATGCAATGTGAAAAATGTCCCTGCTTTTCTCCTTCCCATCGCTCCCTGCCTGCCTGGACTCCTTTTGGGTAATTCTTCGCCTTGAGGTTTTCTGTTCTTAATGGGCACTTTCCTAACTGCAGTGGGCAAAGAAAGGAAGTCAGTGTGGAGAGAGCGGCACCCTAATTAACTTGGCTTCTGCTTGCTGGCTAATTTCATGTGCGTCACTGTTCTGGAGTAGATGGGCTGAGCATCTCAAGGATTAGTGAACAGCGCCAGCAGCCCCACATCTTAACCCCTACCGTTCCTCCCCTCCTGCTTTGCCAGGGAATTCCAAGCGAAGAAGAGGCAGGGGACCATGGGAAGCTGGATCTTGGCCTCGAATGCCAAGGCTTTTACCCTATCGTAGACCCCTTGGGCCAGCCAGGGATACCCGAGTCCATTCTCAGCGCAGTGCTTTTAAATGTATCTGATAAATTACATTGAATTTAAAAAGAAACAAATTAAATGGCCATAAATGCATATACAACTCACTTCTGACATCCATCCACAGACCGACTCCAGCCTCAAAGCCCCTGATCGAGCGGCTCTGAAACGACGCGCAGCTGCATATATGTACTTATCTGTAAGGGTAGAGGAGAGTGGAAAGCAACGCCATCTTCCTTTGGAGCCTCGATCGTCAGCCCTCTACCCAAGTCCGTGGCCGTTCCTGTTGGATGCGTAACGTAATGGAGACAGTGCTGTGCTCGGACTCAGGCAGACCTGGGGAGAAATCTTACCCTGAAACTGGGCAGCCATTTGGCCAGACAAGCCACTTTAGCTCTGAAGCCCACTTGTTTCATCTATAAAAGAGGACAAATCATATCCCTCCTCTCGGAGGTTTACTGGGCAGCCCAAATGAAATCATGGAAATGACCGGCTTTACGGACCCAAGCGTTTTAATGAATTCCAATGGCTATGGCATTATTACTTAGAGAAGCGCGATGTATTGGAGAGATACCCAACAGCAAAGTCCAGCCCTGGTAATTTCCAGAATCCAGCAATATCAAAGGTAAATGTCTATGCCAATTGATATTGCTATTAGTAGAAGCAATGTCCCAGGTCTCAATGGAAATGTATGGGTTTAGCATTCATACAGTCAAGCCCTGTAGGGGCATATGTACTTATGAAGAAAAGGAGTGAGTATCTTTTAAACCTTTACTTTGTACAGTCACTGATCTAAGAGCTTTACAAACCTTATTTCACAATAGCCCTATAAGGTATTTACTCTTATTTTCTCCATTTTATAATTTAAGAAACTGAGGCAAGCAGAGCTTAACTGACCTATCCAGGGACACATAGCTAGTAAGTGTCTGAGACTGGATTTGAGCTTTAGTCTTCCTACCACCCGATCTGCTGCTCTATCCACTGCACCACCTAGCTGCCTATAAGTAATTTTATACTCTCATGAAGTCCCCACTCTTTTTGTTTGGCTTTGAGCATCTTACATGTCCTGCCCTCTTCCTACCTTTCCAGTCTTCTTGTACCTTACTTCTTTTTTTTTTAATTATTTATTTTAAGATATTTTTCCATTGTTACATGATTTATGATCAACCCCTTCTCTCCACCCTCCTGAAGCTGACAAGCACTTCCACTGGGTTTTACATGTATCATTGTTCAAAGCCTATTTCCATGTTACGCACATTTGCTCTAGAGTGATCTTTTAGTGCCAAAATCCCCAATCATATCCCTTTCTAACCACATGATTGATCCTAGGTTTTTCTTCTGTGTTTTTCCTCCCACAGTTCTTTCTCATAAGTTCTTTTGGATTGTCCTGAATTGTTGAATTGCTGCTAGTAGAGAAGTCCATTACGTTTGATTGTCCCACAGTGTATCAGTCTCTGTGTACAACGTTCTCCTGGTTCTGCTCCTCTCACTCTGCATCAGTTTCTGGAGGTCTTTACAGTTCACACAGAATCCCTCCAGGTCATCATTCCTTTCAGCACAATAGTATTCCATCCCCATCAGATACCACAGTTTGTTCAGCCATTCCCCAATGGAAGGGCATCCCCTCATTTTCCAATTTTTGGCCCCCACAAAGTACACAGCTATGCATATTTTTGTACATCTTTTTCCTTATTATGTCTTTGGACTTGTACCTTCTATGATCCATGGATCCTGCTATCCTTGCTCTTCCTTGAACAAAACAATAACAAATTTCAACACATCCTCCACAATTATGATTCAAATCATCTCCCTCATTCCCTCCTGGAGATGGAAAGCAATTTGATCTGGGTTATACATGTGTGATCCTGCAAAACATACTTCCATGCTGGTTTTTGTTTTAAGACAATGCACATATGAAACCAAAACCCCCAAATAAAAACACACACTAACATGAGACATAATATGCATTGATCTTGATTCTGACTCCAACAGTTCTTAAAGAAGCCTTTCATGATGTTAGATTATCTTGAATTATCATGGATAGCTTGCTTAGAAATCACTTATTCCCCGTTTTCTCCCCAGTAGACTGATAGCTCTTGGAAGATCAGGGAATGTATCTTGCTTTTTTTTTATAAGCCCAAGTATTTGTCACAACACCTGACAAAAGTGAATCACTCAATAAATGCTTGCTGGCTTCCCAAAGAGGAATCTTTGCTCTGTTGATAATTTCTGTCATCAATACCTTAATAATTCTGACATGCCCAATATCACTTATGGGTCCAGAGGAAGGTTTTAGAAAATGACTCAAATCCCTGTGAGGCCCTTCCTTTAGCCAGTTTAATTTTGTTGAATGTGTTTGCAAATGTGTTTCATGATAGCATTTTTCAAAGACTGTCTCCTAGGCTACAGTGGGGCCATGCATTTCCTATAGAGAGGTGAGGACCAGTCCTGACAAATCCTGGGAATACTGAAGAAAATGATTACATACGAATGCTTCTTATTCTGTTCTTCTCATTTTGCATCATGCTGTGTAAGGCTTCACATCCACATAAAAATGTTAAAACTTTATAAGGGAATTAAAAAAAAATTCTTTTGGTCATCCATAAGTTCCTTGTAATATCTTGTTATGACCTTGCATTCCTATAATAATTGGCAGCTAGGTGGCTCAGTGGACAAAGTGCTGGGTTTGGAATCAGGAAGATGAGCTTTCATCAATTCAAATCTGGCCTCAGACACTTTCTAGTTGTGTCACCCTGGGCAAATCATTTAAAACTATCTGCCTCAGTTTTCTCATCTGTAAAATGACCTGGCGAGGGAAATTATAAAGCACTCCAGTATCCTTGCCAAGAAAATGCCAATTTAAGATTCAGGAAAACAAGCAAATGCTGGTTACTGAAGTCCTTGACACTGTCAAATGATGCTGCATCTGAAAGTAATATGATTTTTTCAATGGAAATGTCATTACATAAGAAATATTAGCTTCTACTTTGCTGCTATACCCTAAGGACCTAGGGACTTCTTCATCTGATTTGAATCTGAAAGCTTCCCCATGTGCTATCTCTCCCTTTGGAATGTGAGCTTCTCAGACATCTCTCAAGAGCAAGGAATGCTATTTTCTATTTATATTCCTAGAAAATAACATAGTTCTTTGTAAATAATTGTTGTGGCTCATTCGTTTTCAGTAATGCCCAACTCTTCCAAACTCCTTTTGGGTTTTTTTTTTTTTGACAAAGATACTGGAGCTATTTGTCATGTTATTCTACAGATTATTTTACAGATGGGGAAGTGAGGGAAACAGAATTAAGTGATTTGCCCAGGGTCACATAGCTAGTAAATGTCAAGGTCAGATTTGAACTTAGGGAGATGAATATTCCTCATTACAGGTCCAGTACACTATCCAATATTCCAAATCTAAACTTTATAGGTAGTAAGTGCTTAATAAATGCATCCTCTATGCACCCATCTATCCATCCAATCATTCATCCCATCATCCACCCATCCATCCATCCATCTATCCATCCATCCATCCATCCATCCATCCATCCATCCATCCATCCATCCATTTATCCATGCATGCAGTCAATCATCAATCTATCCATCCATCTATCCATCTGTTCATAAATTCATTCATTCATTCATACATTCATTTATAGGTATGCTCTACCTTCCTCATTAAACTCTAACCTCAAAAAGGCCAGGGAAAAAACCTTAGTCATCTTTCTTGAGATTCTTCAGATCTTCAAGCACAGGGATTTGCAAGAAATCAGCTCCCATTAATAATTTGTTGAATGAAACCAAAATAAATTGTTAGTTTTCTTTTTCCCTTTGTTTCCTAGCACAGTGCCTAGAACATAGTAGGCACTTGCTAGATGTTTCTTGACTAATTGTTAGATATCCATGGACATTATTCCATAATCCTCCATTGGGGTGGGAAGATGACTATGTTCTTGACAGTTCTTCTAATAGTCCAGTTTATGGAAGTCCAAACAAGGTGATGGCTAATTTTAGTACAAGCCCATTGCTTGAGATACTTAACATGTTGGCCACACTTTTAATGCATTTTTATTTCCTTACAATGAATTTTGGAGACTATTTCCTTCCAAATGGCAGAGTTAATGTCTAGAATAGGTAAGGGAAAACCCGCATGGATGAAATCATGACTCCCCAAGTAAGAGCTGATAGACATTCTCCAAGGTGCAAACAGACAAGATTACTTGCCAAAGCTAAGATATCAATTAATTTTTCCATTTGAGGATGTTGTGACTCCTTCACCCTAGGAGATCCAGTCAGGATGCAAGTCTACTCCAAACCATACTTCTAAAGTTATCATTCTATGGTGTCTTACTGTCAAAGGAGTTTATCTGTAATACTTGCCTATGAATTTTTTAAGGTCAAAATAAGCTTTTCCATGGACTAGATCTATGGAATGTCGAACCAAGTCTTTTTCCAAATACTTAATTAAATTCTAAATACTTTCTTTCAAGAAAATCATTTTCAGTTCCAAGTCATCATCCTCCTTCCAGATTCACTCCCATCCATTGAGAAGAAATATGGTATTCATTATACATATGAAATCATTCAAAATATATTTCCATATTAGCTATGTTGTTTAAAAAGAAGAAAAAATGCTTCAATCTATGCCCCGAGCTCATTCAGTTCCCTATCTGTTGGTGGATAGTATTTTACATCATATAAACTTTGGATCAGAGATACTAAGATTTTCAAATTTAATTATCTTTAAAAGCTTCTGATACTGTAGATCATGTTATCCAAGTTCTACTCGCATTACTTTCAATCAGTTCATATAAATCTTCCTATGTATTTCTGAAACCATCATTTTTTATTTTTTATGGCACGGTAATATCACATCATTTCATGTACTATATAACTCATTCAGTCATTCCCACACTGATGGGCATGTCCTCAGTTTCCAATTCTTCGTCACAACAAAAAGGAATTATTATTAATATTTTTGAATATATGAAACCTTCCCCCTTTTTTGTTGATCTCTTTGGGATACAAACTTATCATGGCAGTCCATGATTATTCACAGATTATGGGCAGTTTTTTAACCCTTTGTGCATAGATCAATTAAGGAATGAAATTATTATTATAAATCTGGCTCACTTTTCTACATATTTGTAAAATTATATCCTTATTGGTGAGATTGGCTGCCAAAAAAGAATTCTCTTTTTTCCCTGTTGTTCTAATTGTAACTACCTTGCTTTTGTTTATGCAGAATCTTTTTTCAATTTTAAGTCATCAGTTTATTTATTTTACCTCCTATGAAATTGTCTATCTCTTGTTTGTTCTCAAACACTTCCCCTATCTATAGATGTGGAAGGATATTTATTCCACACTCCTTTAATTTGCTTAAGATAATACTTCTTATGTACAAATCAGAAACCTATTTTGAGGTGGTAGGTGGTCTTAGACGCTGGACTATGAATTGTTTTTCCCAGACTGCTTTCCAGCTTTCCCAATATTTTTAAAGTGAGTTTTTGCCTGAATAACTGCACTCTATGGGCTCATCAAATAGTAGCCTACTCTCTTCCTTTTGTTCTTTATGTTCTATACTGACTCTATTCCATTTATTAACCAACCATTCTATTTCTCATTCATTACCAATTGATTTTAAGGATTATAGCTATTTAACATTCTTTGGAGTGTGGTACTGATAGTGCCCCTTCTTTCACATTTTCCCCTTCAATTCCATTCATAGTCTTGACTTTTTATTCCTTCATATGAATTTTATCATTTTTTCTACTTCTGTAAAGTAATTGTTTTGAAGTTTAATGGTATCATCTTGAATAAGTAAATTAAAGTGCAATTGTCATTGTGATTATATTAGCTTGGCCTTCTCATGAGAAATTAATATTTATACAGTATTTAGATGTCTTGTTTTCTGTTTTTTGTAATTGTGTTCATGTAGCTCCTGTGTGTGTTTTCTCAGGTAGACTCCCAAGTATTGTTTTTAACTGTATGTAGTTATGTTGAGTGCAATTTTTCTTTTTATCTCATTCTGCTTCATTTTGTAGGAAATATACAGATTTTTGTGGGTTATAACCTGTATATTTACTCATGTGGCTCATGTGTTTCAACTTATATTTAGTTGACTCTATGATTACCTAAGTATACCCTCATAATATCTGCAAAAAGATAGTTTTGTTTCCATGTTACCTATGATTAGTCTTTCATTATCTTTTCTTCGTATTATTGCTGTAGCTAGCATTTTTAGTACAATATTGAAAAATAATGGTGATAATATACATCCTTGCTTCACCTCTGATCTTATTGGGAAAGCTTCTAGTTTTTCCACAATGCAGATAATGCTTGCACTTGGTTTTAGATAGGTAGTGCTAATCATTTAAAAAATCAATATTTATTCCTATGTGTTCTTGTGATTTTAATAGTAATGGATTTGCTTTTTTCTGCATGTGTTGATTTAATCACATGATATTTGTTACTGCTAAAGTCAATTATGCTGACAGTTTTCCTATATTGAATCATCTCTGCAGACCTGGCATGAATATGACAAGGTTATAATGTGTGATATATATATATATATATATATATATATATATGTAAACTCCTTCCTAATGTTTTCTTTAAATTTTTGCATTAATATTCATTAAAGAAATTGGTCTACAATTTTATTTCTCTCTTTTTGCTGTCCCTGGTTTAAGAATCAAAACCATATTTGTGTTATAGAAAGAATTTGGAAAGGCATTTTCTTTACCTATTTTTAAACCATTTATATAATATTGGGATTTTATTTTTCTTTAAATGTTTGGTAGAATTCACTTGTAAATCCATCTGGGATCTGTTCACAACCCCCACCCTCACCCCCCACCAGGGAGTTCATATATAGTTTATTTGATTTCTTTTTCTAAAAGAGGATTATTTAAGCATTACATTTCCTCCTGTTATTCCAGAAAATATGTATTTTGTAAATATTCATATATTTCACTTAAATTTTCAGCTTTACTTGCAAATAATTGGTGAAAATAGTTTCTGTTTCCTTTAATTTCATCCAAATGGGTTGCAGAATCACTTTTCATTTTTAATAACAGGTTGTTATATGATAATTTCAGTCATGTTTGATTCTTTGTGATCCTCTTTGGGGGGGGGATAAAGGCTTGATTTTCCTTTTCTTTCTCCAGTTCATTTTACAGATGAGGAAGTTGAGGCAAAGAGTTAAGTGACTTGCTCAAAGTCACACAACTGGTAAGTGTCTGAGGCAAGATTTGAACTCAGGTCTTTCTAACTCCTGGTCCATTTACTCTATCCACAACAGCCCCTAGCTGCACCAACTGTACAGACAATTTGCTTTTATTATTTTTTAATCAAATTATGGTTGGCTTGATTTCTTATTCTAAGAGAGGATTATTTAAAAATTCTATTTTATCTTCTGTTATTATGGAAAATTTGCATTTTGTAAATATTCATATATTTCATTTAAATTGTCAGTTTTGTTGGCATATAATCAATTAAAATAATTTATGCATTTTTCCATAAAGGCAGCTTCTCATTTTATTTATTAGTTCGCTTTATTTATACTTTCAATTTCATGAATTTATCCTTTGGTTTCATGATTTCTATTTTGTTGTTGAATTGGATATTTTAAATTCATTTTCTTTACAGGATTTTTTCAGTTGCATGTTAAATTTCTCAATCTTGTCTTTTCCTTATTTGTTGCTATATGCATGTGACTTTTCCCATAGGTACTGCTTTGACTATATCCCACAAATTTGGGTGTGTTTTCTCACTGTGGATTTTATCTTTATGAAATTATTATTTTTTTTTTATCATTTGTTCATGGACCCATTCATTCTTTAGGATTAAATTATTTTGTTCCTAATTAGTTTTTAACCTATTTTAGGGGCACTTTTTACATATAATTTAATTGCATCAGGGTACCAAATGGATGCAGTTAATATTTCTACTTTTCTGCATGTGTTTGTGAAGTTTTATGCTGTAATTGATAGTAATTTTTGAGAAGGTGATATATACAGCATAGAAACAGAAATTCTTTCCAATTCTATTCACTATTCTCCAGACCTCTATCATATATATATATATATATATATATATATATATATATATATATATATATATATATATATATATATAAATTCTGTACATCTCCTGAACTTCTGTTTGGTTTATTTCATGTTTAGATTTGTCTAGTTCTTAGAGGGGCAAATTGAAATCCCTGATTAGTATAGTTTTACTTTCCATTTCTTTCTGTAACTCATGTAACTTCTGTTAAAAAATTTGGGTCACATAAAATTTCATGAAACTCTGATTTGGATTGATATGGATTCATTATTTATGGTACATTTTAGCATCATGTAGTTTTCCTGATTATCTCTTTTAATTATGTCTATTTTTGATTTTTTTTCTTTTCCTGAGCTCATAATGGCTATCCCTCTTTGAAAAAAAAATCCAGTCACACATGATAAATTCTGCTCCAGATTCTTATTTTAATTGTATATGCATCTTTCTGTTTCAAGTATATCTCTTGAAACAACAAATTGTAGAATTTTAGTTTCAAATATATTCTGCTATTATTTTTCATTTTATAGGTGAGTTCACTGCAGTCACATTCAGCTATGACTATGTATTTCTCATTTTATTTTAATTATTTTTTTCTTTTGTACCTCATTGCCTCAAAAGTCTTTCATATTTGACCATTATTTCCCTCAATCTATTTTCCTTTTAACCACTTCCACAGAGTTTCTGGGTAAACATGGCGGCAGTCTAGATGCAGGAACTCTTTCTCTTCTCAGCACCTACCAATATAGACTACCTCAAAAGACCAAAAAAAAAAATGAAATTCATATGAATGAAGGGACTCTACAGTAGGGTGCAAAACATGGGATTTGGGCATTTCCACACTATAAGGGGGTGAAAAAGCTCCCACCAAAATGCGAACTGATCTACCCTCCCCCACCCCATCTACAGAGCCAGAGTCAGAGCCAGCACACACTAGAATCCGTGAGTGAGCGAGGGGTACCTCTGGAGTGAGTAAGGGGGCACCTCTGGGTCCTTGGCAGTGGACTAAGAACTGCCTACTCCCTGAGAGCAGCTAGACCTTAAACTCCAGCAGGCTAGCAAGCGCAGACCATGGGTGCTCGTGGGAAGATATCACAGAGAAGGGCAGCAAAAAGCAGAATCTGCGAAGATTTGAGAGCTGGTCTCAGGCAAAATCCTTGCTCCTTAATTCCATAAACAGAGATCCTGCCCATCTCACTCAGATTTCTGACTAAAAAGGGAAGGAAAATTCTCCACAGTTATGGCAAATAGTGCCCAGGAACAACAACTTCCCAGGACCAAGAAAAAACAAGAAGAAGGGGTTGACCCTGGAAAATTTTTACAGAGGAAAAACCCAGACTACAGAGGAAATAGAAGAGAAAATTCAAATAAATGCACCAAAACCTTCCGAAAAATGGAAATTGTCGACAAGCTCTTGAAGAATTTAAATTGGAGTTTATAAAAAAGATGGAAGCCTTCTGGCAAGAAAAGTGAGAAATCAAAGAGAAAATAAAAATTTAAAGGACAAGAACTCCCAATTGGAGAAACAGCTGGAAGCTACAAAAAGCAGGATAGACAAAACTGAAAAGGAAAACCAGTCTTTAAAATCCAGAATTAGGCAATTGGAAGACAATGATCTTGCAAAACAGCAAGAATTAATAAAGCAAAGGCAAGAGACTGACAAAATAGAAGAAAACTCACTGAGAAGATGACAGATCTGGAAAACAGATCACAGCGAGATAATTTGAGAATCATTGGTCTACCTGAAAATCCAGAAATAAACAGAAATCTTGACATCATACTACAAGAAATCAACCAAGAAAACTGCCCTGATGTTCTTGAACAAGAGGGCAAAATAGACATTGAAAGAGCTCACAGAACACCCTCTATATTAAATCCTCAAAAGACAACTCCCAGGAATGTAACTGCCAAATTCAAGAGCTTTCAAGCTAAGGACAAAATTCTACAAGAAGCCAAAAAGAGACAATTCTGATACCTGGAGCACCAATCAAGATTACACAAGATCTGGCAGCTTCCACACTAAAGGACCACAAGGCTTGGAATATGATATTCAGAAAGGCAAGAGAATTAGGTCTTCAACCAAGGATCACCTATCCATCAAAACTGACTTCCAGGGGAAAGTATGGTCATTCAGAAAATAGAAGATTTCCAAGTATTTGTAAAGAAAAGATGAGAACTAAGTGGAAAGTTTGATAGCCAACACAAAGATCAAGAGAAACATGAAAAGGTAAATAAGAAAGGGAAAAAAGAGAAAATGTTTTTTATTCAATCTTTCTTCTTTAAGGGCTTCAATAAGATCAAATTATTTATATTAATATATGGGGAAATGTTATTTGTAACTCTCAAAATTATATTCATTATTATAGTAATTAGAAGAATCATTCACGGGAAGAGATTGGGATAATGAGTGCTGTAAGATGATATGCAAAAAAAGAAAAAGGGAGGGGAAGAATCAAAGATGGCACCAAGAGATACTTGAAGAAATAAAATAAATAGGATAATCTTTAATCACTTCCCCATTTTCTCTTAGCCCTTTCTCCTCTTTTGCTGTCACATAAAATGAATTTCTTTACCCAACAGTGTATACATATAAAGGTACATAGATTATATTTATATAAACACATGAATGTACATATGTATAAACATGTTTGTGTGTATATATATAGATTTACTTATAAGAAAATATATGTAAAGATATGTTATATATAAATGGATGAATAAAATATATGTATCCCATGAAAGGTATACAAATACACACACATATGTGTGTGTATATATATATATATGTGTGTGTGTGTGTGTGTGTGTGTGTGTGTGTGTGTGTGTAAAGATTAAAATTTAGGGGAGACTGAGGCAGGTAGAAATTAGTTTTTCTCTTCAAGGAGTATTATATTTTTATGAGGTTTATTAAAGGTTAAGGATTAAAGAAAATACAGAATAAGAAAACACATGCCTAGGCCAGAGAGACCTAGACAGGATAACCTCACATCATGGAAGAGATGTGTCTGCTCCAAAACGGAAATCCAAAAGAGACCCCAAAGCCTATCCAAACAGGTTAAATCATCTCGCTCTCTGCCCAGGTGAGATTACAAGGCATTTTGGGGAAGTGGAGCAAGGAATTCTGGGGATTGAAGTCCTGGATTCGAGTCTATTTTTTACATATGAACATACATATATGCATATTTGTATATGCAGGTACAAATACACACATTGTTTGCTCTTTGAATGAGTTCAAATGAGAGTGAGGTTCAAATCTTATCTAAACCCCTCTATTTTCCACTGTATTTTAAAAATTCTTTCCTTCTCTTTTATATAAAATCATTTCTCCCACATTTCATCTCCCTTCATCCCAATATAATTGACTCATACTCTTGTCTTCCATCTAAATAAACTTTCTTTCCAACTGTTCCAGTGTTGATAAAATTTATAGTTTATGGGTATCATTTTCCCACATAGGAATAACTTAAGTCTCATGACTTTTCACTCATGTTTTTCTTTATAGGCTCCTGAATCTTTTGTTTGAATGTCACATTTTCTATTTAACTGTGGTCTTTTTAGTAGGAATACTTGGAAGTCCTCTCTTTCATTAAATATCCATTTTCTTTTTTAGGATTCTGTCTATCTATTCTATTTTTGGGGGTAGGTTATTTTTAGTTGTTATTCTCCCTCCTTTACACTTTGAAATATCATATTCCAAACCCACTGTTTCTTTCTACTAGTAACTGTTAAAGTTTGTGTAATTGTGACTGTAGCTCTATGTTGCTTGATTTTTTTTCTTTTTGGCTGGTTGCAATATTTTCTCCTTGAACTATTTTTTTGGCATGATATTTTTACTATGATATTCCTGGAAGTTTTCATATTCTGATCCCTTTCAGGAGCTGATCAGTGTATTCTTTCCATTTCTACTTTGTCCTCTGGCACAAATATATCTGAGTAATTTTTCTTGATAATTTCATAAAATATGATAACTCAGTTCTTTTTTTTATCATGACTTTCAGATTGCCCAATAAATCTTAAAATCTATCTCTCAATCTATTTTCAAAATCTTTCCTATGAGGTATATCAGTATATCTATCTCTTTTGACTTTGTTTCATTATTTTTGATGTCTCATGAATTTAATACCTTTACCACACTTACTTGATTAAAACATTTTGAGGGGTTTTTTTATCTCTTTCTTTAGCTATTCTTGGAATTACATTGGACTTTTTCCCAATCTAGACCTTTCTTGAGCCCAGATTGACATCATCTTCTTCAGATTCCTTTACCTTCTGAATGGATTGATGGAGAGCAGAGAAATGAATTCCTCTTAATGCCTTCCTTTATATAGGGAAGAAATTGGAATCTCAAGTAGTTCCATTTTGGATCTGCTGCTTTTCCTGATTTCAACTCCACAAAACAAGCTATCCCTCCAAGGATAAATTCATCACTTAAAAATTCATGACCATATTGCTAACTCAAATCCTGATTTACCCCACATCCCCCAGCCTCCTCTCATCCCTGATTGGAGGTCTAAAGGCTGGAGAACTAAGTTCCTCCTAATATCTTCCTTTATAAAGAGAAGAAATTGGATTATCATATCATTCCACTTTGCATCTGCTGCTCTACCTGGTTTTAATGCCACAGAACAAAGTAAAGTTCTACACCAAGTAAATCTTTGCATCCCATTCTATTATCTCCAACTTTCATGTTTCATTATATGGGTTGTCTCCTCCATTTGCAGTATAATCTCTTTTAAAGCAAAGACATTTTAAAAAATTCTTAATTGTATCCCTAGTGTTAAGCACAATGCTTGGAACACAGTAAGTGCTTATTCAATATTTGTCCAATTAGATTTACAACTTTGCTTTTAGATGTTTTAAGTCATTGTTTTCTTCTGGGTTTGTTTCATGAGCTTCCTTGTCACCATACTATCTTCTCATGGTCAAGCTCTTGTTTGCTCATTTTTTTCTGCTAATTTCTTGACTTTGGACTTTATGTTAGAGTTGTGTTCTGACCACCTCTAGGGTTTGGGGAGATATATGGCTTGATGTGCCAACTTTTATGTCCTGCTCTTCTCACAGCAAGGTCTTAGTACCTATAAATTTTTGGTGTTTATGAGGTGGTATGATCTGGGGAGTGATGTGTTCACTCTTCACCTGAACGATGGTTTGGTCCTTACCTCATAACTGTAACCACTCCTTTTTACCCCGGTAATGGATAATGAATGACAGAGCTGACAAATTGAACCTGATCTTATGTCCAGTGCTAGCCCTATGGCCCTTTAAAGACTTTTTTGACCAAGTGTTAAATCCCTTTACCATCTTTGGACAGAACTGCTACTGTTAATACCTCTAAGGTTCATAGTCCTTGCCACTCTGTCATTGCTTGCTTTAGCAAATCCCCACTGGACCTCTCTTTCTGTCTTCCTAGTAATTCCCAGAGTGGTAAAATGACTCACTGTGACTTTTAAAATTTTCTAACTCATAATTCATCTACAGGTGATTTTTAAAGTTGTCTAGAGAGGTGTATTAAGAGAGCTTAGTAAAATGCTCACTTAATTCCATTTCCATGGCTCAGACTCCCAGGTACCATCTTAAGGAAATTGGCTATAGCCAAAGGGAACCTAAAAGTTCACCTTGTTTGAAAGTTAAACTTTTATTCAAATAAGAACTCAAGTTCTCTAGTTTTTATTTGGGAAATTGTATTTGCCTTTCCAGGCTCACTGTATAAAAAGGAAGGGAGTCCTCTTCAACAAATTCCACCAAATATTGGCATATCAGGTTCACATTTAAAAAAATAAATTATTGATTGAATAGAAATGGACATCTATCAAAGACTTATGCTAGGTATTTCATCTTGGAGAAAGACTGACTTAGGAGCAAGTGACTTTTCCATTCACTGAGCATCTCTCAGCTCCGTCTTTTTATTAATTGATATCATTAGAATGTCAGTTATCTGGATTAGATCATCTCAACTTCACTAAGATTAGATTTAATGTTATGCCTTTTAGTTTTATGGATGCTTTCTATAAGAAAGGACCATATGAGCAAGGTTTCTGTTTCTTTAGAGAAACCACAGGTGGACACATTGTCCATTATGTTAAAAAGTCTCTTGTAGATAAAGATTTAGGCAATAAACAATCATCAAATAATTCATTGCCAGGAAGTACTACATCTCTCCAGATGAAATTGCATGCATGCTTTTATCACACATATGCACTTACACACAATAGGAACAATACTTCCTAGATGATAGGTAGTAGTTGTGTGGCAAGTCACTTCCTCTCTCAGCCTCAGTTTCCACATCTGCAAAATGAATAATTAAACTGATGACACTTAGTTCATAGTCAATGTAATGTTTCAAGCAGAAAATGTAGGTAAAATACTTTACAAATGTGAATGCAAGTAAAAGTGTTTTTTCATTAGGAGTAGGAAAGGGACATAATGGATAATGTAACCAAACTTGTAGTCAAGATCTAGGTCTTGCCTGAGACATTTGTTTGCTATATAATCTGAGGCAAGTGACAATCTATCTGTGTCTCAGTTTCTCCACTTATGAAATAGAATTAGTAATATCTGCCTCAGGGATTCTGTGAGGACCCAATGAAATGACCTTTGCCAAATGAGATACTAAGTCAATGCCTACTATTTTCATCCCTATAATCTTTTTTTTATCTTCTAGGTTGCTTAGAAAAAGTTGCTCTTTTCTTCTTTTTAAAGCCAAGTTCTTTGAGACAACACAGCCTCATTTGCCAATCTGTTACAATAGTTCTTATTTGATCTCTCTGCCTTACATGTCTTCCCATTCCAATCAAATGTTGATTAAGCTGCCAAACAACTCAATGAATTTGAGTCAGTCCTTATTAGTTCTGGGGTCCAAAATGAAGTCTAATTTTACATTGAAAACTCTTTGCAACGTTTCTGAGCACCTTACACTATACTTCCCAGCAAACACTATGACCCAGACACAATGGACTACATTCTGATCCTCCCCAAAGTTCCTGCCTATCCTGACTATGCTATGCTTTTGTACAGGCTGGGCCTCCTATATAGAATGGTCTCTCCCCTCACCTCTGCCATTCTATTTCTCTTGATTACTTTCAGACTAAGTTCCTACTTAATAAGGAGGTCTTCTCTGACTTCCCACTTTTTTTCCCCTTGTACTCTGAAATTTATTCCTATCTACTCTGTATAGCTCTGTGTAATTAGTGTGACTAACCAATCCTCTGATTTCATCATGCTATTGAATTCTTATTGGGTATTTCCATCATACTTGAACCAATGACCATATTTAGCATTAATTATATTTTCAAGTAATATGAATTAAAACACATGCACCCACTTCAGGGAGGTTACAGTAATTGGGACACAACTTCAGATAGTTTGTAGGTTCCTAGTAATTTAAGTATCCTCTGTCCCCAACCTTAACAAATTGAATGTGTGCTCCTTGAGGGAAGAGTCTTTTAAGGCCCCTTTGTGTGCTCTACACTTACAACAATATGCCCCACAGTAAGCTTTTAAAAAATGGGAAGCCAGAGTCAAAATGGCAGAGTAGAAGCAGGGAAAGGTCTAAACCACCAGGAGAATTCTTTTTAACCAATCTTAAAAATAATGCTATACAATGAATATTAAAATGAACGAACCAACAGGGAGATGGAGTGACACAATGTTCATTCAGAGAACAACTTGAAAAGTAGGCAGAGGGTGAGGAGGGAGAACCATCAACAGGAGGCTACAACAAGGAGTAAGGAGCAAGTTAGCAGTAACTCCTCCCCCCCCCACACACATATCATATCTACTGTTCCAGGTCCTGAACCTGGATCTGAGCAAACATCTAGACTCTGAGGCTGTGCCTAAGTGAACAGCAAGTGCAACCCAACACATACTCCATTAGTTTGAGCAAACCTGCACTAAGGTCTCAAATTCCAGCATGAGGCAGTGTGTGATGTTCTCCTAATCTGTGTAAGCCCAGAGTGAGACCAAGTGTCTCAGCAAAAGTTGGTAGTGAGGACCTGAATTCGAGTTTGAGGCATTCTGTGCTGCACTCCAGGCCTGTGTAAACCCAAATCTATGCCCCTAGACTTCTAGTGAAGAGAGTCTCCAGGGAGTCTAAACTTAGGTAGTCCTTACAAAAGCTCAATGTTGATCCCTAGGGCAAGGAACTCTACAGTAGGCCTGCCCTGATCAAGCCCAGAAAAAATCCAAAAGCTCCCCCACAAGACAAAGTTTAGACTTTGAGACCTCAGAAGTCTCAGGAGCAGTGGAAGGTGAAAGCTGAAACTTGCAGAAACCCAGAAATAAGACTAAATGTAGCATCAAGGAAGAGCAGAAATTTAAGAAAATGTCCTATTCTTCCTGAGAATAGAGACTACCTTTAACATAAAAGTGAAGAGTCAAGAAAAAGGCTGGGGAAATAACTAAACATAAAAGAAAAATGCCTAAGCATAGGAAAAAAATATGGAGACAAAGAGAAAGGTATATAAGATTTAAATTCATGCTCAATACTTCAAGTATTATTTTATAAAGTTTATTATGAAGTTTTATTATAGTTCATTATATTATTAATAATATTATAAATATTATCTAATAATATTTATTAAGTTTGTTATCATGGGGTTTATTAACCCTATGGGTTTGCTTCCTCCTTTGGCATGGGACTATAACAGCACTAAAAGGCAAGTCTTTCATATGTCTGATCCATTTTAATGTGGAGGCAAGGACAAAACAGAACCGCATGACTAAGTTTTTTCTACCTCCTCAACAATCCCCACTCCACCAAACCAGAGACAGGAAGGAAAGAGAGCAAGAGATGGAACTCCACCCAATTTGTATTCTGTCTATGCCAGCATATAAAGATAGGAAGTGAGTAGAGTACTGGGAATCATAGTTTTGCTCAGGATCATAGTCTTTAGGGTAATATATTCTTATTGCACAATACCCCTGAGATCCTTTGGGAGACTAGTCTCCCCACTGGATCATGTAAACATAATCAACTTATAAAATACAATGATTTGGGGATAAAAGGGAAAGAGAACAAAACTAATGGTTGCTAGGCACGTTGACAAAAAGCCAATTATGGGCAGTCCCCTTTTGCCTAAGAGTATACATACAAAATAAATGTATTACAACTGCTCACAGTTCAATGAATTATACCCTATTATTCATTCTGGGTCTTCTGATGCTATGGAGGTTTCTTCAGGCATCTTCATGGGACCTTCTTCAAACAATTAATCTTCTATCTTCAAAGAGTTATCTAGCTTCTTTTCCTGAAATGTTTCTTCCTTAAAAGACTTTTTAGTTTTATGACAATTATACAATCCCTATAACAATTATGCAATTCCTCCTGAGGAGGGTGTTGATCAACACTTGGATCCACTCTAGTAGCCACTGAAGCTCATGACTTTCAATTTGGCTCAAATATGCCCTCTTGGGGGCCATTTAGGAGTATCGTGCTCCTTAGGAAAATTTTTATAAGAACCCATCATGGGGTAACCAACCCCATGGGTTTGCTCCCTCCTTTGGCATGGGACAATACAGCACTAAAAGGCATGTCCTTCATATGTCTGATCCATTTTAAGGTGGAGGCAAGGAGTAGTGTCATAGAATTTCACTTCAGCTACTAAATGGACTCTTACCTCTTGTTATAAACAACTCAAAGTACTTTTACAATGGTATCTTCTCCAGTTTAGTTATATGGGAAAGGTATAAATAAACACAATGTAACAGAATATATAGCTAATTATTAAAACACAGTAACTTAAAGTGACATAGTGTAACAGAACTTAACAAACAATATAAAATCTTAAACCAAAAAGCAGCAGATAAAATATATGTGACAGGATAAAGGTACTGAATTCAAGATTTCTTTTTTCCAATTCCGATACAAAGACTTCTATAAAACAATGGAGTCTGACAAGGCTTAAAATCCACCTCTAGGCTTTTTAAGGTTCCTTCCCCTCCCCAATGTCATCATCTATCTTGGTTCCTTTTGGTCACACCTCTGGTATCTCCCATATTTAGAGAGAATTCCAAACTGAACATAATGTGGAGGAATGCCATATTGGATGTATTGTAGAGACTGGGCAGGCCAGAATGGGAAGGGGGTGTAGAGAGATGAATTTCTCCCCTGAATCTCAGGATTATTTAAGCTAATTGCAAGGACCAGAGCACCCAGGAACGGCAGGAAGAGAAAACATCCTAAAACTTTGGTAATACACTGCTCTTTCATAGGTCATGCTTGCAATTCTACTTCCTGTTTAGAAGAGTAACCTTCCTTTTTCCCCTAGGGGTAAAACCACCAGGGAGCAGTTTGCTTTCCCTGCCACATGGACAGGGAGTTAAGTAGGTATAAGCTCTCCTCAGGTAAAAATCATCTAGGAGGCTAATTATGGTCTAAGGGAAACACACCCAAGCTTCCAAGGCAAGTAGTGGGCAAGCACTCAGGTGTTGGCAATGTAAGGGAAAGAGGGATTTATACTTTCCCATTTTCCAGAGAGTGGCTCCAAAATCTCCCAGCTTGTTAGCAGCAATCAGTAGCAGTAAAAGCAATCATTACCAGTAGGAGTAGGAGTAGGAGCAGCAGCAGGAGGCAGAATAGGCAGCAACAGCCAGCAACAGCAGCAATGCCAGGAAAACTCTGAAGAGGGTTCCCTGAAGGTGGGGAAGGAGAAATGTGGTCTCTTTTCAAACTAATCTATTCAGAGAGAATTAAGGGTTATGAAATCTCTTCATATTTGTCATAAATGTAAGATTTTAATTAATGTCCATTATTTTAAGTATTATTTTATAAAGTTTATTATCTGACAAAACAGAACCATGTGACTAAGTTTTTCTATCTGTTAAAAAATCCCCACTCCACCAAACCAGAGACAGGAAGGAAGGAGAGCAAGAGATGGAAATCCACACAATTTATATCCTGTTTATGTCAGCACATAAAGAAAGGTAGTGGAGTGATGGGAATCATAATTTGTCTGGAGATTATAGCTTTGTTGGGGTTCATAGTTTTTAGTATAACAGATTCTAATTACATAGGTATAGACACAGAGGTAGACAGTGAAAGCAAAGCAAATATACAAAACTTCAAAGAAAAATATGAATTGGTCTCAGATTCTGGAGAGCTAAAAATGGATTTCAAAAATCAATTAAGAGGGGCAGAGGAAAAAATGGATAAGACATGTAAAAGCAATGGGAGAAAAATAGGGCCAAATGAAAAAGTAGGTTCAAAAGCTCATGGAAAAAAATCATTTCTTAAAAATTAAAATTGGACATCTAAAAGACAATTACTTCATGACACATAAAGAAACAATAAAATAAAACCAAAAGAATAAAATGCAGGAGAAATAATCTTATTGAACAACTAACTGACCTGGAAAATAGATCCAGGAGAAACATTTTGAGAGTTCTTAAACTACCTGAAAGCCATGATAAAAAATGCCTCGATATTATAATATAAGACATGATCAAAGAAAACTGTCCTGATGTTCTTAAATAAGAGAATGCCATAGAAATTACAAGAATCCACAGAAAACCTCCAGAAAGAAATCTCCAAATGACAAGTTCCAGTAGTATTATGGCTAATTGTAAGAGTCCTCAATTCCAAGAGAAAATACTGCAAGCAACCAGAAAGAAACAATGAAAATGTCATGGAGCTATAGTCAGGGATTTAGCAGCCTCTACATTAAAGGATTGGAAGGTATGAGATATGATATTCTGGAAGGCAAAGGATCTAGGTTTATAGAAGCACCTCTCCAGGTAAATGAATATATTTTCTTTCAGGGGAAAAATGGTCATTCAGTAAAAAAAAATTTCAAAACATTCCTGATGAAAAGATTAGACCTAAACAGAAAATATGTTCAAACATAAGACCCAAGATAAGCATAAAAAGATAAATAAGAAAGAGAAAATGTAAATGACTCAACAAAGTTAAATTGTATGTATTCCTCTGTAATAATTAAAATAGTGGAAGAGTTAAATTGTGGCAGATACAAGAGTGAATGGTTTAAATTGTGACTGCAGAAAATATGGTTTCAAGACAGAGTCTTGTTTTAAATCAAATATAAGGTGGTCACCAGGGAAAAATTCCCAATTATTAAACATACCCAAGTCAACTGGGTTTTATAGAGATTTTAATTCATACAAATGAGGAATTAAAGAAAGAGAGAAAGAGTAAGAGAGGAATAAGTATGAAGGGTCTAGACCTGAGTCTTAAGAGAGAGAGATCAGACTTCCGGTCAAGATGGTGGCTTAGAGAAAGCTAAAGTTCAGCTCTCCGGAAACCCTTCCCTACCGAACTCAAACTATATGCTCCTAGGGCATCGAAATTCAAAACAAACAACAGCATAGACCCTGGGAATACTCCTCCTGGACCTGGATCAAAAGGTACGCCCCCCCCCAAAAGCCAGAACCCGAGATCACTCGGATCTAAGGGACAGGCAGAAGGAAGGTCCCAGGACCCATCCCCCCAACCCAGAGCACTGAGTCCGAGGCAGCAGAGGGAACCTCAGA
This sequence comes from Monodelphis domestica, assembly GCF_027887165.1. NCBI lineage: Eukaryota > Metazoa > Chordata > Mammalia > Didelphimorphia > Didelphidae > Monodelphis > Monodelphis domestica. The sequence goes on from NC_077231.1 coordinate 321,865,873, forward strand.
GCCTCAGGGCCGGCTATTCTGAAGGCCGCTTCCTGAAAACAACCTGACTCAGACGAGGGGGCACCCAACACAGACAGCAGGGAAACAGAGAGAGATGGGGGGAGCTTGTAACCCCCTGGCTGGATCCTTCCATCCGAGTCTCAGGGAAGGTCCCTGCCTCAGGGCATACTCAGTTCAACCCAGGGAAAGCTAATCCTATCAGGAGCCCTCTGAGCTCCAGGAAGCCGCGGACCCTCCCCCCTCAGAGTACTGGCTCTTCTGGCTGGCTAAGGCACAGAAACAAACACCCCAGGGAAAGAGCCAAGCCAGGCTCAGAGCGTGGAAGTAAGGCAACTGAGAAGCATCGGGAGGGAACTGAGGAGGGCAGTAACACAGAAACACCAGCAATTCCTTGCTTCCCTTGGAAGACAGAACAACAACTGCATAGAATGGACAATCTGCCTAGGGCTAAAACCTCTGAACACCAGGCAGAGATAAGAAAAGCTAGTCCTCCCCACTCATATAGAGATGGCAAACTCCACAGAAGCACAAAAGCCCCCAAATTCCAAGAAAAACAAGAAGAAGGGGGCGACTTTGGACACTTTTTTTGGAGCAAAAATACAAAACACAGAGGAGATAGAAGAGGAAACACAAGCAAATGCTCCAAAACCTTCCAAAGGAAATGGAAACTCTCCACAAACTCATGAAGAATCTAAATCGGAAAGGATCAAAAAGATGGAAATCTTCTGGGAGGAAAAGTGGGAAATAATGCAAAAGAAATTCACACATCTACAAAACCTGTTTGACCAAAGTGAAAAGGAAAACCAGGCTTTAAAGGTCAGAATTAGGCAACTCGAAGACAATGAGCACGAATTAATAAAGCAAAACCAAAAGACCAAGAAATTAGAAGAGAACATAAAATATCTCACTGACAAGGTCATAGACTTGGAAAATAGAGAGAGAAGAGACAATTTAAGAATAATTGGACTACCAGAAAATCCAGAAATAAACAGCAAACTCGACATCATAATACAAGATATAATCAAAGAAAATTGCCCAGAGATCCTAGAACAAGAGGGCATTACAGGCATTGAAAGAGTTCACAGAACACCCTCTACACTAAATCCCCAAAAGACAACTCCCAGGAATGTAATTGCCAAATTCCAAAGCTTTCAAGCAAAAGAAACAATCTTACAAGAAGCCAGAAAAAGACAATTTAGATATAAAGGAATGCCAATCAGGGTCACACAAGACCTTGCAAGTTCCACTCTGAATGACCATAAGGCATGGAACATAATTTTCAGAAAGGCAAGAGAGCTGGGTCTTCAACCAAGAATCAGCTATCCAGCAAAACTGACTATATACTTCCAAGGGAAAGTATGGGTATTCAACAAAATAGATTTCCAAGTATTTGGGCAAAGAAAAGACCAGAGCTCTGTGGAAAGTTCGATATTGAAAAACAAAGAGCATGGAATACCTGAAAAGGTAAATATGAAGAAAAGGGAAAAGGAGAAAAATGTTATCTTTTTATTTTACCCAAACTCTCTTCTATAAGGACTACATTTATATCAATCTATGTATACTAACATGTGGGGAAAATGTAATGTGTAAATAGGGGGAAAAGAAAGACCAAATAGAATAATTTTTCTCACACAAAGATTCACACGGGAAGGTGAGGGGAAGAAAACTCCTATAAGAAGGAGAGGAAGAGAGTTTTTACTTAAACCTTACTCTCAAGGAAATCAAATCTGAGAGGGAAGAACATCCAGATCCATTGGGATCTTGAATTGTATCTTACCCAACAAGGGAAGGGAGAAGGGAAAACCAAGGGGGAGGGGGAGGGAACACAAAAAAAGGAGGGAAGAAGAGGGGGGAGGGGGAGGGAACAAAAAGGGAGGGACTAAAAAGGGAAACATATCAAGGGAGGGGACAAGGGGGACTGATTTAAAGTAAATTACTGGACTAAAAGGTAGAACTGAAGAAGAAAGGTTAGAATTAGGGAAGGATATCAAAATGCCAGGGAGTCCACCAGTGACAGTCATAACTTTGACCATGAATGGGATGAACTCACCCATAAAATGTAGATGAATAGCAGAATGGATTAGAATCCAAAACCCTACCATATGTTGTCTTCAAGAAACACACATGAGGCGGGTAGACACCCACAAGGTCAGAATAAAAGGATGGAGTAAGACCTTCTGGGCGTCAATTGACAGAAAGAAGGCAGGAGTGGCAATCATAATATCTGATAAAGCCAAAGCAAAAATAGACCTGATCAAAAGGGATAGGGAAGGTAATTATATTTTGTTAAAAGGGACTTTAGATAATGAGGAAATATCACTAATCAACATGTATGCACCAAATAATATAGCACCCAAATTTCTAATGGAGAAACTAGGAGAATTGAAGGAAGAAATAGACAGTAAAACCATATTAGTGGGAGACTTAAACCAACCATTATCAAATTTAGATAAATCAAATAAAAAATAAATAAGAAAGAGGTAAAAGAAGTGAATGAAATCTTAGAAAAATTAGAATTAATAGACATATGGAGAAAAATAAATAGGGATAAAAAGGAATACACCTTCTTCTCAGCACCACATGGCACATTCACAAAGATTGACCATACATTAGGTCACAGAAACATGGCACACAAATGCAGAAAAGCAGAAATAATAAATGCAGCCTTTTCAGATCACAAGGCAATAAAAATAATGATCAGTAATGGTACATGGAAGACCAAATAAAAAACTAATTGGAAATTAAACAATATGACACTCCAAAATCGTTTAGTTAGAAAAGAAATCATAGAAACAATAATTTCATCGAGGAAAATGACAATGGCGAGACATCCTTTCAAACCTTTTGGGATTCAGCCAAAGCAGTAATCAGAGGTAAATTCATATCCCTGAATGCTTATATTAACAAAGTAGGGAGAGCAGAGATCAATCAATTGGAAATGCAAATAAAAAACTAGAAAGCGATCAAATTAAAAACCCCCAGCAGAAAACCAAACTAGAAATCCTAAAAATTAAGGGAGAAATTAATAAAATCGAAAGTGATAGAACTATTGATTTAATAAATAAGACAAGAAGCTGGTACTTTGAAAAAACAAACAAAATAGGCAAAGTACTGGTCAATCTAATTAAAAAAAGGAAGGAAGAAAAGCAAATTAACAGCATCAAATATGAAAAGGGGGACATCACCTCCGATAAAGAGGAAATTAAGGCAATCATTAAAAACTACTTTGCCCAATTATATGGCAATAAATACACCAATTTAGGTGATATGGATGAATATATACAAAAATACAAACTGCCTAAATTAACAGAAGTAGAAATAGAATTCTTAAATAATCCCATATCAGAAAATGAAATCCAACAAGCCATCAAAGAACTTCCTAAGAAAAAATCCCCAGGGCCTGATGGATTCAACAGTGAATTCTATCAACCATTCAGAGAATAGTTAATCCCAATACTATACAAACTATTTGACATAATAAGCAAAGAGGGAGTTCTACCAAACTCTTTTTATGACACAAACATGGTACTGATTCCAAAACCAGGCAGGTCAAAAACAGAGAAAGAAAGCTATAGATCAATCTCCCTAATGAATATAGATGCAAAAATCTTAAATAGGATACTAGCAAAAAGACTCCAGCAAGTGATCAGAAGGATCATTCACCATGATCAAGTAGGATTTATACCAGGGATGCAGGGCTGGTTCAACATTAGGAAAACCATCCACATAATTGACCACATCAACAAGCAAACCAACAAGAACCACATGATTATCTCAATAAATGCAGAAAAAGCCTTTGATAAAATACAACACCCATTACTACTAAAAACACTAGAAAGCATAGGAATAGAAGGGTCATCCCTAAAAATAATAAGCAGTATATATCTAAAACCATCAGCTAATATCATCTGCAATGGGGATAAACTAGATGCATTCCCAATAAGAGCAGGAGTGAAACAAGGACGCCCATTATCACCTCTATTATTTGACATGGTACTAGAAACACTAGCAGTAGCAATTAGAGAAGATAAAGGAATTGAAGGCATCAAAATAGGCAAGGAGGAGACCAAGCTATCACTCTTTGCAGATGACATGATGGTCTACTTATAGAATCCTAGAGATTCAACCAAAAAGCTAATTGAAATAATCAACAACTTTAACAATGTTGCAGGATACAAAATAAACCCACATAAGTCATCAGCATTTCTATATAATTCCAACACAGCTCAGCAGCAAGAACTAGAAAGAGAAATCCCATTCAAAATCACCTTAGACAAAATAAAATACCTAGGAATCTACCTCCCGAGACAAACAAGGAACTATATGAATACAACTACAAAACACTCTCCACACAACTAAAACTAGACTTGAGCAATTGGAAAAACATTAACTGCCAATGGATAGGACGAGCCAATATAATAAAAATGACCATCCTACCCAAACTTATTCATCTATTTAGTGCCATACCCATTTAACTCCCAAAAAAGTTCTTTACTGATTTAGAAAAAAACATAACAAAGTTCATTTGGAATAACAAAAGATCAGGGATATCCAGGGAAATAATGAAAAAAAAAACCCAAATGATGGGGGCCTTGCAGTCCCAGACCTTAAACTATATTACAAAGCAGCAGTCATCAAAACAATTTGGTACTGGCTAAGAGACAGAAAGAGGATCAGTGGAATAGACTGGGGGAAAGCGACCTCAGCAAGACAGTATAAGATAAACCCAATAATCCCAGCTTTTGGGACAAAAATGCACTATTCGATAAAAACTGCTGGGAAAACTGGAAGACAGTGTGGGAGAGATTAGGTTTGGATCAACATCTCACACCCTACACCAAGATAAATTCAAAATGGGTGAATGACTTGAACATAAAGAAGGAAACTATAAGTAAATTAGCCAAACACAGAATAGCACACATGTCAGACCTTTTGGAAGGGAAAGACTTTAAAACCAAGCAAGACATAGAAAGAGTCACAAAATGTAAAATAAATAATTTTGACTACATCAAATTAAAAAGCTTTTGTACAAACAAAACCAATGTAACTAAAATCAGAAGGGAAACAACAAATTGGGAAAAAATCTTCATAGAAACCTCTGACAAAGGTTTAATTACTCAAATTTATAAAGAGCTAAATCAATGGTACAAAAAACCAAGCCATTCTCCAATTGATAAATGGGCAAGGGACATGGATAGGCAGTTTTCAGTCAAAGAAATCAAAACTATTAATAAGCACATGAAAAAGTGCTCTACATCTCTTATAATCAGAGAGATGCAAATCAAAACAACTCTGAGGTATCACCTCACACCTAGCAGATTGGCTAACATGATAACAAAGGAAAATAATGAATGCTGGAGGGGATGTGGCAAAGTAGGGACATTAATTCATTGCTGGTGGAGTTGTGAACTAATCCAACCATTCTGGAGGACAGGAACTATGCCCAAAGGGTGACAAAAGAATGTCTACCCTTTGATCCAGCCATAGCACTGCTGGGTCTGTACCCCAAAGAGATAATGGAGAAAAAGACATACAAGAATATTCATAGCTGCGCTCTTTGTGGTGGCCACAAATTGGAAAACGAGGGGATGCCCATCAATTGGGAAATGGCTGAACAAATCGTGGTATATATTGGTGATGGAATATTATTGTGCAAAAAGTAATAATAAAGTGGAGGAATTCCATGGAGACTAGAACGACCACCAGGAAGTGATGCAGAGCGAGAGGAACAGAACCAGGAGAACATTGTACACAGAGACTAATACACTGTGGTATAATCGAACGTAATGGACTTCTCCATTAGTGGTGGTGTAATGTCCCTGAACAATCTGCAGGGATCTAGGAGAAAAAACACTATCCATAAGCAGAGGACAAACTGTGGGAGTAGAAACACCGAGGAAAAGCAACTGCCTGACTACAGTGGTTGAGGGGACATGACAGAGGAGAGACTCTAAACGAACACTCTAATGCAAATATTAACAACATGGCAATGGGTTCGAATAAAGAACACATGTGATACCCAATGGAATCACGCGTCGGCTATGGGGGGGTGGGGGTAGGAAAAGAAAATGATCTTTGTCTTTAATGAATAATGCTTGGAAATGATCAAATAAAATATTATAAAATTAAAAAAAAATAAGAGAGAGAGAGATCAGTCAGTCCTTAATCACTCACCACAAGATCTGTTCAAGCAAGAATATAGACACCAGTTCAGCCAGCCATGCTTCTCCAGGGAGAGATTCCTCTAACTGACACCAGCTCAATCCTGAATCTGAATCTGAATCTCAATGTCTGAATGTATCTGAGCTCCTATTTAAAGTGAATTTTCTATGTCACCACCCCTAAGTTCTTCCATCTACCAATCACAGTAGACGTTTTTCAAAGGACAGACCATTCTTAATTCACACCTAAGAAGTCTTAATTTTTTTATTAAGTTCATGCCAGAAAACTTCTGAGTAAGTTTCTCACCTCTTTGCTCCTTGTAAGTTCACAAGTTGCCTGACCTTTATAGGTACTTAGTACTTTTGTATTAGTTCTAAAAATAGACATAGCTTAAGACCTTTTTCCCTTATTATAAGTATAGGTTTAAGTACTTTTCATTGTTCAGCAAAGAGTTTACAACTTTATCTTCCCCTAAAGCATGCTTAAGTAGGGGTGGAGTAGAGGTCTTCACATTCCTGATCTAAGTAGATAGAAGTCTCACATTCCTGATCTAAGTTCCTTCATTGTTTAAAATGGGGAATGGTCTTAACCCAACCTTATGAGGTAGGGTCTGAGAATTTTTAAGGTTCACACCTCCATGGAAAGAGGATATTTGTAATTCTTTTAAAAATTATTATAAAAGAGTAGTTAGAAGTAATGGACAGAGGATGTGGAAGTAAGTTAATTAGGATGGCATGATATAAACAAAACAAGGGGTGAAAAGGGATTGCACTGTGAGAAAAAGGAAGGGAGAAATGGAATGGGGTTAATTATTTCACCTAAAGAGTTGTGAAAAAACTATTGCAGTGAAGGGGAGGATGAAGGTGGTGACAGGCGATGCTTAAACCTTACTCTCATTGTGACTGGCTAAGAGAGGGAATAACAACCATACTCATTGGAGTAAATAATCCTATGCTACCCTATAGAAAAGCAGTAGAGGAATAAAACAAGGGCCAGGGAATGGGAATAAGAGGGTGGAACAAAGTGGTGATGAAAAGCAAAAAATAATGGTAAGAGGAAACAGTGTGAATGGAAAAAGATCAATATCAAAAGAGAATAATAAGATGGAGAAGAATACACAGTTGGGAATCACAAATGTGAATGAAAATGGGATGAAATCACTAAATAAAACAAAAAGTGTAGCAAAATGAATTAAAAACCAGAATCCTTTTATAAATTGTTTACAAGAAACATATTTGAGACAGGGTGACATATACAGAGAAAAGTAAGGAACTGGAGGAGAATTTATTGTGCATCATCTGAAGTAAAAAAAAAGGAGCAATTATAATCTCAGACAAAGTTAAAGCAAAAATAGACCTTATTAAAAGGGATAAGGAAGGTTATTTCATGTTTATGAAAGGATAACTACTGTCCTTTAAAAGTAAGAAAACCTTATTGTTAGATATGGATCCAGGAAATAGAAGTTCTTGATTCTTTCTCAGCATATAGGAAGATTTAAACTTCTATGTTTAGATTCACAAATTAATGTTTTTATTAAACTACATTTACAGCATATTGAGCCCAACATGTATTTTGAATTGAGTGATGATATAATTAATGACAGGATGTGGAGAATTGTGAGTATGTGCTCATGTGTTAATGATGGGTAAATAAGGGTTAAATTATGGGTGAGTTTTCATATAAAAAATGAAATGTCATTATAAAACATATATGCACCAAATGGTATAGCCAGTAATTTTTTTTAAACCTTACCTTGGAATACTGTGTGTTGGTTCCAAGGCAGAAGAATGGTAAGGGCTAGGCAATGGGGGTCAAGTGACTTGCTGAGGGTCACACAACTAGGAAGTGTCTGAGGCCAGATTTGAACCCAGGACCTCCTGTCTCTAGGTCTGGCTCTCAATCCACTGAGCCACCCACCTGCCCACTAGCCACTAAGTTTTTAAAGGAGAAATTCAATGAACTTCAGGAGGAAATAAAGAGAAAAATTGTAGTAGTTGGGAACCTCAACTTCTTCCTTTCAGATAGAAATAAATTAAAACAAGAAATAAATAAAGGAATTGAAAGAAATCTTAGTAAAGTTAAAACTCATAGATCACTGCAGAGAAATGAATGGGAATAGAAAGGAATTTTCATTATTATAAGCAGCATATAGCTTCTGCATAAAAATTGACTATTAGAGCATAAAAACTTTACAAACAAATGCAGAAAAGCATAAATAATAAATGTATCATTTTTAGATCACGATGCAATAAAAATCATAATAAATAAAACTCCATGGAAAGGCAAATCAAAAAGCTGAAAATGAAATAATCTAATGCTAAAAAGGGGTGGGTCACAGAACAAATTATAGAAACAAGCAATAATTTTCTTAATAATAATAACAATAAAGAGAAAGCATCAAAATTTAAGGAATACAGCCAAAGCAATACTCAGGCAAAAAATTATATAATTAAATACTTACATCAATACAATAGAAAAATATATATCAATGAATTAGGCACACAACTAAGAAATTAAGGATAATTAATTAATTAAAAATTAAAAATCCTCAATTAAGGACTATATTGGAAATCCTAAAAATTAAAGGAGAAATTCATAAATCTGAAAGTAAGAACCATTGAACTAATAAATAAGTGTAGCAGTCAGCTTATGGGAAAAAACAAATAAAATAAAGCATTGGTTAATTTTATTACAAAATGGAAAGAAGAAAATCAAATAGTATCAAAAATGAAAAGGGTGAAATCACCACCAATGAAGAAAAATTAAAACAATTATAAGGAGCTATTTTGCCCAATTATATGTCAATACATCTGACAATGTGAGTGAAATGGATACATAATTACCAAAGTACAAATAATTTCCCAGATTAACAAAAGAGGAAATAGAATACTTAAATAATCCCATCTCAGAAAAAGACATTGAACAAGCCATCAATGAAGTCCCTAAGAAAAAATCCCCAGAGTGAGATTGATTCACAAGTGAATTCTATCAATCATTTAAGGGACAATTATCAATATTACATAAGTATTTGGGAAAATATTAAGAGGAGTCCTACCAAATCCTTTTTTTGAAAGAAATATGGTACTCTTACTTAAGCCAGGAAGAGCAAAAACAAAGAATTAAATTTGTAGGCCAATTTCATTAATGAATAGAGTTACAAAAATTTTTAAGTAAGATATTAACAAGGACAATACAGTAATATTTTACCAGGTACTGGTAAAATTTTACACTCACTGTGACCAGGTGAGTATTTTATGCCAGGAATTCAGGGCTGCTTTAATATTAGTAAAACTATCAGCATAATTTACCATTTCAATAACCAAACTAACAGAAATCACATAATTATCTCAAAAGATGTAGAAAAAGCCTTCAATAAAATACAACACCCATTCCTCTTACAAATGAACCAAAACACTAGGAAGCACTTCAATAAAAGAGTCATTCTTAAAAATAAGTAATATATCTACATATAAAACTTTCAGTAAGTATCATCTCATCTGAATTGGAAACAAAAGTTAGAAGACTTTCTAATGAGATCAGGAGTGAAACAATAATGCCCATTATCACCACTATTATTTAATATTATATTAGAAATATTAGCTTTAGCAATGAGGAAAGCAAAAGACATTGAAGAAATTAAAGTAGGCAATGAGGAAACGAAACTATCACTGTTTGCAGGTGATATAATGGTATACTAGGAGAATTCTAGAGAATCAACTAAAAAACTAGTTGAAATAATAACTTTAGTAAAGTTGTAGGATATAAAATAAATCCACCCAAATCATCAGCATTTCTATATATTAGAACAAAGTCATAGAGAAATTACATTTAAAATTACTTGAAACAATAAAAATATCTGGGACTCTCCTTGCCAAGGTAAACACAGAAATTATATAAACACAATTATAAAACACTTTTCACACAAATAAAGTCAGATCAAAATAATTAGAAAAATTTTAATTGCTCATGGGTAGGTCAATAAATATGTATATATTTACATATATAATATAATCATATAAAATTTACATTTATATAATATAATTGTATATAATAAATAGGATAATACATGATAATAGGTGATCTTCATTATTAAAACTCCTCAGAGACCTTTATATTCTTTGTTTTCCTGCCATATGGCAATACTGGTAGAATGTAAGCAAGTGGCCCTCCCCCCATAGCCTAAATGATGGTTTGCGTGTGAGTTTGGGAGAGGAAAATGAAAAACCCGTCTGGAAAAACAATCACTTCCTCCCTCTTCTGACTGACCTGTGGAATATGGATCCTGTTACCCAGGACCCATCGTACACGTTCTCTTCCCATTGGATAGTTCCTATCCATGACCACCTTTATTTCCACCACAGCGTACACCTTTCACTGTGCCTACTAGGCAGGATAGGGAAAAGAGAAGATGACACCATGCATCCTGAAGTCTGAGGCTTATCCCAGACAATAAAAATTTCACTTTGGTTCATTTTTATCTCTGCAAAGCAAGAACTTTAGTAATGTCTTTGGAGAAATTTGTGAAAAAAAATACCCATAAATGAAAATCTCAAGACATTTTTTTTCATTTTCTCAAGCTCAGATCACTCAGTTGGTAGAAAGGTTGGCACTTTGGGGTACCAGAACTTGAATGTTCATCTATTCTATGTAGATGCTTGCTAATAGTCAAGACTGTTACTCTGAGGTTTGCAAATAAGCAAAGCACAGATAAAGAAAATGTATTTATCTAGCCATCCAAATGAATTCTAACTAGTTAAACAGAAATTAGACAGGTAATAACCCTATAAAAGAGAAAAAGCTTTGAAATAATCCTTTGTCCTCCTTATGCAGATAGGAGGGAAGATGGAAGAGGGTTCTTCCCTTAACATTATTTCTTTTCACAAATGTAAAGTCAGGACCCGCTGGTTCTATTGTTGCACTGAACATGAAGTTTGCCATTACAACTAAAGCTCCATCAGGACCCCCATTGCCTCCTGAGCCCAGGGCGTAGGTAGGGACAGAAGAGATGAGGGCTGCTCAGTCCTCATCATCCCAGTACTTTGGTTTCTGTAAGAGCTATGGCTCCATTGCCTCAAGTATTCTAAATGCACCCGCATTCTACTACTTCTGGAAACACCAACTCCTTCTATTGTCACAAACTTGTCTCAAACTCTGCTAGTTTTCAGATAAAGAAATCAAAACTATCAATAAACACATGAAAAAGTAATCTAAATGCCTCATAATTAGAGAAATGCAAAACAAAACAACTCTGAGTTACCACCTCACATGTAGCATTGGCCAATATGACAGTAAAGGAAAGTAATTAATGTTGTTGGGGTTGTGGCAAAATTGGAACACTAATGCATTACTGGTGGAGTTGTTAATTGATCCAACCATTTTGGAAGGCAATTTGGAACGATGCCCAAAGGGCTTTAAAAGAATGCCTGCCCTTTGATCCAGAAATACAACTACGAGGTTTATATGCTAAAGAGATAATAATTTAAAATGTTTGTACAAAAATATTTAAAGCTGCACTCTTTGGGGTGGTCAAAAAATTTGGAAAATGAGGGAGTGTCCCTTGATTGGGAAATGGTTGAACAAGCTGTGATATCTCTTGGTGATGGAATCCTATTGTGCTCAAAGGAATGATGAACTGGAGGGATTCCATGTGAACTGGGACGACCTCCAGGAACTGATGCAGAGTGAAAGGAGCAGAACCAGGAGAACACTGTACACAGAAAGTGAAACATTGTATAACAATACAAGACAATCCCAAGGGACTCATGAGAAGGAACTGTGGGAGTAGAAACACAGAGGAAAAACATTTTTACATGGATATATGATTTGGGGTTTTAGTTTTTAAAAAGATTGCTTTATTGCAAAACTGAATAATATGGTAATAGGCATAAGTGATAACATTTGTATGTATAACCCAGTGGAAGTTCTTATTGGATCCGGGAGGCGGAAGGGAAGAGGGGAGGGAAAGAAAATGAACTATGTAAACATGAAAATATATTTTAAAAATAAATAAATAATTAATTAAAAAAACAAAACCTCTTGCCCCAATGGAAGTCTAATGTTCACCCTCTGCTGGCCCCTTCCTGCTCACATTACAAGAAAATGACTCTCTTTCTGGGACTATATCTCCCAGAAACCTATACAGCCAGGCTCTGTGTGCCTCTCCCTTACTGCAGAGGTACATCTCAAAAGTCAATTACGTCAGCATAAATCAAGTCAATCCTTTTACTTTATGGGAAGTTTTCCTACTGTTTTGTTGTGTGGCCTTTTTATTACAAAATCTGTGTGCACATTTCTAACCTGGTCTGTCTGTTTTGGAGGAACATTTATCAATCGTCTCCTATATTTCTGATGAAAAAGATTCCATCTTCTCTAGCTACTTCATGGTGATGAAGGCTGTGCTTCATTCATCTGGAGTGTCTTCTTGGTTTTTTGGAACCTGATATTGCTATTATTATGAAATCACCAAGACCTCTTGGGCCTTGTTGCCTAAAAGATTTAGTGCTTAACTGCAGTGAGTAACTGATTTCCAGAATCCTAATAACATCTATTTCTCTATTCCATAATTTGTTTTTTGTACTTTTCTTCAGCCAGTAAACATTTATTATGTGCCAACTCTGTGTTAGGCACTGTGCTAAGGGTAGAGGATAGAAATACAAAAAGGAAAGAGTCATATCTGACTTCCACATCCATTCAGACATTTTCAATCTTATACCATCATATCTATGAACTCTTTTCCTAGTGAATGGCCTTCTTGTAGTCCCTCATGTAAAACATTCCATCTTCTACTTTCTGTGATTTTGCATAGGCTATTCTCAGACTAGAATGTATTTCTGTCTCTCTTAGAATCCCTTCCTTCCATCAAGGCTCAGCTCAAGGGTCATTTTACTCATCAAACCTCGCCTTTGTTTCTGTCTCTGTCTTTCTCTTTGTCTTTGTGTGTGTCTCTCCTCCATGAAGTTCTTTTCAAAAATATACTTTGCATTTACTCATTATGTCATTGGATCATTGGATCATCCAAATAGGCTATTGAAAGTTACTAGGATAATTTCTTGAGTGCTTGTTTCACAAAAATAAAGCAAACTTGGGTCGTTAGCACCTAGAATTTAATAAAAGTTGGTTGTTTTTAGCCGAATAGTCTATTTGATATGTGCTACCAATTTCTGGCATTAAATTATCAAGCCAATTATGAAGGGATTCATTCTAGAAATTGGAGAGAGGGTGACTGAGGCCAGGGGAGGGAGGACGGAGGCCTGGCCCAGACTGAAGCCAAATGTTCTTTCAGTTCTCAGCTTTGTAATCCTAAAGCTTTCCTTGTGAGTAATATGTGTTTAATTGCTTAATGGATTGGCCTTGGGTATAACCCATGACCCACCGTCATAATCAAAGTCTTTTTTCACTCACTTAGATGGCCAAGTTGTGTTCCGTTAGTCTGGCCTTGGAGAAGCCAGTTTGCCCTGCGTGCCACGATGAGGATACAGAGAGATTTTGGACGGCACTGCCAATAATATTTATTTATTGAGGACTTCATTAGATACATCCCAGACTGTCTTGAAAAATTGTATGAACTTTGGACATCCAATGGACACTTCCAAATATGGGGACTTGAGGGTTTAGCAAAAAAGAATGTCCAGTAACAATGAAATAAAGAGCAATCTTATCCCCAGTCTCCAACTATTTCCTGTTTTCAGACACAAAATTAATGCTCTAAGGAAGTACCAAGACTATGTTAGTAATATGAGCACACAGATCGCCAAGCAATCAATAGCAATTTCCACCAGCAAATGTCAGCCTTTCACGAGCAAGGGTCTTGAACTTGTTAGACACTAAGTAGTTATTGCACTGACTAATATCACTTGGAGAATTTGGTAAATAGTAACAGGCTACCCCTGTGCAGAGCACCAACGTGGCTGAGATCATTTTCATGGCAATGTTTGTGTCATCCTGTAGAATTTGTTTTTATTTGATCATCTTCAGAGAATACAAAATGTCAGAACCATTATTTTCTATTAACAGTATCTGGCTTTGGCATAGACTATAAAATCAATTATTTCTCTTTGTGTGTGTTTGGGTGGGGTTAAAGGATTAAAACTTGGGGGGAAACTCCCCAAATCAGTATTCTTATATTACTAAGTTCCATTCTTAGCATAATTTCCTTTTTAAAGAAGCAAACTTTAGTACCTTTGGCTTTTAAGTTCCACCCACCCACCCACTCAGCCTTGTCACATGAACACTTGTGTGTCTGTCTGGCTCATCACCATTTTAATTGTAAATCCCAGGAAATGCAGAATATGAAAATCAAGTTAGGAAGTGCTCAGTGGATTGCAGAGTACTAAATTCTATTAAATTTCTTTACAAAATAACATTGGGGAATAATCTAATAGAGAATTGAATGCGTGTTATTAGGGATGGCTCAAGGACCAACTCTCTGGTTCCGATTTTGGCCAGAACACGAGTTACACAGAGTTTGTCTTTTGTAACTTGCATTGGTGATTGGCGACCCTGGCTTTACAAAGGGTGACTCCCACCCCACAGGGCAAAGGGGCTTTCCATATAATGACCAACAGTATCATGGCATCAAATGAAAGGCTGATTGATGATGCCAAGCACACTTTTCAGAATTTCTAATGTCGTTGTGAGTCTAGAGGTGATTTGGACATCAGAGAGTACAAGAGATCTGGAAACAGGGATTAAGATCCAAGCAGGAAGATGGCAGATGGCTTTGAGGACACAGTCATGTCCTTGCTCAAGAATTGATCTCTCCTTATTCTTGGCCTAGATTTTGATGAAGCCAGCAAGCTCAGATACCATCAGTCTTTATATGACAATCGATCTGTATGTGGCAATCTGAGACCAGGTCAACATGTCCTCAGGACACCAGCGCTGCCCAGTGCAGCCAAGATTTTCTCATAATTTGGTAGAGAGATGAAATGAAGTAGGAGTTGTGAGAAAAGATACTGAAAGGTGTGAGACCGAAATCGAGCCATCCAGGCTGAAGGACATTCATTCTGGTTCCTGACCAGTAGATGCTGTGGGAAGCTCCTCAACACTTTCCTCCCAAGCTCACCTAAAACAAGGAACCAATCTGAAATCATGAAATGAGCCCGATGACTCTAACTTGACAGCTTTAAGAACTTCATTTCAAACTGAAGATGTCCCAAACAGTCCCCATTATCTTCCTCCCCTCTATTGCCCTGTCAAGCCAGCACTCTAGTACTGGGCATCCTCATTTGTGCCTCACACAGGATTCTAGCTCCCATTTGTATGCATTTGTATGATGTGACCTATCCCTCACATTAGGAATGTCATCCCTCCTTACCTCTACCTCTTGGATTTCTTTGAGATTAAGCTTGAATTTTACTTTCTTCAGGAAGCCTGCTTGAGCTTTTCCTTCTGAGGCTGCCTTTTATCACATATAGCTATTATATATCTTATATGTACCTATTTATTTATTTGTTGCCCCTCCTATTAAACTGTAATCTTCTTGATAGCAGGGACCCTATTTAGCTTTCTTTTTATTCCTAGCATTCAGTGCCTGGCATGTAGTAAGTACAAGGCACCTATCACTGGCTAGGAATCAGAAAGACTCCTTCCCGAGTTCAAATCTACTCCCCGAGATTTACTGATTTTGTGATCCTGGATAAGTCATTTAACTCCATTTGTCTTAGTTTCCTCATTTGAAAAATGACCTGGAGAAGAAAAGAGCAACCCATTCCAGTGTCTCTGCCAAGAAAACCTCCATAAGGGGTCACGGGGAGTTGGAAGAGCCTGAAATGACTAAGCAACACACTTTAATAAGCATTTGTTGACTGACTCATTTTCCAGTTATTTTGATACCTCGTTATCTGTCCATCATATAAATATAGGACTACTTCAACTATGTGTTTGTGGGGGGCCAATCAGTCAGCGATCACCTGCCTGTCTACAAACACATGCCGACATATGTCACATGTTCCCAGCATGTTCCTAAGTGCCATCCCATGGGAGTCCTTTCCGGAAGCTGCCCTCTTGCTGATGCCTCTCAGATTTACTTTGTAACTGGGGTCTGGTTTCTGCTTACTTCTCTGCACATACGTTGCCCCCCAGTAGCATCTCAGGAGGACGGGGGCAGCTCCCCCTTTAGATATCTAGCTTTGGTCCCTCTCAGACAGAAGGAATTGAATAAATGCTCCCTGAGTCAATGAAGATCCCACATGGAAGGAGAAGAACCCTGGAGGGTAATTTCACTGTCTACACTTTGCAGGTAAAATGCATATTTCACAGATTTGTGGGCTCTAAGAAATACTTCATCTTCGATGAACTGGAAAGCCGTTCCCAACTCCATCTCCTGAAACCTCTCTTGCCCCTCTCTCCCTCTCGAGCCCATCTTTCCCCAACCCTCTCTTGGTTTTCCTAACTCTAAAATGGTATTTACCAACCTCTTAGGTAGGATATAAAGATTAATTAGTTAAGATTGCAAAGTGCTTTAAGGATGAAGCATTCTATGAGCTAATAGGATAAATATTAATAATATCCTGTTCAAAGTGTACAGACAGCCAGAGGAAGGTAAGTAAGAAAAATAAATTGCCGAGTCCAGGAGAAAGTGGAGATTCACTAATGGCCCTGAAAGTTCGTTCATACTGGGAGTCGTTGAGCATCATGTATAATGTAACACCCCCTCATCTCCAATAGGTTTAATTGCTATGAGGAACTGATCTTCAAAGCCTTTCCTGACAGGCTTCTGGATGGTCCTAATGATTGCCAAATGGTGCCCAAGACCAGCATTATCCCCGCATGGACATTAAATTGTATCGACCCCCTTCAAAAGGCCCATCACTCACCAGATCCCTTCAAGGAATTCATGATATAATTAACATTAATTAACTTTACAGAAACCCCTCAAACTTTATCCTGTTTCAAGGAGGTTTCAGGCCCAGGGAGAGGTAAAGAATCACAAATAAAATGAGTCATTGTAGGTCTCTGGTCCTGAGAAGCATCAATCAGTGCCCAGTGAGCTGGTTCCAAATATTACCAGCTCTCCTTGATGACAGGTAGACCACGTCACGTATCTCCAGCATAAAAAGGCATTTTAGGACATTTCATGGGAGGACGGAAACGAGGCATTTATCTCTACCTCACATCCATGGAAGTTTATGTGTCCTGGCAAGACTTGATTCTCTTCACTCTCCTTGGGCATCCTTCTCCTTGTGACTTTCCTTTCCTTACCAATATCAGAGACACTGAGGTTGATCACTCTTCACAAGGCCACAATACTATCTACTTCCTTTATCTTGGAGGGAGTGTATTCACTTTCTACCTTCATCCACCTTTCTTTAATATTCTTCTTTGTCCACTGGGTGTCTGGCATTTATGGGCATTCTTGCTATTCACTACGATTGGAGAATTCTTCATTTCTCTTTAATTTTCAGCCGAACCACTCAATTTCCTATGCCCTAAATTTTCTAACCTCTACTTCTTTATAAAGGTGGCATCTGTTGCTGTGAAATGTCCTTTGTCATCACTTCCATCATATGAAATCTCCAGGTTCTTTGAAGGATTAGCTCAAATATGACCACAAGTAAGAAGCCTTTCCTGATTTTTTCCATTTTATGATTGCTCTCTTTCTCTTCCTCAGATGATTCTGTCTATGCTGAGTTTCTGAGATTCTTTATCTTTCTCCTCTTCCCCAATAGAAAAGAAGCAACTTGAGGGCAAGATCTGTTTTTTATTTGTCTAAGTCTAGAACATGTCTTTGAACATAGTAGTTGTTGTTGTTTGGTCTTGTCTGACTCTTCACAACCAATTTGGGGTTTTCTTGGCTTCTACTGAAGTGGTCTGCCTTTTCCTTCTCCAGGTAACTTCATAAATGAGGAAACTGAGGCAAAGCGGGTTAAGTAATTATCCAGGGTCAAACAGCTAATACCTGTCTGAAACTATATTGAACTCAGGAAGAAGAGTCTTCCTGCCTCCAGGCTTGGCATTATATCCATTGTCCCACCTAGCTGCCCTTATGTAGATAGTAAATGCTTAGTAGATGTTCGTTGGGCTATATTAGAATAAACTAGACTGGTGGTCCATAAAGAATAGCAGATAGAACAAGAAGTCGGCTAGTCACATGGATTGAGCACTCAATGTAAGCTGTGGCCTATCCATGGAAAAATCCTACAAAGTTCTTTCCCTCGGAGAAATTCCATTCAAATGAACTGAGAATGAGAGAGGGGCTTTAGAAAGCACCAACCAAAACTCTTTCCTTTTATAGAGAAGGAAACTGAGGCTGAGGCAAGAATGAAGACTTGTATGACCTTACGAAATGAATTAATGGCTGAGTCAGGCCTGGAAGGCAGGCTTGGGGGCTCTGAGTAGAACAATCTTTCACAGCCTTTCATTGTCTGAGATGAGATTTGAGTTCCGGTCTTCCAGACTGCCTCTTATGTTAGAAGAATAGAGCTGAACAACTCATGTGAAGACTGGGCCTGAGTCCTTGGCAGACTGTCTCCGGATCATTTGATGCCTCTCATCCCTCTCATCTAGAGGGCTGAAAGTTGAAGAGTATGTTAAGCATTATCAACATGCCTAAGATACATAAACTTTGCAATCTGATTCACCTACATCATTTTAAAGGAAACAAGGCTCAAATGAGTTTTTCTAAGCCTTGATGGCATAGGAACAACAGAAATCCGTAGTTTCTAGATGAGGATACTAAGGCGTAGCAAATAGAAGAGATTTTCCCCATGATCGCACAATTTAAATTTGTCAAAATATGTCTCTCTTGGCCAGCTTTCCTTTGGATCTTGTCATCTATGCCATGCTACTTAGTTTATTTTTTAAGTTTATTCATTCATTTAGAATATTTCTCCATGGTTACATGATTCATGATTCCCTCCACCTCTTCCCTCTGCCCTCCTAGAGCTGACAAACAGTTCCACTGGGTTAAACATGTGTTATTATTCAAAACCTACTTCCATGTTATTCATACTTGCAGTAGAGTGAACTTTTAAAATTAAAACCCTAATCATATCCCCATCGAACCACGTGATCAATCCTATGTTTTCCTTCTATATTTCTACTCCCACAGTTCTTCTGAATGTGAATACATTCTTTCTCATAAGTTCCTTGGGATTGTACTGGTCCATTGCATTGCTGTAGAGAAGTCAGTTACTTTTTATTGTATTACAATGTATCCATCTCTGTGTACAATGTTCTCCTGGTTCTGCACCTTTCACTCTGCATCCGTTCCTGGAGGTCGTTCCAGTTCACATGGAATCCCTCCAGTTTATTAATCCTTTCAGCACAATGGTAGTCCATCACCAACAGATACCACAACTTGTTCAGCCATTCCCCAGTCAATGGACTCCTCTCATTTTCCAACTTATTTTTCCCACCACAACGAGTGTGGCTGTGAATATTCTTGTACAAGTCTTTTTCCTTTGGGGTATAAACCCAGCAGTCCTATGGCTGGATCAAAGGGTAGACAGTCTTTTAAAGTCCTTTGCACAGAATTCCAAATTGCCCTCTGGAATGGTTGGACCAATTCACAACTTCGCCAGCAGTGCATTAATGTTATCATGTTATTTATTATAGAAATAGCATTTATTTTAGAAAGAATACCATTTTGAGTGAATGTATTTTGTAGCAACAGGAGCTGAGCACAATTCAAGACCATTTCGATAATACAGAATTATTATATTATTATTTTTATAACCCTTACCTTCCATCTTAGAATCAATACTGTGTATTGGTTCTGAGGCAGAAGAATAGTAAGGACTAGGCAATGAGGGTTAAGTACTTTGGCAAAGAACTAGGCAATTTCTGATTCCAGATTTGAACCCAGGACTTCCCCTTTCTTGCCTGGCTCTTAGGCCACTGAGGCACCAAGCTGCCCCCTAGACTTATTATTATTCTTTAATGTAAAATTACCTTTAAATCTTTCCATGTGGCAACCTGAAACTTGCAGTTAGTTCTCTGTTGTTCATATGAACATGGGGAATGGATATTTCTGGAAAGGTTTTCCCTTTTTGACTGCCTCAAAACCTCTGACTGCTGGGGTTTCTGACACAAGCACATGTGAGGGACAGGAAGGTCAGAGAAATTGGCACAAAGATCCTTTGGTTACCGAACACTTGATGAAAACAATCCTGCCAAAACGTGACAATCTTAGGGAGTTGCCAGCATAGCCTGTTGTTTGTGACTTGTCCAGGGTTGTACTGATATCACGGGCACGCACACACACACACACACACACACACACACACACACACACACACACACACACACACAAACACACACAGTGAAAATCTGCCAGTTTTTCCATAGGTTCCCCCCAAATCAGCTCTGACTGATAACTTTCTCCCTCCACTGTCTCCCAAAGACCTGTTTGTGTTTCTGGAACTTGCTCAAAGTGGGTTTTAAAGAGAGAAGAGAGTGAAAGAGGGTAATTCCCTCCTCAGACTCTCAGCAGTAACTTCTTCCTTCTAGTTCTCAGAGATCACTTGACCTGCCTCAACACTTGCGGCGACATCTTCGGGGAAGTGCCTTTCCACCGCAATTGCTCCCCTCAGGAGGACGAAGGTAATCAAGGTGAAACGATACTTTCATAAAGGCTGCCTGAAGAGGAGTGTAAATAGAATCGGTGGTTCAAACAACAGCTGTAGATTATGTGTCTGAGTACGACATATGTTGTTTTTTCCCCCCTTAGAGTGGGCTGGGGGGGCAATATTTGCTCCTTAAATCCCCGACCAAACAACTGCAAACCTGTCCTCTATTTATGATAGTTTCTTTTCTTTTCTTTCTTTCTTTTTTTGGCCCTGCTAGAGCATGCTGGGATTCTGTTACAACAGTGACTGTAAGAGACTGTTGGAGACAACCAAAGACAGAGGCCACTGCTGATTCTGTCTGTGGTGATAGGTTTGAGTCAGACCCTTCTCTTGGCTACTAGAAGCCAACTCCCCCAGTGGTGAATTGTCCCATCCAGGAAGGAAGAGGTGATTTTACCACCATGTTCCCATCTAGTCATGGAGCCGTATCTGGAGCCATGCACTGAATTCTGGGTATGACACTTGGGAAAGGAGATCTGCAGAGTGTCCAGGGGAAAGCAACCAGAATGGTGGAGGGCCTTGAGTTGGGATTATGAAGAAAGTCTGAAGGAATTGGAGCATCTCCTTTAGAGAAAAGGAGGCTTAGGGAGTCACTGTAGCTGTCTCCAAACCTTTGAAGGGCTGTCATCTGGAAGAGGGTTCCCCCCCCCCCATGGGGACAGAACTAGGAGGAAAGGGTAGAAGTTACATAGACACAGAGTTGAGTTTGGAATTGGGGAAAACTATCCTAACAACGAGGGCTCTGTGCCAATGGAAGGGGTTACCTCCAGAAGTAGAAGGCACGATTTCCTGGTGTATTTTTCAGAAAAGCTAGAAGGCTACTTGTTAGCCATGCCATGGAGGACGATCATTTCCACTTCTAGCTTAGGCTAGATGCCTCTGGGGTCTCTTCAAATGACAAGAATTTAACATTTTCTGACCCTATGTAGGAGCTAAATGCAGCAGTGAAAAGAACACCAGATCTGTAGTGAGGAAAATCTGAATCCAAATCTGGCCTTGGATCCTGACTGTGTGACCGTGGATATGTCATTTAACCTGTTTGCCTCATTTTCCTTGACTGTAAAATCATGACCATAATAGTACCTACCTCATAGTTGTGACTATCGAATGGATGACATTTTACGAGTTTAACACAATGCCTGACACACAGTCAGGCATCAGTCCCTTCCCATCCATGCCCGTTCCCTTCCATCTGAACTGCTGGCATATGGTCCTAAAGCCATGAAGACAGAAGTTGGTAAGACTCATAGGGTGACTGTGATCTTTGTCTATAGCTTGAATGCCTGCAGAGTGCTCAGGATTTTACTTTTAAAACGACTTGAGAACCCAAGTGACTTGCTTGTTATCACACAGCTTGTAAGTGACCATGGCTGAGAAGCAGACCCTGTTTCTCCTGACTCTCTGCCCAGCTCTGCTATAGCACACCTCGCAGGATTTAAAGCTGGAGTAATAGTACTGGTGACCACGTGTGTAGCACCTCGAGAATTGCAGAGTGTTGCACAATGATCTCATGAGATCATTAGAACAATCTTGAAAGTTTGGTCTTCTTTGTTTTCATTTTACAGATGAGGAAAGTGGGGGAGCCAAATGATTCAGCCAGGGGAACACAGCTGATAAGTGTCTACCATGACATTTGAACTCAGGACTTTTGTCTTTGGGTCCAGCCCTCTATCCACTGTGCCAGCCAGCTGCTCTGTTTAGATCTTGGCTGCCCGTGTTGCCAAATTGAGGACTCTCTCCATTATGCCACATGGATTCTATATTCAGTCCATTTCTTTTATTTCAAACATGTGTTGTTCTTCTCCATTCTCCAACAAAGGAACCCAAATCCAGCATCTCTTGGAGGGGAAAAATGGTTATGTTTAATAGGAAAAGGCATTGAATCCATTAGAACTGAGCTTCAAGAAAAGAACCTTCTTATTCCTGAGAGTCTATCATGATACCACCCAAGGACTTGGAACCATTCACTCTCCTTTCTATTGCAGGGGCACTAAGATGCCCATTTGCCTTGATGACTGGCCTGGCATGGGATCCTTCCAGTCTTCCTTCTCTTCTTACTGTTAGCACCATTCTAAAAAGGCTTGACTTGAGTGAGTTAGTATTTTTCTGCTAGAAGTAAAAAAAGGAAATATCATAAATGCCTCCGGTATTCTTGAGACACCCACAATTAAGATTTTAATTAAGGTTGATTGGCACAGCTCTGAAAGGAGGCTGGTTGTGCTCTAACCAGTTACAGTGTCTTTCATGAGAGAGGTGACCTTTCTATCTTGGCCCTGAGCCGGGCACATAAAACTCTTGTGGCTGAAAAGGAATTCAAGGAATACTGTGGATGCATAATAACAATAAAAATAATGAATATAGTAATAATAATACTAGTTAACATTGACTATGTACCAGACACTATGCTAAGTGCTTTGCAATTCTTAAATCATTTATTCTCGCAACAACACTGGCATGTAGGTGGTATTATATGCTCATTTTACAATTGAGGTAACTGAAGCAAACAGAAGTTGTCACTTGTCCAGAGTCACCCAGAAAATGAGTGTCTGGGGTGGGGGGGCTAGATTTGAACTCAGGTTTTATTGACTGTAGTTCTAATGCTTCCATTGTGCCACCAAGCTGCCAGAAGAGATAAGAGAGATGTAGAGATTTTTTTCATGGCTAGAGACAATTGAATTTTCTTAGATCTCTTTATTGTTAAAACTGTTTTTTGTTATTGTTGTCTTTTCTGTCTACTTTATTTTGACAACTATCGATGAACAACTCTGTCCCTAATTTTTTACTTCAGTAATGCAATATTTTTCCTTGAAGAATGATATAATGATCAAAGTATTTTCACAAATGATAACACAATCAATTCTTAAAATACCATTGTAAAATAGGCAAGATATTAATGTATCTATTTGACAGTTGAGTAAACAGAGGTAGAACAGACTTTCCCAAGGTCATACTGCACTTAAGTGGCTGGTTTAGGACTAGCAATCATTTTTTTTCCTCCTTGAATCATATCTACATGTACCAGAAGCTGAAATCATTGTCTTTGCTTCCTCCCAACCAGGTTGAAACACACACACAAACACACACACACACACACACACACACACACACACACACACACACACCCCTTCACTTGCAGATGTTAATCAAATCTTTTCTGGAACTTTGTTCTTGCCTTCTGGAAGAACTGAAGCTTGAATTTTTAGTACCAATTCTGCCATGACACCAATGAGACTTAGAGAAACCTCTTGGATCCTCCATTTCTTCTTCAATAAAAAGGAAGCTAAACAAAATTGCGCCAATGTTCTTTTCCTTCTGTAAACTTCTGTGAATGTCTAAGTTGTTTGGACCTTTTCAACTAAGTATCTCACTACTAGCCATCTAACCTAAAAAAAAAAATCAAAGGAAGCAAGGAGGATCGCCAATTTCAAACATCCACAGAAGCCATTTTTTATAGTACCAAAAATGTGGAAGCAAGGGGATGTGGCTCAATTTGGAAATGTCTAAACAAGGTATTCTCTTTTAATATAAAATATGCATCTTTAGCATAGACAACACTTGAACTCAAGTCCTGCCTCTGCTGTAGCCTCTCTAGGAAACCCTAGGCAAGTCATTTAAATACTCAAAGCTCCAGGCAAATCTCTAAGATTTTGAATTTTGGAAAAGGTGCTAGCCTATCTTTTTAGAGGAAATTTCTTCCCCTGGAGGTCTCCTATTCTAATAAATCCAAAAGATCCCTTTGAAAATAAAGAAATGAGGAATACGGGGATTGAGAGAAACCTGAACATTCTTCTGAAATTATAAAGAATCAAGTAGGCTTCATAATTGTGTATGTTATAATAAAGAATGTCATAATGTACATAACATACTATAATGAAGTAAATTATAATTACACTGGCAATAACTGAACACCAATTTGCACCCCCTTTTTAGTACCCTGAGATCATTCTTGGGGTGTTTCTCTAATAAATTCAGTTTTTGTACAGCTTCCATCCTTTGATCACATTAAAAGAAGTCCTGAAGTTTACCTGGATGAGGGAGGCATGTGCAGAACTCTAGAAGGACACCAGAAGCCTCATGACTCCCTGGCAACCTGGAGGATACTTGCCTCTTGTCTCATGTGACTTCTGGCCACCTGTCCAGACTGAAGTCAAGTCTCTCCAACTAGGGAGATGCAGGAAAGGTGTGGTCATGGAATATACATGATGGATCAAGGAAGCTCATGGGGCTTTTATCCTGGCCAATCAGTGGCCTTTTTTAACCAAACAAGGAGCAGGTTGTTCCATTCAGTAGCAGGAATGAATGGATGGAAGGTAAGAAGTGAGCTCAGGTTAGCAGGGCAGCTGTCCATGTGATGGACCCACTTTTCCCTATTTTATTAAATTTATTAATGCTCGTGCATTAGCGTAGAATATCAGGACATTTTAACCAGAACACACTGTATCTTCATTCCAGGGGGCAGATGATGAAGCCTAGGTAGGGAGGTGAAGGAGTATGGGTGTTGAATGTGGCACACACCATCAAATACTTGTACCATATAGCAATTGTTCACTATTATTTATGTGATTTTCCTTGTTACTAGGGAATTGTTAAATAGGGGCAGACAAAGACTGGCATAAAACATCACCAGTATCAAAATGTTTCAAGAAGTTAAGCATTTAGTAATTTCATCTTCAAGCAGAAATAAAGAAGATCCCAAGAAACATCACCCTTTAACCATAACCAGCAACGCTGAAAAGCTTGCAGCATTATCTATCTTTATCTCTTAAACTCTTCGTGCCCTGTAGTTCTTTTTAAACTTTCCACACTGCTACCATTTTCATGTTCTCCCAGGGACCTCTAGGGTCTTCTTGCCAATTCTAGCTCCTTGCTGCTGACAGTCTCCTTTTTCACTATGGAAGGATCTCCTCTTGTGAGGTGATGAGTGCCTGAGAGCAAGAAGTTGAAAGATGTTTATGGATGGGCAATATCATCTCGGGATTATATGTTGGAGTCTGCATTGGTTGTTGGGTTTCTGCCTTGCCAGAAGCAAGAGGAGGCCTCTTGGTGACCTGGAAGAGATGTACAGCCTGATGGCCCTAGGAAAGGCTGATGGTTTCTTCCAATTTTAAATGTGGAGGCTGGGCTAGATGACCTCTAAGGTTCCTTCCAGCTCTAAATCTATGATATTCCCACCCTTTGTTATGGCTCTGGTCCCTAATGGAAATACAAATAGGTTGGGAACTAGGAAGAAGGTACTTTTTTTTCTGGCTGACCAGATGCTGACAGCTTTTTTGGCCACATATTCTAGAGGTTGTAGTCATGTGTTTGCATGTGTCTTTTTGACCAGCATAGGGAATGAATGGGTTTTATTTGTCATAAGCCTTGCTGGAGATTTGTGGGCTTGATGTTTTAAACTTCTCTGGGAGTTTGGGGATTTGGAACTGCCTGCACTCTGAATAATGACTTCCAGAAGTAATTTTGAATGGACTATTTAAAGCAAGTTCTGAAATGCAATTGGAAGCTACAGTTGTTCCAATAAGTGACAACTTAATGAAGAAAGGCTATGTGCAAATCCACTACATGAAGACAGAACTGAACTCATGCACACATTGAAGAATAAACATGTTGGGGAAAAATAGAAACTGAAAGAAGGAAAGAGAGGCAAGAAGAAAGGAAGGAAGGAAGGAAGGAAAGAAGGAAGGAAGAAACAAAAAAGAAAGAAAAGAGAGAGAAAGAGAATGAGAGAAAAGAGAAAAAGAGAGAGAAAGAAAAAAGAAAGAGAAAGCAAGCAAAGAAGAGAGAATGAAAGAGAAAGAGAAAAAAGAGAAAGAAAAAAGAGAGAAAGGAAGGAAGAAACAAAGAAAGAAAGAATGAAAGAAAGAAAAGAGAAAGAGAAAACAAGAGAAAAGAGAAAAAAGAGAGAAAGAAAGGAAGGAAGAAAAGAAAGAGAAAGAAAGAAGAAAGAGAATGAGAGAAAAAAGAAAAAGAGAGAGAAAGAAAGAAAGAAAAAAGAGGGAAAGAAAGAAAAGGAGAAAAAAGAGAGTGAGAAAGAGAAAAAAGAGAGAAAAAGAGAAAAAAGAAGAAAGAGAAGGAAAGAGAGAAAGAAAGAAGGAAGAAAGAAAAAGAGAAAGAAGGAAGGAAGGAAACAAAGAAGAAAAGAAGGAAGGGAAGGAAGGAAAGGAAGGAAGGAAGAAAGAGAAAGAGATGGAGGCAGAAAGAGACAGAGAAAGGAAGGGAAAAAAGAGGAAGGAAGGAAGGAGGGAAGGAAGGAAGGAAGGAAGGAAGGAAGGAAGGAAGGAAGGAAGGAAGGAAGGAAGGAAGGAAGGAAGGAAGGAAGGAAGGAAGGAAGGAAGGAAGAACATCTGCCAGGCCCACTCAAACCTGACAGAAAATAAATTTAAAGCTGGCTTAAAGCCCCCAAATTCCTGGCTTCAGTTTTTCCTCATTTGGGGACTGAGATGAACTACCCTCTCATTCTCAGGAAGTGTCCTTAGTAAATGTTGCCATTTCATAGAAGTACAAAATTCCCGACTTGCAGAGTTGTAAAGAACCTCATTGTTGGCATGTCTGGCTCAGCCTGAGAAAGCTTCTCTGCCATGAGATCTTAACTGTGACGGAGTGACTATGGAACCTTTGTTTGAGATTCCCCAGAAATGTGGAGTCTGGTTCACTACCTCTTGAACCAACAGTTGTCACTTTGGGATTACTCTGATTCTTTGGAAGTTTCCAAACGTTAAGGCAGTTTGAAATCTGCATGTTCTTATCCAATTAACCTGCTGATGAGGGACTGCAATTTGGGTAGGTGGTGGCTAAAGAGCCCCCAGCTCTGCATTACTAGAAATCTGACGAGACTCAACCAAAGCTGAGGAACGTCTGTCTTGACACCGCCAGTTTCCCCTAGAACTCTCTTCTTTGTGTATCCAGCTGCTAATGACATAAACTGATCCTGCAAGTGGTTGTAGGCAACTTCATTAGGCAAAAGTGTGACTATTTGGGAAGAACAAAACGAGGGAAAGTATAATGATGAATAGAAGAACAACCTTGATACATAGGCTAGGGTCTCTTCTCCATTCCCTCTTTTGCCCCTCCCCTCAAAGGACTATTTTAGGTGACACCAGAATTAAGTATGGAATATTTATAGACGGATGTTACTCGACTGATAGAGTATTACAGAAAGCCTTGGCAACAATCTCAGGCTCAGCAGGGGATCTGTAAGAGAGCTATTTTTGTAATGTTTAAAATTATACTAAATTAAAAAAAATTCCCTGCTGGGCTTCAAGCCTTAAATAGCATAGTGTGCTGTTGCTGCTCAGAGCTCCAGGGCTCTGATGACTTGGTACATGGGACACAAACGACATTGACAAATCAGACTATATTTTTCCATTAAATGTTCTCTGCGGACCCATTTTTACATAATTTCAATATTTTAAGTATTTTCCACCATCAATTCTTGTATTTTTATTCTAAAATAGAAGAAGATAAACATAGAAAGTCGATATTTTGGACAAATGGAATGATCATTGCTCCAAATAACTTAAAATATTGGATTTTCACCAGCATCAGTCCTATAAAAATGTTTTTTAAAAATGTCCCAAGATATCTGAGCTCCTGGGACACACCAACAGATTTGTACATTGAAGAGGTTATTTTTATATGACTGTCCACATAAATTGTTTTAGTTCTATGAAATTAAGTTTATACATTCATTCTTTGGGGGAGTTCATTTCTCATCTGCTCTGCAATTTAACTCTGTTAAAGGAGTGGTATGCATTCCCCAGCCAGTATCAGTCCATTTGATTGAGTGATTTGCTCTGCAGTTTGACTTTGTTAAATGAGAAGAATGCATTCCCCCATCAGGAAACAACAGCCAATCGGAGGATCTCAAAATCTGGCTTGGTCAAAGTTCAAGAAGCCTGCTCCCCTTGTCTTCATCCCAGGAACGTGGATAGGCTCTCAGGAGATAGAGAGCCCATGCCCATCAGATTCTCCTTGAGTGGTTGCTTTGTTCTCCCTCTCTTAATGAACTCAGCTCTTCTGGAAATGACAGTTCCTACATCCTCCAGTTATGGCCAGTATCTTTCTGACTGTAGTTTGCACTTCTGGTCACAAACACCAACAAATATTGCCTTGAGCATGCAGCAGACCAAATCTACACTAGAGATGCATCAGAAGGCAAACCCATTCGGGATCAGGGATTCTTTTAGTTCTGTCTTCATGTCCCCATCCAACCACTACATATAGCCTGGAACCAGTCAGATGCTTGCTTAGAAATGTGTGCTGAATTGAGTTCAGATGAGTTGAATTGAACGCAGAAGATGCAACATGAAGCATCTTGGAGTTTTCTTAGGTAATCCCTATCAAGCCCTGGGTAATCACATCAATTCTGCTCTAACACTGCTTAACTAAATATTGTTAATAGAGTTATCTCACTCAAAATACGGCAAAGAAAAATGTTTCTCTTATTATAATATATATCAGTGCTCAAGATTAAGTGAAGTAAATGGGAGGAGGGAAAAGTAGGATTTATATAGTCCCTATTGTGTGTTAGGAACTAGACTAAGCCTTTTCTTTTTAAAAAAAATCTTATTGATTTTCATAGCTCATTAAAAGCAGACTCTTGGTGCAATTTGCAAAGGAGATGAGATTCGGCCCGTGATGTAATTGGTAGTTGTTTAGTGTAGAATTCCCTGATCGTTAATAATTTGTCACTCGTGCATACAATTTCATAGTCTCTCCAGCAAGCCAGTTTGGCTGAACCAGAGAGTAGAAGAAGGAATGGAAACTGAAGTAAGTCTGGGAGTGAGTTTGGAGCAAAGTTGTAAAGTGCCTTCAAGACAATTAATTTTATTCTAGACATACAAAGGAAGCAATGACAGATTTTGAGGAAGGGAGTAACGTGCTCTATGGGAGCTTTAGGAGGGTCTTGGCAGTTGTATGGATGATAGTGTCCAGAGGGAAGAGGCTGGAAGCTGAGAAATATTTATGGAGACACTGATTACCTTTTAGGAAGGGCCTGAATTTCAGTGGGACTATGTTTGAGGAGATAGAATGACATGGACACAGGGGGCAAATTGGCAGGGCAATTCTGAAAACGGTTTTATTAAAGCGTTTTAGTTTTAGCACTATAATCTTTCTTTGCCTTTTTTCTATATATAGAAGCTCCTTAATGATGGGAAATTCTGGCTAATTCACCTCCCTCTATCTGTGTATATCAGAATTTGACCCACCTAACTATCTTGGCCATTTAGGTGACCTGCCCAAAGATCCCTAAGTGGTGAGTGTTTTAATAAATGCTTTTTAGTCATTCATGGATATACTCATCCACAACAATGATGCCTCCCCCCTCAATGGTACTGCTCCTTACCAAAAAATAAATTCAAGAAAATTCAAATAAATAGCTATTTATTAATATGGACCAGCCTTGTGGTTGGTGCTCATCCCTTCAAGGATCCTGTATTCTCCTGCAGGAGGGGTCATAATATGCACATAGCTAAGAAAATACAAAATATCGACAAAATTGTAGCATTCCAAGCATATTCACATCTATGAAATAGAAATGATTGTATGGTTACTGTGTCTTCAGACACAAGGTGATACCAATGATATTTGTGGGTGGTCTTTTGACCTGACTATGCGGCCCTTGCCTAGGACAAACTCATTAACATTTTGGCTTGGAGTCGCATTCCATGGAGAAAGCCAGGGTTGAAATCTACATGCCCAAAAAGGTGTTATTCTTACCTTACCATCCAATCTGAATTGTCTATACCTTGTAATGTGATCGCTACGTGCTTGAGAATACCTCCCTAAACAGAAGGGAATAAAGACAGAGGCGGCCCACATGAATTTCTCTTGGATCTTCAATCTGCTCTAGGAATCTCTCTCTCTCTCTCTCTCTCTCTCTGTTTCTCTATCTCTGTCTCTCCCTCTCTGTCCTCTGTCTCTCTCTCTCTCTCCCCCCCCTCTGTTTCTCTGTCTCTGTCTCTGTCTCTGTCTCTCTCTCTCTCTCTCTCTCTCTCTCTCTCTCTGTTTCTCTATCTCTGTCTCTCCCTCTCTGTCCTCTGTCTCTCTCTCTCTCTCCCTCTCTCTGTCTCTCTCTCTGTCTCTGTCTCTCTTTCTGTCTCTGTCTCTCTCTGTTTCTCTGTCTGTCTCTCTCCCTCTGTCTCTGTCTCTCTCTGTCTCTCCCTCTCTGTCTCTGTCTGTCTCAATCTGTCTGTCTCTCTTTCTCTCTCTGTCCTTCTCTCTGTCTCTGTCTCTGTCTCTGTCTCTGTCTCTGTCTCTGTCTCTGTCTCTGTCTCTCTCTCTCTCTCTCTCTCTCTCTCTGTCTCTCACACACACACACACACACACAGAGCATGATATTATTTGAAGACTTGTAAGCCTGGAATTATGGTTTGATGTATTTCAGCTGGAATCAGGCACTAAATGTTCTCCTTTCAATGTGCTTGTACTAATGGAATAAGGAGATCTGTTCATTTCTCCTTTAAACAGTAAATAGAGCTTACTATCCTTGGAAATCTGAGTAAGCAGCTGTATTTACCAGGGAAGTTTTATAATTCTCTGGTCCTGAATAGGTCATAGCTTTTTCTGCTCCACTGGATTGAAGTGCTAAGTAGTGATTATGTACAAACCCAGGAGAAATGTGACTGTTGGCATGGAGAAACGTGTCCTAATGTTTCCATTCCAGACTCCTAGAATGACGTTAGTTTATACTTAGCTGTTCTTGGAGAGGCACTACAAAAATGAAGGGAAGAGGCGAAGCCTAGGAGAGAAAATATGAGGAGCTCTAATATCTGTGGGTATGAGGCACACCCATCAGTTTCACATAGACACCGGATATTGGAATTCTCAATCTGCAATAGACATGCTAGACAAAGAGAGGAAGTTTGAGACATATTCAAAAAGCAGTTGCCAGAGTCCTTGGAAGAGCCTGGTCTGTATCATCCATGGTTGGGGGAAGTTTTCTCATAAAAACTCCAAATATTTAGTGATCTTAACAATTTTCCTGAGAACTCTCCAGTACAGAAAAAGAAAGTTCTTGCAGCAGTGAGATGGAATGATGTGGGGGTCAGGTGGGGCGTGTCCGTGTGCACAATAGAACACACAGATGTACATTTATATACATATAAACATGTGGCTGTGTGAATATTGCATGTACAACAAAGGGCATCGCTGCCTTTCATAATTACCTGAGCAAAAAAGTAGGTTTCCTTTTTGTACATGCAGATAGCATTTGAACATGTGGAAAGCATTGATTTTAAACTACTTCAAATGGTATGAAAAGAAAGAAAAATGTTTTCTTTTCGGGCTTCTAGAAGTGCCACCTTCTGAGAAAGAAAAAGGAGGGAAGCTGGGCTCTTGTGAGCATCTCTTTTTCCTTGCAGGCTGACTCAATGGGGGAAGCAGCCCAATGGAGAGACTGATAAAGTCGGTGCTTACCAGAAAATAATGGTGCCGCCATATTGATGAAATTGTTGTGAGGGGCCCAGCTGCCAGGGTATTATAGCTGTTTGGGTGACAATTGAGACCCAGAGGGAGGAAGGATGCCAGCCTCTAACTAGGGAAATTCATTCTCCAGGCTTAAACATGGTGATGTTGGAGATGCCCTGGCTCCCTTGTGTTCTTCTTTGACACTGATGCCACATTTCAAATAAACTGCCAAGTGTGGTGGCTACTGCCTTTCTCATCTCATCCACATCTGTTCCCTGCTCCTTTTGTCTACAGAGAATGATTATCTCCCATCTCCAGAAGTCTCCTCCTGTGACCTTCCTGGAGTAGGAACTAGAGACAATTCAGAGGTCAGCATAAGAGCGGAGCTTCCTTCTAAGAGCATCCTTCCCAAGCAGCCACCCAGCTGCTGCCGTACCACTCTAGGGCTGGCAGGATATTCTCCTTCGGGCAGACCTCTTTTTAACTCTGGGCACTCTCAAGAACCCTCTCCTCTTGGGTATTCACTGTCTCATTTTTCATGACGCTGATTTTCCTTCTTCTCCTACCTTCCTCACTGCTTTTTCTCAGGCTCCTCTGTCATTTGTCCAAGCATCATGTACAGTACAAACATGTGAACCATCAAGGGTTTGTCCTGAGTCCTTTTCTCCCCCATTCTTCCCCATTCTGTTCTTGGGGGCATCTAGGTGGCATAGCGGATAGAGCTGGGGATGTAAAATCAGGAAGACCTGAGTTCTAATCCAGTTTCAAATACTTACTAGCTGGGTGATCCTGGGCAAGTTGCTTAACCTGTTTGCCTCAGTTTCTTCAGCTATAAAATGGGGATGGTAAGAACACCAACCTCACAAAGTTCTTGTGAGGATTTAAATGACTCAATCTGTAAAGTGCCTAGCACAATGATAGTAGATGCCACAAACACGCTCATACATTTCCCCTGTACTGTCTCCTCTGGAAATCTTACTCTTTCTCATGGGAGTAATTGCCAGCTTTATGCACCTGCCTTCTAGATCTTTATAGCTAACCCAAATCTCTCTTTTCCACGAGTCTTGGCATCTCCAACAGGCTTTTCTGTGTGTTGGATTGGATCTTCTAGAGGCCTCTCCAGCAGAGCATGCCCAGCACTTAGCTCCCCACCTCTCCCCTCGCACTCTTTCCTTTTGCCTACTGGGCAACAGTAAAGTTAGGAGAGTGGGATGACTAGAGGGGACAACTATTGAGTTTTGCTCTGGAACTCAGGACAGGGGTTAGGATTCGACATGCAAGTCCGGGATGCATCCCATGACAGCCAATGAGACCCTGAAATAGAGCCACGGAGAGGCAAGCTGCCAGAACCGACTGGGGCTCCCATAGGCTTTGTGGCTCTGTCATGGACAAAGAGAAAGTAAAAGAGGCCGAGAAAGAGCAGGCGGATGGACAGGAGGAGCACCAAAGGAGAGCAATGTGTGGACAACTCGCAAAGTGCCCCGAACGCCTTCCCTCCAGTGAGCCCTTTTAATTAGCTTCCACTTGGACGCTGTAGACCATCCTGTTTGTGCAGTTATCTGAAGGTCCCTGGACACCCTTCCCCACTCAGAATGTATGCTCCTTCCAATAGAGACAACGCATTTGCCTTACTTTGTCCTGTGTAACCAGAGCTTAGCACAGTGCTGAATCACAGAGCTTTAGTCTCCATATGCTTTGCCCTACTCAGAGAACTCGTGGAACCCTAAACCCTGAAGAAATTGGAAAGCTATTAGGCAAATGTTCATTTCTTGTATCACATTAATAGATTGACAATTAGAAAGTTTATGGAGGGGGCAGCTGGGCTAAGTGGATAAAATGACAGGCCTGGAGATAGGTGGTCACACATTTCACAGTTGTGTGACCCTGGGCAAGTCACTTAGCCCCCACAGCTTCGCCCTAACTGACCTTCTGCCTTAGAACCAATACATAGTGCTGATTCTAAAGCAGAAAGCAAGGTCTGGTTGTTTTTAAAAGAAAGTATATGGAGTTTTCTAGAGGAAGACAAAGGCCAAATCTGGCCTTCGACCCAAACTGATTTTGTAATCCTCTAAAATTGCTTCACTTCTCAATGCTCTCAGAAACCCTCTAAGACCACAGAATCAACAATGATAATGGCAGTTATGATAGTCATACAACCATTATTTTAATAAACATTTATCTGGTGCTTTAAGGTTTAGAAACTGCTTTCCAGATTTTGTCTCATTGAATTTACAAATGGGGAAACTGAGCCAGAGGCTGACGTGACTCGACCTGGTTCTCTTTCCATTCCTACTAGGATCACTCAATAATAATGTTAGCTGGCATTTATATAGCACATTAAAATTCGCAAAGCACTTTACAAATACTGAGTCACTTAATCTTCACAACCGTTCTGGGAGTGTGGTGCTATTCTTTCCCCCATTTTACAGATGAAGAAAGGAAGGCAGATAGAGTTCAAGTGACCTGCCCAGGATCACACAGCTAGTAAGTAAGTGAGGCCAGATTTGAACTAAGGTTTTTTCTAATTCCAGGGCCAGGACTCTATTCACTCTGCCATCAACTGCCCTGTACCAAAGACACCACAAGAATGTTTAAAACCAAACAAAAATGAATAATCTGAATGAACTACTTAAAGTATATGAGAGACCCAAGGCCCTGAATCAGAAAGAGGGGTTCAATTAAAGTCTACATGTAAGGAAGGAGCTAGCTGAGAGGACCCTGCTTTTTCTAAAAAGTGTGATGCTCGGGGTTGAGGAGCCTCGGCATCCTTGACATTACAGGGGAGCTCTTTTGCTTGCAGAACTGCGAGAATTTAGGGCCTTTGAAGAAAGAGTGAGAGAATACCAATGGGCTGGTTGAAGTTAGAAAACATGGCAGCATCCTATCTTCCCCAACAGAGAAAAATCCAGGTTTGCAGCTAAGCCAGAAGCTGATGGTAGCTCAGACTACAGGACCTGGTAAAACTGAAAATGAAGTAGCAATCGGAAAAGCTTCCAATTTCATCAGAGATGACAACTGGTCCAGCAGATCAGTATCCAGGAAGTGATGAGAAGATGAGGAGGAGCTGAACTTCTGAGGTCAATGTCCAATCGCCTTAATAGCATTGGGACAACGAATCCATGATTCTTTAGCGTAAGATTTCTCCATGTGACTTGGTTGGAGGTCTTCCTTGCTGCCATTCCTCTCCACAAGTGCTCATTTTGTGTGTCCCTTTTCAGGTATGTTCTATCTTTCAACTGTTCCTATGTGGACTTGTGGGAAAATGTGCCCCCGACTTATGGTTTGATTCCAATTTCTTTTTTTTATTCTGAAATTTCCTCAAATTTCTGTGCTTTGACCTTCTTGTGGACTCTGAAGATTGTCATATTTGTTAGGATCTATAAGCTATAACTTTAGAAAAGGAAGATCTAGAAAATACTTTAAAAGGGGCCAGATATCCTCCAAGGGGAATGGCTGCCCCAATTTGTACGTTAGGAATCCTTTCCCCCATATTTAATCAAAAGTAACACTTTGCCATTGCCCTCCATTGTTCCTGGTTATAGAATGAAACAAAAAACAATGGGATTTCGAAGGGACTTCAGCGGCCATACAGTCTAGCTGATAACAGTCCGCGAATTACATCTACAAGACACTTAACTACTTGAAGATTGAGATCTTGTGTTGATCATAAAAATGCTGCTTATGTCTCTGTATGGTATATTTATGGACAGTTGGGCATCAAGTTAGGTAATGTGTGTAAGTAAGTAATGTGAGGAAGAAGCAAAAGGACAATGGTGGTGGAGGGCGGGGAGGGGTGCTGGGGTGGGCTGGGGAGCAGTACAGCTCAGAACTTGTCCAAGAGAGGGGAAGAGCCTCTGAATCCTCACCCAGAGGTAGCCAGACAGATGCCATGGGTTTCCTTTTCACTGTGGGGTAGGTGCTCACTTGCCAATTCCTATTTGCTTATTAATTAAATAAAACTCAAAGCTTGCAGACAGACTCCTTAAAAAAAGTGAGAAGAAGGTGAAAGTCATTGGCATTCCTCGCCAGCTGCCTGATGTAATGTGACCTGAAGTCCTGGGAAATGGCGAAGTGATGTGAACAAAGTCCATCAAGTGGAGACACAGAGCCCACGTCAGCCCCTAGATGGGAACAGTATTAATGGTGCCCTGTGGAAGCAGATTACATAGATATCCTGAAATATTAAACAATTTAGCAGCAGGAAGTAGACATTCACCCCTCTGGAGACAGCACCTTGAGCTCTGGGAGGGACTGTCACAGAAAAGATTTTCAATATTTCTTTAAGTTCTCTTAAATACCATCAAAAGGGTTTTATTTCATTTTGACTGGAACGGTAGGAGGCTGTGTGCTTTAGGTTTCCTCTCCTTTCCAACATCCAGAGAGAAGGAGAATCTGGAGGGATCTGTTTATTCCCTTAGAAGAAACCATTTTCGAGGCTCTCTGAGCCTCACAGAGTTTTCTCCCATGAGGAAGCGCTACCCTCTTCTTTCTCCGGGCTTGTGGTCCTTGGTACAACTCTGCTGTGCTGCCATCCTCAAATCGGCGCCATATTTAAGTGTATAGACTTTCTCGTTGCTTTTAGATGGAAAGTTCTTTGAGAGCAGAACCTAGATCTTATTTTCTAGTCATCTCCTTCAAAAGCATTACAGTTAACAGTGACTAATGCATTATTGCATTCAGTTTTCATAATTCAACAAGCATTACTTTTCCTTTGCTTGTAGACTATGTCTAAGGCTCTGTCCCATGTGCTGTACACACCAAGTTCAAAAATGAATTAGTGGATGCCTGTAAAGGGTTAACTTCTAAGGAAAAAGGGGAAGATGACAGCATGGATACAGAAAACAACAGTACAAATCATGGCATCTCGGCTTGAAAATGTGTTGTCATCTTCAATGCCTCCATTTCCCTCACTTCCTGCATAAGTACTTACAGTTCTAGTTCTGCTTTTTCTTTCCCATACATCTCCTCTTTCCCATTTCCATTGTTGTCACCATAGTTCAGACCCTTATGACCCCTTTCCCAACATATTCTATTCTATCCTTAAGGGTCTACCTATCCCCTGGTACCCCATCTCTAATCCATGCTTGACAACGTTGCAAATGCAACCTTTTCTAAAGTAGAACTCTAGTCAGAATAATCTCCGGCACAAAAACGATTCTTGGCTCCCCAATACCAACTATTATTGTCATTTCCAATTTCTAATCATGACATTTGATGCTTTCATGGGTCTGTCCCAACTTCTCTATCAAGCAGTCCTGATTTCCTTTACTGGATGGAATGAAACAGCTGGTTTCATGAGCCAGATCGCTTTCATCAGCCTGAGATCCTTCATTGTTGACCCCAAGCTCAGGCCTTTGGATGTCCTACTGCCCAATACTGAAAATGGGCTAAAACAAAACTATGCCCCAAAGGGAAAAAAAGGAGCCTTTTGGTCTTCAGACTGACTGGGGGTGTGGTGAGGTGAAAGAGCAGGACACATAGTTCTTTTGTCTCCTCTCACACTTGTGTGAGTGCTCAGAACCCTCTTCTTTCTGTCTTCCTACTTCAAATTTAATAAGCATAGGATGGAAACCATTGTTCCAAATTATCAAAATTCTATTTCTCTTTGTAAATATTGTCCAGCAATATATGCATCCTGGTGCAAATTCCCCACTCTGTGAAGCTTCAGCCCTTCCCTAACTTTTCTGTTCCTTTTGTCTGGCTTTGAAAGTCCATAACCTGGTCCCTTCCTACCTTTTGAATAGTCTTACCATTTACTCCCTGCCCTCTATGATGCAATCCAGGGACATTAGACTTGCTTTTGTTCAACCTATCAGATGCGCTCTCTCCTGACTGATTATTTTCATTGAATATGCATCACCTGATCTCTCCCTTCTCATCTCTAGCTCTCGGCTGCTCTGGATTGCTTTGTGTCCCAGATGAAATCTGAACTTCTTCAAGAAGCCTCTGCCCATTTCTCTTAATGTTGTTCCCTTCCCTCTAAGATCACCTCCCATTTATCTTGCATATGCCTTGTTGATACATAGTTGACTTCATGTTGGCATTGCCATTAGACTATGAGTTTCCTGAGTGCAGGCATTGTTTTTGCCTTTCCCTCCTTCGCCAGCACTTAGCATAGCACTTGTCACGTAGAGAGTGCTTAGTAAATGTTTGCTGTTGACTTTATTTCACTAAAGTATTCACTGTTTTCAGGGGCTCTTCTCAGGGTTTCAGAGATCTTAGACAGATTAAGCTCTAGGATGTATCTTAGTCTAGTTTCACAGAGTAGTCAACAAAGGCCCAGAGAGATGGAAATATGTGCCTTGGGTCACATAACTTGTATTGCAGTTCAAACCCAAGTCTTTCTGATCCATGACTTTCACCCCATTCTACACTCCATCTTCTGTATTCCTTCCTTTGGCCTTCCATAGCATCCCTCTCCCCATTCTGTCATTTAAATGAGGAACTCAAGAGTCAGCATACATTAATTAGTGAAAGAGTGCTGCTACACTTCAAGTCCAGACAATCTGAATTTGAATCTTGCCTAGGATCATTGCAGGCTGTGTGACCATGAGCAAACCACCT
Organism: Monodelphis domestica; assembly: GCF_027887165.1. NCBI lineage: Eukaryota > Metazoa > Chordata > Mammalia > Didelphimorphia > Didelphidae > Monodelphis > Monodelphis domestica. The sequence goes on from NC_077231.1 coordinate 321,904,575, forward strand.
AACATTTGGGAATGAAATGGCAACAACCACGCCAACAGTAACTATATCATAGCTTGTTGTAAGGCTGCAGTCACATATTAAAATACTCCAATCTGTCCCTGATTTGGGAATTCCCTCCAGTGATACAGAATGCAGTCCATTCATGCCTACCAATCTTTCACAACTCTTGTCTATGGCTTCTCAAAAATTTGACACAGAGAATTTGTCCAATGTCTTGTTCTGTGCTTTCTCCTGACATCATAAGGAAGCACTTCAAGTCTCAACACATCCCTCTTCCTTCTGGTCACCTTACCAGGTCATCTTCCCTTTCTATCATGAAATCCCTTGATCACCATCTTTCCTCTTGTTCTTCTTCTGAGGTCCTCTTTGGATCTATATTGTAGTCTCTTCCTACCCCCCATCTGATTCCCCCTTGGACTATGTGTGATGTCAATGCTTAGTTCTTTAAAAGTAGAGTAATTGTAGGTCTTCTTTAGATCCAGAAGCACTGGTAAGATTTGGAATGAATTAATGAGCCTTTGCTGTTATGGGAAGCTTGGAGTTAGTGAAAAGAACTATATAATTTCCCCAAAGCTAACTAATCCATTCTCCTCTTTTTTTTTTTAACTTTGGACTCAGCTTATTTTCCATCTGTATTGTGTGTAATATAAGTCTCTGTCTTTCTATGTATGCCTGCATCTGTCTAGGTCTCTATCTATCTATCTATCTATCTATCTATCTATCTATCTATCTATCTATCTACATATTTTCTGTGTATATGTATGTACTTATATATAATATAAGATAAATGGATGAATATTTATAAAAGTATAAATTGTCCAGATTAATAGAAGAGAAAATATAATATTTAAATAACTGTCTTAAAAATAAATTGAACACATCTTAATGAGCTCTCTAAGAACAATCCCAGGGGCCAGAAAGATTCCCAAGTGATTCCTACCTAATATTTAAAGAACAATGAATTCCAATGCTATCGAAACTATTTGGGAATATCAGTGAAAAAGGAGCCCTACTGTGAGAAGGGAATTACTCTCCTGTTGTTGTGATGTAATCAATCAGCATTTACCATTGAGATGTGCAGGGATAGATAGGCCCTCAGAGAAAGGAAGTTGAAACCAATGAGATGGGAAACTGATCTCACAACATTGCCCCCCCTGGGTGGTGTCAGGCAAATTAAGGAACTATGATTGGTTCCTGAAGTGTGATGTGGAAGAGCTAGTGGGTGGATAAAACTACTTATAAAGATGAAACCAAGGGTGTGGAGACTCTCTTCTGCTCTTCTGACTAGAGATTGGACCTGAAGGAGCACATGTTGGTGGTGAGTTTCATTCCATCAGAATGGCACAGAGGGTGGTAGCCTAGGGAACTTTCTACCTCTTCCCTACATTTTCCTCTCTTTATTATCACTGCTTTGATGTAATAAAGCTACTAAAGCTATGAACAGCCTCATAATTTAATTTTAAGTATTACACGATCAAATTTATTTTGAGGCACAAATATGGTGCTGATACCTAAACCAGAAAGAGTAAAAATAGAGAATGAAAGCTATAGTCCAATTTCCCTAATAACCAATGGAGCAAAACAAAATAAATAAATAGACTACTAGCAAGGAGATTATAGCAACATATCACAAAAATTATACTCTTTGATCAAGGGAGATTTACCATAGAAATGCAGAGCTAGTTCCATATTAGGACATCTATCAACATAATTGACCATATCAATAACAAAATCAACAGAAATCATGAGATTATCTCAATGGATGCAGAAAATTCCTCTGATCAAATATGACACCTTCCTATTAACATAAAAATGCCAGCATAATTTACTACTCACTACCCTGTTTTGCTAGTTGTGTAAATCTTGGTTGGGTCCATACCATAACATGCAAATCCTGAGATATAAATAGTTCTCAATATAGAGATAAGCTGGACAATATTCATTCAAATAAGAGACTGTCAATAACCCATGCTATCATGGTAATAATCCATCATGTTGACCTCATTTTCGCTTTGTGAAATGGGCATCAGCACTGGGGTCATTAAAGGGTCTGCTCATCATAGTTTCTCCTCCAGCATGGGAATCATACACAAAAACGAGGGAAGGCTTTCCAAATGCTTTAGTGGTAAATGTATCACATGATGTTAAAATATTTGTGTTATTTTTTCCCCACATATCAACCTATACAGTACATTTTGTATTACCAAGTCAAGAACCATACATCTATCAAAGACAAAATGGCATATCATTTTTGCTTTGTGATATGATTTGACATTCCCAAAGTTACTTGATTTCTGTATCCAGTTGGATGAGGTAGAGATGGTCAATGGTTAAGAACACTGGACCTGGAGTCAAGAAGATCTGAGTTCAAATTCATCCTCAAGCATTTCCTAGCTGTTTGACCTTGGGCAAATCATTTAACCTCTGATTGCCTGGCAAAAGATCCACTGGATCTTCTGGAGAAGGAAGTGGCAAAACCATCCATTATCCCTGGCAAGAAAAGCCTATGGAAAGCTAAGGTGGGTGAGCTCACAAAGAGTCAGAAATGACTGAATGGTTGAACAACAACAACAGGGTATACATATGCATTTGGGTGTGTCTATATGCAGAAACACAAATACTCGTCACTCTATGGAAATCATGGATGTTTAAGTGAAGTGTCTGTCATTTATCAATATGGGGCCTTCTCATCAATAACATAGTCCTTCTTAGAAGTTAAGGTCATTGGGACCCGGCATGGCATAAAGCAGGAATTGAACTCTTAATTGCTTGAGAGGAATCTTCTCTGAAGTTGTTGACATAATCATGTGTAAATCATGCAGGACTCACAGGTTCCCATGACTGGGCATTAGTGACCAATCAGTCATTCAACAGGAACTGAATGAGTGTCACTACATGCTCGATTCTGAAGGCACAGATACACCCAGCTGGAATTGATAGCCCTTAAAGTCAGGAACTCTTTGGATTCTCACTTCACTTCTCCACTGACTTTCATTGTGCCCGGTACATGGCAGAAAAGTGAAATCTCTATGCTTTTGTGTGCTTGCATGCATGTGTGTATGTGCATGTGTATGTGTATGTAATGTGTATGTATGTACACAGGCATTTGTGCATGTATGCATGCCAGCTAAAGCAAATAAACATGTAGCAAGTGCCTATTCTGCGCCTACTACGAGGTACTGTACTAAATGCTGGGGATACAAATAAGCTAAAAGAAAGACAGTCCTTCTCCCCAAGAATCTTCTTATCTCAAGTTGGAAATAAAGCATGGAAAAGAAAGGTGGAAAGTATGTGTGGGTGGGAACACAGAGAGGGGATATGCTATAGATGGAAAGCCAAGAAGAGCAGCTGATAGAAAAGGGAGAGCTCTGAGTCCTCTATAAAGGAAGGCCTTTGGTGCCCTGCTTTCCAGCCCTCCAATCAGAAAGGAGAGGCAACTGGAGGGCTGGGAAAAGTTAAGGAGCATCAAAACCTCAGTGAATACACATCACGACAAAATTTCAGTTGATTAGCTTATCCTGGGAGAGGTCTGGTCTTCCATGGAATGAAAAACAAGCAGAACTGCTGGTAGAAAGTCAAGAATTATCCCGGTGAATGTATACAGGCATGTATGCTCACGTGTGTGTATGTGTCTGCAGACAGGCAATACCATGAATTCATTCTCTTTCCGTCTCTTTTGGCATTTACCAGAATCACTGAAAGAGCATGAATATATTCATTTATATCAATCATGCCACTATACCATCTCCCAGTTCCATGTCTTTTGACTGGCTCTTCCCATTCCTGGAACATTTCCCCACCCCCATGGACTCCTCCTCTTGGCTTACTTTACACTTCAGCTGAAATCCTACCGTTGGGAAGAACCCTTCCTCTGCCCATAAGCACCTTCATTGTCCCACTTAGAGCATCCTGGATATCCTGTATCTTTACATGACCTAATTCTTGATATTTTATCTCCCCCATTCAAATGTAAGCTTCCAGTGGGCGGGAGTTGTCTTTCTTCCAACCAACTCTAATTCTCACACAAAGGGAAAATTGGTGAATTCTTTCTTGACCTACTTGACTCTTGTTCTCTGAGTCTGTTATTCATTTAAACAGCAATTTCATCCACTGAGTATTTCAATGAAATGTGTCCAAACTTGTCCACCCTCAATATGTGTCATGTGACTTCTGTGATCATGTCTAGGTACTCAAGGATGCTTAGAAACTCCGGTCACTTAACTAGGTTTCCCTATTTCTTGCCTCTCAAGTTACTGAATCAGAAAGAGATTGGAAGATTGGAAGAGATATTACTATGGCTTTGTCAGGAAATAGCTATGGAGTAAAGGCAATTAACTGAAGCCAAGGTCTGACCCCACTGGGATTGTCAACATTGGTGGCCTTGAAGATGACTCTAAGGCATTTTCTATTTTCATTGTAGTACCAAGGAAAGAAGGTGAAGAGCACACAGATAATTGAGACACAATTGGAGTGTTCACTTTGCTATAACACCAAGATTGGATTAAGAAGATCAGAATGGCTGGACATTGTTTGCAAACTCAACTTCATGGTCAGAAATTTGAAATGAGAAGGGTATAGTACTGGCTGAATGAGGAGAGAAGAGACTCAATTAGGGAATTTGAGTCCTAATTACCAGGACGGGGAAATCTTGGGACTTAAATAGAAGATCTCCAAATTCAACCTTAATGGGAGCAAGTAACACAATATTAACAGTGAATTATAACAATGCATATGCTTAGCAGAAGTACAAACCAAACAAGCCTTGCATTAATAAAAACATGTAAATGGTGAATATACATCCTCATGCTTGCAGCTCTCCTACAATTGGATGAATTCATATATTAAATGAGATTTGGAAGATAAAAAATATAGAAAAGACAGGAACTGCATTTTTCAACAAAATGAAACAAGTTCAATTCAATGAACATTTATTAACTATCCACTATGTGCCAGGTAATCCTGATTCAGTTGCTTACTATATTTCTCAGAGGACCATTTTTTTTTTTGTTTTCTCATTTACTCCTTTGGTTATGGAAAGGCCAATTTGCATTGAATTATTCTTGGTGCACCTCAGATTTTAAATTTAACATTTGTCATTTCTAATTGTCTTACTATTATCAGGACATCTATAGAAGAGGAGAAAAGACAAGTAGAGAAGGTATCTTTTGGATTATGAATCTCTTGTTCATGAAGTCCTGTAGTCTTCCAGAGACTCTCTTCCAACTCAGATTGCAACTTTCTAACCTGAATCTTCTCCTGAGGATGAAGGCTTCATGAATTGTTCTAGCAAAAAAAAAAATCATTTCTAGGCAGTGAACCTCTGCTTATGATCTTCTTGGCATTCATGTAGGTTAGTATAAGAATAATCCATCACTGGCACCATCCTTGAACACATTCAAACTAGGCAACTGCTATTTTTCTACAATTCAATAAACATTTATTAGGCACCTACAATGTGAAAGACATTGTTCTAAGCACTGGGGATACAAAAAGGGACAGAAGAAATCCCTTACTTTCAGGGAGCTTATAATCTAATGGAGAGACATCATACAAACAAGCATATACCTAGTTAGCTAGATAAAGATATAGGAAAAGCAAAGATATATATATATATATATAAATAAAAAATATAGATAGATAGATAGATAGATAGATAGATAGATAGATAGATAGATAGATAAGTATAGTGATAGTCTCTTGGTGACCGAGAATGATGATTGTCTTTGTGCAGTTTCATCTACGGTGTACCCTCATGTGGCTTTGGAGTCCAAAGGCTGAGGCGCACAGTTTGTGGCACATGGGCCCATGGGACGCCAGTTGTTACAGGAGGTGCGATTGTGGCCTGGTGTCGGCGTTCACAAGACGTCATCTTCAAAGGTGGCGGCGGCATGGCGAATGTGGGTTTGCCAGCTGCTTCTGTCAGAGGCAGCGAGTTCTAGTTGCTGGTGTCATGCCAGCCCACTTCAAGTTGGACTTTAGCTGATCCTTGAATCTTCTCTTTGGTCGGCCTTGTTTCCTGAGTCCAGCTGACAGTTCACCGTAGAATACCTGTCTTGGTATTCGCGGTGGGTCCAGGCGGATGACGTGTCCAGACCATCGTAGCTGGGCTTTGACGACCAGGACTTCGATGCTGGTGGAGTTGGCTCTGTCGAGGACTTCCTGGTGGGGGATTCGGTCCTGCCATCGGATCCTCATGACTGACCGGAGGGAGCATTGGTGGAATTGCTCCAGCTGCTTCATGTGCTTCCGGTACAGTGTCCATGTCTCACAACCGTACAGGAGCGAGCTGAGGACCCTGAGTTGTACACTTTGAGCTTCGTTGCAGTGCTTACACCGCTGTGTTGGAGGACTTTGGAGCGCAGCCGCCCGAGTGCCTGGCTGGCCTTTTGGATCCTGGCATCGATCTCGTGGTCTAGAGACCTGTCGTTGGCAATGGTGCTGCCCAGGTACTTGAAAGTGTTGACGTTAGAAAGCTGCGTGCCGGCGATTGTAATGCACGGCTGGTTCGTTGGCCTCCCTGGTGCAGGTTGGAACAGCACCTCTGTTTTGCTGAGGCTGATAGTCAGGCCAAACAGGTTTGTTGCAGTGGAGAACCTGTCCACAATGGTTTGGAGATGATTTTCCTGGTGGGCCATGAGAGCACAGTCATCTGCAAAGAGAGCTTCCAGGATGAGTCTCTCTGTTGTCTTTGTTTTCTCAGTCAGGTGGCAAAGGTTGAATAGTGAGCCATCCAGTCAGTATTTGATGTAGATGCCCAGGTCTAGATCCATCACGGCATGTTGTAATACTTGGGTGAAGTATAGGTTGAATAGTACCGGAGCAAAGACACAGCCTTGTTTCACGCCATTGGAGATATTGAAGCGATCGGAAGTCTCTCCACCAGATAGGACTTCCCCTGTCATGTCGACATGAAAGAGCTGGATCAGTTTGACGAATTTTGCTGGGCAACCGAGCTTGCTGAGGATCACCCACAATGTGTCCCTGTTCACTGTGTCGAACGCCTTTGTCAGGTCTATGAAGACAATGTAGAGACTCAGGTTCTGCTCAAGGCATTTTTCCTGCATTTGCCTCACCGTGAAGACCATGTCGATGGTGCTGCGATCTGGTCGGAAGCCACATTGTGATTCAGGCAGGTTCTGCTCTGAAACAGATGACAGGAGTCTGTTGAGTATAACACGGGCGAGGATCTTTCCGGCAGTGGAGAGTAGTGAGATGCCTCTGTAGTTGTCACAGGCTGCTCGTGAGCCTTTGTTCTTGTATAGGGCTACAATGGAGGCATCTCTGAGTTCTGGGGGCATGTCTTCCTCTTCCCAGATGCTGGTCAGCACTATGTGGAATGCCTGGAGCGCCTTTCCATTTAAGGCCTTGTACACCTCTGTTGGGATCCCGTCTTTACCGGGTGCCTTGCCTGAACTCATTTGTTTAATGGCTTTTTGGACTTCCTCTATTGAAGGAGGGATGTCAAGTTGTTCAATGGAGCAGTTTTGGGGGATCTGGTCAAGGGCGCTTTGGTCGACTGAAGAGGGTCGGTTGAGAAGCTGACTGGCTGACTGAAGTGTTCTTTCCACCTGTTGCCGATGCCTTTTTTATCTTTTATGAGAGTGTCACCTTCAGAGGATAGCAAGGGAGTGGTGGTGGGTTTTAATGGCCCATAGACAGTTTTGAGGGCACTGAAAAATTGTTTGTAGTTTTTCGTATCAGCAAACTGCTGGATTTCTTCAGCCTTTTTTCCCCACCATCGGTCTTGCATCTTCCTGATCTCACGCTGCGCCGTGGCTTGGAGAGACTTGAATCTGTCCTTTTTAGGAGCAGAGTTTGGGTTATTTTGCCACTCCATAAAGGCTTTGTTCTTCTTGCTCAATAGGTCTTCAATAGCAGTGTTGTTCTCGTCGAACCAGTCCTGATGGTTGCGTTGTTTTGGGCCTAGGACTGCCTTTGATGTTTCCTTCACTGCATCTCTGAACTGGTTGCATTTCTCGGTTGAGCTTCCAGTGAGTGGTCCCTTGGCAGACAGCTTGTCGTCCAGGCAGGACTGGAATGTTTGCAAATAAGATGGATCTCTAAGACGACTCACATTGTAAAATGCGCGAACTGACTGGGCACGTTTTGGATGGTGAGGCGCAATGCACATTTGAAGAGTCTCTCTAACCAATCAGTGGTCTGTCCAGCATTCAGCTCCTCTCATGGCTCTGGTGATCTTTACAACCTGGATGTCTTGCCGGCGTACAATGATGTAGTCAATGAGATGCCACTGCTTTGATCTTGGGTGCATCCACGTTGTTTTATATTTGTTCACCATTCTGAACACAGTGTTCGTGATGGTGAGTTCGAACTCTGAGCATTTGCTGAGTAGCAGTAGGCCATTGTTGTTCATTTTGCCCACGCCGTGTTTGCTGAGCACTCATTTCCATCTTTCATGGTCCTGGCCAACGTGGGTGTTGAAGTCTCCCAGTAGTGTCAGCTTGTCATTGGTGGGCACTGAGTGCAGGATGGCACTCAGGTCAGAGTAGAACTGCTCGATGGTCTCCTCTGTGCTGGTCAGTGTCGGGGCATATGCGCTGATGATTGTGGCATACCGGTCTTTGCTGAGAGGCAAACGGATCTTCATGAGCCTCTCGCGGATGCCCACAGGCAAGTCTGGCAGCTGTTTGAGCAAACTGGTCTTGATAGCCAGGCCAACACCTTGGATTCTGCCTTCATTTGAGGCTCTACCTTTCCAGAAGAAGGTGTATCCAGTGGTGGGTTCGCTGAGTGATCCCTCTTCTGGTAAGAGTGTTTCGCTTAGGGCTGCGATGTCGATGTTATATCACGCCAGTTCTTTACCAATTAGAGTTGTTCTTCTCTCAGGTCTTGGGGTATTCTCTCTGTCAAGTAATGTCCTGATGTTCCATGCTCCTAGTTGGAGTTTCTTTGTATTTTTTCTTTGATTTCGACCTCTTAAAGGGATGATCCGCCAGCAACGGTGTGCTGACCGGGTGTTTGTAGGGCAGGCAATGTTTGGGACACCTTTTCTAGTCCCCTCCCTTGATTAGGGTGAGCAGTGCTGTCCTAGAGAGGGCTGCTCAGTTGCCCAGGATGCTGCTGAACGTTTCTGCTGCCCACAGGGCCGAGCGACCACTGGTCCGTGGGCTGCCTATGTGCAGGATCGTGACTACAACTGCCAGTGGTCACCTCCACCTGTTGCATCGTCACTCCCCCATCGCCGCAGGTCTTGAAGAGGGTGGACGGGGTTAGGATAGATGAGTGTGCACAAAGACACTTGTGCATGAAGGAGATTTAAGTGGAAAAGCCGATGCACAGAGACAGTCCCACTCTCTTGGCGTTGGAAGCCTGGGTCCAGTGGCACAAAAAGTCGTTACACCTGGAGACTTCCTCAGCTGCATTGGATGGCCGTGTTGTCCTTTGTGCTCCAACACGCCATGAGCACTCCACAGTGCTTTGCTGTGTCGCCCTCTCAGCCGTTGAACCTTCTTATTGGTTTCTTCTGTCTGTTCTGCCGAAGCAGTCTTCACATACTGGGTGAGCAAAGCCCTGGTTCACTGGGGGTCTACGACCCAATGGCTACCCTCACAAGGTTTCACCGGCCTGCCGAAGCCATTGCCCGGGGTGTGGCCGCTGCTGCATGCTAGCAGCTACTGGGAGCCACAAGTGAGAGCTGGGTGTCAGGTGAGGGTCAGAGGCTGGAGAGCTGCCCTAGGAGGGCACAACAAGCCCTCCATACCAGAGATACTACCCCTCCCTGAGTCATTGGAATTAAGAGCAGTTGAGGGAAACTTCTTAGAGAAAGTTGAATTTTATTTGGGACTTAAAGGAAGCCAGGTAGGTCCAAAGTCAGAGTAGAGGAGGGAGAGCATTCCAGGTCTGCAGAATAATCAAAGAAAATTCTGGGAATTTAGAGATGGAATGTTTTATTCATTAAACAGCTAGAAGGCTAATGTCATTGGATCAGAGAACACATTGAAGAGAGTAAGGTGTAAGAAGAAGTAGGAAAGAAAGAAAAACAATTTGTATTGACTCCTAGGGCCAGAAGGGAGCCACTGAAGTTTATTAAAAAGGGGAAGTGACATGATCAGACCTTTATATTTGGGATGTCATTTCTATAGCTGAATGGAGGGTAGAGGTGGGAGACTGGAGTCAGGTAGATGCATCATCAGCAGGCTATTGTAGCAATTAAGGAATAAGTTGATGAGAGCCTGTACTGTGGCAGGGATAGTGTCAAAATAGAGAGGGGGGATTATTTGGGAAATGTTTCAAAGGTGAAATCATCAGGTTTTGGCGACAGCTTGGAATTAGGGGATAAGAGACAGTGAGCAATCCAGGATGACTCCTAGGCTGATGGATAGGAGGATAGTGAGGCCTCTAAAATTATAAGAAATGTAGGAGGTGGAGGTGAGGGGGACAGATATTAAGTTCTGTGTCTATTAAATCTAAGATGTCTCCTGGATGTGAAGTTTGAGATAAAAGACAATTGTTTGTGTGAAATTGAAAGTCAGGAGGCGGAGTCAAGATGGCGGTCTAGAAGGAGCAGAAGTTCAGGCTTCTGAATACCCTTCCTTACTAATCACAAATTAAATGCTCCTAGGGGACTGAAAATCAAACCTAAAAAAAAGACAGAGCCAAGGAACCCTCCTGCTGGACTCAATTCAAAATGTAAGTCTGAATTAGAAAAAAAGAAAACATAACAAAGTTTATTTGGAAGAACAAGAGATCAAGGATATCCAGGGAAATCATGAAAAAAAAAATGCAAAGGAAGGAGGACTTGCAGTCCCAGATCTCAAACTATACCATAAAGCAGTGGTTATGAAAACAATTTGGTACTGGCTATGAGACAGAAATGAGGATCAGTGGAATAGACTTGGGGTAAATGACCTCAGCAAGACAGTCTATGATAAGCCCAAAGATCCCAGTTTTTGGACAAAAATCCACTATTTGATAAAAACTGCTGGGAAAATTGGAAGACAGTATGGGAGAGACTAGGTTTGGATCAACATCTCATACCCTACACCAAGATAAACTCAGAATGGTTGAATGACCTGAATATAAAGAAAGAAAGTTAAGCAAATTAGGCGGACACAGAATATTATACTTGTCAGATCTTTGGGACAGGAAAGACTTTAAAACCAAGCAAGAACTAGAAAAAAATCACAAAATGTAAATTCAGTAATTTTGATTACATCAAATTAAGAAGTTTTTCTACAAACAAAGCTAATGCATCCAAAATTAGAAAGGAATCAACAAATTAGGAAACAATCTTACTAACAAAAACCTCTGACAAAAGTCTAATTACTCAAAGTTATAATGAGCTAAATCAATTGTACAAAAAATCAAGCCATTCTCCAATTGATAAATGGACAAGGGACATGAACAGGCAGTTCTCAGCCAAAGAAATCAAAATCATTAATAAGCACATGAAAAAGTGCTCTAAATCTCTTATAATCAGAGAGATACAAATCAAAACACTTCTGAGGTATCACCTCACACCTAGCAGATTGGCTAACATGACAGCTATGGAAAGTAATGAATGCTGGAGGGGATGTGGCAAAGTAGGGACACTAATTCATTGCTGGTGGAGTTTGAATTGATCCAACCATTCTGGAGGACAATTTGGAACTATGCCCAAAGGGTGATAAAAGGCTGTCTGCCCTTTGATCCAGCCATAGCACTGCTGGGCTTGTACCCCAAAGAGATAATAAGGGAAAAGATTTGTACAAGAATATTCATAGGTGAGCTCTTTGTGGTGGTAAAAAGTTGGAAAATGAGGGGATGCCCATCAATTTGGGGAATGGCTGAACACATTGTGGTATCTGTTGGTGATGGAATACTCTTGTGCTAAAAGGAATGATGAACTGGAGGGATTCCACGTGAACTGGAACAACCTCCCAGAATGGATGCAGAGTGAGAGGAGCAGAACCGGGAAACCATTGTACAGAGAGACTGATACACTGTGGTACTATCGAAGGTAATGGACTTCTTCATTAGTGGCAATGCAGTGACCATGAGCAAACTGGAGGAACTTAAGGGAAAAATCAGTATTCACATTCAGAGGAAACACAGTGGGAGTAAAAACACCAAAGAAAAACAACTGCTTGAATACATGGGTCAAAGGGATATGGTTGGGGATGTAGACTCTGAATGAACTCCTAGTGCAAACATTAACATGGAAATAGGTTTTGATCAAGGACACAAGTAATTCCTAATGAAATTACGCATTGGCTGAGGGAAGGGTATAGGTGGGAGGGAAGGAAATAATGTGGTTATTGTAACCAAGGAATAATGTTCTAAACTGACTAAATAAACTTATTCAAATGGAAAAAAAAAAGAAAGAAATTGAAAGTCAGCAGAGACCTTAGAGCAATAAAGGCAGATTTGAAAATCATCAGCATCCTTGCTGTTGTTCAGACATTTCTGGATTCAGTATTTCCTTCTCCAGCTTATTTGACAGCTGGGGAAACTGAGAAAAAGGGATGAGTGACTTGTCCAGGGTCATACAACTGGTCAGTAGCTGAGGCCAGATTTGCACTCAGAAGAGTCTGACACCAGATGCGGCATTCTATTCACCCATCCTGTCCTAATTATCAACACAGAAATGGTCAGTTAATCCATGGGAGCAGTTGACACCACTAAGTCAAGGAGTTTAGAGGGAGAAGAGAATTTAGGGTTAGCAAGTAGTTACTTCTCTAGGCCTCAGTTTCCTTTTCTGAAAAATAATAGACCAAATGACTTTAGAAGGGGCCAGATATCCAAAGTATTTCTTATCGTGGAAGGAGAATGTCTTCTGACCTCTGAGCGTTCTAGATCTTCCACTTACTACCTAGGTCACCTTGGGAAGTTCCCTTGCTCCCTCGGGGCCCTCCTCCCCTCATTTGTGAAGTTGAGGGGCCCGGAATACTCAGGCTCTACGTGGCCTTCCAGCTGGAGACCCTGGGCTCCAAGGGATGACCAATCCCCCTGTAGGGAGGTGGATGGGACACCCTTCGGTCCTGGGGAGGAGCAGCCAGCTCCTTGGCTACCAGAAACAAACCCACGCCACGCGGCTGGCCTATTGGCTTGCGTTTCCCGACCTGCTTCTGGTCTGAATGATCCCAGACACGACCCGCCTCCCAGTGGCATTAGCGGTCAGGCTGCTGGCCCTGTCCCAGTCCTGGCTTAGTAAAACGTGTGCTGAGAGAAGTGTAGACTAAGTGGGTGGGAACCAGCCTTATTCCCAGTAGAAGGGCGGGCAGGGATGGGGAGCCCCAAGGACCGGGTGCCTGAACTCCATTCTCCCTGGGGACGTGCTGGCTCACCTGGGGACGCGTGACTTCAGCCTCCCAGGGCAGTGGCCGCCCTTTTGTGGGGTTTCTCAGTGTCTCCAGATCCACACCGCAAGCTGTCACCCACTTCCCTCCGGCAGCACCTCCGCAGCGCCTGCTCTACGCTCGGCCCCACCCGGGAGCTCTCTGAGGCTTGGACGGTGCTTCCCGAATGCACGCGAGTCTGCCCTCGCCTGTCCTGAGAGCAGCCGCACAGCAGAGAGGGTCGGGGCTCCCGGACATCTTCCCTAATAGTTACCCACAGGAAGCTGCTCGTTGTTTAAGACATTTCCAGTAAGGAGAAACCTCACCTGAAATCCCACCTCAGAGCAAGCCGCTTATGCCCTGGTTCCTGAAAGACTCAATAAAAGGCTACTTTTCTTCTCATACAATTGCTTTTCTATTCCTGGATTTTTAGGGTCCATTAACTGCTTCTAGGCTGCGATATGTTTCCCCTAGTTGGGACTTGATAAAGGCTTTCTAAGTGTAATGTTGATCTACTTTACATGATATTCATTAGTTCTGTCTATTTAAATATGAATTACATTTTATCATACCTTATATCTTCCCAATATTGTAGGAATGAGGAATGACAACTGTTTTATTACATTAGAGAACGATGAGTAATTTTACATGCTTGGAAGAGAGGGCTTGAGAACTGAGGGATATTCTGTTATTTTTAACTTGGAGAAATAAGGCTTCCTTCATATCAGACAGTAATTTGGGACTATAAAGACATTTTAGCTCAAATATGGGTTTGACTCACAGCCATAAATTTGTTATTATTTTTAAGGAGAAAAAATCACATACAATTCATTGTAATATATTTTACTCACTTCTTTTACTTTATTTTCTGCATCCTTATTTTGCCTCAAAAAGAAAGAGACCAAGAATTATCTAGAGATATGAAAAAAAATTAAACTAGGACAGAGTCTGACTTTTAGGCCTCTTGAATTTTCCATTGCGGGGGGGGGGGGGAGTGCTCTGAGATAAAATGAATATACAATTAATGCTATTTAAGTACTAGCTATTATTATTTCTAATTAATTTTCTGGATTCTATAAATGTCATAAAATAGTAGCAAAAGGGGTCATATGGACCTGAGGGCCATTAGAATGTAATGTATTCTATTCATTCTTTTTGCTTGAATATGTCCTTCAAGCTGATTTTGCCTCAAAAAGGGAGGAAGAGGAGGAGGAGGAGGAGAAGGAGGAGGAGGAGGAAGAGGAAGAGGAGGCGGAGAAGAAGAAGAAGAAGAAGAAGAAGAAGAAGAAGAAGAAGAAGAAGAAGAAGAAGAAGAAGAAGAAGAAGAAGAAGAAGAAGAAGAAGAAGAAGAAGAAGAAGAAGAAGAAGAAGAAGAAGAAGAAGAAGGAGGAGGAGGAGGAGGAGGAGGAGGAGGAGGAGGAGGAGGAGGAGGAGGAGGAGGAGGAGGAGGAGGAGGAGGAGGAGGAGGAGGAGGAGGAGGAGGAGGAGGAGGAGGAGGAGGAGGAGGAGGAGGAGGAGGAGGAGGAGGAGGAGAAAGAAACAAAGAAAGAAACAAAGGAAGGAAGAAAGGAAGGAAGAAAGAAGAAGAATAAGGAAGAAGAAAAAGAAAAAGGAAGAAGGAAAAAAGAAGAAGAGGAGGAGGAGGAAGAGGAGAAGGCAAAAGAGGAGGAAGAGGAGGAGGAGCAGGAGGAGCAGGAGGAGCAGTAGCATCCAATTAGCTAGAGATATGCAAAACTTTAAGCAAGGGCAGAGTCTAACTTCTATCTAGATGTTAGGAATTTTCCTATCTGTGGGCTCTGAGCTATTGTGAATGTACTATTCATACTGTTTCAATATTATTATTTATTCATTTATTATCATATCATATATCATGTCATGTCATATTATATTATTATGTTATATTATGTTATCTTATCTTCTTATATCTTATATTATGTTGTTATGTTATATTGTTATATCATATCACATCACATCATATCATATCATTTCATATTATATTATAAATTTATTCATAAATTAGTTGTTTATCCTACAAATAATATAAAACAGCAGAAAAAAGTCATCTGGGCGTGAGGTCTATTGGATTGTCCGTAGATTGAAAGTGAGTTGACTGTTGTAACAGGATGGAAGGCTAATTAAATCTTCAACTTCTGATGTGAGAAAAGAAGGTTCAGTGGAAACAAGGAAAATTGGCATGAGATAAGTGAGACGTTACACTGTGTGAGATCCATTTCTGCCCCTTCTAAAAGAGAAGAGGGAGTAGAAGAGATTGAACAGATGTAACAGTCACATAGCCCACTAGTGTTTCATTCATATCATAGGAACATAAATTTAGAGCTGAATAGGACTTAAAGAACCATCCAGTCCAATTCACTTATTTTATAAATGAGATTCCTACTTCTTCATGTCCTTGCTCCATCGCCCTGTCACTGTGACTATGCAGATCTGAGGGACATTTAAATTATTTTTTACCCATTTCAAAGAAAGTAATAACCAGAGAAATGGCAGCACTAGGTGCCCAGCCTACTGATGATGCAACTGTCTGCGATTTCCTAGGCTAATTCTTAGAAAAGAAACCTGGCCTATTTCTTGGGTCAACTTGATGTCTCAGCAGCATGACAAAATTACCATAAACTGGTCTAACCTTTGGCATTCCAGTAATGCCTGCATGCCATGATGAGATGGGCTGTCACACAGAGTCAGTGAAGAGCTCTGAAGGTTAGGAGCAAAGTATGTCGTACAAAAATCTCATGATGGCAAGAGAAGACGGGCCAATCAGGTAAGAAGAACAAGACATTTGAACAAGATGGACATTTAGTGCCCCATTGAGTCTCAAAAGATGTTGGGAAAACTTGAGCAAGTGCCTTGAATAGAGCCTCTGAGGGAACTTGTCAAAGACCACAGCTACCACTCACTGTAGCAGTAGAGAGAGACTGGCTGTGATCAGCCTTGTTTGGGAAAACTCTTGAATTGGGGAGTTTGAGTAAAAAAGTAGATCATGACAGATACCCATTTTTAACATTTTAAACCGCTCCTATGATTTCATAGATACGCGGGCTCTTAGTGGGGAATACTTAGTTTCCTGAGCTACAGAGAGTTTGAGTTAGTTTTCCAAGGCAACCCATCCAAGAGCAGGCAACGGCAAGACTGGATATCAGATCTTCCTGACTCCCAGGGGCTGCCTACTGTCTCCTAAACCATATTACCTCTCCTTTAAGAGATTTTAGGATCAACAAAGGATTGTATATATATATTATTTCTTTTTTTAAAAATGAAAACTCACTGATTTATTTATTACATTTAAGTACCTTGTTAACTCCTTCCCTCTCTTCCCTCTCCCCATTTTAAGAGGCATCACTTGACAGAAAGATATATGTGTATATATGTATATATATATCTATAAATATATCTATACATATTTATATATATACATATATATATATATATAAAATTATGTCCCACGAATTTATCTTTATCAGTTCTTTCTCTGGAGACATACACAAGTCATTCTTCAAATGATATTTCTGCTGTCTTAAACGATTCTCTCTTGGTTCTGCCCAGTTTGCTTTAGAACTTCATATAGGTCTTTGCATGTTCTTTTAAAGCTCATTTTTCTATCGCAATCATTTGCCACCACTTACTTAGCCATTCCCCAATGGATGGACATCCCTTCCATTTCTCATTCTTTGTCACCACAAAGAGAGCTTCTAGAATTATATTAGAGCATGGAGGTTCTTTTCCTTTTTCCCTGATCACTAAAAAATAAGCTGAAAGGTGTTGTGGCTGGGGCCACAGCTTCCTATAGTTTACAGCTCTTTGAGCATAATTCCAGACTGCTCCCCAAATGGTCAAATCTATCAACAATGTATTAGTGTCCCCACGTTTCCACATCCCCACCAACATTCATCATTCATCATTTTGCCCTTTCATCTTTTTAGCCAATCTGGTAGATGTGAGATGATATCTCAGAATCTTTTTGATTTCTATCTCTAATCAATAATGATTTAGATAATAATAATATAATACTAATTTAATAATGTTTTCCTTCCCTGAGCATTATGCCTCTTGATCCCCAGGGGGAATGACAGGTATTTTTGTTCCAATATCCCAAGTTAGGAAACTTTTTCCCCCAAACATTAGATAATTGGTTTATGGTCACACGGGTGGTAGTTAGTAGAGTCTGAATTGGAACTCATATCTCCTGTGTCCATAACCAGAGCTTTTATTTAAATAAACCATAATATGAAATCATAATATAAAAGCTGATATTCTGAAGAGAAGGTGACAAGTTTACCCAATATGTAATTTACACGTAAAATTAATTTGGATAATTCCTGAGAAAATGGTTCGATGCCACATTCTGCCATTTTCCTGAGTCAGAAACTCTCTGGGGTTGCCCCGGAGCTGTCTGTAGTGAATTCAGACAACATTAAGAATCTCTCCAATACTTAGAGCACAAAAGATTGGCAACTGCTGCTTCCATTACAGTCTGACACAAGGAGGTTCACGTAGGACAGCCCAGGCTAAGATTTTACATCACATCATACTGCCAGGTAAGGGGACTCTTTGAAAGCAAGATTGTCTTGATTTTTTATACTTTGAGTGGGATTTGGATCCTGCAAAGTGCCTAATCAATGATTATTATGTCTTCAAGTAACAAACCACATGTTGTTTCTGTGGCAAGGTCAGAAATTCACCTGACAAAGTTACTTGGAAGCATTTAATTTGCATAATTAACAATTACTATGATGAAACAGAGAAACTAGAGCTACCAGCTCTGCTCCTGTCGACTGCTTCTGGTGTACCCATTGTGTCTCCCACTACTCACATAATTCCATGCTAACATTACAATTCATGAAGAGATTGAATGCCATAATCATTTAGAAATCACACATCTTACAGTGTCTTAAGGGGAAAAATATTTTTAAAAGTCAATTTTTTAAAAAAAGGTAACTTAAATGTCCTAGAATTAGGGGCAGGTGGGTGACTCAGTAGATTGAGACCATGACTAGAGACAAGAGGTCTTGAGTTCAAATCTAGACTCTGACAGGTCCTAGTTGTGTGATCCTGGGTAAGTCAGTAATTGCTTTAAGGATTTTTAAAAAATCTTTAAAAATATTAAAGGCTTAAAAAAAGATGATAGTGTTAGAGCTGGAAGGGAATTAGAGAGCCAACTGTCTCATTTTAGAGTTAAAAACACCACAGGCTGTAGAAGTGACATGACTTGGCCAATATTCCTGAGGGCATGCGAGTAACAGCAGTGCATTTAGCTCAGGGCATCTGCCTCAGACCAGGGCTCAGTGACTGGATTGCAAACATGATTACACTGGGAAATAGAGAGTGTGCGATCTAAATGTTTTCCATAAATGATGCCACTCTTCTCTATTAATTAATGTAACATTGAAGAACAAGTGAGCTCTCCCCTTGTCCCCACCAATCCCGGGCTGCTGCTCCTATGCAAACACAGTTAGACTCCCTTTTCCCTCTTGTTTTCCTGACCTACACAAACCTCTTCTCCACTTCTGTAAGGTGCTCAGAGCATGAAAAGAGGATTTGCTAACTACAAAGAGTTGGGAACTTCCTAACGAGGTCTTGGAAGCCGAGCTTTGCTCCCAATGGTGACAATTAACTCACCACTATCTCATTATAGCCTCCCTCTGTCAATTAATTTGCCAAATTAATTTATTTTGTAAAGCTCTTCCTATGTATATTTTATTGAATGCCACTATATCACATTTGCCATCATTATTATGGGATGAGAAAGCTTGTGAAACTCAGGGGACGGTTCCTCCCGCTGGCCTTCTTCACAGCCTGGAGGCTCATTCTGTGGGCTATTCCCAATAACCAGAAATAAATAGGGTGATAATTGAATGATTGGGATATTTACTCATTGGGTCCCACTTCGGTCCTCTGCTCTGTGAGCTGCAGCCGGTAAGATCTCACAAATGTGAAGCGGGGGAATGGCCGATAATATATTTCGATTTGGTTGTGTTGTTGAATCTTATACTGGGAGGCTGGGAGGTTCTTTGCCCGAATCCCCCAAAGCAGAGTCAAGGCTCTCACTTAACATCAGCAGGTTGTTCATTTCAGTGGCAGAAGTTGAGACAAAAACATCATGGCGGTCCGTTTCGATGATTGATCGAGTGGACGTCCTCTTCGTAGGCATCCATCTGTGTTTGATCTTCTCTCACACCTCATCAGCTGGCACTCGCTGTCAATGCTGCCCATTTCCAGGATGGAGTTACAACTGCAACGAGCAGAGGGCTGACGTCTCCTCTACATGAGCGGTTGAGGCTTGGCTGCCCACTGAGTCCAGGTAGAGCAGTCAAGGGATGGCCTCTCGCTCCAGCCTCTGCTACTAAGTAGCTTGAGCAAAGCATCCCTTTGGCTGGTTTTCTCCAACGTGTGGCCATTAAAAGTAGGTTCTTGAATCACTTTAATTAGACAAATGCAAATAGCCAAGGTCTCATTTGAATTCTTCCAAGCTAAAGGTTACAGACAGCAAAGAAGGATGCCTTTTCAGTGTTTTATTGATGCTTCCATTTGGAGGTGTGTGAGTGTGTTTAACCATCATTACTTCCCAGTATCACTCCCATAATACCTTGGTGTAAAAAGGGGAAATAATTTAATAAAACTACCTGATCCAATGATCTTCCCTGCCAATGTATGTAGCATTCGGTACCCATAGCCTACCACTATCATACTGAGAGGAGAGAACTGTGGATCCGCTTATTCCACTAGAAACAAGAGCTCCATTTGGTCTTGACATCCAGTGGAAATTACATTCAATTCAATTTAAATGATTAAATTAAGAATACTTTGATGAAGTTTTAACTGTACATGCTGCACATTCAGAGGCTTTTATAGATGTATGATTTATGAGATTCTATTGGTTATAATAAGTTAGAAATAAATGTCATTATATATACATATATACATATATATATATATATATATATATATATATTAATGGAGCAGCTGGGTAGTACAGTGGATAGAGTGCCAGACTTTGAGCAGAACCTCCCTTCAAAACTGACCTCTGACATTTCCTAGCTGTGTGACCCTGGGTAAGTTGCTTAACCCCTATTGCCTAGTCCTTGTTGCCTTTCTGTCTTAGAATGGATACTGACAGAAGGGAAGGGTTCAAAAACAAAAGAAAGACAATTTATATAAAAAACATCAATTTTATTAAATTTTGTATAAATTATACATATATGTATGTCTATAATTTTCAATTTAGAATAAAGGCTCAGATCTTCATTCTTTTGATTTATGGTTTCTCTGGTGATATAACCCTAATGGTCTCCTCTTGGCTTTCCTCATGGCTGAGTGGTGACCTCAGTCCTCACAGAGGAGGGGAAGGGGGACTGCAGTCTCTAACAGAGATAATAAGGCACTAAGCAGGTCCCTGGGGTCAGGCTCTGACTGTCATCTGAGGAGCAGGTCAGCTACCGTTCAGAGGGTTTCCTCCCCGCACTTGCCAGGCACAAGAGGATTGCTCCTCTATCCATTGCTACTCTCAAAGGTCTTCTTCCAAATTAAGGAAGAATCCATGATCTGCCTCAGTGCAGGGAGCACCCACTGGAAATATGGGACTGATTCATGACCTAGAGGAGCATTGTAAGTGATGGTCTGAGAGTCAGTGGAGAAGAGTGAGTAGAAAGCTAGGCAAGGAAAGCATGGGCTCAAGGTCTGCCTCTAACAGAGACACCTTTGTCTGTCGCTGGGCAAATCACTGGCATTCTCAAGGTTCTAAGCAACTGTCTAAGACAGAATTTGTGGGAAAGGTGCCCTGCCTTCCCCCACATTGACAGAGCAGGTTTTCCCTGTCGGAACTCTTTAGACCAAGGTCATGTTAGATGACAGTCAAAACAAGTCAACAACCATTTGGGAAGCATTTTCTGTGTGCCAGGCTTTGTGCCAGGTACTGAGAACTCAAAGAGAAGTGAAGAGCAAACCAGTTTCTTCTCTCAAAGAGCTTGCAATCTGATGGAGGGAAGAGAAAATCTGAAGGGGAGCTAACAGGGAGCTAGGCATGCCTAGGAAGGCTCATGGACATTGTCAAGAAAGACAGGGGGAACCAGAAGAGTGTCCTGGAATGGAGCTCTAAGTAGCCAGACTATCCTCCCTCTGTGATCTGAGGGAGAAGCCACAGGGACAGAAGACACTGGTCTCCCCCTCTCGTATTGTACTGCAGGATATTGGTCATTGATATATGGAACAGTGAATTTTGATTAGGGCTTGGATCCAGAATCCATGACCTCATTGATGACAATTCTACTCTCATCTAGGACTTCTGTCTGATTCTAAGAGATAGTTTTTGTTTCCAATTATTTAATCAGTCAATAAGCATTTATTAAACACTTATGTGCTCAGATTTTGCTAGATGCTGGAAATGAAGACATACAAAGCTAAATAGTCCCTGAAATCCTCAAGCTTTCATTCTGTGAAGGAGAAAACATGAAGAAATATGGAAGAAATGCTGAGGAGGGGGCAGGAGAGGGAATGAGAGAGAGAGAGAGACAGAAACAGAGACAGAGACAGAGAGGCAGAGACAGACAGAGACAGAGCAGATAGGGAAAGGATATATGGCGTCTTTCTCTTCAAAATCCTAACTCAGCTCTGAGGAGAAGAATAAACACAGAAAATAATCTAGGTAAATTAATACATATTAGCTTCATAGACTAGCATAACTTAAGGAAGGCAAAAGTTGTCAATTACATACAGCACTTTTTACTTAAGAAAAAAATAATAAAAGAATGAGCCATCCCTTTGTTCACTATTGATGGGCACCTGTCATTTGAACCCTAGTTGTATATGGCATACACCATGCATTTGTGTACATGTACATTCAACTGAGAAAGGTGAAAATGCATATTACTATTTAAAATCCATCAACACAAATTTACAAAACACCTACTATGTTGTAGATAGGCACCGAGGAGACAAAATAAATAAAATAATCACTAAACTGAGAATTTATATTCAAACAAAGAAAAATGAAGGCGAAAGAAGAGAGGATGTTTTCCTCCTATGATTCTACTTTATTAACTCCTTTTATCTTTTATACCACACTCGTTTTATGATATGCTCCCATTTCAATGACACTTCTTTCTTTTTAAAAAAGTCTCTTACCTTCCATCTATCTTAGAAGCAATACTATATATTTATTCTATAGAGCGGTAAGGGCTAGGCTATAGAGTTAAGTGACTTGCCCAGGAAGGAAGTGTCTGAGGCAGGACTTAATCCCAGAACTTCCTGTCTCTGGGTCTGGTTCTCTATCCACTGGACCACATCACCATCCCCTACATCTCCCTTCTAACAAAAATGACAACATTCTAAGAAAACTAATAGGAAAATGACCTTAACTATATGTGAGACACACAAAAAAAGTTAAATGTACTCAAGATGGTACATAGACCATCTAATCCCAAGAGGCAGGAGGTGTAATTCATTATCTATTATGGGAAACTGAGACTGATTACTGTAATGGATATTCTCTGAGGTGATCTTTGGCCCCATTTTGTTTGTGTTTCCATAGTTAGCTGATGTGTTGGTTCTACTTATTTCACTCTGCACCACTACATACAAGTCTTCCAATGCTTCCTTGAGTTCTTCATTTGAGTTTTCTAAGGAAAAAGCTCTGGTGATCCATTCCATTCGCTTCTCACATATTGTTCAACAATTCCAAAACTAAGGAGCATCCACATTGCTATCTCAAAATGTCCTTTGACATAGAGGACCTTCTTTTCTGTCCTTGATCAAATTGGGCTCTTTGTTCAGTAACAAAATGATTAGTGACCATTAAACCATGATGTATACATGTATGCATTTATACATGCATGTTGTGTGCATGTGTGAGTGCACATATGTGTATGCATGTGTGTTCATGTATAACTCATGCTTCCATAGCTTATTTAAAGTGCAGCATATTCTGGATGACTGTTGAAAATGAAAGCATGGTTTCTGAATCAGAGATCTCGCTTAAGTAAGTCCCGTCAATGCCACCATTTATTAAATGTTTGGAAGTGAAATTGTACTTGACACATATGTGCAAACTGTAGTTGGCCTGCAGTCTGGGAAGAGAGATTTCCTAATGGATGGTGATCACAAGTGGCCAGCATCCCCAGGGATTCTCCGGTGCGGGGATTGGGGCTTTACTACCTGGATGCAATGATTACTGCTCCCGAGAATTACGGCCGAGCTCTCTTCTTTATGCTTAGTTATCATTCCAGGCTAATTACATTTTGAGCAGAGGGGACTGCAGGCATAAAGAAAGATCTCTTCGATGAAACGAAGATGGCCATCTTTCCCTTTCAGGTAGACAGCACTTTAGGATAGGAAACAAATAGAGGATATTGTAAACAACTTGTTCTGCCGACCTCGGACTTTCAATAGTTCGATAAAACCACATTTCTCAAAAGAGCCATATTCTGTTATTGAAAGGGAATGGTGGGAACCAACTGAAGAACATGTAAAATGCAAGATTTTTTAATCAATGAGAAGCTATTAATTTAACCAACCCTTCCTGCAATAATATTGAGACAGACTGTCTGCCTGGTTCTATATTATAGCTAACTTTGCAGTCCACATGGAACTTAATGAGGTGTGTAAAGTTGGTGAACTCAGTGAGAATTGGATATGATGCCACTTTAGCATTTTAAACTTATTTTTGCTACATCTGTCTCATGTGAAATGGGTGCTTATGAGGAGGAAGGAGCAAGGTGTCCTCTGGAAGAAAACACTGGATGGAGGGTGAAAGAGCTTGCTGTTGACTCCCAACTCTGATGCTTTCAGCTGTATGACCCTGGGAAAGTCATTTCACTTTCCCAA
This sequence comes from Monodelphis domestica, assembly GCF_027887165.1. Lineage (NCBI taxonomy): Eukaryota > Metazoa > Chordata > Mammalia > Didelphimorphia > Didelphidae > Monodelphis > Monodelphis domestica. Next base: position 321,928,685 of record NC_077231.1, read on the forward strand.
ATCTTGGCTTCCTCTGTAAAGTGGACCATTTCACAGGACTGGTAGGAAAAAATGGGACAGTTTGGGATTCAGTTTGGTATTCCATAGGTATTGGTTTGGAGGGAAAATCCAACTTGATGGAAATTATGATGAATAAATGCTGACAGTTTTAGTCCCCATAAGTTTTGTTTTTCATCACAACATAGAGATGAGCTGCCTTATTCTATGCTGATCAAGTAAGTACTGGTAACTTCTAAAGTTCCTTTCCTGCCTACCCAAGTCCCTTTTCATACATATTAGGTCTCCATTCACTCTGTAACTAATGATGAACTGTCAGCAGACAGTCTGAGGAGCAGTATCTGAGGACAATAATTTTGCAGAAATTAATTGCAGATCAAATATATACATAATGTATGTATTAAGCATATGAATGTATAAATACCATTTAAATATATTTAAGTATATATTTATAAACTATCTAATTAAATATATCCATCCTTCAAGAATATTTATAAATTTAAAATATATGTGAGATACACATATACACTTATATACATAGTTAACTAGGAGGGACAGTTTAACTAGGTTTTCCAGGGGTTAGAACACTGGGTCTGGAGTCAGGAGGACCTGAGTTCAAATGCAGCCACAGATATTTACTAGCTGTGTGACCCTGGACAAGTCACTTAACTCTTTGCTCAGTTTTACTTCTCTAAAAAATGGGCAAGAGATGGAAATTAAAAAAACAAGTCCAGGATCTTTGCCCAAAAGCCCCAAATGGGGTCCGAAAGAGTAGAACACAACAAAAACAACTGAACAACATATATGCTATATGTAATGATATATCTATTATATATAGACATACAAAATACATATGTATGTATATATGTGTGTGCACATTCATACGGGTGTGTGAGTAACATATCTAAGAGAGTGAGAGTGGTTAGAATGTTTTTGCCTGAAGGCTAACAGATATGATCAAAAAGTTTTTCAGATGAAAACTCCTAGGAACTGCCTAGCAAAAATTCAAAGAAAAAACAAGCCTAGAAGGAGTCAGAAAGGAAGAATATTCCTGCCAAGGAGCCATGAGTGATCTGATAGCTACACCTTGCAGGAGAAGGGAGATTGGAATATATTATTCCAGAAAGCCTGCATGGCCATCTTAAAAGTCAGTTTGTGTCCAGAAGACTTGCCTCTTCTATGGACTGGGGTCTGAGTATGCCAATGTAAGGGGGGAAAGGGTTATTTTTCAAAGTGTTAGATTGGATTATTTAAGAGTGTGGTCACCAAGAATTTAATTTGTTCCAAAGAGATTTATTTATAATTTATTTATGAAATGTAGAAAGAGTGAAGTAAGAAAATTAGAAAGAGGATAAGGCGAGATAGCTAAGTTTCTCCTGAGTTTAGTTTTTTTGGGAAATCCAGCAGATAAGAGTCAGCTTTTCACTTACCACATATCAGTTCAAAGGAAGAGATTTTAGAACAGCCTCATCAGGAACAGGGTCTCAGGTCCAGCCTCCACTCCAAAGAATGAAGAACTGTCTCTCACAGGAAGTGACAGCTCTTTTTAAAGAAGCTTCTTTTGCATCACTTCCTGCATCTTCCCTAATTTTACATCTACTGATTACAGGTGAAGTTTTACTTTAAGACTGCCCAGGGGCAGTTAGTTTAATTCTGATTCATCACTCACTATTGCACATGTGGGTCACAGACCTCCCACTTAATGATTAAGTGAGATGTTTATAATTTTGATGATTATATTTTAAAATGGACAGATCTCCATACTCAACTTTTAAGTAGGGTGTTTATACTTTTGGTGATTAAATCTAAAAATAGGCATGGATTACAATTTAATCTTCACAATACCCCCTGATGATCATTAGGAGACTAGTCTCCCCATTGATCATTTAACATAATCATCTTGTACGCCTAAAAATTTCTAACTACAGCTGTATACAATATTTCACCTTCTAAGAGGAAACTACAATAGTTAGAGATAAGAATGAGAGAAAGCAAAACTAATGTTACTTCCTGTTCTGAGATTGGTGGTGGTAAGGCTTTTGTTGTTCATATATTAATCTGATCCGTACTATTCTGTTATGCTGAATCATTTTAATCTACTGTGTTGTAACTATTAGATATATTCTGTTACTTTCCCCCTATAACTATATTGAAAAAATATATATATATATACACATACATACATATATATGTATGTGTATATATGTGTGTATATATATGTGTATATATATAAGTGTGTGTGTGTATATATATATATATATATATATATATATATATATATATATCCCATATACAGCTTTTATTCCATTTGGCATTTGTTAATTGTCACATAGATGATGGATAGACTCAACCTGGCTAACAAACTTTGAATATTTTAATGAGCTAAATATCTCAAATTGATTTTAAGGGGTCTTCAGAAATAATTTTAATTAACTAGTGATTTCTGAATGGATGGGTTTTTTATATTTATATTCTAAAGAATGTTGTATTAAAGGTAGAGAAACAAAGAAATGTTCCTACCAAGGTGTTTTTATGAAGCAGGAAGCCAAAAAGGACTCCTGCAAAATGCTTCAGTTTTAATTTAATTCCACTAGAACAATTTGGATTTCTTAGTGATGCTCTAGACCCAAATAAATTTTACTTTGTTTAAAAATATATTTGCCAAGGTTGAAAGATTTGCTATGTCTGTAAAAATTATGAAAAATATCCACTGATTCATAGTTGTTGTTTTTTTGTCATACAGCAATTTATATGAAATATGACAGTGGGTTTGTTTGCTATTGTAATTAACTGGGCTACTATGAATTTTGGGAACTTTGGTACTTCTTTAAATGTGCCTTATCTACTGTATTACTGTTTTATTCTGAAAATCGTTTGTACTCACACAGTGGTTAAGTGAAAAAAGGAAATGGATTTCATTTTCTTTTTTTGGTGAGAAACCTTTGTATTCTACCTCTCCTTGACTGATACAGTGTGTCACTGATTGTAAGCTATATATATATATATATATATTTATTTTTAAATTTCTTTTATATTATTGTCTTTCCTTGCATGGACAATATAGTATCTGAGTTTTATTTTTTCTCTCCTTTTTGTATTTGAAGAACATGTCAGCAGTATTGAGAAGATTTTTCTTTATTTTTTTTTAATTTTGCAGTAATATAAGTATAAAATACATTTGCCCTAATGTCAGTGCATACCACCAAAGCTTTAGACTATAAAAATGATGCCATTGATTGTTTAAAAAAATTATGGAACTTTACTTCCTGCTACCTCTCCAAATCCAGAAAGTGAACTGTTTGGAGAAGGCACCATTAAGATGCCTCCACAGACCACACATTGCACCAGATGATCCAGAGCTTACTTTGGGATGTGGTTATTTGAACTGTGTGCAGTTGAATTAATTTGTTTTTGTATGTATACTCTTATGCTGAAGATAACTCCCCCAACTGGCTTTTTGTCAATGTACCTAGAAATCATTGGTTTTGTTCTTTTCCCTTTTATCCCCAAATTATTGTAATTTAAAAGTTAGTCATGTTTACAAGATTCATTGGAGAGACCAGTCTTCCATTGGATCTCAGGGGCAAATGTATAATTGAAAATCTGTTACCTCAAAAAAGAACTAGATTTCCAGGGAGCCCATTGACTTCCTGTCATTATGTACTTCCTGTAGACAGGGGATATTAGGTGGGGACATGGAAGGTTCCATGCTCTTTTTGGCCCTGTTGGGAGCATGGCAATGGCAAGTGGGGCTTTTGAAATGGCTAATCAGTCATGGGCACATGGTCTTTATTTTGTATCCTTTTTATTCCTTTATTTCTAATGATCATTAATAAATCTCCTAAATACATTATTTTTATTATTAAGATTTAATCTTAACTCTTACACCAATCAGATTGGGGAAAGGTACTTCATCAAGAGCATTAACTGTTTCAAATGAAGTCTATGCAAAGGAAGGCAAGTAAGCTAAGGGACATTAAAGTCAAGTCACAGGAAGAAGAAGTGAAGGAATTTGAGATCATTACTTGAGAGAGGGAGGAGAAGGCTTGGAGGGGTGGAGGTGGTCTGGCAGGCGGAGGATTATTGCAGCTTCTTCTCTTAGGAGATCAGAGATTACTGAATGGAAGTTTCTAAGAGTCAAGGTGAGGCTAAACATCAGGAAAATTTGCTGAAAATCAGTCATCCAAATATCTAATGGGCTGCTTTAGGATTGGGGAAAGTCTCCCATGAGGAAGGTGTCCAATAATAGCTGGATGACCACTTTTTGGAGTTTGTTTTGGAGAAGATTTTTATGGGGGCTGGGGGTATGAAGTGGATGAACATTTATGATATCCCTTCCAACTCTGAAATTCTATAATTCAAAAAATGATCCCCAAGATGTATCACATTGACAGGAAGTTCTTATCTTATCTGTCACTGAATCTGTTCTTTTTATAGTTAACGATGGATTGTGCTTCCAGAAGCTATTCCTGGGAGGCCAATAATGACCATTTTTGATACTTCTCTGATGACTTTTGCTTGCAGTAGACTTAAATTCAATAGTGATCCATTTCCTAGAAAATAAACAAGGACCCAGAGAAGATGGGACTAGTCCAGAGCATAGATAACTGATGGCATTTAATTTGGTTCCATGTATTTAGTTCCATATCATTTTACTTAGTAAAATTCTTGTATCCTTTTCTCTGTAGCCATTGGACAAACTGAGGCATGTTGTTCTGCATTAGTGTCTATAAAACATCCAGCATCTATCCTGGGATGGATCTGTGTGGTTAGGGATACAGTGGATGAATGAATAATACATTTAGAAAATGATTGTTATGTGCAAAGCCCTCTATCATATATTAGGAATACAAATAGAAAAGTCAGCTCACATTTTAAAAGGTGAACTAACACTATGGAAGGTTTCAGTTCTAAATGAAATGGCAAAGTCCAATGGTCTTTAGGGCACAGAGGCAAAGTAGGGGTGGGTTTTCAGTCATTCAGTTGTGTCTGACTTTGTAAACCTTCGGATCATAGTGACCATGGGGTTTTCTTGGCAGAACTACTGAAATGACTTTGCCTTTTCTTTCTGCAGTGGATTAAGGCAAACAGTTTAAATGACTTGTCTAGAGATGCACAGTAAGTGTCTGAGGTCAAATTTGAACTCAGGTCTTCCTGAGTCAAGATCCAGTGTCCTAAACACTGACTCATCAAGCTGCTTTGAAAGCAGGTGGCATTGACTTTCATTCAACATCATTTCCACTGATAAAATACCATCAATTTGAATTATTTTATTGTGCCAATGATTGTGAAGATAATAACTTCTTTTTTGGGTCTCCAGCACCCATGAATCCCCTGGCTGCATCTCCATAGCAGCTGCTTCCCAGGAAAATGCTAAGGACTCTGGATAGAAGCATTGCTATTCCCAAGGATCTTTAGTGCTGGGTCTTAGAATGTTCTCATAATGTGTCATAGGGATAACAACATTCAAAGCAGTGGCAGTTTTAATTGATTGGTTCCTGCTGTCTCTTCCTTAGGATGCCTTGCTGCTTTAGGTACTCTGCCTTGCCTGCCCTGTGTGTGACCATTGGTTAAAAGTTAGAGGAGATAGCTGGCTTCTTCTCTACAGGAGTGGATTCCTTGGATGATTGTTGTGAAGCCTAGGCTGGGAGCTGAAATCAATGTTCTTGGGGTTACTGCCATTCTGTGACCTCTTGTGGTTTCCTGCCATGACTCTGATAACCTTAAAATATTCCCCAAACTGTGGATGAGTGGAAAGGGCTGTTATCTATTCTTTTCCTTTATTTGGAAAATTAATTTATCATGTTTATGGTGGTGGTAGTGGGGTAAAAGAAGGAAATGAGCAATTAAATGTTGCATTTAAGAGAGGACAGTGGGTCTGGTTCAGGGAATCCTGATTTAAATCCTGCCTCAGGATTTGAATGCTTATTAGCAATTGGGATATTCATTTTACTCCACAGTTTCAGTTTGTAAGTCAATCAACAAACATTCATCAAGTGCTTACTATGTGCTATGTGTAATATTTAAAATAGTTGTCTGCCATAAATTGTGGCATTTAAAAGAGTGGAAGGCCATAAACTGTAAGAGTTAAAATGGTTGAGGTCTTAAACTGTAGTGAGTAAAAGAGTGGAAGATATAAATTGTGATAGATATAAGAGAGGGTGAGTAAATTGTGACCACAGAAAGTATGTTTTCACTACAGTGTCTTGTTTTAAATCAAATATAAGGTGGTCGCCAGGGAAATATTCCCAATTATGAAATATACCCAAGTCAACTGGGTTTTATAGAGAATTTAATTAATAATACAATGAGGAATCAAAGAAAGAGAGAGAGAGAGAGAAAAGGAAATAAATGAGAAAAGAATAGACCAGCCCAGGGCAGCCCTGGCCAACCCAGGCCTAAGCCTTTAAGAGAAAAGATCAGTCAGTCCTTAATCACTCACCACAAGATCTGTCCAAGCAAGGATTCTAGTGACAGAGTCTCCACAGAGGGAGTTCCAGCCAGAGTCAGCCTCCCTTGAGGGACCTCCTTAGAGATTGTCCTCCAGAGCCTGTATATCTCCAGACTGTTCAACAGTCTGCCTTTTTTCTTATATAGGGGTTTTTCTCCTATGTTACCTCCCCTAAGTTCTTCCATCTACCAATCACAGTAGACATTTTCCAAAGGACAGCCCATTCTGAATTCACATCTTGCTCTCACCTTTTCTGGGTAGACTAAAACTTCTGAGTAATTAACATCAGGAAAGCGCTGAGTAAGTTTTCACCTCTTTGCTCCTTGTAAGTTCACAAGTTGCCTGACCTTTATAGGTACTTAGCACCCCTTTCTAAAAATAGGCATGGCTCAAGTACGGGTCTAAGCACTTATCATTGTTCTGCAAGGAGTTTTTTCCCCTAAAGCAGTCTTAAGTACGGTGGTGTGCTCCCATTTCTGATCCAAGTAGAGTTCTCACATTTTAGATGGGGAATGGTCCCTAATAGGGAATTGTACCGATGAAAAATTCCCCAATGGGGAATTTTTTAACATTCACAAGTCTGAGAAATTTCAAGATTCACACATGTAATGAGTCAAATCAGAGTATACAAAGAAAAGCCGACAGTTTTCATTTAGGGTCTTCTGAGATTCCTTCCAGCTCTAATGTTATGAGCCCCCAAGTCAATGAGTCCAGAAAACTTGGCTTCTCCCAGTTCCTTCCAGGTCCCAGGATCTCAAGATTCTTCCACTGAATCTGGTCCACATTACGTTCTCCAGGATATCTCCCAGATGGGTCCTGATTCTTTAGGCATAAGGACACAAGCCATCCATCCTTCCATAAGAACAGTAGGGGGAGAGGGGACGAGTATGGCTGTCTACCTTCCTGAAATCAACATGTTACATTCTTTCCTTCTAGGCTTCTAGGGATTGCCAAGAATGACTTGTGCATGAGAAATGCCACAGAGCAGCATCAAAGACACATGGATCTGGTGGGGAAAAGTTGTCTGGCCATGGTGTGAGTGACAACAGATGGACTGCCTGAGGGGTATGTTGGCATCTTCAAGATGTTAAAAGAAGCAGAGGAAAGCCTCAGTGCATTGTGGGTATCCCCCTACTGAGGAACAAAGGAAGATTAGAAATGAGAAGGTGGTCAGGGCTGGAGATCTCTGTCCACCTGAGTGAGACCTTGGAAACTTCGGAATACAACTTTAGTAGCAGAAAGGGCTTAAGGCTAATGGTTGAAGCCAGTTGGAATAGCCAATCAATCAGAAAAGGCATTTTGAACTCTCTAACTTGATTATAAAGGATTTTCTCACTATTCTATGATTTCTTAATAGTGATTTGAAGGGTCACCCAGTATAGTGGTTGCCATTTGACCTCAGAATCAGGAATAATGGTTTCCATTTACTGCACATTAGTTTGCCAAACATTTTACGCATAGTATTTCACTGGTGTCTCACAACAACATTCTTTCCCATTTTATAGCTGAGAAAGTTGAGGCTCAGAGATTCTCAGTGAATTTTTCAGGGTCTTCTCCCACCAAGATTTGTCTTTCACTGCATTGATGTTAAATTTATGAACTCCCATTCTCCCCCTCCCCCAATAAAACATGTAACATTCTAGTCTGTGGCAGGCAATGAGAGATTTTAAGACAGGAAATACAGTTGTCTTAATATTCAGTGAGAGAATTTAGTGAGTTTTTTTGTTTGTTTTCAGTTGTGCCTCTGAGCCTTTGGGGCCATGCCTTTCTGTGAAAACCCTGGAACTATGCTAAATGTTTTACAATTTTATCTCATTTTATCCTCACAAAAAAGTGGGTGCTATTATTATCCCATTTTATAGATCAGGAAATTGATGAAAACAGAGGTTGAATGATTTGTACCAAGCTAGTAAGCATATGAAATTAGAGTTGGATTCAGGTCTTCCTGATTCCAGACCCAGTGCTCTGCTCATTGAGTCATCTAACTACCCCATGATGTTAGAACTTAATTGGTCCCAGATCTATTCTCTTGTTCTTAAATTCAGAAAGTAAAGAACCATGTTTTTCACATAGGGAGAAAAAAATCCTCTACCCATGCCCACAAATCCACATACAAAAACGTTTCCCTCCATGTTATTAATAACTTTCATGAAGCTTCCATTTAAAGCTTTTTCTTTAATGGAGTTAATTTAGATGTTTCCTAAGAAGTATTGAATAAGAAATCAATTGCTCTTTGGTTACTGTCTTTTGGTTATAAAGTTTTCTAAAACTACTCTTAGTTCCAAGCATTCACTGTACATGAAGTCTTGGATTTTGGTGTTGGGTGAATACAGAGTAAGACTCGTGCTCTACTTTCAAGAAAATGAGATAATAACATTATGAAAGAAAGAGAGAAGAGGAAGAGGAAGGAAGAAGGAAGGAAGGAAGGGAGGGAGGGGTAGAGGGAGGAAGGAGAGAGGGAAGGGAGGAGAGAGATAGGGAGTGAGGAAGAAAGGAGGGAGTGAAGGAATGAGGGAGGGAGGGAAAAGAGACAATAAAAGGAAAGAAACTAAAAGAGATCATGGATTTAGAGATGGAAGGAAACTTAGAGGTCAGAGGTTTCAACCTCCTCATTTTACTAATGAAACTGAGGTTTGGGTGTATGTGAGAAGAAAATCATTAGCTCAAGATCAAACTAATAAAAAAGTGTGAGTCAGGATTGGAATTCAGTTCTTCCTTGAATTCTGAATCCAGTCCTTTTTTCACTCTCTCCTTAATTAATGGAATGTGCCTTCCTCAGATAGGTTCTTAGGTTTCAATCTTATCTCATTGTGGAACTTCTTACAAATTTCAAGGTCCAAGGTGCTCTGCAGAGATGATGTCCAAGATTGTAGGAATCTTTTTTTTTTGTTTGTTTAAAACCCTTACCTTCAGTCTTGGAGTCAATACTGTGTATTGGCTCCAAGGCAGAAGAGTGGTAAGGGCTAGGCAATGGGGGTCAAGTGACTTGCCCAGGGTCACACAGCTAGGAAGTGGCTGAGGCCGGATTTGAACCTAGGACCTCCCATCTCTAGGTCTGGTTCTCAATCCACTGAGCTACCCAGCTGCCCCCTGTAGGAATCTTCTTGACTGTGGCCAGAAACCAGAATTATGGATTATGTTTGGACAGCCCTTGGGGCTAAGTGCCACTAATTTTCCCCATCATAAGAGTTCTCATTTTCCGTCTTTCCTGACAAAGCTTAGGAGGGCTTAAATTCACTCTCTTCACAGTTTTCCCTAGCTACATACACATACATTTCTTTAAATAGTTTTGCAGCAAGGAGTTTGATCTATTTTCACCACAAGTTAGAAACACGCCCCTCCCAGAATGCAGCATTCCCTGGGCCATGTTACTTCATCCCTTAGAAATCCACATTCTCTAGAATGGAGCATTTCCTAAATACCCTACATCTATCCTCCACCTGTTGACATTAGAGCTAACACCAACCCACTGTTCCTGGCTGAAGCCAGGTCAGGATTGCTGATCTGCAGGTTGTTGGGTTTTGCTTGGGTTTTACAGCCTTTGTTTTGGTTGTGGAAGTAGTCCAGGATTCGACTCTGCCTCTCAGGACCCTCAGTATGAGTGTGTGCATATGCAGAGGTGGGAAAATCATTGTAATTTCATTTCCTTATCACTTTTCCTAGGTTGAGATTGGGGAGCTCAGCATTTGAAGAACTCTAAACAAATATGAATAAAATCCCATTTCCCTGCTACCTAAATATCCTCCATTCTTTCCTCAGTCCCATGAATATTCTGGTTCTAAATCAGAGAGTGGCCTTGGAAGAGTCCATGGAAACAAGTCAGGCACAGGGTCAGAGGATCTTTTGATCCAGAACCTTTCTACCTTGAGATTGGTCATCCAAAGGGTCATCCCATTGTCCTGTTCCATAATGCCCATTACCAATGTGACAGGATTACATGTTGCCCACCCACACTGAAGACAATCAGTGCTTTCCCAGGAGGACTTACTTGTTGGCAACTTCCATCTGATGATTCTGAACTAGAAGAAGAGGGTGGGAGCCTCACTATTTTTTGACAATATTTGAACTGAAGAAAATAGACCTAGTGAGCAGTAGGAAGAATGAAACATATTTAACCAGCCTAATTTTCCTTTGGATTTAATAGGGTCCAATAAATGGAAACTGGACAGTCAGAATAATGAAACGATCCCGTGATTTGTCTCATTTTGCTACTGTCCTCTTCATGTTCGTTTGTCCTTTGATTGCACTGGTGGCTAATATTATTTTGTTCCCAAGGAAATATGTCCCTTTGATTAGGTTGCAGCTCTCCTCTCATTTGTCACTGTTCTATCAAGCCCTGCCATGTAACAGCAGGGACCCTTGATTATTTAATTGCTTGTAAGAACTCATTAAATCTTACTATCAATCATAGGACATATGGTAAACATCAGCCAATGGAGAGAGGGACTACAGCCAGGATCTGTCACTGGGGCAGGCTCTTTGTTCAGTGGACTGATCACAATTATTTTTAATTAATATGGATTTATAAGTGGGGGCTCATCAAGTGGCCTTAATCCACACATATGAGGTAATAATGGCAACCTTTATGATATTATTTAAAAATACACATCGGGATAATTTCACCTGCCTTTGGAGCTTATTTTCTTCTCTAATAACCCAATTTATTCCTTTAACAACAGTACCTAACCAATTTCAAGGGCTCCATTCTATTTTCATGGGATTTAGGCGGTGTTAGTTAATGAACAGGGGCTCCAACATCACTAGTAAGACCTGCATTGAAATAGGTAGTAAATGGATTCTATGGCTATCACTTGGGAAGAGAATTTTCTGTAAACTGAGGAAGTCTAAGCCACTGTCTTCTAAATCATTATCAGACCTTCAGTTGCATTTGAAGGCACTATGAAGCAACTGGGGGAGGGAACACATGTGTAGGACTGAGTATTCCATAGCTTAATAAATATGACAAAGGGAAGGGAACTCAAATACCTTCATTTTTCAGATGAGGAAACTGAGGCCCAACACAGATCAGCTAGCTGAAAAATAGCAGCAAGTATATTGAAATCGTATACTACATCTGGTACCCTGACTATCCCAATATTGCTTGTCTCCTCCCTTGTGCTCAGCTTGATGGAATCCTGGATCACACTGTTCAGAAATCCAGTGAAAAGCTGGATTTACTTTCTGCCCACTATACGTAAAGCATTGGGATCAGGGAATAGAAAGGACAATAAGCTCTGAAAGACCAAAGCAATCTGTTTGGAGGCAGGATGTGGCACAGACACTTGGGATATGATTCCTTGTACTACCCTTAGTACAAGGGTAGATCACCTTAGGAAATACCCATTTCTGAAAGCTCACGAATTCTGGTGTCTTGTTGATGATCAGTGGAGACCCACCAGATGTAAGATTCCCAAGTGACAGTATTAGAAAATGGCCCTCCTGTCAGCATTCCTCCTAGAACCCTATGAGAAGGGATAGTCAGCCATCTGCTGGGGATGCAGCCTGCCAGTGGGAACGAGCTTGGGTGAGGGAGCCCAGAGGAGCTGCTATACCAGAAGGGAACATGAAGAAAGGGAACTTGAGTCAGGCCAGAACAAGATGGGTCATTACTTGGACCTGATGGATTCAGCATTTCCTTGAAACAAATAGAAGGTTTCATGTGTCTGATCATCTTCACTTCCTACAATCATGAGAAGATAACATACAGATGTCTTGGCTGTCCACAGTCACTAAGTTCTCCATTTCATGAGCAGTGTGCCTTGCACATAGTGAGCACTTAATAAATACTTGATAACACATGAGTGGGTGGATGGATGGATGGATGGATGGATGGATGGATGAATGGATGGATGGTGACATGTTTAGTCAGAGATATTAAAAGCTTAACCTCTTGGGACAAAAAAGGTCACCCTGAGACCATTATTCCCTGGTTGTCACCTAAAAGAACAGTCAAGATCTCTGTGCCCGAGACAAACCCACAAAGCCCAGGCACGACTTCGGATGTGAGCACTAGCAGAGGGAACAGGTAAGCTTCATGGAAAGGGGGGAATGATGGTCCTGTCTCCCCAATGCCTTCAGTCCCAGCTCCACACGTCTTCTTATGATTAATTTAGACGTTTTCATTAATAGATTCCAAGATAATTGCCAGATAAACATCTGTGCTGTCCCTAGAACAGGAGAGGAAATGAATAAGGGATATTAAATAAAGGAAGAATGTTACTCAGGTGCATTAATCTGGAAAATGGAGAAAATTGTTGGAGGCTCTGTCTCTCTTGGTATTTGCATTTGAAAATTAGATGAAGCATCAAAGCACGCAGAGACACCAGGCCACTCTGGGAGGAAATCACTTCCCCAGGGATGAGGGACTGGCATCATTTGGAGAATGGTGGGGAGAGCAACACTCTCTGTGTTCTCGAGTCTTCTTTTTTACTTAATGTGAGGAGAAGGCTACCAATAGGGAAACTGAGATTCAGGATTCCTATTTTATAGATGAATACATGTGGTGGATTACATTTGTTTATTCAGATATGTACATATAAACATATACATGTGTATACACATATTGTGAAGATTACATTTAACTCTCTCTGATTGTGAAAATGAAAATAATGAACTCTCCCCTGATTGTGAAGATTAAATTGTAATCCCTGCCCATTTTTAGATTTAATCACCAAAAGTATAAACACTCCATTCACACTTGAGTGGGGGAGGTCTGTGACCTACATGTGCAGTGGTGGGTGATGAATCAGAATCGACTAACTGCCTCCTGGGCAGTCCTAAATAAGGACTTCAACTGTGATTGGTAGATGTAGAATTAGGGGGAAGGCACAGAAAGTGACGCAAGTGGAAGTGTCTTTAAAGGGGGATGACAACTTCCTGAGTGAGTTCTACCGGCAGTTCTTTCTTTCTTTGGACTGGAGGCTGGTGGAGAATCTACTGACTGGATCCAAGACATGGTGAGTGAAAGGCTGACTCCTTTCATATTGGGTTTTCTGAAGAGACTAGCCTCAGGAGAGACTTCCCCAGGTCCTGGGCTTTGCTGAGGCCAGCTAAGGACTAACTCTCCTTGCCCGGGTTGAGTCTTAGTGCTTAAGCTAGATATCTTACCCTATCCTCTCTCTGATTTTCTTGCTTCACTCTTTCTATATTTTGTAAGTAAATTGTAAATAAATCTCTTTGGAATTGATATAAATTCCTGGAGACGCTGTTTTGAATATAATCCAATCAGTCTAACCTTTTTATTTAAAAACCCCTACTTTCCCCTTAAAATGTATTGGATATAAATTTAGATGTATATATGGATTATATATGTAGATATGTAGGTAAAGTAGATTTCTAGGGGGAAGCAGCAACAGAGTAGACCTAAAGTTAGGAAGACCCAAGTTCAAACCTAGCCTCAGACACTCACTAGCTTCATGAGTCTGGGAAAGGCATTTTCCCTTTGTTTACCTCAGTTTCCCCAACTGTAAAAGGCTAGCATTAATACTCACGATTAAGGGTTTTATGAGGATAAAATCAGATATTATTTATAAAGCCCTTTGCAAACTGAAGGATTATCTGTGTTGTTTTAAAGGTCTTAGTAAAGTTTTAAGTTTTAACTTGAAATTTTACAATCATTTTAGAGTCCTGTATTCACTTCATTATTCTTGCTGTTATTGGTATTAAAGGCAATATTTTTCTCATTTTGCAGATGTGGGGACTGCATTTCACAGAGATCACATGTTTGTCCAGTTCTTGCATAGCTAGTAGTTACCACAGATGGGATTTGAACCCATGTCCCTTATTCCCCAATTGGTCCTCCATCAGCCATAGTACATGGCTTCTCAGAAAGATAATTATCCCCATTTTATAGAAGGAAGCCTGGATCCGAATGGTGAAATGGGCTGGCCAAGATCACAAAGCCAGGAAGAAACAAAAATGTGTGAAAAATCCTTTTGATTGATCTTCTTGATGCCTTGGGAAGACCATTCATGTTATTCTCAGGCTCATAGTGTGACATTTGTGGTAACATAATAACAGCAACAGAAAGCCTCGTACAGTGGGTACCACGGTTTTCATAGCTATTTCCCTGGAGCCTATTATCACCCTGAGAGGGAGCCATCACAGGCTTTTTGGTCCCCATTTTTCAGGTGAAGAAAATGAGGCCCCTCATTATCAGAACCATCATTTGAACCCAGGGGTCCCCAGTCTCAAGCCTAGCACATGATCCCATGAACTCGCCATACCGCCTCTCAACAAAGCAGCACATGACGTGCAAAGGCTCACGACACACTCTGGCTTCATTTCTTTCTTCTCCTTTAAAAGTGGGAGGATAAAGCCAAAGCATTGTTGGAGTCTCCGGGGGCCCCTCGGTCTTGGTCCAAAGTCACCCCAAAGGCTGTGGGATCAGGCCACCGAGTGAAGCATCTGTTCCCGGAAGCCTGTGCATCAAGGTGGCTAGAGCGGATCACAGACAAGCCCATTACACCCCATTAAAGGAGCCTGGGCTGTCGACGGAAGGCCAGAAGGATTGATCAGCTCGAGCCAGGCAGGCCCAAGATCGTCCATTTATTAATTAAAAGTGCATTTTACGTATTGGGATGTGATAAATAGTTTGCCTGTTTAGGTCACTTCCCTGCGACCCGCTCTTAGCCCTGATAAATTATGTACCAGCTGGCTCCTTGGAGAACTTCTCAGAGTGGGATCTAAGTGGGCAGCCACCTGTGGGGGGCTCAGCATTGACCCCGAATTGGAGGCCCTTTGAAGCTGGCCCCAAAGCAAGTCTACTTGCTATGGACCTCGTGGGAGAATCGGGAGGATGAGGGCATGGAAAGGGTCGGAGGAAGAACCCAAGGGCTGGACTGCACAACAGAGAGAACCTTCACTGTGGAATCAGAGGACCTGAGCTAGAATCCTGCCGCTGTTGCTGCCTGCCTGTTAGACCTTGAATCCATCCTCTGAGCTCTCTGGGTCTCAGTTCATCCATTTAAGATAACTTCCCATTTCCAGAGTTCACCAGGATCCCAGAAGTCTGATCTTAATGCCCTCAGACAAGTTCCTTCTCTTCCTTGGGCCTCCTCCTCTGCCCATGCCCACATGCACATTTCTCTGGCATCACCAGTCATCATCTTCTCCGTTATCCCATTTCCTCATAGGGAACCAGGTGCTTTGTTACTTCCTCCAGGTATCCCTGTGCTTCCTCTCCCAAGCTGAAAGGAGGCTCGCCTTGATGATCACAGAGAGGGTTTTTTCATAGGCAATGGTGCCCTCTTCTTGACTTCCCTGTTATTGTCTGTTAGGAAGAGTGGTCAGCGGCCAGCTAAAGATTTTTACCTTTGATCACCTTGATAGACTTTGGGAGGCAGGGGATACTAAGGCAGAAAGGGGGAGAATTAAAATGTCTGAAGATGGGGCAATGAACAGAAGACAACATTCATGGCATGGCATAATGGATAGGGCTATGAACAAGAAGTCAAGAAGACTTGGGTTCAAGCCCCATCCATTTCATCATCACAGATGCTCTGACACTGGCCAAATCACCTTTCTCTGCCTCAGTGTCTCCTCTGTGAAAAGGAGGTGAGACTTCAAGTCCACTTCCAACTCTCCTGCTGATTGTAAGAAAGAGGTATTTATTCTAAGGGAAGGAATGAGGGTATTCTAAGAGAATAACTCCTATTCAGAACTCATGCAGGGATTAATGTGCTCTCAGCCATTGAAGGAGAAATTGGTAGGTACAAGAAAGTAGTTTTAAAGGAGCTCAGGTGAATATAGTAAAACAACAGCAGCAGCAAAATCCCCCAAAGCCCACATTTTTTCATGCTTACAAATGCTCTTTTATTCGCTCTTGGTATCAGCTTAAGTCAGTCACAGGCTAAATACTACAAAGAAAATAAGAGCTTCATAGATCATGGGTTCTATCTAGCCAACTTAACCCACTCCTCTTGTGTGCCAGCCATGTAGACAATGAGGTCCAGGCAAAAATTCATTTAACAAAACTTGACATCTCCAAAAATTATAGAGCCAATTGATCATAAAAATAGCAAGGTTATTCTGATTAAAGAAGTCTTTGAGAACCAATTTTTAGACTTGTCAGAAGAAAATAAAATGACCATAATGTCTCACTTAAAAAAAATAATGAAAGATGGTAGAGAAAAGTCAGGGACCAGTCTGATCTCTCCCAAATTTCCCTCCAGACAACTTTAAAAATAACACCTTAAATTCTGGAGGGAAAACCCCAGAAAAAGATTGAGTGAATACCTTTCAACCCAAGATTATTTAGAAGATAAACAAGAAAGATATGTCCCACCAAGGTGAGGGTAGAGTGCAACCAAGCACAGAGATGGGGAAGATCCCACCTTAGCAAGCCAGCATAGATCTCGTGGGCAAAGTAAGCTTCTGGAACTCTCAGTTGAAGTGATCAGAAGGAAAGTATAGGGGATGCTTTGCTGGCACTGTGTGCAAAATTACATTTCATTCCACATAGACAGGTCAGAGCAAGGAGGAGCACTAGCTTAACATTGCTTGAGATTTCAGGGGATCAGAGAACCTGATCAGAGCTCCAGGGAGGAAAAGACAGCTTGTGGTTGTTCAAAGACCAGAACAAATGTCATCAGGATATAAAACACGTCTCCTTAGATTATATCACATAGAAAGAACTGAAAACTAATACTTTTTCAGAATTAGCTCTGAAAGCAGCTGCATAAAAAATCTGAAGTTTGAAACAGTGCTCCCTCCACCCCAGAAAGAAAGCCCAAAACAGTTTGTTTGTTTTTTTTTAGTTAAAAGTCAAGAAATTGGCCAGAAGTGAGCAAATATCACCATCGTCAACAAAAACAAAAACAACAAAAACATAGAAAGTTATTTAGGTTATAGGGAAGATCAAAACACAAATAACAGAAAGTAAAATTGCTAGCCAAAATCTGAAAGAAAAACCTAAATTGATTTCAGGCCCAAAAGCAATTCCTAGAAGAATTAAAAAACAGAGGTTGAAGAAAAACTGGGAAAATAAATGAGAGTGAGATACATACAGTAAGTACTTGGGAATATATCTGCCAAAACAAACCCAGAAAATAAATGAACATAATTATGAAATTCTTTTTTGCCAAAAAAAAGTCATCTAAATAATTGGAAAAATATTTTTTTGTTCATGGATGGGTAGAGCTAATGTAATTAAAATGATAATCTTATCAAAAACTAACCTATTTTTTCAATGTTGTCACTTAAATTACCAAAAAAATATTTTATTGAGTTAGAAAAAGTAATAAAATTCATTTGGAAAAACAAAAGATAAAAGAATCAAAGGATGTAATGAGTAAAAACAAAAGGGAAGGAGGCCTAGAAGTTCTAGATTTTAAACTGTATTATAAAAATGTAATTATCAAAAGTACCTGGTACTGGCCAAGAAATAGAAAAAAATATCAGTGGAACAGAACAAATATATGTAACAAACAGTAGCAGAAACTTATAGTAATCTCTTGGCAAAATCATAGATGTAGGTATTGGAGATAAGAAATCACTGTTTGGTAAAATATTTATGGGATAATCAGAAATTGGTTTGGGAGAAACTAGTTATATATATATATATATGTATAATATATATCTCAATATCTTACACCATTCACTAGGATAAGATTAAAAATGGAAACATGATCTAAACATTGAAGGAAATACTACAAGTAAATTAAGAGAACAAGGGACATACTATTTATCAAATTTATGGATAGGAGAAGAATTTATAAGTTAACAAGAGATGGAGATTATTGTAAAATGTAAAATAAATAATTTTGACTACAAGAAATTGAAAAGTTCTTGCACTAACAAAATAAATGATTGTAAGATTAGAAGAAAAGCTGAAAATTGGGAAGAAATTATAAATAATTTCTCATATAGAGGTCTAAAATATCTAAAATATTTGGAGAACCTTGTCAATTTTATAAGAATAAGAACCATACCCCAATTGATAAATGGACAAAAGATATGAACAGATAAATTTCAGACTAAGAAATCAGTCATACATAGGTATGTGAAAAAATACTCTCAATTATTACTGATTAGAGGGAGGTAGACCAAAACAACTCTGAGATATCACCTCACACCTATCATACTGGCTAAAATTTTAAAAAGAGCAAAGTGACTAATATTGGAGAGAGTGGAAAAATGGGGACACTAATGCCTTGTCGATGGAGCAGTGAATTGATCCAACCATTTTGGAATCACCCCTAGAGAGTTATAAAACTCTCTATACCCTTAGACCTGACTCTGTTTCCCAAGGGATTAAGGAAAAAGAAAAAGAACTCATATGTTCCATAACATTTAAAGCCACTTTCTTTGTGATGGCAAGGGATTGGAAACTGAGGGGATCCAATTGTGATATGTGATTTTGATGGAATACTATTATGATAAAAGAAACAATGAACAGATGGATTAAAAAATACTTAGAAAGAAACAGGCAAAATAATGAACAATGAGATGAATAGAATTAGGAGAAAATTATACATATCCACAGAATTAATGCTGGAAAAATAAACAGGGTGAGGAGGGGTTGGAACACTTGTGGTTTGGAATTATTATGTAGATAAGAAGAAAATAAACTAAACCTATAGGAGATTTGTAATTTTGTTTGTGTGCTATCTTTTCTTTGTTTATAGAAATGCTTGATTGGTTTATAAAATTTGAAATAAAAGTAAATAATAAAAAGAATATAAGTAAGAGTTATGTAATAAAATTATAAAAAGAGTCACCAATTTGATAGAGGAGTCACAGAAAATATTGAAAAAAAAGGCCTTAAAATAGAATAGGCCAAATTGTGAAAGAGACACAAAGATCCAGTGAGAAGAACTACCTAAAGAGCATAATTAGCCAAAAAGATATATCAAAATTCATTGAAGAGAAGATTTCTTTGTTTTTCTCATTTAAAAAATATTTTTAAATGTTTTATATTTTATTTTTAACATTGACAGGTAGCAATTTTTAACATATATTTTCCAAAACTTAAAACCCCAAACTTCTCCTTTCCCTTCCTTCCCCCTATCTGATGTGGAAAGGAATTTAATCTATATTATACATATTTTGATTACACAAAATATTTTTCCATTTTTGGCATGTTTTGAAAGAAGAATCATATAAAACAAAAGCAATAAATAAATAAATTTTAAAAGTGAAAAATAATATGCTTCAATTTGCTTTTAAATCCCATTAGTTCTTTTACTAAGGTAGACATTATTTTTCATCATAAGTCCTTTAGAATTGTCTTGGATCATGGGTTTGGTGTAAATAGCCAAGACTTTCACAGTTGATTATTGTACAGTATTATTGTCACTATGTACTGTTTTTCTGCTTTTTCTCACTTCATTCTGTATGAGTTCATGTCTGTCTTTTCAAGTATTTCTGAAATCATCCTTCTAATCATTTATTATAGCACAGTTGTATTCTTTAGAACAATTCTTTTAAAAGCAGAAAAGTTAGAATTGAGCAAGTGGAAGTTAATGATTCTATAAGATATTAAAATAATAAAACAAAATCAAAAGAATTAAAACATCAAAGAAAATGTGAAATGCATCTTTAGGAAACAACTGAAAATTCATCTGGAGGAATAAAAGGTCAAGACTATCAAGAGGACTAATGAAAAAAGTGAAGAATTGTGGCCCAAGTATTAGCTCTTAAACTGTACTATAAAATAGTAATCATCAAAACAATCTGGTACTAAGAAATAGAAGAGTGGATCAATTAAATGAATTAGGGGCAAATGACTTTAGCAATCTAATATTTGAGAAACCCCCAAATCCCAGTTTTGGGGATAAGAATTCACTATTAGAAAAAAATTACTGAGAAAATTGGAAAAAAAAAGTTTGTCAATCAATATCTCACACTGTACACCAAGATAAGAAAAAAATAAATAAATGATTCAAACATAAAGATTAACATTATAAGTAAATTAGTGGAACATAGAATTGTTTACCTGTCAGATCTACGGAGAATTGAAGAATTTATGACCAAATAAGAGATAAATAATATTACAAGATGTGAAATGAATGATTTTGATTATATCAAATTTAAAAAAGTTTTTATACAAGCAAACAATGCAATTAAGATTAGAAGAGAAACAATAAACTGGAGGAAAAAATTAGAACTAATTCATCTAATAAAAGTCTCATTTCTCAAATATATAAAAAACTAAGTCAAATTTATATGAATCCAAGTCATTACCAATTTGATAAATGGTCAAAGGATATGAACTGGCAATTTTCAAAATAATCAAACTTTCTATACTTATGTGAAAATACTCTAAATCTCTATTGAATAAAAAATATGAATTAAAATAGCTGTAAGGAACCATTCCATCCAGTTTGGCTAATATGACAGAAAAGGAAAATGACAAAGGATGAAGGGTATATAAAAAACTGGAATATTAACACATTATTGGTGGAGTTGTGAACTTGTCCAATCATTCTGGAGAACAATTTAGAGAGAAAACTAATGTGCCAGAGCACTGTATAAAACTTTTAATTCAAAATTAACACAACTAAATATGTATTCCAAAGAAATGAAAGAAAAAGAAAAAACCATCTGCACAAAAAATATTCATATCAGTTATTTTTGTGGTGGCAAAGGACTAGAAATTGACAGGATTTCCATCAGTTGGGAAATGGCAGGGCAAATTGTGTAATATGATCTGATGGAATATCATTGTTCTATAAGAACTGACAAGCAGGATATTATCAGAAAAAATCTGCAAAGATATGCATGAATTATTGTAAAATGAAATGAGCAGAAAAATGATAAAATTAAATATAGTAAAAGCGATATTGTATAATGATCAAGTAAGAATGACAGGTATTCTCAGCAATACATATATCCAAGACAGCTTTGAAGGAGTTATGATGAAAAATCCTGCTCATTTCTAGAGAAGGAACTGATGGAGCCTGAATGCAGAGCAAAACACACTTTTAAAAACTTTATTTTTCTGTTTTATTTTTGGTCTCTATTTTCTTTTAAAGCATAAATAACATGGAGGTAGGCTTTACATAACTATACAAGTATGACCTGTATCTAAATACTTGCCATATCATGGATGGGGAGAAGAGGGACCCAGGGCAAGTATTTAGAAACCAAATATTCAGAAAACAAATGTTAAATTATTTCTATATGTAATTGGAGAAATTAACAAAATATTTTTTAAAAACAGAAATAAAATATTCTAATATTAAAAAAAGAAAGAAATATGATTCCCTATATAACCTGAGGCAATTCACTTTAGGTCTTTGGATTTCATTTTCATCATCTGTAAAAAGAGGGAAATGGATTAGATTATATTTAAGGTCCCTTCCAGTTCTAGATTTAAGACCATATTATTTCTTGAGATTACTTATTACTTTTCTCAAAAATAAGCCTCTGAGTTGGGATAAAAACATTTTCAGGTGGAAACACCATCTTTGATGTTTTCCATACCTATTCTCCTTTAGACAAGTCATTTAACAATCTGGGCCTTAGTGTACTCCTCTATAAAATGAAGATGTTGGATTGGATGGTATTAGAGCTTCCTTCTAACATTATATCCATTTGATAATATAATATAATCCTGATAATTCTTAAATTGTTAGTTAAATTTTTTAGTAGTCAACAAATATTGTTCTTTTATCATATACTCTTTTGCTTGTGAAAATAAAATAGTAGTCACCTTAAAGATACTGGAGGTATTTACATGATATGTATTCCTCTACTTTAAAAATGGCACTTTCATTATTGATAATCAACAAAAAAAATTTTCAATTATCTGAATAACTATTTAAAGATTAGATTATAATGAGCACCTTATCTAAAGAAATTTTGAGTATGTAAAAGGCAGGGGCTTGTGCCCCTACACCAATTAATGTGTTAATTCGAAAGGAATTACTTAGGACCAATAAGAGACATAAAATAAGACAGTCTGGTAAGTCATTAATCAGTTGGGGAAGAATGATGGGATATTTAGGTTACAGGATAAAAACCTAAATAGTACCACATAGAAAAGAGTTTTGATTGGCCAATTAAAATATTTTCCCTGTTTACATATATATTTTCCCTCCCCTCTTCCCTCCTCCCTTCCAGAGCCAACAAGCAATTTCACAAGGTTATAAAAATATGATCACTTGATACTTATTTCCATATTATATATTTTTTACCATAGAGCAATCTTTTGAAACCAAAACCTTAAACCATGTACCCATATAAAAATGATGAGTCATATGTTTTCTTTCTGTGTTTCTATTCTCATAATTCTTTCTCTTGATGTGTATAGCATTCTTTCTCCTAAGTCCCTCATGATTGTCCTGGATCATTTACATTGCTACTGGGAGATAAGAAGGGGTGAATATAAGCAAACAACAGAAAAAGAAGAAAGAAATTACAATCGATAGATTCTGTACAGGTAATGAGCAAAGAAAAAATGAAACAGAGGGGGAAGGGTCAGCAAAGGAAAAATCAGAAATCCCAGCAAATTGGATACAGGCTTGGGAAGAACACAAAATGCAATTCAAAACACAATTAAGAGAGGCTGAAGACAATTGGGAAAAAAACTTAAAAACTAAGATAAGTCATCTGGAAATAGAAAATAGTGTCTTGAAAGCCAAAGCCAACCAGGTTGAAAATGAGGCAAAGGAGATGAAAGATGAAGCAAAGAAGATGGAAGATGAGGCAAAGAGGATGAAAGATGACCTTGAAAGAAAATCAGACCAGAAGGAGAAGAATGATCAAAAAGCCAGGGATGAAATCCAGTCTTTAAGAACCAGAATACAACAACTAGAATTAAGTGACCTCACAAGGCAGCAGGACACTATAAAACAAAATCAAAAGAATGAAAAAATTGAAGAAAATATGAAACATCTCATTCACAAAACAGAAGATTTAGAAAATCATTCAAGGAGAGACAATTTAAGAATCATTGGTCTACCAGAAGACCATGACAAAAGAAAAACCCTGGACATAATAATACAGGAAATTATTCAAGAAAACTGCCCCGATATTCTAGAACAAGAGGGAAAAGTGGAGATTGAAAGAACCCACAGATCACCTCCTGTACTTAATACCCATCTGACAGCACCCAGGAATGTTATAGCCAAAAATCAAGAACTATCAGACCAAAGAAAAAATATTACAAGCTGCCAAGAAGAAGTCATTCAGATACCATGGAATCACAGTGAGGATAATTCAGGATCTGGCTGCATCTACACTGAAGGACTGAAAGGCATGGAATATGATATTCCAGAAAGCAAGGAAACTAGGCCAACAACCAAGAATCAACTAACCAGCAAAACTGACCATATTCTTATAGGGGAAAATATGGTCATTCAACAAAATAGAAGAATTCCAAGAATTTGTAAAGAAAAGATAATACCTGAACAGCAAATTTGATGTCCAAGCACAGAACTCAAGAGAACCATCAAAAGAATTTAAAAGAGGAAAAAGAAAAACAAAACAAAACAAAAAAATTTTTTAATAAACTCAATAAGTTAAAATGATATGTATGCCTATGAGGAAAGAGGTCATTGGTAACTGTTAAAAACTGTTGTTATCACCTGGACAGCTAGAAAAATTACACTTAGAGGGAACAGTGACAAACTCTATAGGATGAAATAACAAGACATAAATAGGTATATAGATATATGTATGCATAATTACATACACTTGTATATACATAACAATTAGAGCTAAAAAAGAGGTTAATACTAAAAGAAATGGGAAAAGAAACAAAAGAGGGTGAATTTATATGTCACAAAGAAGTTCATTGTGGGAGGGGGGAGTACATCAATACACTGGAAGGGTAGAGATGTTGGAGATAGGAAATAATCAACTCTTACATGCATTGAAATTGACCCAAAGAGGGAATAACAATCCAATACATTGGGGCAGAGAATACATTTGCACGCTATAGGGGAGTAGAAGGGTAACCAACAGACTGGTGGGGAGGGAAGCAGTATAATGGAGGGAGAGAGTGGGGGGTAGTTTTAAAAAGACTACAAAGAAAATAAGGGGGGAAAATGAGAAGGAAGGGGGTATAAAGGGAAGTAAAATAAGGGTGGGAACTAGGGGGACTGATTAAAAACAATCATTGGTGTAGAAGGAAATAGTGAAAGAAGAAAAGGCAGGACTAGGAGTAGAAATCAAAATGCTGGGAAATACACAGCTAGTAATCATAACTCTGAATGTGAATAGAATGTTCTCACCCATAAAACTCAAGTGAATAGCAGAGAGGATTAGAATCCAAAACCCTACCATATGCTGTCTACAAGAAACACACTTGAGGAAGGTAGATATGCATAGGGTGAAAGTAAGAGGATGGAGCCAAATCTATTGGGCATCAAACTGATAAAAAGAAGGCAGGAGTCGCAATCATGATATCTGACAAAGCCAAAGTAAAAATAAATCTAGTTAAAAGAGATAGGGAAAGTAATTATATCCTGATAAAAGGCAGTAAAGACAATGAGGAAATATCAGTATTCAACATGTATGCACCAAATGGCATAGCATCCAAATTTCTAAAAGAGAAACTAGTGGAGCTCAAGGGTGAAACAGACAGAAAAACTATACTAGTGGGAGACCTGGATCTTCCTCTATCAGAACTAGATAAATCAAACCAAAAAAATAAATAAGAAAGAGGTAAGAGAAGTGAATGAAATCTGAGAAAAATTAGAGTTAGTAGATATGTGGAAAAAAAATAAATAGGGACAAAAAGGAATAAACCTTCTTTTCAGCAGCACATGGTACATTCACAAAGATTGACCATGTATTAGGGCATAAAAACATTGCAAAAAAGTGCAAAAGAGCAGAAATAATAAATGCAACCTTCTTAGATCACAATGCAATGAAAATAATAATTAGTAAGGGTACATGGAGAGGTAAATAAAAAATTAATTGGAAATTAAACAATACAATTCTCCAAAACCAGTTAGTCAAAGAACAAATCATAGAAACAATTAACAATTTCATTGAAGAAAATGACAATGATGAGACATCCTTTCAATACCTATGGGATGCAGCCAAAGCAGTACTCAGGGAAACATTTATATCCTTCAGTTCATATATTAATGAATTATGGAGAGCAGAGGACAATGAATTGGGCATGCAAATTTAAAAAAAAACTAGAAAGTGAACAAATCAAAAATCCTCAGATGAAGATTAAATTAGAGATTCCAAAAATCAAAGGAGAAATTAATAAAATTGAAAGTCAAAGAACTATTGATTTAATAAATAAGACTAGAAGCTGGTACTTTGGAAAAAAACAAATAAAATAGACATAGAACTGGTCAGTCTAATTTAAAAAAAGGAAAGAAGAAAACCAAATTGACAGTATCCAAGATAAAAAGGGAAACCTTACCTCTAATGAAGAGGAAACTAAGGCAATCATTATAAACTATTATATGGCAACAAATATGGCAATCTAGGTGATATGGATGATAACTTACAAAAATATAAATTGCCCAGACTAACAGAGGAAGAAATATGTTAACTAAACAACCCCATATCAGAAAAAGAAATTGAACAAGCAATCAAAGAAGAACTCCCTAAGAAAAAATCCCCAGGTCCAGATGGATTTACAAATTAATTCTATAAAAAATTCAAAGAATGACTAACCCCAATATTATGCAAAGTATATGACAGAATAAGCAAAGAAGGATTTCTACCAAATTCATTTTATGACACAAATATGGTACTGATCCCCAAACCAGGCAAGTCAAAAACAGAGAAAGAAAACTATAGACCAATCTCTCTAATGAATATAGATGCAAAAATCTTAAATAGGATACTAGCAAAAAGACTCCAGAAAGTGATCATGAGGATTATTCACTATGACCAGGTAGGATTTATACCAGGAATGCAAGGATGGTTCAATATTACAAAAACCATCCACATAATTGATCATATTAACAAGCGAACTGACAAAAATCACATGATTATCTCAATAGATGCAGAAAAAGCCTTTGATAAAATACAACACCCATTCCTATTGAAATTTACTATACTAGAAATTATAGGAATAGAAGGGTCTTTCCTAAAAATAATAAATAGTATATATCTAAAACTATCAGCAAACATAGTCTGCAATGGAGATAAACTATAAGCCTTCCCAATAAGATCAGGAGTGAACCAAGGATGCCCATTATCACCTCTATTATTTAACATTGTACTAGAAACACTAGCAGTAGCAATTAGAGAAGAAAAAGAAATTAAAGGTATTAAAATTGGCAATGAGGAGACCAAGCTATCACTCTTTGCGGATGATATGATGATCTACTTAAAGAATCCTAGAGAATCAACCAAAAAGCTAGTTGAAATAATCAACAGCTTTAGCAAAGTCGTAGGATACAAAATAAACCCGCATAAGTCATCAGCATTTCCATATATCTCCAATCCATTTCAACATCAAGAATTAGAAAGAGAAATTCCATTTAAAATCACCCTAGACAATATAAAATACTTAGGAATCTATCTGCCAAGACAAACACAGGAACACAACTGCAAAACAATCTCTACACAATTAAAACTAGATATAAGGTGATACCCAGTGGAATCGTGCATCGGCTATGGGAGAGGTGGTGGGAAGGGGGAGGGGGGGAGAAAAAGAAAATGATCTTTGTCTCCAATGAATCATGTTTGGAAATGACCAAATAAAATAATGTTTAAAAAAAAAAACCTAGATCTAAACAATTGGAGAAACATTGATTGCTCATGGGTAGGATGAGCTACCATAATAAAAATGACAATCCTGTCCAAATTAATTTACTTATTTAGTGCTATACCCATTAAACTACCCAAAAAATTTTTATTGACTTAGAAAAAAGCATAACAAAGTTCATTTGGAAGTACAAAAGATCAAGGATATCCAGGGAAATCATGAAAAAATGCAAAGGAAGGAGGTCCCATATCTCAAACTGTACTATAAAGTCCCATAACTCAAACTATACTATAAAGCAGTGATAATTAAAATAATTTGATACTGGATAAGAGACAGAAAGGAGGATCAGTGGAATAGACTAGGGGTAAATGACCTCAGCAAGACAGTCTATGATAAGCCCAGTTTTGGGGACCAAAACCCACTATTTAAGAAAAACTACTGGGAAAATTGGAAGACAGTATGGGAGAAATTAGGTTTGGATCAACATCTCACACCTAAACCAAGTTAAACTCAGAATGGTGAATGACCTGAATATAAAGAAGGAAACTATAAGTAGATTATGTGAACACAGAATAGTATATTTGTCAGATCTTTGGCAAATGAAAGACTTTAAAACCAAGCAAGAGCTAGAAAAAAATCACAAAATGTAAAATCAATTATTTTGATTACATCAAATTAAAAAGTTTTTTTACAAAACTACTGCATCCAAAATTAGAAGGGAAGCAACAAATTGAGAAACAATCTTCATTACAAAAACCTCTGACAAAGGTTTAATTACTCAAATTTATAAAGAACTAAACCAACTGTACAAAAAATCAAGGCATTCTCTAAATGATAAATGGGCAAGGAGCATGAATAGGCAATTTTCAGATAAGGAAATCAAAACAATTAATAAGCATATGAAAAGTGCTCTAAATCTCTAATAATCAGAGCAATGCAAATCAAAACAACTCTGAAGTATCACCTCACGCCTAGCAGATTGGCTAACATGACAGCTATGAAAAGTAATGAATGCTGGAGGGGTTATGGCAAAGTCGGAATATTAATGCATTGCTGGTGGAGTTATGAATTGATCCAACCATTCTGGAGGGCAATTTGAAACTATGCACAAACAGTACTAAAAGACTGTCTGCCCTCTGATCCAGCCATAGCACTGCTGGGTTTGTTCCCCAAAGAGATAATGAGGAAGAAGACATGTACAAAAATATTCATAGCTGAGCTGTTTGTGGTGGCAAAAAATTGGAAAATGAGGGGATGCCCTTCCTTTGGGAAATGGATGAACAAATTGTGATATATGTTGGTGATGGAATACTATTGTGCTGAATGGAATCATAAAGTGGAAGAATTCCATGCTACAACCTCCAGGTATTGATACAGAGTGAGAGGAGCAAAACAAGGAAAACATTGTACAAAGGGACTGATACACTGTGATACAATCGAATGTAATGGACTTATCCACTAGTGGCAATGCTGTGATCCTGAACAACTTGGAAGAATCTACAAGAAAAACCACTATCCACATTCAGAGGAAACACTGTGGGAGTAAAAAGACCAAAGAAAATCAACTGCTTGAATACATGGGTCAAAGGGATATAGTTGGGGATGTAGACTCTAAATGAAAATCCTAGTGCAAACAACAAATGGAAATAGGTTCTGATCAAGGACACAAGTAATACCCAATTAAATTGTGCATCGGCTGCGGAACAGGTGGGTGGAGGGGAGGGAGGGAAATAAAGTGAGTATTGTAATAAAAAATAAAATAAATAATTTGGTAAGACTCCTTTGATTATTTTGTCAAATAATTTGTGCAATATTGGGATTAGTTATTCTTTAAATGTTTGATAGAATTCACTTGTGAATCCATCTAGCTCTGGGGATTTTTTCTTAGTGAGTTCCTTGATGGCTTGTTTAATTTATTTTTCTGAGATGGGAATATTTAAGTATTCTATTTCCTCTTTTGTTCATCTAGGCATTTTTTGTTTTTGTAAATATTTGGCATTTGTATTAGAGAGTTGGTTTGGGTTTTATGGAGGAAGGGAGAAAGAATTTAGTCTTTCCCTCGTCAGGTTTAGGACAATGGCTAGAAGGAGTTGATTTTATATGCCCAGAAGGTAGAAAGAGGGTGAGATGGGTTATTCCCCTCTCAAGTCCTCTCCAAATAGGTCTCCTTATTAAATCTGCCTTTTAATCCCCTCTAATAACTGTTCTTGTAGATGAACTTCTTCCCTTGGGGAAAGAGAGATTAGCTCTCCCTCTCTTCTGCTGTGACTATTTCCTTTACTCACAATGAAGTCATTTGAGAATAGATGACAATCTTTATTCTAATCAATTATTGTCAGGGGTAAAACAGGAAGATGTCTGAGGGGTAGGGTCTAGAGGAAGGGGGCGGAGGTCCCTGTATCTCTAAATCTTCCTTCTTTCTCTTCAAAGTTGAGAGGCCCAGACTTCACAGCCTGGCCTCTTGAAAGGTTCAGATTTGGTGAACCCATGGTCTTTCTCACAGTAGAGCAGTGTCCAGATCCAGGGTGTCAAGGAGCTGTGAGAGATCTTGTTAAGGCCACTTCTTCCTCTTCTCAGATTTCTGCCACACTTCTTGGGATCTTTGGAAGGGGGGTTATCAGGTTCAAGGAGAGATTTAGTCTAATGCTCAGGATCCAGTCTAATGCTCAGGATCCAGTCTCATATGAGACTTTCCCCTTTGCTGGAGAGAGAGAGAGAGAGAGAGAGAGAGAGAGAGAGAGAGAGAGAGAGAGAGAGAGAGAGAGAGAGAGAGAGAGAGAATGACCAATGGTTTCCACTCTTAGAATCTCTTCCTCCCTCTGGATTCTAATCCTCTTGAGCCCCTCCCCCATTGTGGAAGAGAAGCCTCTGCAGCTTTCCAGACTCTGTCCTTCAAGTTCTTGGATTAGGCCTCTATCACACATTTCACCTAGATTATTGTATTTATTGTCATATTATGGGGCAATGTAGCTCATAATAATTGTTTTCATTTCCTCTTCTTTAGAGGTGAAATTACACATATCATTTTTGATACTCTTAATTTGACTCTCTTTTTTCTTTTTTTAATTGGATTTACTGGTACTTTATCTACTTTATTTGTTTTTTTTTTCAGAGTACCAGCTCCTAATCTAATTAATTAGTATAATAGTTCTTTTGCATTCAATTTTATTAATTTTTAGGATTTCCAATTTAGGTTTTATCTGGAGATTTTTAATTTGTTCTCATTCTAATTTTTTGAGTTGCAAGCCCAATTAATTTATCTACT
This sequence comes from Monodelphis domestica, assembly GCF_027887165.1. Classification (NCBI taxonomy): domain Eukaryota; kingdom Metazoa; phylum Chordata; class Mammalia; order Didelphimorphia; family Didelphidae; genus Monodelphis; species Monodelphis domestica. The sequence goes on from NC_077231.1 coordinate 321,959,027, forward strand.
CCCTCTCTATTTTGTTGATGTAGGCACTCAAGAATATAAAATTTCCCCTGAGTACTACTTTGGCTGTATTGCATAGATTTTCATATGTTGTCTCCTCATTGTCATTCTCTTCAGTGAAATCAGTAACTGTTTCTTATATGTTTTCTGACCCACCAGTTTTGGAGAATTAAATTATTTAGCTTCCAATTAATCTTAAATTTGCCATAAAACCTTAAAATTATTATTTTTATTGCATGATGATCTCAAAGTTTGCATTTGTTATTTCTACTTTTCTGCATTTTTTTGCAATTTTTTATGCCCTAGTACATGGTTGATCTTTGTATATATACCATGTACTGCTGAAAAGAAGGTATATATTTATATTTTTATACCTGCTCAGTTTTCTTCAGATATCTACTAATTTTAATTATTTCTAACATTTCATTCACTTCCCTTATTTATTTCTTATTTATTTTTGGTTCAATTTATAAAATTTGGAAAGGGGAAGGTTGAGGTACCCCCTAGTATGGTATTCCTATCTATTTCCTCTTCATACTCCTTTGGTTTCTTCCTTAGAAATTTGGATTCTATACAATTTGGTGTGTAAATGTTTAGTATTGATATTATTCATTGTTTATAATACCTTTTAGCAAGTTGCAATTTCCTTCCTTATTTCTTTTAATCAGATCTAATTTTATGTTAGCTTTGTCTGGTGCCATGATTACTACTTGTGCTTTTTTTTTTACTTTAGATGATGCATAATAAATTCTGCTCCAGGCTTTTACCTTTAATCTGTGTGTCACCCTACCTCAAATGTGTTTCTTGTAAAAAATATATAGTAGGATTCTGTTTTTTAATCCACTCTGCTATCCACTTCCATTTTATGGGCTCATCCTATTTGCATTCAGAATTATTGCCCTCCATTCTACTTTCCCCCTTTTGATCCTGCTCTATTCTCTTTTACTCTGTTTCCCCTCACTAGTGTTTTGCTTTTTACCAACCCCTCCCTTTCCCTTTCCGCCAGTTATCTTCCCCTTCCCTTGTCTTATTCCCTTTCTACTTCTCTGTAGGGTAATATATAATTCTTTACCTCAATGAGTATATTTGTTTTTCCCTCTCCAAGCCAGTTATGATGAAAGTAAAGTTTAAGCATTGACCTTCACCACCATTATCCTCCCCTCTCCATAATGATTTTTCATATCTCTTTATGTTATATAATTAATGCCATTCTATCTCTCCCTTCCCTTTTTTTCTATGTGCAATCTACTTTTTCACCCCTTGATTATTTTTGCATATCATATATATCATCTCAAAAATACATATTATTTCATATCATCACATATATAGACACTTCATTTGACTGGCTAAATTAGACACACTTAGAGGCCTGTGTGGAATACAGTCACTCATTTTAGATCTACATACTTAGGAATAAGTCAAGCTTTTGGTCTAAGTAACTCCTGTAAGATATAAAATCTTGTGCTTTTGCCCAAGAACAGTAGGGACTGGAGGGATATTGTGAATTCAGAGAGTATCTTATGCATCCCTCTCCCCCTCACAGACCATGTCATCAGAGATATGCTTAGTATAAATCCAAATAAGTAATAGAGTGTAATTTTTATAATCTGTTGCTGTAGCCTCTTTAGTAATAATTTATTTTAAATAACTACACCACCATTCATTAAATATATTACTCTATAGTTTTCTTCCTCCATCTTTTCCTAGATGCAGGGGGATGGATCAGGAGGGTAGTGGTCTTGAACATCTTACACACATATTTATAAATAGGCATTTCCATAACTTCACAGATTCTTCCTTGTCTGTGAGGCTGAAGTCCACAAGACACTATGGTCCTAGTGACATTTACACTTAAACCCCAAACCACTTGAAAGTTGGCTCTATTGGCAGATAGTCAAGTTATATTTTAAAATGTTCTGGGTCTCTGAACTTTTCTGATTGAACACTCCACTCTAATGGATAGTCTTTTCTAAGTGTCTTACTTCTTTTAAAACTGATTTGATTTCATAATGGAACCTTTGTGACAACCAGACACTTTGTTTGCCTACCTTGAAGTTCCAGGCTGACTTGAAACCAAATAACCCCAGGAATGGTCTATGAATTGTGGGTTTTATTTTGGATCAAAATGTTGGTGACAAACCAAAGACCTTATACACTAGCAGGCTGTGAAGGGAGATGCTTATGCAGGGTTCTTTTCCCCTTTGACTCTACCAGTGGAACTTGTGAAGTGAAAGAATTGGGCACTGGCCTTTAGAGTCATAAATCACAATACTTAGAGAGAAAATGATGCTCTAAACAGGAACAAACTTTATTCCTGGTCCTCTTAGAACTTGGTGAGAATTTTTAATTAGAGCAATGGAAGAAAATGCAGTATTGTATTTGAGTTCTTGATGTAAGGAAAGCATTTCTGACAACTGCACCCTTTTGAAAGTGACATAGGAGGCCTTATGAGTCAGTTCCACCTTTCTGATGGTCTTTAGGCACAGGTAGAATGAGCATTTGTTATAGATACTATAAAGAAGATCTTTGATGAGTCGTAAATTGTACCAGATGGATTCTGAGGCTGGCTGAAACTCTGATTCTGAGGAACAATCCAAAAGAATTGAAAGAACAAACAAATCTGATGGCATGGGCTGCATTCTGCAACCCACAGTACCTGTCCTTTCTAACATAGGTAAAATAAGCATAAAGTTACAGATGGAATGGACTTAAGAGGAGATTTTATCACCTCTCATTGTATAGATAAGAAATTAAGTGGCTTCTCAAAGTACCGCAAATAGTAACTAATTGATTAATTAATTAAGTAATTAAAACTCAGGAATCCTGGGGCAGAGTAAAGATCTTAGAGAGCATAGATGGATCCATCTGACCTCTACCAAATTATCTTTAAGAAATATTTTCATATAACACCTCAGAATGAATTATTTTTTTCTTCTTCTTGGTATCTGACCTTTATTTTTATTTTAATGTCTCTTTTTTAAAAGACATTTTTTATTTAATTGATTATTTTAGAATATTTTTCCATGGTTACATGATTAATATTTTTCCCTCCCATACTCCCTAACCCCCTCACATAGCCAATGAGCAATTTAACTGTGTTTTACATGTTTCACTGATCAATACCTATTTCCATATTATTAATATTTGCATTAGAATGATCATTTATAGTCTACATCCCCAATCACATTCCCACTGAACCACGTGATCAAGGAAAAGTATTGCTTGTATGTTTCTACTCCCAAAGTTCTTTCTCTGGCTGTGGGTAGTGTTCTTTATCATAAGTCCCTCAGATTTGTCCTGGATTATTGCATTTATGCTAGTAGAGAATTCCATTCATTACATTTGATTGTGCCACAGTGTATCAGTCTCCATGTACAATGTTTTTCTGGTTCTGTTCCTTTCACTCTGCATCAATTCCTGGAGGTATTTCCAGTTCACATGGAATTCCTCCAGTTCATTATTCCTTTTAGCATAACACTATTCCATCACCAACAGATACCATAATTTGTTCAGTCATTCCCCAATTGAAGGGTATCCCTCATTTTTCAATTTTTCACCACCACAAAGAGTGTGGCCATAAATATTTTTGTACAAATATTTTTTCCTTATTATCTCTTTGGAGTAAGGCCCAGTGGTAAGGCAGCAGTGGTATAGCTGGGTTAATGGGCAGGCAGTCATTTAAGGTCCTTTGGGCATAGTTCTAAATTGCCTTCCAGAATGGTTGAATCAATTCACAAATCCACCAGGAATGCATTAGTGTCCCAATTGTGCCACATTCTCTCCAACATTTATGACTTTACTTTGGTGTCATATTAGCTAACCCATTAGGTGTGAGGTGGTACCTCAGAGTTGTTTTGATTTGCATTTCTCTAATTATTAGAAATTTAGAACACTTTTTCATGTACTTATTGATAGTTTTGATTTATTTATCTGAAAACTGCCTAAACATGTTCCTTCCCCATTTATCAATTGGGTGATGGCTTGATTTTTTTGTTCAATTGATTCAGTTCCTTATATATTTGACAAATTATACCTTTGTCAGTTTTTTGTTATAAAGATGTTTTCCCAATTTGTTGCTTCCCTTCTAATTTTGGATGCATTGGTTTTGTTTGTATGAAAACTTTTTAATTTAATGTAATCAAAGTTATTCATTTTACATTTTGTGATATTCTCTATTTCTAACTTGATCTTAAATTATTTTCTTCCCCATATATCTGACAGGTATACTCACCTAATTTACTTATAGTTTCCTTCTTTATATTTAAGTCATTGCCCCATTCTGAATTTATCTTGGTATAAGCTGTGAGATGTTGTTCTAGATCTAATCTTTCCCATATTGTTTTCTAATTTTCCCAGCAGTTTTTGTCAAACAGTGACTTCTTATCCCCAAAGCTGGGATCTTTGGATTATCATATACTATCTTGCTAAGGACATTTAACTCAATTCTATTCCACGATCCTCTCTTCTGTCTCTTAACTAGTACCATATTGTTTTGATAAACACAATGCTTTATAGTACAGTTTAAGATCTGCTAGAACCCCATCCTTCATTTTTTAAAATATCATTTTCCTTGATTTTCTTGATTTATTGTTCTTCCAAATGAACTTTGTTATAATTTGTTCTAATTCAATAAAAAAGTGTCTTGGTTGTTTGATAGGTATGGTATTGAATAAGTAAATTAATTTGTTTAGGATTGTCATTTTTATTATGTTAGCTCCTTCTACCAATGAGCAACTAATGTTTTTCAAATTATTTTGATTTCGTTTTAATTGTGTGGAGTGTTTTGTCATTGTGTTCATATAATTCCTGTGTTTGTCTTGGCAAATAGATTCCTAAATATCTTACATTGTCTAGGGTGATTTTAAATGGAATTTCTCTTTCTATCTCTTTAAGCTGAGTTGTGTTGGAAATATATAGAAATGCTGATGATTTATGTGCATTTATTTTATATCCTGCATCTGCAAAGAGTGATAGTTTAACCTCCTCATTGCCAATTTTAATACCTTCAATTTCTTTTTCTTCTCTAATTGCTACTGCTAGTGTTTCTAGTACAATGTTAAATAATAGAGGTGATAATGGGCATCCTTGCTTCACTCCTATTCTTACCGGGAAGGCTTCTAATTTATCCCCATTGCAGATGATGCTTGCTGAAGGTTTTAAATATATACTGATTATTATTTTCAGGAAAGGCTCTTCTATTCCTATACTTTCTAGTATTTTCAATAGGAATGAGTGTTGTGTTTTCTCAAAGGCTTTTTCTGCATCTATTGAGATGATTATGTATTTCCTGTTGGTTTTGTTGTTGAACACGTATTCATAATTAATAATCCTCATGATCACTTGCTGGAGTCTCTTTTCTTGTTCTGTTTAAGATTTTTGAATTTCTATTCATTAAGGAGATTGGTCTGTAGTTTTCTTTCTTTGTTTTTGGTGTGCCTAGCTTTGGAATCAGTAACATATCTGTCTCATAAAAGGAATTTGGTAGAACTTCTTTGCTCATTTTGTCAAATAGTTTGTATACTATTGGGATTAGTTGTTCTTTAAATATATGATAGAATTCATTAGTGATTCCATCTGGTGCTGGGGATTTTTTCTTATGGAGTTCTTTGATGACTTGTTTGATTTCTATTTCTGATATAGTATTATTTAAGTATTCTCTTTCCTCTTTTGTTAATCTAGGCAATTTAAATTTTTATAAATATCCATTCATATATAGATTGTTGTATTTGTTGCCATATAATTGGGCAAAATAGTTCTTAATAATTACCTTAATTTCCTCATTGTTAGAGGAGAGGTTGCCCTTTTCATCTTTGATACTGTAAACCTCAAAATTTCTCAGACTTATGAATGTTAGGGGTTTCCCCCATTGGGGAATCTTCTACTTTAAAAAATTCCCTAGCAGATGGTGAGAACTCTACTTGAGTGTGGGGGCTCCTAGCTATGGGAATATCCCTACTCCACCCTACTTAGGACTGCTTTAGGACAGAGAGCTCCTTGAGAACAATGAAAAGTGCTTTGACCCATGCCTATGGAAAGGACAGGAAGTTCTTTGAGTCATGACTATTTTAGAATTGATACAATGGGATACTAAGTACCTATAAAGGCGGGGCAACTTGTAAACTACTTAAACCTAAAAGGGTGATAACTTATTCAGAGGTTTTTTCTTAATGAAATTTATCGACACAGCAGCATTTTTTTTCTGACTTACTAAAGAGATTAAGACTACTCAGCTGTGACTTCAAAATGGGTGGTCCTTTAGAAACATCTACAGTGATTGGTAGATGTAAGGACTTAGAGGAGGTGACATAGGAGATTTTGCCCTTAAAAATAAGAGCTCAGAGAAGAGCTGGATCTGATTCTGAGGGAGCTCATTTTGAGAAGACTCATTCTGAGGATCACGATTTCTGACTCTCATTCTGAAGGAGAGCTCCTTGAGAAGCTCCTCTGAGGAGCTCTGTCCCTCTGGGGTAGGAGCTCTGGAGGCTCTTGAGAGAGGCCCTTTGAAACAATCTCTGGCTGGAAGACTCTTTGAGGAAGGACGATGGCCTGGTGTTACTAGAATCCTTGTTTAGTCAGACCTTGTGGTGAGTGTTAAAAAACTGATTCTTTTTTTACTCTCTCTCTCCTTCTTTGATTACTCATTGTATTGTTAATTAAAAATCTCTATAAAACCCAAATGACTTGGGTATTTGAATAATTGGGAATATTTCCCTGGCGACCACCTTATATTTGATTTTAAAACCCAAGACACTGTAGTGAAACATATTTCTGCAGTCAAATTTGCTCACCCTCTCTTATATCTATCACAATTTATATCTTCCACTATTTTAATCACTACAGTTTAAGAACTCAACCATTTTAAATCTCACAATACTGTTAATTTGACTTTGTTCTTTATTTTTTTATTAAATTAACCTGTATTTTATCTATTTTATTTTTTTCAAAGTACCATATCCTAATCTTATTTATTAATTCAATACTTCTTTCACTTTTCATTTTGATTTATCTTTTAATTTTTAGGATTTCTAATTTAGTTTTTATCTGATTATTTTAATTTGTTCACTTTCTAGTTTTTTTTTTACTTTGTATGCTCAATTCATTGACCTTTTCCTTCTTTGATTTGTTGATATATGCTCTCAGGGATATAAATTTTCTCTGGAGTATGGCTGTATCCCATAGGTTTTCATATGATTTCTTCTCATTTTCATTTTCTTTAATGAAATTATTGTTTCAATGATTTGTTTTTTAACTAATCAATTTTAGAGAATCATTATTATTTTATTTCCAGGAATTTTTGATTTACCTCTCCATGTACCCTTACTAATGATTATTTTTAGTGCATTATGATCTGAAAAGGTTGCATCCATTTTTTTTCTTTTTCCACACTTGTTTACAATGTTTTGATGCTCTCATACAAGGTCAATCTTTGTGAATATGCCATGTACTGCTGAAAAGAAAATGTATTCATTTTTTGTCCCTATATTTGTCCATATGTCTATTAATTATAATTTTATAAGATTTCCTTCACATCTATTACCTCTTTCTTATTTATTTTTTGTTTTGGTTTATCTAGATCTGAAAGAGGAAGGTTCAGGACTCCCAATAATATAGTTTTACTATCCTTTTCCTCCTTTAGCTCCCATATTTTCTTCTTTAAAAATCTGGATGCTATACCTTTTGGAGCGTACATATTGAGTACTGCTATTTCCTCATTGTCTTTGCTATCCTTTATCAGTATTTAATTACCTTCCCTAACTCTTTAAATCAGTTCTATATTTACTTTGACTTTGTCAAATATCATGATTTAAACTCCTGCTTTCTTTTTCTCAGTTGATGCCCAATAGATTTTTGCCCCAGCCTTTTACCTTTACCCTGTGTGTGTGTCAACCTGCTTCATGTGTGTTTCTTGTAGAAAAACATATTGTAGGATTTTGGTTTCTAATCCACTCTATTTACTTCTATTTTATGAGTGAGTTAATTCCATTCACATTCAGTTATGATTACCACCTCTGTATTCCCCATCCTTATTTTACTCTCCTTCCCATTCCCGCCCTTCTGATTCTCCTCTTATTTTTCTTTAACATCTATTGAATTCCCTCCCCCTTCTCATTACCTCCCTTTTGGTAGTCCCCAACCTACTCCCCACCTTGGTTTTTCCCCTCTCAACTTCCCTGTAGGGTAAGATAGAATTCTATTCTCCAATGGATCTATATGCTCTTCCCTATCAGAACTTATTCCACTAAAAATAAAGTTTAAGTATGACCTATTAGCACTCTCTTCCTCTCCTACTTATAATATTATTCTTCCCTTCCCCCTCCCCTGAACCTCTTTATGTGTTATAATTCATTATATTTTTCTTCTTCCTTTAAGTTTCTTTTGGTGTTATCTTCTATTTGCCCCCCCTTTACATATCATCTTAAACCACTTAGTACCCCAACCTCTACCTATGAATAATTCTTCTACCTACTATGATAGTGAAAATGATTTTTGAGAGTTACAAATATCATTTTTACATATAGAAATATAAACAATTTGACCTCATTGAATTCCTTAAATTTTTCCCCTCTTTCTTGTTTATTGCTTCATATTTCTTTTGAATTTTGTATTTGGACATCAAATTTTCCATTTAGCTCTAGTCTTTTCTTTAGGAATATTTAGAAATCTTCTATTTTTTTAAATGTCCATACTTTCCTCTGAAAGTATAGAGTCAGTTTTAATGGGTAAGTGATCCTTGGTTGTAGACCCCATTCTCTTGCCTTCCTGAATATCACATTCCAAGCCTTAGCATTACTCTCAGACCAGAACAGAGACCAGAATAGTATTCAACATACCTCTCCTTAAATCATACCAACTTGGAAGAACTGAAAGCAGATAGATCCACAGAGCTAGCTCTGAAGGCAGCTGCATAAAGAACCTGCCATTGGAACACTGCTCCCCTCACCACAGTTGCAGAGCCCAACTTTAGCAGTTTTTGTGTAATTAAAATAAAAAAGTAAGCAAACAATAACAAAAATCAACATGGATGATTAAAATGCAAACTCAGAAGAAGACAAAAAGGCAATAATACTGTTCTCAAAACCACCAAGAAAAATAGGCATTTCTCTCAAACCCCAAAGGAGTTAACAAAAAAAGCTAAAAAAAAGATTTAAAAAAAAGCAAATATGAGTGGTAAAAAATGGAAAAGAAAGTGATACAGGAAAACTGGAAAAGAGAGTGATACAGGAAAATCATGAAAAAAGAGTCAACAACTTGGTAAAGAAAGCACAAAAAAAATTCTGAAGATATTTCTACATTAAAAGACAGAGTAGGTCAATTCGTAAAATAAAGTCACAAAAAATCCAATGAAGAAATTAAATCCTGAAAAGCAGAAATGGCCAAATAGGGGGTGGGGGAAAATATACAAAAATGCCCCAAAGAGAAGAATTTCTTAAAAGACAGAATTGGCCAAATGGAAAAAGAGGTACACAAACTCACTGAGGAAAAGAACTCTTTATAAATTAAAATTGACCAAATAAAAAGAAGGTAAAGCTCATTCTATAAAATCATACATTCATTTTATAGATAGTTCTTTGGTTTAAATTATTTATTTTATTTTTAAAGCCTTTTCTAATATTGATATTTTAACAATAATTTTAATAATCTATTTCAGTTATGTGAAAGAGCAATTTTTAACCTTCAATTTTTTAAGTTTGGCTAAATTCTCATGCTCCTTCTCTGTCTCCCCTCCCCACTCCCTGATAACTTAAGCAATTTGACATATATTTTACATGTATATTTGTGCCTTTAAGAATTTTTCAAGAAATCATGCTTTCAAAATTTGAATTGGCATGTTGAAGCTAATGACTCCATCATATAAGAAGAAATAATAAAAGTAAAAGAATATAAAAAAGGAGAAAATATGAAATATCACTTGGAAAAATTGACCTGGAAAATAAATATAGGAGAAATAATCTAAGAATTATTGGAATACCTAAAACCCATGATAAAAAAGTTTAGATAATTTCTTTCAAGAAATTATTAAGAAAAATGTCCCTGATCTTCTAGAACCAGAGGGGAAAATAGAATTTGAAAGAATCAATAAACCATCTCCTGAAAGAGATTCTAAAAGGGTAGCTCCCTGGAATATTACAGTGGGATACTTCTAGGTCCAGGAGAATATATTGCAAGCAGACAAAAAAGATAGAATTCAGATATCATAGAGCCAAAGTTGTGATAACACAAGATTTAGCAGTTTCTACATAAAAATATCAGAAGCCTAGAATAGAATATTCTAGAAGACAAGAGAGCTAGGTCTTCAACTAAGAATGATTTACAAAGCAAAGCTGAGCATAATCCTTCAGGGAAAAACATTGGTATCCAATGAAATAGAGGACTTTAAAATATCTCTATGAAAATACCAGAGATGAATGAAAAATCTGATTGTCAAATATGAGCCTAAAGAGAAGCATAAACGTGTAAACAGGAAAGAGAAATCAAAAGATATTCAAGAATGTGAAACTGTGTTCATCATATATGGGGAGAATATTCTTGTACCTCCAAAGAATTTTATTATTAGGGCAATTAGATAGCATGTACATAGACAAAGAGCAAGGGTGTGAGATGAATATGATGGGATGATATAAAAAATACAAAATTAAGGCATGGGAAAGAGGAATGCATTGGGAAGATAGGTAAGGGGAAATGGAATAGAAAATAGAAATTCTCACATAAAAGAGGCATGAATAACTTTTACAATGGAGGGAAAGATGGCAGAGGGGGGAGAGGAGCATGTGAACCATATTCTCATCAAAATTGGTTCAAACACAATCAATAGGGTATAGAATTATATTTTACCCTATAGGAAAGTAGAAGGGGATAAGATAAGGGAGTGGGGCTGATAGAAAAGAGGACAAATTGGGAGAGGTGGTGGTCAGAAACTAAATGGGGAAATAAGATGGAAAGTACTACACAGCAATCAGAGTAGTGCAATTGTTTTACAAGTCTTTCTAATAAAGACCTCATTTTTTCATGTACTTAGAGAAATGAGTTGAATATATAAGAATTCAAGTCATTCCCTATTTGATCAATGGTCAAAGGATATGAACAGGCAGTTCTCAGACAAAGTAATTAAATATCTCTTTAGTCATGAAAATGTTTTAAATCAATATGAATTAGAGAAATACAAATTAAAGCAACTCTAAAGTACCACCACCTACTCATCAGATTGACTATTATGATAGAAAAGGAAAATGATAAATTTGGAAGAGATGTGGGAAAATTGAGAAACAAATGCACTGGTGGGGGAGTTGTGAACTGATTCTATCACTCTGGAGAATAATTTGAACCTATTCCCAAAGAGCTATAAAACAGGACATATACTTTGACCCAGTAATACTTTTACTAGGTTTGTATCCCAAATACATATATATATATATTTTTTAAAGGGAAGGAAATATATGAACAAAAATATTTAAAGCAGCTCTTTTTATGGAGGCGAAGGATTGGAGAGAAAGGGGGGTATCCATCAATTGGGGAATGACTAATAAATTACAGTATATAATGACAAGCAGGATTAGCTCAGAAAAACCTGTGAAGACTTACATGAACTGAACCATAGTTAAATAAGGAGAATCAGAAGAACAACATACACAATAATAAGAATATTGTACAATGAATAACTTTGAATCATAGCTATTCCCAGCAATAAAATGATCCAAAAGTATTCCAAAGGACTAATGATAAAATATGCATTCTGTTCCAGAAAAAAGGAACTGATAGAGTCTCAATATAGACCAAAGCAAATGTTTTTTTTTAATTTTGTTTCTTAATTATTTTATGAGTTTCTTACCACAAAAGGATTAATATGGGAAAATATTTTATATGATTGCACATGTAAAATCTATATGAGATTGCTGGCCATCTCAAGGGAGCCTGTGGAGACATGGAGAAGGAAGGAGGGAGAGAATTTGAGACCCACTATTCTTTAGAAATTTAGTAACAGGAGCAGAACCAGGAGAACATTGTACACAGAGACTAATACACTGTGGTATAATTGAACGTAATGGACTTCTCCACTAGTGGCGGTGTAATGTCCCTGAACAATTTGCAGGGATCCAGGAGAAAAAAACACCATTCATAAGCAAAGGATAAACTATGGGAGTGGAAACACCGAGGAAAAGCAACTGCCTGAATACAGCGGTTGAGGGGACATGACAGAGGAGAGACTCTAAATGAACACTCTAATGCAAATATTATCAACAAAGCAATGGGTTCAAATCAAGAAAACATCTAATGCCCAGTGGACTTACGCGTCGGCTATGGGGGGTGGGGGGGGGGGAGGAAAAGAAAATGATCTATGTCTTTAACGAATAATGCTTGGAAATGATCAAATAAAATATATATAAAAAAAGAAATTTAGTAACAGTTTATTTCATGTAATTGGGGGGAAATTAAATTATTGTTATTTTTTTAAAACTGAGGACTCCTTTGACTTTAACATCAGCACAAAGAAAAAGAAAGTATATCTCTTCAGACAGTCAATACAAGGTCAAGTCTATATTCTACCTCTTGAATATAGAAGGATATACATTTTTAAAAGCACATTCTCTTTGCTAGCCTTGACTGGTCATCCTCCATGTCTTAAAATATCCAATCAGCTGTCAAGCCTCCACGTCTCTCACTTTTGTCCATTCTCTCTTCACCTGGCCTCCATTCTAATTCAAGCCATCATGACTTTTTACCTTGTCTATTGAAATGCCTTCTTAATTTGTGTGTTTGCTTCCAGTCTTTTCCATCTCATTCATTCTCCACTCAACTGCCCACATGATATACTAATAGCACAGATCACACTAATTCCCTTTTTTCGATAAAATTTGCTATCTTCTGATGCCTGTAGAATCTAATCAAAACCCTTCTCCATGAAACATCGCTTACCACTTGCTCCAATTTCCTTTTGCACTTTGTTATATATTATCCCTTTCAGAGGTTATATAGGCCAGTGATGACAAACCTTTTAGAGACCAAATGCCCAAACAGCAACCCTCACAATGCATGTGAGCTGCCCCCTTATGCCAGAAAGGGGAGGGAGGAAGTGCTTCCACTGGACTGCTGGGCAGAGGGGTGGGTGATGTGAGAAATGTCCCAAGGCATGGTGGAGATAGGGAGGGGACCAGCTCCCTTTGACACACATGCCATAGGTTCACCAATACAGGTATGGGCCATCCAAACTAACATTTACACTCTTCATGACACATGACACCCTATCTCCCATATTTCTACCTTTGTAAAGGGTGTCCCTGATGCCTTCAATTCACACTCTTCTCATTACATCGCTTACAGTTCCTAGTTTCCTTTAAGCCCCAGTTTAGACATTTCCCGCTTCATTATGCCTTTCCTGGATAGGCACTAGCCTCATCTCAAATTGCCCTGCATTTTTTTTAGTGAGTATACGTGTGTGTTGAGGGGAAGGGGGCAAAGTATGGATGTATGTGAGAACCATTGATATGATGAAGAACCCCTTTAGCCCTGACCATCATAATCTAAGCTGTAACATTATTTTAACACCCCCACCCCATTGATATGGAGCTTCATCACCCTTGTCTTTGTTCTGAGTCCTTTCATTCTAGCCTGGATTCATTGTCTGATTTGCATGATGGCAGTTCCAAGAGAGGAGGCTAGCTGCTGTAGACAGAGAACCAGGAAGACTCCCTGTCAGTGTCCTTAGGGTAAGCTACGTATTGCAGGAGGCAAGTGGACTATCTATAACTATGACAAATGAGTCACTACTAGTGAGCTTCCCATTTAACCAAATCAATCAAGATGAAGCCATTGACTGAATCCTGAAATAATTTCTAACCAAAAGGAAAATACTTTTAACATTTGTAAACCGAGTTCACAGTGTCCCACCAATGCACACAATATCCATGGAGCAGGGTGGTGCCAGGCTTAGAGAAAATTAGCATTGAAGTACATCAGTAGAAAAATCTATGTAGCTGAGGAAAATCCCAACTCCAGCCCGAAGGCCATGATGCCCTTGGCATCTGTAGGGAAGAATATGGATACCACATTATCCTTTGGGTGGGAATACTCTTCCTTTTGGAGTCTCTCCTCTTGGCTGAATCATGTTCTCTGCTACTCTTGCTCTGGACAAACAATGCCAAAGTCTTGGGTAAACATCAACATTACACTGTTTTAGTGAAATGTGAATGCTGAAACAATATTCAGCAATGTCAATGAAAGCAGTTCTCTTAAACTCTCTTTTGAATGCTAGTAAATAACATATAAGAATTTTCTAAAAGGATCCTAAAATCTATTACTGATTCTTTTTGCTTTTTATACCTGATGGTTTTAACAATGTTTCTTGACCTTTGGCATCAAATTTTCTATTTTAATAAAGAGAAATTGGCAAGCAAAACAAAGATGTGTAATCTGACAGAGCATAGAACTTCCTGTGTCCATTGGCCTTGTCCCTGAGCCTCTATCTAGGAGGGAGCCACAGTTGCCAAGAGGGGCCTTTTAAATCTTGTTTGAACAATGTCTTGTGCCGTTCTTGGTCAAATTCCTTCAGAACAGCTACCTGAACCCACTGTTCAATTCCTTTCCATTTGTAGTTACTGAAGAAAAACCCTCCCTAAAGCAAGTGGATTCACTGTGAATCACCAATACCTTTGTTTAAACTTGATTTTAAAGGTTGTTTGGAGGCAATTATTTAGGCAGTTATAATTTCAGTTTGAACAGATCATTTAAAACCAACAAAGCCTTCTAGATGGCTTCAGTTTTGAACGAGTCCTTGTAGTACTTGGCAGTCCCTTGGATGTGTGAACCATGCTTTGCAAATAACACATCAAAATACTTTCACACCAGAGCAATCTCCTTTATCTGACTTTAAATTAATTTCCGTAGATATGGTTGTAGCCTGCTCTTAGTTTTTACTGTAAAAAAGAGGTGCAAAACTTCTTCTAAATATATGACTGAGCCAAGAGTTGTTCTAATGTGTTTTAGAATTTTATGCACATTGTGCATCTGATTGATTATACTCATCAAGTTTCAATTAGATTAAAACTAAAATTAGGTTATTAGATTTAGAGCTGGAAGGGACCAGACTCATATCTATTCCAAACCTCTTATTTTAGAGAGGAAGAAGCTGAGAACCAGTGACTTGGCCAAAGCTATCTGAACAGTGAGAAGCAGAACCAGGATTTAAACTCAAATCCCGGTACTCTGATTGCAGCATTTTCCCCTTTGCACCCATTTTCTTAGATGGACATTATAAGCTGAGGTACATAGGAGTGTATTTCTTGAGGGGCTGGGAGATTCTTGTCTATGAGGAGAAGTCTAGTTCATTTGGATACTTGATAGAAAGGAAATGCACTCTCTCTCTCTCTCTCTGTCTCTCTTTTTCTTTCTCTCTCTCTCTCTCCATCTCTCTCTCCCTCCCTCCCTCTCTCTCTCTCTCTCTCTCTCTCTCTCTCTCTCTCTCTCTCTCTCTCTCTAATCTTGTTGACAGGGTCCTTGACTTCTAAGCCTATGTCTAGAAAGCATGAAAGCCACATCCCAGGATCCTCCTTTCCATCCTGAGTTGGAAAGCCCTTGATAACTCTTGTTTTTCTCAGATATTACTAGGCACTTTATAGTTCAAACCTCCCAATATCCCTGTCGGAGAACGTAGCCAATTTGTCCAGATGTAGAAAAAGAGAGACCAAAGGCTTAAAAAGTTGTTTTTAACAACAAGAGGAATTTAAAAGTGCTTGAATCCTTCTCCTGTGCCCAATGCCCTTGAGAATGTCTCATCACTCAAGCACTTAAGGTAGTTCAGAAATGGTGCTTAAGTTTGAATGGAAGATTTAAGGTTTCTCCACGTTTTTCCTAACCAACTACAAGTAACCATCTGATGCATCCTCTCCCTGATCTGGACCATGATCCCAGCCATTGCTATGTCATCAGTCATCTGGATGGAAAAGATTTCTGCTAGGAAATAAGATTCTTCCTTTTGAGATGGAAAGATATTGGGAGAATTCTTTTCAGATTCTTATGTCACAGGGAACCTTTTCAATTTAGTCCAGCAGAGATTTTATCTTTGAAATATAGTGATCCTCTGAAAATGAAATCCTATCAATTGCATACCTGTATGTACTGGGACAAATCAGATATTTATAGAAAAGACAATTAAGAATAGTTTATGGAAAGCGACCAGAAGGCCATGCAGGCTGTCAGGTTCATGTGTGGGACAACAGAATGAATACTAAAAAGTATCTCTGGGCAGAAGTCCCTTTAAAGGACTTTTAGAGAATAGTAGACTCTTAATAACTAACAACATGCTGATTGACCTGTAGGCTGACTCAAAGAACTGACGATAAAAAACAACAACAACAACAAACAACAGACAAAGAGATACGTGGGTTTCTTTGGACCTTGATTTCAATGAAAAATAATTTTTTTGCTAAAACTTTTTCTGTCAACTAACAACTTTTCCTACAATGATCTCTGAAAAATTGATGTTACGAAAGACCCAAGTGAAAGACCCTATGGCTCTGGAGCCATAGGGACGTACCTGGCTTGGTCTGTGTGAATGGGATAGAGCATGTCTCTATTCCTGGCCAATCCTCTTGGATGTGGGATAGTAGTAGTTAGGGATGGATTGGGTTAGCATTTCTCTGAGGTCTCTATCACTGAGGTTCTACAATTCTGTCTTGAATACAAGACATCCTATTTGGAATTAACCAGAAAGTTAGGGGTCTTTAGAAAAAGAAGGAAGCAATTTTCCTTGGGAAATGAGGGAGGCAGATATTGAGAATTATTCAATACCCACCCTTCTCAAGTAACCATAAGATGCCTCCAGTGTGTTGGGTACAATCTCTTTGCAGGATTTATGAGAAAATTGGTCAAGGATGAATAGACGTGGATAGGGGATAGTATTTACCTATGGAAGGAACCTTCATGTTGATGAGACCTGGATACATTCAAAGTATGGGTCAAAAACTCAACAGACCTTAGAGATATTAACAGCATCTTTAACAGCAATTGAATGACCTGCATGTATGAGTTTGATTGTATCCTTAGAAAATTATTTCTCTGTTTCACACATGCTTTGAAAGATGCAAGTTCTCAGGTCCAACATGTCAGTCCTCTTCCCTGACATTCCATTGCTAAAAGTCATTGTGTTAGGCTTTGGAAACCTTCCTGTCTATCCTTTTGCAAAGCATGTTTTCTCTAGGATGTGGAATTACTATCAAATAACTGCAGAAAAGAGCAAAAAAGCAAAAAGTAGAGTGAGGCTGGATCCTGCTAAGAGGGAGAAAAGAGTTTTTCAAGAGAGAACTTCCAGGGGGCCATTGACCACAAGATTTGAACTGTCTAGCACGTAGCACAGTGTCTATATAGTAGGCGCTTAATAACTGCTTACTGAATTGAATTCTTTACCATTTGCTGAGTAAATTATGGTGGAAATTTCTTTTGCTCAGTCCCTTTTAACTCTCTCATTCTATTATTATTTTGACTGTTAAGTCTAGAGACCTGTAGATATTGGGCATTTTCCAGGAAAAAGAGCCCAGTTGTCTGCCCCTTCATGAAGTCTTCACACCAACAATGCAGGGAGGATCAGAGAGATCCCTAGATTCAAAATAGAAATATCTTGCTTGATTCAGGAGCCCCACACGTCAAGCTTTGTGACTATAGATAAGCCACTTAAAATCTCTCTAAGTCTAAATTTCTTCTTCTGTTCAATGGGATGAATCATGTCCTCCCCAGAGGGCTTATATGAGGAGAGCATGTTTATTGAAAAAAAAACATAAAATTTGCTTCATTTGATGATGTGATCCCAGGAGACCCTTAAGAATTTGGCCCAGCCGGACCCAGAAGGTACCAAATGTTCCTCATTAACATCCAGAAATTTGAAGATAGAGAAAAAAGAATTGAAATATTTTTAAATCCTCTTGAGTTGTATCATAAATGAGTCTGACCCTCTCAAGATGTGTTCTGGGCTAACAGCATACTTGGGAGACATTAGTCCTGGTTCCTACATTTATCTGCCAGGGATTCAGAGTAGAGCAGTACAACTGGATGGGGAGGGAGGATGAGCCCAGAGCCCTTAAGAAGAGGACAAAGGGCAAGTTTCTCTTTTTTCCGCTCACATGCATTACAAGTAGCTGAAATAAATATTGGAGTTATATCTGGCACATTTTTGGCATCATTTTTCAATAGACTCTCTCTAATGGGTAGAGGGCATGAACCTATTAGAATACCACAAGATGTGTTCATAGCCTCAGAATGGAAAGTAAGCAGGTTCTGAGAGGGGGTGAGAAAGGCATTGGGAGCCAAGAAACCAACCCAAGTTTATATTTTCTGTTAGATTTCCAAGGGGTTATAAATGGATTGCTATCTCTCTTTTATTAAAATATCCATTAATTATATTTTTACCCAATGCATTCTGCAAGTTGTATTCATTCTCTCCTTTGGAAATGGCTTGAGGTTTATTTGGGTCTGTTTAATATCTTATTTTGCATTGCTTTCCAAATACATACTCAGTAGCCCCCAGGATCAACAAGTATGGGTAGGTCGCTGGAAGTGATATTCAGATGCAGCAGAGTCCGTATGAATGCCTTGTATTTGCTTGTGTGTGTGTGTGTGTGTAAAATCCCCCCCCCCCCATAAGTAAGACATAACCTCCTAGGATAAAAGGAGAGTGGTGCTTCTATCTTTGTACATTTCCATCTCATTTTAAGGTTTGCAAAATGCAAATATTATCTATGTTTTTTTGTTGCAGCAATCCTGTGAGGAAGGTACTGCTGTTTCCCCAGTTTTACAGATGAGGAAACTAAGGCAGGAAGGATTTGAGTGACTTGTCTACCAGGCTAACTCAAATTGCAAGTTTCTGAGGCTGAAATGAAACTCAGATCACCCGACTCATGATGGAGTGCTCTGCCCAGAGCAGCCCTCAGCTGCCTGTGACTTTATTTGAGCTGAAATGAGCTGAATTTAGTTCATATTTTCCAACTTCATGTTAGTCAATATTAAGAAGCATATTCTACAGCACAAGAGGAATGGAGAGGGAAATAAACTTGTCTATAGGAAGAAATGAGTTTGAATCCTGTCTCTAGCAATCCCCAGCTGACAATGGCCAAGGACAACTGAACTGCTTCTCTAAGCCTGAGAGCTACAAGCCTCTAAGCTATCCCAGGGTTACTACCAGAGTTTCCCATTTCAAAGAAATTCCAGATCTTTGACCCCAAAATAAAAGTGCCTACTTTGCAAATAAATAAAGAAAACATTAAAGAAAATGGAATGACTGATAGCCTGCAATGAATACATTTTAAACAATAGATTATTATTTCTTAAACTTTAAATACTTCTTTTTTGTTCTATTGATATGCATTAATAATGTACTTTTCCTGAAAGACTTAGTTGATACACAAAACTCCATCCAATTGAAAGTCTGGGACTTCATTGTGTGCCTAAATCTCTATTCTATCCCCTTCTCAGAAGATCTGGACCTGAACCTACCTCTCAGAAGGAGTTTATGCTCTCAAATTAGCTAACCGTTTATATTTATATTATATTATATTATATTATATTATATTATATTATATTATATTATATTATATTATATTATATTATATTATATTATATTATATTATATTATATTATATTATATTATATTATATTATATTATATTATATTATATTATATTATATTATATTATATTATATTATATTATATTATATTATATTATAATGTTATGTTATGTTATGTTATGTTATGTTATATTATATTATATTATATTATGTTATGTTATATTATGTTATATTATATTATATTGTATTATATCATATCATATCATATCATATTATATTATCATTATCATAAATAACATTAATATATTATATTAACCTTTATACCTGGCATTTTTTAAGTACTTAAACTTTTATCCCCATCTCCATCCAGCCTAGGTACTAAGATCTTCCTTCCTACTAGGTTATAATAGCCAAGATCAGTCATTGTATGTCAAACACACCACATATATAGACAGATAAATAAATTGACATTTACTCAGTTTTATTGAAATGTGGGACTCCTTAGGATTTGATTCTCTAATTCTCTTAAAAGAAGCAAGATATAACAGGAAAATTGCTGGTCTAGGAGTCGGGGAAACCTGGAGTGAATCTTGTCTTCCGTTGATACTTACCCACAGTGTCATGGAAGGCAATTCACTTATCCTTAATTTCCTCCCCTGCAGAATGGGCATACTAATACCCATCTGTATCTACTTCATCCAGTCTGTGAGGCTCTAATACTCTTCAGTATATAAATTATTGAGCAAAGCTCACAGTGCATGGGAATGTTGAGATGGTAGCTGGACAACTTTGATGGTAAATTAGACAAGAAAGAATATTGCATTTGCAGTCAGAAAACTGAGTTGAGAGTGCCCAGTCAGGAACTCTCTGGATCTCAGTTTTCTCACCTGAAAAATGAGACAATTAGATGCAGGACCATTTAACCTTGGGGTTTTGATTCTATGATCTTAACTATGTTCTTAAACTTTCTTGAAGCCAGGATAGCCCATCTGGGTTTCCTCATCCTGTGATTCTTGCTCCTACTCTTCCATGAATTTGTCCCCAAAGTGTTGGTGCCTGACAATCTTTTAACATCCTCTCAACTTTGGTGGCACCCTCAGGACTGAGTATGCACATCGTGCCTTGGGAGTGTTGGGCTCCTGGAAATGCAGGGAAAGGAAAATTCAAAATGAGTAGGGTTCGTTTCAGTAGGACTTGGCTTGTGAATCAAAGAAACTGGAATGGTAGGTCCTTCACTGGCTTTATCTCTGGTCCTGAATATGAACTCTAATTGAGCAAGACTTCTGTTTGTTTGGAATTATACAATATTTAAACAAGGGCAGATTGGCTGCTGAAGAATATATTCAGGAGGAAAAGGCTCTGTGCTGGATCCCTCTCCAGAGGGAAATGAAGCATCCTGAGAAATTCTTCCTTTATATATTGAATGTAATAATTGCAAGAATCATTTTTTAAAATCACAGACTTTTTACCTCAGGAGAAATGTGCATATAGTAGTTTGAACTCTAAACTGAGAAAGAATCTCATTATAACATGCCTGACAAATGGTAATCCTACTTTTCCCCCAAAACTTTCCATGAGGGGGCAAGGCAGTCTTGCCACTTTAGAATGGCATGGAAGCTTGGGAATTTGATTTTTTCTGACCAAGCTTAAATGGGACTCTTTTCTTCTTTCTCTTCTTGCTTTTATTTCTGCTTTCCTAGGCCAGACAGAACAAATCTAACTGCTCTACTACATGCCATTTTTCAAGCACTGGAGCTCTCAAGTCTGATAAAGTCCTCTTTTACTTAGGGCTATACATCCTTGGTTCAATCACTCAACCATTGTTCAATTTTAAAAAGACAAACACAAGCTCAAATTTAAAATAAGTAGCCAACATTTTCTGTTTTCTGTTGTCTTCAGGGGTCAACCCTACTATTTTTAATAACAACCCTTTGGTCCTGGCATTCAAAGCTCTTCAAAATCTAGTTCCAATCAACTTCTATGGCCTCATTTCATATTACTTTCAAGTGCTCACAGTTGCAACCAAACTATTGTACTCAATGTTCCTCTCTCTTCATTCCCATTCTTGGCTTTCATTCAAATATGCCTGCCAGAATTGTATCCCAGCCCATCCTTCTTGCCATGACTGTTCCATAATTATGCAGCCTACATACCTCTGATTCATTTAACGTCTTTGGGCTTCAGTTCATCACCTGACAAACAGAGACCTCAGATTCCGTTCCTCTATGGTTCTTTCTATCATCTGGTCCTCTGATCCCTGCCAGTTGCATTCCCTTCTTTCTTCAATGCCCAGATCATGTTCTAATATGTTCCGCCATGAAGCTTTCCCTAAGTCACTGAGCTGAAGGGGATGGCCCTCACTGAATTCCCCAGAGCACCCAGCTTGCTTCTCTCCTTTGTACTCATCATGGAATTAGTTCCTCCTCTCAGCCCTCTTTCCTTTCAACTGTGAGTTCCTTGAGGGTACAGCCCATGTCACTTGTCCATGTAGGTCTCTGGACAGGAACAGAGACTCTAGTGTCATGGAGACATAGCAATAATTCATTGAAATAATTTGAGGATCTCATCTCACCTATGATACGTATGAGATGCAGGATCTTGAACCTCCATGAGAATCTCTCTAAACCTCTGTGTCTAAGTCGTGAGTAAATGGACCTCTTACACTAAGCTCTCAGTGAGTGGCAATGTCTTCAACCAGCGTCTTTCACTGAAGGGCTCACATACTAAAATCCAGAGAAACAGAATTTCTTCACCTGCCTATTTAGGGAAAAAAAAAGAGGCATCGAAAAAGACGTTAAAAAGTCAGAAGTCATTCCTGAAATGACTTCTATGTCCCCGTGATCTCTACAACCTGCCTATTAGCAGTCCCATCCCAGGTCATTTTCTACTCTCCACTCCTTATCTTCTGCACTGGTTTTCTGTAGTTTAACTAGCAATCATGGGTTACATTTCCAGTTGACAGAGCCCTTGACATACATTCTCTCACTGGAGTCAAACAACTGTGTTAGGCAGGTGCTGTGGGCTTATTATCATTTAATATTATCATCATCTTACAGATGAGAAAATAGACAGAGAAAAGCTAAAAGCCCCCAAGTCACAGGAAATGTTTGGAGTGGAATTCACAATCCAGATCCCTTTGCTTAGAATCCAAACTGTTTTACATGGCTCAACTTCACATCAATAAATATTCTTTTAGGTCCTGCTATGCATTAAGCACTGCTCAGCGCTCTGAAAATACAGACACTACAGCAGGAGGCCCTACCCTCAGTGGGTTTGCATTCACGGCCAAGCACCATCCTAACCATCTTCCATCCGACATTTTCGTGATGAGCAAGCTTATTTCCACAAGACCTATGTTGGTTTCTGAAAAGATTTATAATTTCTCTAAATCCCTATTTGGCCTTGGACACTGTAGGAAAACACACAAGGAACCATTACTTTGGTTTCCCCAAAGATCAGGAACTCCCCATGCTGTCCCAATTCTTTTTGTAGCATTAATCAATGTCAACAGGACGTCGTCAGTAGAAAAAAAAAAGAAAACTGCCCAAAATATGCAAAGCATATCTTTAATGATGTCTAAAAAGGAGCTAAACATCTCCCTGGGAATTCTGGAAACATTTATCTTTTAGGCAGTTCTTAACTTCACAAGTCTTTGTTGTTTAACAAGCTGGAGAAATAGGTCAGCTAATGTTATATTAATCAGTGAATTAATATTTTAATTTGGTTTTCTTTCTAGTTAGAATGCTTGCAGCCTTTCCATTTTTCCCCCCATGCTCTGCACACTGGGGGTAAGTGGGTTCATTACCATATTGTACCTTAGGGTTGTGAGATAACAGGGTCCAGTGATAGCTCTATCCTTGGGAGGGGGGAGAAGGAGGCCTAGGAGGGTGCTTACCACTTCAAATGGCACTCAGGGCCTTTCAGGCAATGAGATGTTGAACAGCTGAGTCACAGGCTTCTCCCATTGTGCTTTTGATTCATATTCTGGAAATCATACCTTTCAGAGCAGAAGAGATAATAAGTTTTGCTTTATAGAAATAATGCCTTTGTACTTAGGAGAAAATCTTGCTCATTCAAATTATCTGAACAATATAAAAATGGGTTTTAGAGGCTATTTTCTCATTTCTTGATTCAAAAGGCCCACTGATGGATGCGCTGATTCAAAGGAGCTGATAGCCTATACTTTGCAGATGAATAAAGAGTTCCCAAAATCAGGCAGAAGAAATTGAACCTGGGCAAGTTGAGCCTCATTTACATTTTGCCAGGAAGATAAACTAAGCCCTCATTTCCAAGTGGTAGGGGACTATTTCTATCTAAAATCAATTGAAGTCAAGCAAGCACAACCTGACTAGCCCTGCCTGGAAGGGGCTTTCAGAGATTCTAGATTTGGAGCAAGAAGGGACCTCAGATTGTAATGCCCTCATTTTGGAGATGTAGAAACAGAGGCACAGAGAGACTCAGGGATTTGCCCGGGGTCATAGAGAATGTCTCCTAGATAGTAAGTATATGTCACTCTGCCACTAAGTGGATATCACCTCTGACCACTACACAACAAAGCCTTTCTCTTTAAAATTCTCAGATCAATATCAACTTTCCATGTTTGTGTTTACATTTTCCTTGTGCCTTGGGAGTAATAATATGTGGAATATACCTCAAAGTGTGACCCTCCACCATAGGGGGTGAATTAGTGAGGATTTTATGACCCAACTGATTTTATCATTGGGACCTCATCCTCAGCTGTGTCTTCTTCCTCACCCTCATCATCAAACCTGCCATCCTCATCCTCACTGCCCCCATCATCTTCACCACTAACACCAATATCAGTGGAATCATTATTACCCTCATTGCCACTCTCATCCTTGCCACCAAGCATCATCATCATTGCCATTATCATAATCATTTTCATCCTCACCATTACCATCTTCCCCCTCTCCAGTGTCATTAGTATTGACAGCATCTTTTTAACCCCTTACCTTCCACTTAAGACTCAATACTGTGTATGGGTTCCAAGGTAGAAGACTAGTAAAAAGTAGGGAATGGGGATTAAGTGGCTTGCCCAATTAAGAAAGGTTTGAAACCACATTTGAACCTAGAATCTCCCATTTTTAGGTCTGTCACTCAATCCACTAGGCCACCTCACAGCTCCCATATGGACATCATCTTAACCATTTCCCCTGACAGGAGCAGGAAAGTATAAAAGGTCTGCAGCCTGGAATAGAAGGAAAAAGAGTAGCTGCATTTGGAGTAAAGGCAGAAGGATGAGCTGAGAATACCAAGAAGCATTGAGTTAGTAGAAAAGGCTGAAGTTGAGGGTAAATGTAAGTGGATTTGAATCTGGGGAAAAAAATAGAGTCAGGATAAAAACACTACTCACATTCAAAGAGAAAGGTGATGGACAGAGTGCAGATCAAAGGATATACACATAGACCGTATATGTGTGTATGATATTTTTTAACATGGCTAAGTTAATGTTCTTCTGTAGCCTAAATCATTGGCTCATGCTCTCAATCACTGCCTCTGATGTTTATATTCCATTTTGGTTCATTAATTAAAATACATAAGCTAGAACTAAAAGGTAAACATAGACTACAAAAAACTGTAGACTTGCACAGAGAGAGGTTCGAGAATGTAGAAAGGCAGGTTGAGGGCTGGAGAAACCAAGGCACATTTCACAAAGTGCATGGTGAAAAATATTTTTCCGTATATTTCTCTGATCCCAAATTTTCTTGTCTATGACCATAATAAAAATACATCTCAGCTTTGAATACAACTGAACTGGAGGCTCCCTAAGTCCTATTATTTTCTCAAGGACATCTCTGGGTAAGGGTGTCAGTTGTATTTCCTTGAATTTTGATCTTCCTTTTTTGGTCATGTGGCACATAAACATTTATGTTCTCTATATGAAAACTTTGATCTATATCAGGAAAAGCTCAGTTTCTTCTTTCCTCCTCCTCTATGTTGCTACAGGATAAAAAAAAAAGGAAAAAGAAAAACGAGATTTTACTCTATTTGGAAGTCTGTGCTTTACTACTAAACAAAATCACTGTGAGGAAAAACATAAACATTTTATTCCAGAGCATGAAGTCTAAATCCTTACCTCTCCCCAAAGTGGGTATGTGAATATCCCTGCATGTGTGTGTGTGTGTGTGTGTGTGTGTGTGTGTGTGTGTGTATAGGGGAGTAGTTCAGAAAATGTTCTGTTTTACATGAAAAACACTATCCTTATACAAAGGAGTTAGTGTTTTACCAATATTTTGAGAAAACATTGTTTATCAAAGACTAGATATTGGGAAATGAATTTAAATTATAAAAGATCATTCCTGAAGTTTTATTCATAATTGATATGTTAAAAAGATATTTGGTAATGCCGCAAATCTTGACTCCCCAAGACTGGAGATCAGGTCATTTTCCTGAAAGGCACAGTCTTAAATGAGAGATGGCAAGAAAGAGATTTAGAGGCAAACGAATGGGTGACCTTAGAGATGTATTTATAAGTTCTGACTACAGCAGCCAAAAATAATAACCATTGAACCTGGTGAATAATTTAAGGCCAATGATCTAAGAGGAACTTTGGCCATAGGATATTAGTACGTAAATATTTTAGTCCAGTTTTTCACACCCGACATAAAAATGCCTTCTCTTTTATCAGGAGTCTCACTCTAGGTGAAATTTCTGAGAAATTCAGTGATTTCACTGAGGCCTTTGGATTCACAGTCACACATTAAAATTAAACAATTTTACTACCAAAATACATTCAAAGGAGGGGTGCAGAGATATCTGTAAAAGTTATGCAGTGATACCTCCTGAAGATGTGTTTCATTTTATACACCTGGGACTGAGCCACAGAGTCACTTTGGCTCCATTATTTGGGACTGATTGATAGGTTAGTGTAAATGACTACACACTTGCATGGTTTTCAGTGAAGGGGGAAAATACAAATGAATATGAATCCATTACGTGTTGATTATATGTCTGACACTAAGGTAAACTCTAGAGCTACAAAGAAAAGAAGACAAAGCCCTTGTCTTTAAGGAACTTACATTCTACTGGGGGAAAACAACATTGAAACCACTAGGTCCATACAACATACTTGGAAAGCTAATAAGGGAAGAAGGCATTAACAGCTGTGAGGCTGATGAAGGTGCTCTTAGAGTAGGTGGGATTTGAGCTGAGTCTTAAAGGAAGTTTGGGCAGCTAAGAATCAGAAATGAGGACTTCAGGTGTCCCAGGCTTAGGGGACAGTTAGCAAAAATGAATAGAGATGGGAAATAGAATAATGCATTTGAAGAACTGCAAATATGCTATAGCTGGAGCATAAGCTGTGAAAGAAATGAATGTTCGAGGAGAAGATAGAAAGGGAGCAAGTTAGGAAAATCTTTATAGGCAAAACCCCAGCCTTTATATTTTACCTGGACGTAATGGAGAGTCACTGAAGGACACTGAGGGGGAAAGGGCTGGGATGCTAACAAATTTACAGCTGTGCTTGGAAAAAATCAGCTGTGTGAAGACTGGATTGGAGAAAGGAGTAGCTTGAATCAGGGAAGCTAGTTACCAACTTATTACGTTAGTCGAGGTGAGAGGTGATGAAAGACTGGCCCAAGTTTGTGTGACTGAAAGGAAATGAGTATGCACACACACATGAGCATACAGATGACAACATTTCACAATGGATTGGACATGTGGGATGTGAGAGTGAAGACAGGAGGCTGCAACTGGCACCCTGGAATGGTGGTGCCCTAAACAGTAAGAGAAAAATTGGGAAGAGGAAGGATTAGGAGGGGGGAGATAATGAGTTCTCTTTCAGATGTTGCCTTTGAAATACCCATGGGACAATCTGTTTGAGATGCCTAATAGGCAGCTGGAGGTCTGGGGAGAAGTTAGGGCTGAAATGTAAATCTGAAAATCACTGCAGAGATGCTCATTGAAATCAAAATATCTAATGAGATCACCAATGGAGAGAAGAACATAGAAGGAGGAGTGAGGACCTTGGACAGTGCCATGAGGTTTACTCCTGGTTAATTGCTAGAAACTGCACAAAGATCCAGCAAAGGACACTTTGCAAGAGCATTCCAATAGGGAGGAGAACTTGGACATCCCCTTCCCTTAGTTTTTTTCTTACCTATGTTAATTAAAGAATCTTTTTACAGTCATCTTAGAGAATCGGCTTAGAAGCATCTAGGTGGCACAGGGTTAGAATTGGAATTTGGAAGACCTGAGTTTGAATCCTACCTCAAACACATTGTTCTGTGACTCTAGGCAAATCATTTTTTAATTTTTATTTCTTTTCAGTAAAATGAGAATTATAAAAGCATCTACGTCCCAATGCTGTTACAGTAACCAAATGAGATAACACATATAAAGTTGTATATATAAACCTAGATATTATTTTTAAAAATATTTCAAATGAAGCACATTTTTAGGAGCTTATAGAATTTTCCTTATCTAGCCTCTAATTACAAGCAGGGATAAACCCTGTCCTGTCTATCTACAGACATTGGACACAACTATATATAATTACTGGATCAAGACACATTTTAATTGACGTTAAGTTCCAAGTTCTGATGTAGACTTTTAGTCCTATATAATTCATTTCATATTCACTTGTGTTCCTGGGAAAGACTTGGGGAAAAGTGGATATTTCAAAGAGCTGGGGTTGTTTTCCTGTATTCCATGCATTCTTTTCACAGGCTGTCGTCTCTCAGTTAGTGGATGACTTGCACTGAAACATGCTTCACCTTAGAAAAAATAAAGTTTTCTGTGAAACAATTTGGAATTATGAGACAACTCATTAAAATAGTTCACATCCTTTTATTCAGGGATCCAACAATTAGATTGATACCTGTACAGATTAAAATGGACTTATGATAACTAAATATTATATTTTGTAAAGTTTTATTAATAATAACTAAAGCAAAAGAACTGCCTGAACTCAGCCTGGTCACAAGTCAAAAAGAGAGAGAGGGAGGAGTTACAGCCACTTAAATATAATCACACAAAGCAAGGATGGAGGAAAAAGGGAATTTGGGGAAATACTAAGGACTTTTGGGGGATGAAGTCCAAAGGTACAAAATCTTCATATATACATACCCCTAAGGACACAAGAAACTATCAATAATACCATTGTGTCAAATCAATAATACCATTCTGTAGAAGTAAAGTTCTGTAAACAATTCAACTAGTAAATGACTTAAAAATGGTTAAATACCTTGTTTTAGAGGAACATAATGGGACACCTTCATACCAGAGGCCAAAAAATAATTAAAGAATTCAGTGAAATGTGAACACTTTTATGAAATGAGAAAAAGTTATGAAAATAGAAGGAAAAGCCCACACAATATCTGCATTAAATTAAGACAACCCTAAGCAAGGAAATACAGTAAATGAAATGGTCGGTGTTCTAGGTACTCAAGGTTGAAATATACTTTTACCCCCTTTCTATTTAAAAATGGTCAGGTGTAAGTCTGGTGACTTTTACATTTTGTCAGTCACAATCACTAAGGTTATGATTAGCTTTTTTACATGAAGGTCCAATGGAGATGAGGTGCTCTCATAGGGGAAGTGATTACTTTATCAAAATAAAATGCATGAACTGAAAAAATGCTTGTGATTTTTAATTTGGGCTCCACTGAGAGCCTGGGGTCATTTCAGTAATATATCTATTTATCAATAGACAGAGATATAGGTAAAGATTTCTCTAAAAATATGGAATGTCCAATAAAATAGGGGTGTGGCTTACTTAATGAGTTGCATTTAAAAAAAAAGATATATATGAATGGAATTTTGTAATTAAATTCCTAGTTTGATTGTGCATCATACCCTACTATGATGAGGCAGAAATACAAAAGTTCACATACTAGCTTATCAGAGTGAGGTAACCCTCCATGCGTAAGCATTTTAATGGCTGACCTGCCACTGTATCTTTGAACAAAGTGAAAAGAAAAATTTTAAAAAATGTTCCTTCTTGATAGGGAAAACATCTTTTGAATAAAATTTAGGGGAAGAATTCAGTCCCTTGTGAGGAATCTTTATTTTATTGAAGGAGTTCTCTAAAACTCTAATAAGATCTATGATCTCATCAACCTTAATATTCCATCCAACAATGCAGATTGCAATGCATGTACACTTGCCCATCCTGGGCTACTCTTGGCTATACCTGCTTATAAACTGAACACAGATTATGTGTTCAATTTTGCAGAAAATATCCCCATTGTTGTCTCCCTCTTTTCTCTTTCCATTGTAGGGCCATTAAAAGAACACAGAACATCTATCATACTTTGCTTTGCCCTTATTATTTGACCAAATTTAGAAGCTGCTTCCATGACATTCTTAACTTTGTTTCCTCTTTTGAATCCCTTGTTTGCACTAGGTTTCAGTTTTCTTGCACCCACAATGTGCTCTTCTCATTGCATATAAGATGATTCTCAACATCAGGTTTTCACAGACTAGGATACACCAATACTCACAGTCAAAGGGTATCCTAGAAAGAATGTTGCTATTAAAAATATAGGTCTTCATTCCAGGAGGAAGCTTGGGGCAGGGGTGGGGGAATAAAAATACAATTTTTCCAAAGGAGACCCAATGCCATCTTTTTTCTATTGAATTCTAGACCTAAATCATTTAAGATCCATTTCTAAAACGTAACAATAATAATAATATAGAGAACATATCATCACTTGATTCAGACTCATTTCTTGTAATTAAAAAAAAATCTTCTGGTTTGCTCTAACTGGGTTTTTCTAAGCACTTGGGCTGGTGCCTATTGGATCTGATAAGGCATACCTATTGAAAACGTATCTATACATCTCAAAAATATACAATAAGAGCTACCTAATCTATTAAATACATTTTGTAGGATGTGAAACATGGATTTTGAAACATGCTACTAATTTCAAATACTTAAGACTATTCACAGCTAGAACATCATTTTTACTGTTTTTGTCCTTATTGATTATCAAGCCATTTTATCTGCAACAGTCCTGACTAAGATCAAAATCACTTTGCAAAGATGACTCCAAACCTGATAAAGAACCAACATCAGTGCCCTGTGCTCTCATATGAATATTTCTGGAACCTGAAATTAAATCAATATTAATAAAATAAACCAGGAATTGATTAACTTTTCTTTTCAGAAATGTAATGGTAAGGGAAAAAAATTACAGCTCTAATGATTTTTCTAAAGTCCACAATGATCTATTAATTAATGTGAAATACAATGATAAATTCAAAGAAATTTGTTAAAGACTAAAATAATTTGGTCAGCCAATTTAGAGGAACCAATTTCAATCCTGAAAATTGGAGGTAGATTGGAGATCCAGAGCAGTAGAGATAGGATTTAAAGGAAAAGTCAACTGCTAATGAGGAATTCCAGTCCTGATTTTAATTTGGTTGTGCTCATCTTTTTCATCCTCAAGTTTGAGGAGATTAGTAAGGGAGCTCTTTTTTTTCTTCTCCAGAAAGCATTACTTCCAGGATATATGCACAGACCCACTAGAGCCTGTGAACCTAGGAAGGACATATTAAATAACTCAAGTCAGTGGATTAATACCATGTAACCATATTGAAAAGGTTCTAAGCCATCCATTTCAACCCCCTTGCTCTCATTGATTGCATTCAGTTGAATCAGTACTTTATGTGCATTTCCTTTCATTTGCTGTTATTTTACACAGGGGAATATTTGCATTTGTATTGTAATCTTGCCTTAAAGAAAACACAATTCAAATACATACCTACCTTAATGTACTTAGTCAGGTTTTACCCAGTCACTTCCTTTAATAACTGAGACTATTTTCCTAGGAATATCAAATACAAAAATTTTGGCAAAATAAATGATGGAACTTAAAAAAAATAGAAAGTAAGTTAATGGAATAAAAAAAAATACACAACGTACATCACCTACCAGTTAAAGGAATGACAACATCCCTTACTTAAATATTCATCTCCAGACAAAAAGAGGAAAAACTATAGATTTAAAAGTACATTAAGATATTCATTAAAAAGCATTTAGTGAAAGAACCAAAATCCCATGCTCCAAACCACTCAATAATTCTAGCCTCACTGGTTGCCTAATGCAATGCAAAGGACTACTCTGAGATGATGGGAAGGAAGTGTCCATACCACATGTTGAACTAAAGGAAATCAACGAGCCATCCAGGGTCATTTATTTATCAGTCTTCCTGAGCACATCACGTTTGTTCTTTTCCCACATCAAGGAGCCTTTCACTTTGTGCATCTTTTTTTATGTGTCCTGAATTTCACAAGTGAAATTACCTTGAATTGATGTAACTATTACTGAAACTTCATCTAGCCTTTGGAATAGGTTTGTTTTTATTTTTATTTTCCATAATTGAAGTCATTACTGTTCTGGCACTATAAAGGAAATATGAATGCAAAATTATTGTCCTCCACACAATAGCCTTCTTTCCTCTTCTTGTCAATCATCAAGCAAAATCTAAATGTCCACTTATCTGGAATGTTTGAGTTGAAATTCTCTTAGTTTGCTAATAGTTGGCCCTAGATTGTGAAAAGATTATAAGGACACAGCTGGAAAGATCATCAAATCTTCTGTGTGTATCTACCCTATATATTAAAAATGACAAATCCATGGTTACATGGTGGTCCAGATTGGAACTTTTCCAGTTTGCTAGGGTTTGTCCATATGTACAATCCACCAACTAAGCTTTCTGGAACCTTTTTCCTCAACACAATGATACATCAAAGGAGGATGTTCCTAGAGCAATATTAGTTCTCTTTTTCTTTGTAGCAGTGGTGATAATTACCATGATTATAGAAATAATTTTGAAAATGAGTTATCACAGATAAAACAGGGGACAAGTACATAGGGAGTGATATAAGGCTGCAATATATTCCAAATAGCAATATATTCCAAATAGGGAATTATGAAGGGAAAGTTGAACAAATGATTGTATCAAGCATCTTTACAAACTAAAGATGGTGGGTTCACCACATGGTGAGAACAAAGGATAATTAATGGATAATCTGGATGAGTATTTGATAGTCTTACAATATCAAAAGAAAACAAAAAAAGACTCTCAGTAGCTTGGGTTTACCTCCTATGATGAATTTATAGAAAGACATTGGCAAGAATTCCAGAAGATGGACAGATGTGTGTAAGTCAGTATCTTCAGTTTTGGAAAGAGTTCTCACAGATACATTTAAATATTTGATCTTGTTCATAGAATAGTTGTTGCCTCTCCTGACTATTGACTGATGCAAATAAAAGCCTTGATTGATGATAGTTTATAAATTGTTGTTGCCCAAACTAGATAAATAAATGCACTGAATCTGATGTTAAAACTTCTGTCACCTCCGAAATCTGAGACTTCTGGGATGATCATCACCAAATATAAGCACCCTTGATATCATATAGCCTACATTTAGTAAGACACCAGTGTCCATATAAAAAAAGCCTTACTAAATTATAGGGCTTGTCAGAATTTATTTCCACCATTATAAACTCCAAGAATTGTTGGGAAACTCAATGTTACCAGGAGATTCTGAGTTGGCATCCTTCATCTTGTGTATCTCAATCTTCTGCCTGTAAATTGTTCATCCCTCAAGCAGATAGTCATATCAGTGAAGACCCCAAAACCAAACAAAACTGTACAAAACAACCAACCTTCAATAGCTTCTGTAACTCAATGATTGTAAGGACAAAGTCCTTAAGGATGACTGAAAATCATCATTCCTTCCATGAATTTTGCCAATGTATCAAAGATTCTTCTACTGCACAAGGAGTTGTCAAGATAGAGCAATATAATAATGATCTAATCAAAAGAATCTAAGCTCTTTGAGGGAAGGTAAATATATTTCTGTCTGATTTGGTATTCCCCAGGGCCAAGCAAAATTCATGGCTCATAGTAGGAGCTTAATAAATGCTTACTCTATTTAAGTGAATTGAATAATTTCTAAATTTCTTATTGAAGTAATAACTATGGCTTGAAATATCAGGTTACACAGGCATTTCTGATGATTTTAAAAATTAACTTCATTAGAAAATCTGTAACCTAGTAACCAATGAGTTTGGTACGGTTGAAATCAACAAACATTTATCCAGTATCCTCCAGGCACAGATCACTGGGCTGGAAGCGAAGAGGGAAAAAAATGAATCAGAAGTAAATGGAATAATGGTCATGAATAATAAGAATAACAACTGAGGTTTATAAAGTCTATTAGAGTTTAAAAGGTACTTTTTTAACTGATATCTTTGTATCCTGACGCCAACACAGCTAAATATACAACACAGCTTGTATTATCCCTATTTGACAAATTCTGGAATGGTAATGGAACTTGCTCACAGCTACACAGCTAATTTGCTTCAGAGATGGGATTTGAAACCAAATCTCTCTTGACTCCTGGCCTACTGCTTTCACTTATAACATACTGGATTGTCTTTCAGAGAACTTTGACTCTA
Source organism: Monodelphis domestica (assembly GCF_027887165.1). Classification (NCBI taxonomy): domain Eukaryota; kingdom Metazoa; phylum Chordata; class Mammalia; order Didelphimorphia; family Didelphidae; genus Monodelphis; species Monodelphis domestica. Next base: position 321,993,002 of record NC_077231.1, read on the forward strand.
GCACCACAACATAGTGGTAAGGTGGCATGTTTATTTAGGCTTGCTTTTAAAAACATAGCTAACACGAAGTGGAAAAAAGTGAATAATGGGAATGAGAGAGGAACCAAAGAAAGTTTCTTTTGTCAGATAAAATCATCTTTTTGTAGTAAACGGATTTTATAAGCCTGAAGGTGGATGGCCACTGGTTATAGTTCCAGGTGATGAGGTCCTCATCTTAATACTTTATAAACAATCACCATGACTAAGACATTTATTGGCACCAAATATAGAGACCTTTTATTGGGGAAAAAAAAGTTCAGTTTGAAAGAATTTGTTTTTATATCTGCAATATCTCATTGAAATAGAAAGAAAAAAAGGGAAGTAAAGACAAGAGAAAGAAGGAAGAAAAGAAGGAAGGAAACAAGCAAGGAAGGAGAGTGAGAGAAAAAAAGAAAAGAAAAAGAAAGAAAGAAAGAAAAAGAAAGAATAAGAGGAAGGAGGAAAGAAAGAAAAAAGGAAAAAGAGAGGGAAAGTGGGAAAGGAGAGAAGAATTCAATATTCTTGCAAAAATATTTATAGTCAAGCAAAACAAATTACTATATTGGCCAGACCCAAAATATGTATTTTATCTTAAACTTTAAGTCTATCACCTCCTTCATGCTTTGAAGAGCATCCATCATTAGTTCTCTGGAATTCTGGCTTGTCATGGCACTGTTTAGGATTATTCTATCTTTCAAAGTTGTATACAAATGTTATAAACTATTTGTTCTCCATGTTGTATTCTCTTTACTATACATTAGCTAATATGAGACCTCCTGGGCTTATCTGAAATAATCCATTTTAGCATTTCTTACTGGATAAGACTCTTCCATTTCATTCATATGCCTTTTTCTATTCTGCCATTCTCCAGCTGAACAGCTCCATCTTATTTTCCACTCCTTTGATCCTATAAAAAGAGGTGCTATAAATAATTCTTATGCATATAGGACTTTCTAGTTTGTCTTTGCTTTCTTTAGGGTTTGGACCTAGTAGTGGTAGGGCTGGATGGAGGCTATGTTCAGTTTAGTAGCTCTGGTGGCACAATTCTAAATTGCTTGCCAGAATGTCTGCACCAATCCACAGAACCACATAAGGTCCTCTTACCCTTTTGCATGCAGTCCCTCCAACAACAATCATTTTTCCTTTATTGTCAATTTTTGAATTGATATAAAGTTGAATTGTCCAAAACCTGAACTGATTTTTAAGGCATTTGTGAATATAATTTTATGCTATCGTCAGATGAAGTTAATACTGTTAGCTCATACAGATGCAGCAAGTAGATTTAATTTCCAGTTTTATTAACTGGAGAGCAAGAAAGAACTAGAAAGGTCTAGAAAGAATTAGAATTAATTATTTTGTATTAATGTTAAGTATGAACATTAACTTGAGTGTTAATTTATCTTCTATGGAAACTACAAATAACAAAATTCTCATTTGATTCAACCTGGGAAAAAAAATAAAACCAAATCAGAGCCTTGGTTCAACTTTTCAATTCTTCTTTTGTTTCCACTATATACCAGGCAGAGTTTTCCAGGTCCCAAGAAGATGAAAGTAAATTGGAAAACACATTTTTGTTTAAAAGGAAATTATCTTCTAATAGGGTCTCTTTTACAATATTTCAATTGCCCATTTAAAAAAAGAAGTCCATCTTCCAGAATATCTTGGAGTTTCATGGCAAGTTGTCCCTTTTCCAGTGCAATAGGAAATAATTTGTTTTGTTCTTATACTGAGTCTCCAAATAGCACCTACTGTAAGGTTAAATTTTGCCATCAGAAGGCCTAATCATTTTAGAGGATGCGAAGGTCTACATTGTTGAGTTTGTTGTGCACTAAATGGGGATAAAGTTCATAACTGCAGATGAAGAATCTAAACATCCTAAATAAATTAATCAAGTGCATTTGCTACCATGTTAAGCAGAATTTGTGACTTATAAGTATGTAAAATTTATGTGGCCATTGTGATAACATATGTTTTCCCCTTGGATGTGTACTGTTAGATTTAAAGTAAGGCGATCTTTACAGTGTACATACCCCCTTTATTTGTCACAAAGTTAAATTCCATGAAGCAGGTTTTATTTTCACAAGAAGAGCTTCCTTTTGGGGATCCTTCCTGATTGCTTGTTTCTTATGACGGACTCCATCACTTTTAAACTCTATAACAATTTCAAATATATGTAGTCCCTTTGGTATCCTCTCATTCAAGTTACCCATTCATCTACCAAAAGAAAAGTTTATGAATAAAATCAAAGCCAAAGTTTATGAGCTCCTACCAACATATTGACTCTTTTTAATCAGGCAGAGAATTTATTCAGTTTAAATCAAAAACACTCAATGAAATTTCAGAGTTAAAAAAAGTAGCAAGAGACCCTTTTCTCCAATTATGCATGGGATACTATGCCACAAATGCACAAATAGCAATAGAAAGACTAGATATAAGTAGGTCTTGTGCCTTGCAGTGCACATGTGAGAAATGTATATGGTCAGAACACTACATTCCTATACTTCAGGACCATATACATTTTCCAGCAATGTCATTTTGAATTCCCAACTAAGTATCATATTTCTATACTCTGCCCACCCACACTTACTCTCTCTCTTCTGGGGTGCTTTTTCTGCTACCAAATCATAGGCTTCAGCTTTAGTCTTTAGCTAAGGTTTGACCTCTTTCCTATGGGATGAAGAATTATCATTCAAATTTCCTTAATTATTTATAGCCCAGAATCTAAACTTTGTCTCTTTCAAAGGGAAAGTCTGGACATCTCATGAATAGAAATTGGATGGGTGGGGGGAGGAAAGGGGATAGTCATTTGTGTTATAGTATTATTTATATTTTATATTTTGTAGCATTCCTTTTTAATAAACTCCTAGAGTGTTAGCTTCAAAAAATTAACTCCTTTGGAACAGACCAGAACTCTTGTTTCATTTTCAGTCTTTCTTAAAAAGACTGGAATGAGGAATATAACCTATGTCTCAGTTCTCTCTGTGACTTAGAATTAGAAAGACCCTTTAATTATAGTCAATTTCTGTTAGGGCTTGACAGAAGCTTGAGAGTTCTTCCAAACAATTGATTTCTCTCTCTTAGGATGTCTGGATCCCCCTAACCATCTCAAATTAATTGAAGTGATTGTGGCTGGTCTCTATATTCTTCTGGACTCTTTCTGCTATAGAAACTTTTTTTTTTTAACACAGGAAAGGCAATCCTTAGAAAATAGCATATTTATTGGCCTTTCTCTTACCTATGCTCTAGGTCTCCTCTGTGAAATAGGTTGGATCTCTGAAATGGGCTTTTCCCACAATAATTATCACAAATATTATCAATTATGTTAAGACCTCTTGGCTCAGATATGGCAGAAGAGATCTATAACAGCTTTTGACCTATAGGGGCTTACAGTACCAACAGCAGACAGAATGCCTAGAAGTGAAAAGACCTTACTCTTCAAAATGCTTGCCTCAACTTACTAGGGATTCTTTACCATGGGACCACATCTCTGGGCTTATAATGAAAGTCAATTGAAAAAAATCTTCTTCCTTGAATTTTGCTTTATGGTGAACTAGAGAGGGGCATGTGTTCCATAAAGAGCATCTTTATTTAAATCTAAAATTACATATCTAAATGGAAACGACATGTTATCACAAAGGCTCCAATTTCACAGGACATTAAAAGCCTGAGAACACAAGTTGGTTTTAGTATGCTATAATCATAATATAGAAATCACAATAAGTACTTTTATCTCTACTTAAAGTTTTGAATTGCTTGTTCCTTCATTTCCCCTTGATTTTCCTCCTAAACACATGCCATATTGTGAGGCAGGATACCCACCAGATAACCACAAATATTTACTTTTTAAATATGGGGGAAAATGAAAATTTCAGAATACACTTAATACAAAGAAAAACAATAGGGTGGTAACACTCACAAGTGTATTACCTTCTTTGTTATTTTATTTTTAAATTTTTTTCCTTAGTTACATGATCTTTTTTGTCTCCCTTCCCTCTTCTATCCCTGCTCCTAGAGTTGACAAGAAATTTCACTGGGTCATTCATATATTATCACTCAAATACTATTACCATAGTATTCATCCTGTAATACAGTAATCTTTTAAAACCAAAACCAGTCCATTCTTTTTGACAAAGGCATTGGCAACCATTACTCCTTTTATGTTTTCACAAATCCCTTGGGAGTAAGAAGTGAAAGGATAATTATTATCACCATTTGACAAATGAGGAAATTGAAATTTAGAAACTTTAAGTAACTTATCCAGTCACATAGTTATCAAATGGAGGAAAAGATACTTAAATTCAAAACTTCTGATTGTTTCCACTAACATCAACACCATCTGTGATAGGGGCTGGTACAAAATAAAACGGATTTTTATTAAACCTTCAGGTGTTGGGCTATTCCTCCCTACCTCTACCATTTGTTGTTAAAAGAATTCTCACTGTTAATGTCAAACTGAGGCTGCCTTTCTTCTGGAATCCTAAATGGATGAGAGTATAATAAATTATAAAAATACATGCTCAACATGAATTACAATGGAATGTTCATGCCAAGAACTGGATAATCTCTTATAGAATGCCTACTTTCCACTTTCATCCTATAGCTTGTTAGTAAGCACCCAAAGAAATAGCCTAGCTTGGTCTAGTATTCGCCATCCATGAAGAACAGGAACATGAGCTAGAACTTCAAAGGGATGGGAATCGGCATTTATATAGCATTACTTATAAGACAGTTGTTGTGCTTGGTTAAGTATTATCACATTGGATCCTTGAGCATCTTGTAGGGTTGGAGCTATTATTACCCTTATTTTATGAAGTTGAGGAAATTGAAGCAAACAAAAGTTGGCACTTGCCCATTATCACACAGATAGCAAGTATATGAGGCCAAATTCAAACCCAGGCATAATGAACTCTTTACTGAGCCACCTAGCTGTCTCCATCAAAGGCAGGAGTCAAGTGGCTGCAGATTAGTTGAAGGCTTTGGCTTGTTTGCTTGTTTTTTTTTTTTTGGTGGATTTCTGTTGTTAGTCTAATTCAAGTTATTTTTACTTTAGTATGAACTAATTTACTCATGCTTTATCCTCTGTGGACCCTGCCTAGGAACAGGGGTGGTAGAGGAGGTTCACTATCTTTTGTGTAATGGGGCCAGGGTAGAAATGTATCACTTTTGCTATCTGTCACCTTTGATGGAGTTATTAGATTCTCAACTTTAGAAGACCACAGAATACAGAGCTGGCAGAGACCCGAGAATTTCTCTAGTCAGACCTTTCATTCCCTAGGTGAGGAATCTGAGTCCTCAAAGGGTGAAAAGGCTGCCCAACATTGTAGTTGGGCATTGTAGTAAAGGGCAAATCTAGAAGGTGATTCCATGCCATTGACCTGAAACCCTGGTTGGACCCAGGAATTCCAGGGCGAATTTGGCATCTGCAGAAATAATGCAATTATCTGGGGGTAGGATAATAAACTCTGATAAATTGAGGTTCCATTATGTTCTTTGGGCCTCTTCTTCAGACTGCACTTCAGGGATTATTAGATGAATCGGATTAAACAGCCTCTGAAACATTTGATTGAATTTGGTTCAACTCACTTCAAAGATAGTTTGTTGATGACCTATTTGTGTAAATTCCTATTTATACATTAGGGGTAAAAAGATTTTTAAAATGGCCCCAAACTTAAAAGGGTTGATTCCTGACTTCGAGAAGTTTAGATTTGAAGAGAACAAGAATCAAAGGCAACTCTTGGATAATTTTCTTGTATCCATCCCATTTTTCACTCACAGGAGCTCTACACTGGGTCCACAGCATCATCACCTCTCACCCAGACCACTGTCACACACCCTAATCTGTCTGACTTTTAAGACTCCTGGATTTCATTCACAATTGGCCACAAACGTTTTCCCCTCCTTTGGGAGATTCAGTGTGCTGAGGTACTTCCATTGGGACCCCTCCTCAGAATGGAAAGGCCACAGTCTTAGACATGATCCCATTTCCCAAACACATGGCCCAGAACCCAGGTTGCAAAGTGTGAGGATGCTATGCAGAGCTGTTGGCCATTGACTGAGTCTAAGAAGGGCTCTAACGTCCAGGATCCCTTTTCCCTCCTTTTCAAAACTAAATCTGGCAACTTTGAGTGATTTGGAATTGCACATTCTTTAGGCTCATGGGGCTTTTTCATCACTCTTCATGGGACAACTGGATTGTGCAAATGCTTTTGAGGCCATTTCTTAGATCTGGACATCTCTTTAAATAAAGAAGACTGAAGTCCTTTCTGCCCAACTCTCCCAGGGGACTCTGGGGACTGTTCTCCCATCAGCTCACCACAGCAGTTCCATCCAATCAACAGGGACTGTATTTGCTTTCTCTTTATATCGAGAAGATACCAATGAAAACGCAGAGAACCCAAGAGTCATCCCACTTGTCTTTCCACAGAAGAGAACATCCTTCTTTATCACTACACACGTCTTTAGAGGCTTCATTGACACAAGTTCTCCTCCCTTGTTTCGTTTTTGGTAGTGAGAAAGAAGTTTACACCATCCAATGAAAAGATCTAGGTTCAGATCCTGCCTCTGCTTTTTGCTACCCGTGTGATTGGGGCAATGTATGCAGCCCCTCTGGATGCCGATTTCCTTATTTGTAAAATGAAGGGGGTGGACTACGGGATACTGACGTCCCTGTGACTCTGGGCCAATGATCGTAAATGTGTGTTATGGTACCCACCATTTGTTTCTTTATCTTTTAGAGAGAGTAGAGTGCTTCATAAGTCAGCCAGAGAGCAACACAGGCAGAATGTTAGAATGAAAAAGGGAGAGCCTTGTGGTCATTTTCAAAATTACTGTCGAGTTACTTTTCTTTCCTTCTTTTCTTCTTTCTTTGGTCTTCCCTTCTCTGTCTGTCTGTCTGTCTGTCTGTCTGTCTGTCTCTCTCTCTCTCTCTCTCTCTCTCACACACACACACACACACGCAGGTTGAGATTTTAGGCATCCTCTTAAAAAGCCAGGATTTCCCAGATTTCACCAGGCAGACGCGTCTGGCCTGAACCTCGTGAGCAATGAAAGCTCCTCCGTGCAAAGTTCTTCCTTGTACCTTTGTAAATGTCTTCCGCTCCCGAGACCGTTCGGGGGAGCAGGTCAGGCTCAGATGACATACGATAATCACCGGCAGCACCAGGAGTCACAGACTGAGTTAAAATAAGTTATTTGGCCAGAACAAAACTGGAAATCTTCTGACACCTGATCTCGCCAGCAGCTGTGCACATCTATCGAAACAGGCCGACTTCTAATGCGTTTGTCAGAATGCTAATTGGAAAAATGACTTCATTGGATGACTCATGCAGTCACCTCTGTGGACCTCATTAGACTTAAATGAGCAGGCTGAAGTATGGGGCAGCGATCGTGAGCACGGCCGTATGCTGCTAAAGAAGAGATCCTCACAACAGGGACTTGGGCCGATTGTGAGCTTCCTCAGCGGCTGAGAAAGAAGAAAACAAGAGCCCCGAGTGGGTAGGGAAAACAGGGCGCTGGCATGCGTGTGGCCAGCTCTGGAAGCACCAGGGAGTGGGAAGCCAGGGCTGTGCCTAACAACCTACCTGCATGGAGTGGACCTAGCGGATGAGGCATCAACGCAATCATATCACTAATATTGTTCTTCTTGTCTCTTTTGGTCAATAGCATTTTAATGGATGTGGATATATGCATTTTTAGCAGCTAAACTACTGAAAACTTGCAGGAAGAAAAATAATATGTCTGAGTATCAATTTACCTTCATGACAATGTCTCTGGCATTTTCCTTCTGGAAGGATGGGGAAGGAAAAGATTTTAGAAATGATCATAGTTGCCAGCTCACAAGCTCATTCTTTTTGAAATTTGGTTCCTATAGAACTTAACACAGATGTCTGACACAGAAAAGATGCTGAAAATGTCAGCTTACTAGTTCATTGACTGACTGGCATCTACCATTAATTACCCTTTTTCTTTAATCCCAAATTACATCTAAGAAATCATTAAAATTTGAGGTTTCAACCTGAAGAGTTGAGTGGCACAAAATCTTGGATAAAACAATGGACTCCAAGGAAAAAGACACAAGTTCATGTCCTGGCTCTGCCCCTTACAATGGGACACTGAACCCAGCAATTCACTTTTTAGGACTCGGTTTCCTCATCTGTCGAACACCATCTATTTCATAGAAGGTTGGTGGGCAGAAAGTGCTATTAAGAATATTGTGCAATTGTTTTCAGTTGTGTCTAATTCTTTGTGACTTGGAAGAGATACTGGAGTGATTTACCATTTCCTTCTCCAGCTCCTTTTACAGAGGAGAAAACTGAGTCAAAAAGGGCGAAGTGACTTGCTCAGGGTCACACCGTTGCACAGGTGTCTGAGGCCAGATTTGAACTCAGGAAGAGGAGCCTTCCTGTCTCCAGACCTGGCACTCTATCCACTGTGTTGCCTAGTTGCCCATTGAAAGTATAGAAGACGCAAATGTTATTCAATTATTTCATCTAGAATTTCTGCCAATACCTATAAGGGGTATGGAACCGCCTGGGGTGTTGTGGAAAGACAAACATTTGAATATTCAGTCCCCCCTTTTGGACTTGGACTGGGCTGTTGGCCTGAGGCTAAGAAGCTGCACTTTGAGAATTCATAATTCATATTAATCAAAGTTATTCCTATTCCTTCCACTAATCAGAGAAGAGAGATGGGCATATGTGGGTTAGAAAGCATGCGGACGGCCAAGCCAACTTTGGCCCTGACTTGGAGAAGGCATGAGGGCAGCTCTGGCCTCGGAGTCTTCGCCTTTCTTCGGGAAGGCTTGGCTTGGCTGGAGTTCCTTCTGTTGTTCCATCCTGTCCAGCTCTTTGGGATGCTGCGGACCACAGAGTCAAAGAAAAAGCATCCTCCCCAGAGGCGGCTGCAATGCTAGCCTTGCCCTGCCTTCTGGGCTCTTCCCCTTAGCCTGGAAAGTCTCAGGTTCTGCCAAGCCAACATTGCCAGCCAGCCAGAGACCCCAAGGCAAGCGTCATCTCTGCAGTCTGAAAACGAGCTCAGAGTGAGCTAAACTAAACAGTGTATTCTGCTGGTGACACAGGCAGGAGACAGCGAGCATTCGTGGATTCCATGGCGCTCCAAGGATCAAGAAGACCTGAGTTCAGATCCTGTCTGACGAGGGGACGCTGGACAAATGGCCTTATATCTCTAAGCCGAAGTTTCCTTACCTATAAAAGGTAGATAACCCTATTATGATTGCCTACCTTACAGGAATGCAGAGCCTTAGTAAGCATTTGATACACAGGGGATGGACTAGCAAAGGAGACTAAAAAGGCAGGTGGGTGGCACCATGGACAGAACAGTGGGTCAAGGAACCTGAGTTCAAATCCACCCTAATTCACTAAATAGCTTTATGACCCTAGCATGTGATAGATCTATTTAAGCTCTGCAGATTCAGTCTTCTCCACTGGGGATAATAATAATACATACTTCATAGAGCTGTAAGGATTGAACGAGATAATTGTGGAACATTTAGTGCATGGGCTGGTAGTAGCCTATGGGAAGGGAAGCGAGATAGTACAAGATAGAGTGCCAGGTTTGTTATCAGAAAGACTCATCTTCCTGAGTTCAAATCTGGTCTCAGACACATACTAGCTGTATGACCCTAGGCAAGACTCTTAAACCCTGTTTGCCTCAGTTTCCTCATCTCTAAAATGAACTAGAGAAGGAAATGACAAATTGCTCAAATATCTCTGCCAGGAAAACCCAAATGGGTCATGAAGAGTCAGATAATACTGAAAGGACTAAACAACAACAAACTGGCATGTAATGGGTTCTTAATAAATATTTGTTTTCTTCTTTCCTTCCAAAAAAAAAGCATCACTAGACAGAGGGGTACATCAGAGAGATCAGGGTTGATAAATCATGGAAGTAGCAAGTAGAGGTAAAGCAATTTCACAGCCAATGAAGACGTGAGGTAGAATAAATATTCTATTTATTAAATAAATAAATAGGGCTCCAGACAAAAAAGGGGACCCATCAATTAAAAGATCATTGGTGATGTTGGGGAAAATACTTTTAGTAGACTGGTGAGATCCGAAAGCCAACTGCAACCTAGTAAGATATGAATGGGAAGAAAGGAAGTACTAGTTCATCCCTTCAGGGCTACGTTTGTTTGTTTCTATTTTCCAAGGAGTAAATAAAGGAATCTGACAGAATAATTCTCATTGTGTCTAGGGAGGGAGGTTACTCTCCCCTTTTGAGTTTATATATGATGTAAGGAAATCCTACCCAGGGCCACCCAAAGAAAACAGATCATTTATTTCTTTTATGTTATTTGGTCTTTTTCACAAACTGTTTTAAATTTCATTAATGACATAAAAGCATGATGGATGTATTTGGTATCTGGACTTGAGTCAGAAGATAGAGGTTCAGATCCTACCTTTGTAACTTACTATCTCTGTGAGGTGGGTCAAGATGTCACTTCTCTTCCTCTGTCAGACTGTATAGCTTCTCTATGTATTTCCTAAACTGTGTCACCCCAAAACTAAAGATACTTCTTACACAACTCCCTTATACCTTCCTGGACTTCAGTGTCCTCTTCTATAACATGAAGTCTAGACGATCTCTGAGGTTTCTTCCAGCTCTCATTCTATGATCTGTGATCTCAGTGACTCCAATGACTCTGACCAGGGCAGAGTATAAAAGGAATCTCACCATCTGATTCTTGAAATCCATATCCTCTTCATTGAAATTGAGTCCACAGTTTGGCTTTCTTGGATTCTCCTTGAGTTGTCTTCAGAAAGTTACTATTAAAAGTTCCAAATCTTTTAAGGGAGAGTAAAGGAAATGCAAAAGGAAGTCAGGAACCTGGAGAAGTTGATATAGGGAAAGGCCAGAGTCTGGGAGTTATAAGAGACAGAGAAACCAATGGAAATTGTTGTGTAAGGACAGTATGAGAGCATGAGGAACGCAAGTGACTCAAAGTCACTACTACCATGTCAACTTGGAAAAACACAGAGCTACTAAAGTAGTCAGAAAAAATCAAGCCTTTATTCAGGAAAGAGATAAGTCTATAATAATTGGTCACTATTACAGAGCCAAGTGCCCAAAACTACACCGAGTCAAAACCCTGGAGCTCTGGGGACAGTATCTCTGGGAGAATCAACATGCTAGAAGATTCTCCAAAGAATAATAGAATTTGGGGAACGTATATACCATTTGGGGAACTAAGGACAAGGAAGTATGATTGACTGGCATAATCATGGCTATGAGGAAATGAGAAGTCCAAGATAGGATCATCAAGGAGAGGCTGATGCTCTACAATGGATACAAAAGTAAAAGGTCCAGTCAAGGGCTGGGTTACCTGGGAGAGGACTTTGCTACAATGGGAGAAACTGCTAGGACAAAAGGGTACTTATTTGATTATATCAACTAGTCCCACCTGAACTGGGACTATTAAATACTTTAAGATCTATTGTTCAGTCTGAATTGCCTGAGTCTGGGACTTCTCTGGGGTGAGTTCTCAGGGGACTGGGGCAAAATTGATGTTCCAAAAAAAAAAAAAGGTGACAACCTGGAACAATATTTTTCCTCAGGCTTCTTCCATTTGGAAGGAAATACCTGGGAAGGGAAATCATTGGTGAAAGAGCTTGATAGTGGATTCTACAAAAGGAAGAAGAAAGCCATGAATGCAAAATCAATGCATGCATTTTTCTTTCTTTAAAAAAGTATATATTAAGGGAGAAGAGGGTCATTTTTTTTCTTGTCTATGCCTTTAAGGAAATTGGAAACAGAAAGCATAAGGAGAATGAGAGAGAAAACCTTAAGAGTTTTAACTATGACCAAATTGCGCCCTAAGCAATGTGAACACCCCTCTGCTCATCAAAATACAGTTGAATGGCAGTACCAGATCTTAAACTCTGCTCTAAGGCAGTAATCACCAAAGCAATCTGGTACTGGCTAAGCAGTAGAGTGGTGGATCAATGGAATAGACTAGGGGCAAATGACCTTAGCAATCCAGTGTTGGATAAACCCCAGAGCCACAGCTTTTGGGATAAGAACTCAGCATTTGTTAAAACTGCTGGGAAAATTGGAAATGGTATAGCAAAAATTAGGGTGAGATCAATATCTCACACTCTATGCCAAGATAAGAAAAAAAATGGGTATATGATTTAAAGACATAAAGGGTGTTATTACAAGTAAATTAGAGGAATATAGAATAGTTTACCTGCAAGATCTATAGAGAAGGAAAGAATTTATGACCAAACAAGAGAGAGATCATTACAAGATATAAAATGAATAATTTTGAATACATTAAATTTTAAAGTTTTTGCACAAACTAAAACAGTATAACCAAGATTACAAGGGAAACAACAAACTGCAGGGGTTGGGGGGGATTTTTTAACAAATCTCTCTGATAAATGCCTCATTTCTCCTATATATATATATATATATATGTATATATATATATATATGTATTTATATATATATATGTATAAAAATAAGTTGAATGTATAAGACCACAAGTCACTCCCCAATTAACAAATGGTTAAAGGATATGAATAAGCAGTTTTCAGATAAAGAGATCAAAGATGTCAGAAATTACATGAAAAAATGTTACAAATCACTATTGATTAGAGAAATGCAAATTAAAACAATTCTGGACTCCTGCCCCACACCTATCAGATCAGTCAATATAACATTAAAGGAAAGTGATGAATGTTGGAGATGTGGCAAAATTGGGAAATTAATGTATTGCTGGCGGAGTTGTGAACTGATGTAAACATTCCGGAGCACAATTTGGAACCGTGCCCAAAGAGCTAGAAAAGAACACTTACCCTTTGATCCAGTAATGCCACTACTAGGTCTGTGTCCCAAAGAGATTATTAAAAGGGGAGATAAAGGGCTTGTACAAAAATATTTATAGCAGCTCTTTTTGTGGTGCCAAAGAACTGGGAATTTAAGGGATGTAACCAATTGGGGAATGGCTGAACAAATTGTGATATATGATGGTGATGGAATACTGTTGTGCAATAAGAAGTGATGAATAGGATGATTTCAAAAAGAGCTGGAAAGACCTAAGTGAATGGATGCAGAGTGAAATAAGCAGAACCAGGAGAAAATGTATACATTAAGAGCAATATTGTGGAATGATGAACTATGATAGCATTAGCTTCTCTCAGAAATACAATGATCCAGGTCGATTCTGAGGGACTCATGACAAATAAGGCTATCTACCTCTAGAGAAAGAACTATTGGGGTCGGAATGCAGATGAAAACAAAGTTTCACATGTTCATTTGGGGTTTTGCTTTTATATGATTATTCACTCACAAATATGAACAATTGGGAAATACAGTTTGCATGATAACATACATATAGCAGAGATCAAATTGTTTACCAACTCTGGGGGGGGAGGGAGGAAGGGATTGAGGGAGGCACTTTGGATCATCTAACCTTGAAAAACTTGAGTGGAAATTTGTTATTTCATATAATTGTTTAAAAAAGTACTTAAATTTTTTTTTAAAATGAAGATGATTCTGATAGGATTTCCATCTAAATGAAATGCAAGCTTTATAAGCGAAGACAAATATCAACTCTGCTTGAATTACCTATTAAAATCAAAGCCATTGGAAAACTATTTTTGAAAAGATGGAAAGATGTCAGAATAAAGGCAACAAGCCAGCTAAAATCTCTCAACGTTCCCCTCCAAACAACCTTAAAATAATGCCTCAATAAAATTTTCTCACATCAGAGGCAATAAAAAAAAGGAGATTCCTTTTTTCCAGTTTATTATAAATAAGAGGTCTCTAAGAGAAATCCGTGACACTAGGTGAGGTAGAGGCCTCTCTTGAGCACCAATAAACAGAGGCAACAACTGTGGCTATAACAATAACAGCTTCTAGAGCTCTCAGCCAAGAGAAGGTAAAGGGGTCATATTACTGGTCAGAACGAGATGACAGGTGACCACTGTTGGAGCTGGGTGCTGATTGGAAGATCAATTTCCATAGGCTTATGAATTCCATATGCATTTCCAGAAAAAAGAGAAATGCTGGTTTTCTGTCACAAGAAAACAGGGGATCTGCTCACAGTCCCAAGGTGAAGAGGAGCACAAGTATTGGTGGCTACAAATGACTAGGGGTCCTTCCTGTGTGAAGACCAGAATCTAGACTAGGAGAACAGTGACCACACCTCTCACAAGATCACACAACCTTGAAAGCATCAAAAACTTGCAGACCCTGAACTTTAGCTCTGACGAAAGCAGCAAGAAAAAGCCTAAAGCAGGAAAGTGCCTCCCCACCCCAAGGTGAGCACAGCCCACCTTTAAAATGAAGGTCAAACTCAAGAAATAAGTCAATAGCGTTAGGAAAAAAGAAACCTATCATAAACAACAACAACAACAACAAATCTACCACAATGGTAGGGAACACCAAGACATAAATGAAGAAGAAGAAAATAATTTGAAAATGGATACAAGGTCTCAAAGGAAACTGTTATTTAGGCCCCAAACCCCCAAATAATATCTAGAACAGTTAAAGAAAGAGCTAAGTGTAGTGGAAGAAAAATTTGGAAAAGAAATGAGAGGAATGAAATAAATTTATGAGAAGAGAATTTATATCCTAGGAAAAGAGGCAAACACACAAACATACATACATACACACACACACACACACACACACACCTACCTGAAGAAAATTTCATCTTAAAAAACAGAATAGACCTAATAGTAAAAAAGGTATAAAGTTCACTGAAAAGAACACTTTTTAAAGCAAAAGAGGCACAAAATTTTTCTAAAGATAATGAATCTTAAAAATTAGAACTGTGCAAGTAGAAGCTGGAGATGAGAAGCTTCATATCTCCATGAGATATGAAGAAATAATAAAACAAACAAAAATGATGAAAAATGGAAGACTATATGAAATCTCACATTGGAAAAATAATTGACCTGAATAATAGAACAAGGAGAGATTATTTACGATTATTGGAGGGTGGCTAGGTTTCTCAGTGGATAGAGAGCCAGGTTGAAGACAGGAGGTCCTAAGTTCAAATATGGCTCCCAACACTTCCTAATTGTGTAACCTGGACAGATCACTTAATCCCAATTCTTTAACTTTTGCCACTTTTCTTCTTTGGAACTGATACTTAGGAACAATTCTAAGACAGCCAGTACGGGTTTTGAGAAAGGAACGATTAGAGGACTCAAAGTCGTCATCAGAAAAGGCAGCTGTAAATATGTGTGTGCTATATGTAAAGTATGTATAGCTAAGATATATTTTTAAAAACCTACACGCATATACACTCACTCAGGGGTGTGTAGAAATCCATCTTACCGAATAGGAAAATAGGAGGGGAAGGGAATACGAGAGAAGGGAAGGAATGACAAAAAGGAGGGGGGTCTAAGGGATGCAGTGATTGAAATAAAGTGGACTTATGAGGAGGCACAGTATAAAAAGAGCAAGAGAAGGAGAAATGGAAGAAAATGAGATTGAGGAAAATACAATTAATAATAACATCTCTGAATGTGAAGGAAGTGAACTCACTCATGTAGAAGTGGATAGCAGAATAGCTTAGAAAGTAGAATCCAAAAATAAGTTGTGTACAAGATACACAATTGAAACAGAAAAAAATATACACCGAGTTAGAAGAAAGGGCTGGAGCAGAATCTAATAAGCTTCAGTGACAGTAAAATAGGCAAGGGTAGCAATCATAATCTCAGACAAAGGAAAAGGAAAAATAAACCTAATTAAAAAGGGTCTTTAGGGAAAGTGTATTTTGCTAAAAGGTGCCATCGACAGTTAAGCAAAAGCAATAAAATTTTAGAGCAAGTTTCTCTGAAAAAGTTTCTTTTCTCAAATATATGCTGAGTATGGAATTGAGTCGAATTTATAAAAATGAAATATATTTCCCAATTGATAAATGGTCAAAAGATATGAACAGGCAGTTTTTATGAGAAGAAAGCAAAGCTACTTATACTTATGTGAAAAAATGCTCTTAAAACTATTGAGAAATACAAATGAAAACAACCCAGAGGACTCACCACACACCTACCAGAAATAAGTGCTGGAGGGAATGAGGGGGAAAGAGGTACACTAATTAACTCTTGGTGAAATAGTGAACTGGTCCTACCCATTCTAGAGAACAGTTTGGAACCACCGAGGGCTACACCATGGTGCATACCCTTTGACTCAACAATACCACCACTGCATAGTATACTAGAAGAGATGAAAGAAAAAGGAAAGGACCCATATGTACAGAAATATTTCAACTCAAGCTCTTTCTGTGGTGACAGAGAATTGTAAATTGAGGGGATGCCCATCATTTGGGGATTAAATTGCTGTAGCTATTTTTTTTTAATTCTTAAGTTCCATCTTGGAATGAATATTGTGTATTGGCTCCAAGGTAGAAGAGTGGTAAGGGCTAGGCAATCGGGGTTAAGTGACGTGCCCAGGGTCACACAGCTAGGAAGTGTCTGAGGCCAGATTTGAACTAGCACCTTCCATTTCTAGGCCTGGCTCTAGATGCACTGAGCCACCCAGCTGCCCCTGGAGACCATTTTCAAGGACTTTTTAACTCAAGATGGGTCTATCTATTGAGAAACTAGCCCTGTCTTTATTTTTCTGATTTCACTCTCCCCATGCTACACCTCTAAATGTCTGCCATTTCCCCCTAAAAGCTGTCCAGTGCAGCGAGCCTGTGATTCCATTCTTGTTTGGAATGCTGGTAGATGTGATTGTCTAGAGAAGATGTTTCTCCTGGGTCTACCCACAAAGACTTGGGGATGATGCCAGCCCCTCTGGCAACTTCCATATTCATAGAGATAATTATCACTCTACTGTCTAATTAGTGAATATGTATTGTATTTTAGGTGTTAGATATCTTTCTTGAGGGTTATATATGTGTGTGTGTGTGTGTGTGTGTGTTTTCCTCATCCTACTTTATAGATCACGGTATCCCAGAATGTTTGAGTTGGAAGCGATTCAGAGATGACTTGATCTCATCAGTGATAAGATCATGAATCTCTTGCTTTGTGACAGTACAAAGGAGCACTGAGCTTAGAGTCAGAAAGATGAGCGCTCCAATCCAGCCTCAGCAAGCTAACTACCTCTGTGGCCCTGGCATCTCCCTTAACCTCACTCGCGGTCAGTTTCCTCAAATTTAAGAAGAGGTTATCGAAGCAAGAGTGCGATATGTACAGTAACAGAACTGTTGTTTGAAGAATGCCATGAGTGGGCCCCCCTCCAGAGAAAGAACTAATAAATGGAAATAAGCATGGTGTAGTTTTAGATAGACATCTCTTTAGTTTTTTTTTTTTTAATCAAATGATGCCTTCTCTAATGGGAAGGAAGAGGGAGAGAGTTACCTAGGTACTTTAATGCAACAAACTAATTAATTAATTAAAAAGTTTCAAAATAGATGTTGGGTCCAACAGATTATAGGTTTGTGTCTAGCTCTAAATTTGCGCTTCCATCTCCCCACAGCAATGTTGAAAGATCTCAGACACCATTTATTTGAAATCTTACTTGAATCACCTCTTTCTCCACCCTTTATGGTCATCGAGCCATTGGGAGGATCTATGATGTGTTGAATAGACATTGGATTTGGAATCAAGATGTCTTGAGTTCAATTCATAAGTTTTGTAATTCTGTCAAGTCAATTAACTGCTTTATACTACATTTTTCTCACCTATAAAATGAGCAAATTAAAATTCTGAGGCTCTTAAAATCCTTTCCGCCCATTTAATCGATCATCCTCTGACTTTTTGTTTGAAGACCCTCTCTTCAGGTAGAACTTTCCACTCTGGGAACAGTATTTTTCCCCCTTTTTCTTTCTTTCTTCCTTTTTCCCATTCCCCCTTTTCCCATGTCCCTTCTCTTCTTCCTCCTTCTTTGTCTTTATCTTCTTCTTCTCTTTCTCTATCTTCTTATTTTTCAACTTATATCTGCTTCTCTGCAACTTCTAGCCATTGGCCCTAGTTCTCTCCACTGTGACCAGACATCTATACCCTCTTCCAGCCACTAGTGCCTTTCCTATATTTGTTTTTCCTTTTAATTTGTTTCATATCCCTAGCACTCAGCACAGTGTCTGACAAATAGTATTTAATAAATGCTTGTTAACTTGCCTTGACTCGAAAAATTGTTCTCATGTCCTTCCTAGGTCTTCTTTTTTCCAGGTAAGCCTAACCTCACATGTCAATGTTCTAGGTTATTCACCTTCCTAGATGAGCTTCTTTGCTTACTTTCCTTCTTAACAATGTTACTCAGAATTGAACCCACTATTTCAAACATGGCCTTATTGGGACAACCTCTTTGTCACCTCCTTATCCCTGGTCACAGCAATTATTTTAACACAAATGAGTTTTGCATTTGCTTTCTTGGCTACGATGTTCTCATCGGTGGCCTTAGATGACAGCTCCTAAAGGCAGGAGGCAGGAGCATTGCTTCAATGGGACACAATGGGACACAAATGGGACACTTCTCAACAGCTGGGACTTAGTAGGACTCAAATGCCGGCTGCCTGTCTACATTGCCTTGCTCAGGGGTTTCAGACGCTCCGACCCAGTATATTCACTGAATATACTACTAGGGAAGCCTCCAGCCCCCAGGGCTCTGTTCACAGAAAAGCAATGTGGGAATGTTGGTTAGAGTCACTACTCGAGAGGGTTGAGTGATTCTCCCTTCCTTTGGATGTTGCTTTGCTGAACACATTCTAACTAAGCATCTCAGGACATTAGCCTCTCCACTCAAGTGGTCAATTGACATATGGTGGTTCCCTTAAAGAGGTATCAAGTTTGATATTGGCTGAGGCATCCTCGGACTTGGAACCTGAAGCATTTTTGTTTGTCTTCTGGTTCAATTAAACTATTTATCTATATTCCCTCATGGGACAGTAGCAGTAGAGGTTCCTCCTTCCAAGTGCACTTTCACATGGTGATCATTTGAGTTAATCCTCTTGGCCAGGATTAAATATTTATCCTTTAATATTTCTGTGAACTGGCATTCTCAGAAAGGAGATTCAGAGGCTGGAGAACTGTCTACCTGCTTCTCAGAAATCACTCAGAAAAACACTTTCCGGGATTGTGCAACAACAAGCATACAAATAGCAACATTAAGAAGCAAGCCCTAACCCTTTGACGATGGCTCCCAATCAAGCATCCAGAGGCATTGTAGGGCTTTCCTGAATTCTTATCTATAGTGGTCCATATGAACCCCAAAGGACAAGATGGGACTAGATCCCCAAAGGCTAAAATTTGAAGATGGAATGAAATGTGCTTATGATGGACAAACAAAAAGGAGATTATTTTTAATGGCACTGAGTTCACTGAATTGTGGTTTTTTCTAGCTTCTTCATTCATAGATCAGATTTCTCTCTAGATATGTAGTTATTTAGAAAATATATATAGAGAGATATGCACATACCCATATATATATATATATATATATATATAAATTATACACAAATATAACTATAAAGAGAGACAGACAGGGAAAGAGAGTTCTTTCCAGAAATTCAAATTACCCAAATCTTCATTCCTGACATTTGGTACAAACTGTAGCTTCCCAAACTGCCCCCCCCCAAAAAAATTAAAAATAAATACCTCTAAAAATATTATCCAAGTAAAAGCAAAAAAACCAAGATGGCGGAAAGGGTATACATACATATATACATACATACATATTGGAAGAGTTAAAATGGTGGTTAAAATACTAGATTTGATGTTGGAATGGCCTAGACTTAAAGATCTAGGTTGAAAGACCTCAGACACAAAGTGACTGTGAGATCTTGAACCTCTGTGAGCCTCAGTTTCCTCATGGATCAAATAGGAACAATAATTGTGGTGGCCTCACAGGACTCTGGTGAGATAATGTCTAGAGGGCTCTGAGAAAACCTTAAAAAGCTAGAGAAATTCCAGTTATTATTCCTGTTCTAGTTAGAAGCAGAAGATCTCTGATATCCAATGGCCATTGGAGGCTGTTTGCCTCTCAGTGCCCCTGGCAACTCTCTAAGATCATAAATTGCCGAAAACACTGACTTACATTAGTAGAGAGACGTTCCTCATCTTGGGAGTTCTCCATGCCCATAAAATTAAAAGTCCAAAGTCCATCCCTTTCCCTGCCTCTATTGTTGTTATAAAGAGAACAATATTAGACAGAAGCCTCGCATCTCTCCTCTCCTCCATTGGCACCTCCTCCCTCCTCTCAACATTCCATAAGAATCAAGCAGTGGCCATGCAGCCGTTACCTACTTGTGCTAGAACCCGAGTCATGGGACGATCACACCTGGTAAACGAGATCCCTGCGCCAGTGGAAGGAGATCTTGATTGGTGAGATTCTGAGCCCCATCCTCCCAGAAGCTCTGAAGGACTGCTGCCAACTAGAGTCCGTGCCCTTCACTGGAACTCTTTGAACAAAGGATGAAAAATTACAGGGATGATTAAAAGAGAGGCTACAAGTAAAGTGTTTGTGAAAGAATTAGTGCTCGACATAAAGTTAGTTCTTGTTATAAGCTAGTATTACTACATCACTTGAATGTTGTAAAAAGATAGCAGTAAAGGAGACACTGACTTAGCTAGATGGCCTCTGAGGTCACTTCCAGCAATGAAATTCTATTTGGTTTTATTATATTATATATATATATATATATGTGGAAATATACATATATGTTTGAATTGAAACATTGCATTTTTACGTCACCTCCCTCCCCCCTGTATTCTTCTCCTCACCTAAAGAGTCAAACCTTGTAAAATGAGCGACTGAATCTCTGAAAAAAATTCAGATTATGGTTATGTTCTTTGATATCTTTTTCTTTTTAAATGAATTTTCTTGATTCTTATCTTTATATCTTTGGCTTCTGGTCCTGGTACGTAACAGGCGAGCAAAAGTTGCTTTGAGTGGCATTCTTCTCCTGCACTGTGGAACAATGATTTTGCTGACCAGTATTTGAGACAATTTCATGGTGGCCAAAAAAGTAACTGCCGGGTCTGAAGTCCTCCGGTGCACCCCGGGGTCATATGTTCACGTAAAAATACTTGATCAAATCATGGAGCGTGAGGGAATTTTTTTATGGATGCTGGTGCATTTTGGGATTGGATTTGTTTCTGATTCTCAGGAAGCTGTTGTTTTTAAAGGCACACGGATGGAAATTGTTTGGCAAAGTGAAAGCGTATTGATTAATGTGAATAGTGATTTCTTAAATTATGGCTTTTCCAAGTGTAGCTTTTGGTTCCTGAGAGTTTGGGGGGACAGGTGTTTGGTGGGCATGCCCAGGCGGTGACACATTTCAGCTAAGGAATTCGATGGGAGAAGTGGTGTCAACAATGACATCAGTGAATGATATGTTCAAAAGAGTCACCATGGCCAGGATATGGATATGGGTCTGTGCATCAATGGAAGGAGATGTTGAATAGTGCCTCCTCTTAAGAACTTGTGGAAGAGCATCAATAAGAGTTGCTTAAGATGGGCTGGAATAGATGGGTGGTGGGTGACCAGCTTAAGTGAGTGTCAATGACTTCACAGATACATTGAGATATTCAATTTTTCTAAAGAACAATATGGCCATAATTGTGAATTATCTTTGGTTTCATTTTCTTCCTTCCCTTGCTTCCTCCCTCCCTCCCTCCCCTCCTTCTTTTCTTTCTCCCTCTCTTTCTTCCTTTTTTTTAGGGGGGTGTTGGTTACTGGCTTATTATTGAGTTTTATAACAATGTAGGAATAGTCAGCAATTACTATTGAATTTTAATGTTTTCATAAACATTCTTCCACAATTTCAGAGATGGAAAATCTGCCTTGGTATATATGTGTATTTCCTATATAATATCTGAACCGAAATGCATTTCCAAAATTACTCAAATGAGGGGAGAGGAGAAACCGGAAAGGCTCATTGGGCCATTTTCCCCATGAGTCTGTCGACGTTGTTATCCAAAGTAATATAATCAAAGCCCCTTCTGGGTTCCTTATTTCTTTGCCTTGTACATTTTTCTTTTTTTATTTGTAGCAGCTCTTCTGATTTATCCACTTTTTATGTGAGTTCATTTTTTTGGTTGTTGTTGTTGCTTGTTTATTATCGGGATATATTTTTAGTATTTCTTCTTTGGATTTTTTTTTAAATTGACAAGATCTCATCTCTGTTAAAGGGAACCAGCTGTTTTCCTCCCAGATCATTTTCTGAAGCTGTTGTGTGCCATAATTACACTGCAATTACCCAGCAATATCCATAAACGCCGATGAGGAGTCGATGTGTCCTTCGCACTCGTTTCGAGTCACAAACATGATCGATGCCTTGGGTCCCAGTCTGACGATTGCCCTCAGTTGGTAAATTCGAGGGTGCTATCACCCAAAAGATAACAGCAATTAAAAGATAGGGCTTCTTTCCTGATGAGGAACTTGGGTCACGAGGTGAAGCCATCAAAAGTGGTTGGTTCCTTTAAAAACTCTTTTGAAAACGAGATTTTATAAGATACCTTAACAGAATCTCAGATGGGTTGAAATAAAAGCTAGTGATATGCAAATGGGGAAACTGTGAAGGGCACCCTTCTTCCTCCTTTCCTTCACTTCCAAAGCTCTGGAATCACATCCCTCTTTCCAGGCCAGCTTCACCTGAATCTAACCTCCCCCTTGGCTCCTCCTCTCTCCCCTTTCCCTTAACCCCTCGGAATATTTCCTGTCTGTGGAGGCTATTTACATGGAGATAATTGCCTCTAAAATCCCGAAACTTTTCCTAGCTCCAACTCACACCTTCCCAATCTCAGCGAGATGTATCAGTTGGCTGTTGGGGCAGAGGAGGTGAAGACAAGATGTGTTTCGATGGGTCGCTGGGGAGGCTTTTCATCTTTGTTTTTGTTTTTTGCACAAGGGTGGCGCTTTTGAGATTCTAAAGCCCTGAATATTGGAGCCTTTTTCAGGGAGAAGGAAGCAGTGGGATGGCCTCGGCGCAGTAAGAAGCAGCTGAGCCTCTCCAGAGGCACGCCGAGTGGAAAGGTGCACATGTGCAAACAAACCGTCTCCTTTGCACATACCATCAAGCCTGATCGGCAGCTGGGGACTGAAGTGTTTTCATAATATTTATTTTGGCAGGAGAGGCAGGAAATACTCTGATTTTGTAGCCAGCTGGGTAACCAGTGGATGGGAGCCTTCGGCGAGCCCCTCCTGACCTTCACTGATCAGAACTTTTGACAGTTTGGAGGAAGTGGGCCCCCAAGAAGGCTTTCTTAGCATTTCCTGCGAAGGCTAGCGCCATCTCCACTTCCCAGTGCCAAGCTGCTGGTCTTCGCTGCCAATGCTCTGGATGGATGTCAGACTTCAAAGTTGAGAGCTAAAATCACTCTCTTTCTTGCCAGCACTCACACAAACCCTGGAAAACATTTCCCCCGACGCGTTCCAATGGTGACAGCGAAGAGAACGGCTGGGGAAGTGTGCTGGGGAGAGCCGGGGCTCGTTTCACGTCTCGGGCTTAGCACCATCCCACCCCAGTTGCCTCTGTCTCTTTCTAATTAATAACACCATTACCTTTGGAAGAAAGGCATTTGTCTCTCAAAACAAACAGATTCCTTGCCGAGGAGCCCCAGAGTGTTCCAGGGAGGGAAGAGCTGCTCTCTGCTGCCATGTTCAAAACTCTAATAAGGTCCCACCCATTCCTTTCTCTGCAGCACAAGTCCTGCCAAATGTCGGTGGGTGCTGATGGCAGCCTCTCCAGAACAGGACCTGCTTGCATAATCAGCAGAATCCTTTTCTTTCTAGCAATCCCAGCAGCCCACTGTCAAAGCACGGTGTTGATTAGTCTTTAGCAGTCGACAAAGCCTGCAATCCCACAGATGGTCAACTGAAATGCACCCAAAACCATCCTGCCAGCTCTCAGGGGGAACAGTGGAGGAGGGCGCAGGATGGAGGGGGCTACCACTTAGCCCGTCATCAAACCCCAAGCCCCGGAGTGACCTGAAGCCTCCGCACACGACTCAGAGGCCCATCGGATGCAGGCTCAAGGCCAGGCTCCATTGCCTTACTTTGTCCATGGAGAAGCCACTTTCAGAGAGGCTGAATGTTCTCCATGCACGGAGGTATTTGGAAACGAGAACACTCGGATTTCTCTTAGCTTGGCTGATCTGAAATGACACGGGACGGCGCCCCGGGTCGCCCTGAGGGTTGGGACGTGGGTCCACAGATTCCAGAGGCAGGATCTTTCTCCCAGACCATGAGATGCCTTCTTCTTCTGAAGAAAGAGGGGCCTTTCCGTGTCTCTGCCCCGAGACTTTCTGTTCTCCTTTCCAGTCAAACAGAGACTATTCGAGACCTCAGTGCTCCCAGAAGAACGAATTGATGTTTATTTTGTCTTCCAAATATCGAGAGTAAAACGTTCTTTGCATCGTTTGCTTTCCCAAATGATTCAATAAATAACGTTTTTGCTTACTTTTGAGCCGCCTCCTCAACCCCAATCACACGCAGCTCCAAGGAAAGTTAGATCTGAAGGCCTTGGTGGGTCGCTGTGAGCTCAAGGCTCGTTACTGAACCCTTCTTGAGTGAAAGCACCATCATATGGGGAAGGAGGAGCCCCAGGCTTTGGGTCCCCCTATTGCACTGAGTTATTTGGAAGGTGGAAACCAATAGTGACTGTTTATCTAGAAGCACTAACTGGGTTTGTTTCCCTTTTGGGAAGTTTAATTCATCAGAGCTTTCTGTTGTGTAGGAGACAACGTTATTACCCAAATGCCTTCGTGTTGCCAGCCTAATCTAGTGTTCAAAGCACATTCCCTTCTGGGGGTCAGCCTAAGCCACAGAGATGGGATGGTCTGTGCAATACCTTAGACAAAATAGAACGAACTCCAGAGGGGAGAGAATGATGCTGACTTTCCAGGGCCAACTGTTAGCCTTGGATGTAAGTTCTAGATCTGCTTCTGTGGTCTTGGGAGTACTTTTAGGCTCTCTCTGCTTTCTTTGGGTGAAATAAAGGGTCATTCGCACCTCATATGGACATTTCCTGCCTTAAGAACTTGTAGAAGAACTAGGGTCCTGGACCTTGAGTTTGTGAGACCTAGATATGAACCTTGGACTGGGATTTATCCAGGTAAACTGGGGGTGGGCAGACTATGAGCAGCAAGAGAGGAAGGGGAGGGGAGGGAGAGAGGGAGAGAGAAAGAGATTTTCCCAGACTGTCCTCAGAATTGAACCTGATATATGTAAACTGAGAGTACATGACCGATTGCTGGTGCAATGATGATACCCAACTGTTTACATTCAGGCCAAAAGAGGGAGAAAGTGTAACCAAACATGGAAGTACAAGAATGAATTTACAGAATTCCCAGGGATGCCTTCAAAGTCTCTTCCAAAGGAATCTTAATGTGAGATTTCTTTAAGTCTTCAGATCCTGTCAAGGACTCAAGAACAAATGAGATGGTTGTTTTTTTTTTTATCCAAAAGATAAAAGCTTTTCTTTTCAATGTTTCTCATGGCACATTCCATTATTCTCAGTCCCCTTGCTCAGATTTCTTTCCTCTTCCCTTCCTTCCTTCCTTCCTTCCTTCTTCCCTTCCTTCCTTCCTTCCTTCTTTCCTTCCTTCCTTCTTTCCTTCCTTCCTTCTTTCCTTTCTTCTTTCCTTCCTTCCTTCTTTCCTTCCTTCCTTCCTTTCTTCCTTCCTCCCTCTGTCATCTCTCTCTCTCTCTCTCTCTCTCTCTCTCTCTCTCATTTTTAAACATATTTGCTTATTTACATGCTTGTTTATCTGTGGTGGATGCTTAGATAGGGTAGTCCTTCCACCAAGCTAAGTCTGTGACTGATGCCTATCGCAGCATTTGTCCCATGCTCACAAGGTCACTTATGATCATCTTGCTGGCATTGTTCTTCTTCACAGAACACTGTCAAGCTGCTCCTAAGGTTGGCTCATCACTCAGCTCTTGCCACATCATCTCATCATGACCTTTTCTTGGCTTTGGCTCCCACTTCAATAGACTCATGGAGAAACATCAGTTCTTAGTACTGATGCATGGTGTTCACTTACATAAGGAATTTTGGGAACAAGCTGATCTCTGTCCCCAGATCCTGTCTTTGTTTTTTCACAACCTGAAGAAAGAGTCTGTTTTCATTGGATCCCCACTGCTATTGAACACCAGGAAGTTCTTGATTAAAAGTTGTTTCGAAACTTTCAGTGAACATTTGTAGAGCTAAAGCAGTCTCTAAGTACATCTGGGTGGTTCTCATGTGAGTCACCTTGGGTCTGGTCTTTCCCTCTGTTCACTCAATAGCACAGCTGTAATGGTCATTGGTGGCCTTGGAGCTCTTTTATGGAGTGGTCATACTGTGCTATTAATGCCATCACTGTGTCGGTGGTATGCTTTTTATATCCAGTCCTCAAGGCCTGATATTTATGTGCTATCTGAGAAGGTTACAATCTGTCTCAGACTTAAAATCATCAAAGGGATTTGGGAAAGCTCATGATAAGAAATGAGTATTTGGAGGACAGGATTAACATCAGTCAAATCTGCTTTATTTTCCTAGACTTGAACAAACATGGAAACTTTTGCCGAGGGGAGCATTTTGTAATTGTTGGCTGAAAAAATCAGGAAATGTTACTAAATTTGCTGAATTCATTTTGAAACTTCTAAATCATGTTTAAACTCAAGAAAAATGTGGTATTTTAGGAAAATAAGAGAAACTATTTTCTCTGAATATGAATGGCATGGAATCAGTCAATGAGATGAAGTTTTAACATGGGGACTGCCTTCCCTACTACACACCACCATCCAGCCTTAATTAAGCAGATGGCTACTCCAGAGTTGCTTCAGGGACATAGAGTGTAACTTCATTTTGATCCGTCCAAAAATATGTGGTTAACAAATGTTCAAAGTTTAATTTTGTCCCAGGTCTTCCCTAATTCTCAGCACCAGACTGTAGCTATCTTCCTCTTAGGTTTTTTCTAACCTATTCCCAGTTTTTGGAAAGTAAAACTACTCATTTCATGCAATGGGATTCAATTATTTGTTATTTGAATTCTAATTTAAAAGACATTAAATTCAATAATATAAAGGAAAGTTTTTCCCTTCACATGGTTTGTGGCTGATACATTCCTAGAAGCTTCTAGAATGTCTTTTTGGAATCAGCATGTGCCTATCAAATAGATAGGGAATTTGGTAGAGATGAATTAAATCTATCAAAGCAGGTGGAGTTAAGGAACAAGCTGGAATTCTGACTTTTATGTCTCACAAGGTACAAACTCTCATAGATTTTAGCCTAATACAGATGAAAGGAAACTACATGGCAGCAATTAGGCAGTAAATCTGGAAGAGGAGAAAATCCCACCAAATAACTCAGGCAAAAGCATACCTTAAATTCTTTGATTTATTGGGGGCCATAGTTATATAGCTAGAAGTTACAAAGTACAGGCATTTCCTTAATCTCTAACTTTGTTTTTATCACATAATGACATATCTTTCCATTTCATGATAATGTTCAATGTTGAAAAGATATGCACACATTCATATCCATACATGTAGGCAGAGGTCAGTGGAATGAACATTGAATTTAAAATCAGACAACCTGGGAAAGAACTGAAGTTACTTATGAACCTGTGTGACTTCAAGTATGTCACCTGATTTCACTGAACCCTGAAAATGATGCTCATAGGGGTCGATGGGTCCAGGTTAAGATCTTTTGTTCCTTTGGATTTTCAAGGTCATCTCTTACTTCTTTCAGATGGAAATCAGATAAACTGGTGCCAAGAAATTATTCTCCAGAGGCTTATGGAATTCTTCAGGCACTGAGCTCCTCAAGGTCAAGGATTATTTCCTTTTTGCTTCATATTCCTAGAATGTAACACTGAGCCTCTCACGAAGTAGCCACTTGGTGAATGTTTCTGAAATCATTAAATGTGCTCCAAATTTCAACTTAACATTCAGAAGCATGCAATATTTACTACCGTTCTTTCTCTCTCTTGGAATTCTTTTATGTTCTCTTGCATATACTTTGTATTTAATTATCTGTAGCTATGCCACCTCCCCCAGGAAAACACTGATTCCTTAAGAGAAGAGATTGCTTTGTTTTAGTCTAGGTTTTCCCAACGCCCAGGATAGTGCCTAGGATACAGTAGGGGCTTAGTTAATATTCATGAAATTGAATTGAATATGTTGAAAAGATTTAGCCAGAAATGTGTTTAGTCCACCATTCATCGGTCAGAACCATTATACCCTGTCT
This sequence comes from Monodelphis domestica, assembly GCF_027887165.1. Taxonomy (NCBI): domain Eukaryota; kingdom Metazoa; phylum Chordata; class Mammalia; order Didelphimorphia; family Didelphidae; genus Monodelphis; species Monodelphis domestica. The sequence goes on from NC_077231.1 coordinate 322,021,170, forward strand.
CCAGCACAAGGACTGGCAGATGCATTTGCAATCTAATGTTTTTAGTATAGTTTCCAAAGGCAATTGTGGGAGATGTGAGATGGTATCAGTTTCCATGAAGGCTTGTGTTATCTTTGCATCAAGCTATGTAATGGAAAGAAAGGAGATGCCATAGCCCCATGGGAGTCAAACTGGATTGGTAAATGTGGGAAGCCTTGAAAGAGAAGTAACAGGTTCTAGGAAGTATTTTGCAGGCCTCCTGCTTCCCTGAAGGTGTTATGGGTTAGGCTTTCGGGTTTGCTGTCCTCCACGCTGGGCTTAGAGCCAGGAATGGACATGAAGATCTCTCTGGGGACCACAGGGGAATAGTAAAGGTCAGAAAAGGCCATCAAGTCCAGAGAGCATTAGAGAGAAAAGCAAGAGTCTAAGGGCAGAAGGAATCATAATCAAGGGCCATAGAGAGTCAGAGCTATGTCTGTCCTTTCTCTCTAAGTCAAGTGTCAGGTTCTCAAGAAGTCATTCTGAAACGTGTTAGAATTCTGCACTCCATGTTCAGTCTTGATGGAGTAGGCATCTATTTTGGCATGACTATGCAGCTCAAAGAATACCAGAAGGGTTTAGGATGTTAGCCGGCTTAGAAAGCTGCCCTCTCCAAAGCTAGGCATCACTACATGAGCAAGACTTAGTAAAGAAACCCTCAGGAGTTCTATGAGGTCCAGAAGAGCTATGGGATTTCTCCAGGCTTACACTAAGTACCCACCACAGGATTTGAACTGAAAACTTTCTGATCTGACTGTGCTGCCAATACTTTGCTGTGTTATGGTCAGATTTAAGAATCCAAAGGGGTGGAGGAGGTAGCCTTTTAATTAAATTCATCTCAATAGAGCTATCATAGGGCAGCTAGGTGGCGGAGAATACAGCACTAGGCACGGAGTCAGGAAGATGAGTCTTCCTGAGTTAATTTCTCACCTCAGCTGGTGACACTGGGAAAGTCACTTTACCCTGTTAGGCAAAGTTTTCTCATGTTTCAAGTGAGCTCAAAAAGGAAATGGCAAACCAATTCAGTCTCTCTGCCAAGAAAACCCTATATGGGAATAGTAAGTGTCAGAAATAACTGAAACAACTGAAAACCAAGAAGATAGAACTAAAAGGAAAGAAAGACACCTTCTCATCTGTCACACCACCCTATTTTTCTTGGGGGAAACTGAGACCTTGAGTGTGAAGGTGTCTTACCTAAGGTCTTTTAGCTAGCACATGGAAGAATTGGGACTTCCCCACTAGTGTTTTGCCTCTTATCTAAGTCCCAAGTCCACCCCTTCTCTGTGTTCCTGGTCAGTGCAATCTTCTGACTGCTTCCCTAGTATTTTTTGCTTCTTACTTTAGGACAAAATCTGGGCCCTGAAGGAGAGGCTTGTGAATGCTTCTGGATACCCTATAAGAGCCATGGCTTACCAGAGCCACTGTTGGTCCAGTAAGTATGAGGACCAACACATTTCTCTTTTCCCCTCACCTGAATAATTGCCTGCCCACTGAAACACTCAGATGGGTTGAAATGGTGAGGAGGAGATGAAAAATATGGTAGAAAAATGCCTAGTCCTCATAGAGATTGATTATGGACACCCCACAGACAGACTTCAAATCTTTGTTTACATTTTTCGAAAAGCAACAACTTATGGGAAATCACCATAAGGAGAAACTTACAGGGAACCAAGTAGAGGTAGAACATCTTTCCTTTGAATCCTGCTGGCCAGACCTCTCTTTCTGCTTCCAAGATCAGTCCCAGAATTTCACTTAATTAATTAAACGATGATGCTCCTCAAAGTTAATGACAACCTCGAAATGAGAAACTGGCCAAGCTTCCTCTAGGGAGCCAGCTCAATGGGAAGGGCAGATTTCATGGACTCCATGGCCAGCTGGATCCAGGAGGGAGCAGCAGGGAATTACTCAACAAGACATTCAAGAGCCTTGTGCTGAGCTTAAGCTACTGAACTGGAACTATTGCTTAAACAACAAACGAAATAGTTGGGTTTTTTTCAAAGTAGTTGTGCATGGCCCAAGAGACTTGGACAATAATTCATGAAAGGCTTCTAATCCTTGGATTACACTAAATCATCAGGAGATCAACATGAAGGCTGTATATCTGACCATCAAAAAATCTGCCAAGCCAAATGAACAAGGATCATACCAGTAATCTATGAATACCTGCTCAGAATATTGGCTTAAATGAATAAAATAAAATATATAGACTTGTAAAGCAAAACAATCAGATGGAAATGGTGTTATAAAGTATTTTACAAAAAAGTTTACCAACCCCAGATAGCATTCTGTTGACTTCCCATCTTCCCTTTATTTTCATGTTTCTGTCTTCCAACCACTGTTCTCTCTATCTCCATTCCCCCTATATGGCCAATGTAAGCACTTCATAGGAGTTGGAACATTTGATAATATATTCCCTTGTCCTCCAAGTTGATTAATATCTGGAGTCTTCTGAATTTGACTCCCATTCTAAGGTGTAATACCTCTAATTGTCCAATTACACTTGTAACTTTTGTGGAATACAAACCTCTGCAGGACTCAAGAATTATCTCAATTTCTGATTTTGGTTGCAAAACACAATGCAAGTCCTAAATTGCTGCTTACTCTGTGTGCTCCTAGAAGGAGAGGGGAAAAAATAATATCATGCTCTCCCACTGTTTCAGTAAATTTCAACCTTTTATTAGACCTTGATTAGATTTTATTTTTGAGATTTTTTTTAATTTGGCACTATGATTTCAGAGACCACATCATAGAGGTATATCTGCCCTGGGACTGTGCCTGGAAGAGGTTCCACAACTCTCTTGGCTTCAATTTAAGTTACTCAAACATGACTTCCTAAAGACTATTTCCACTTGGACCTTGGAAAGGTTTAACCTACCTTTCACCCATAGCACTTGACCATTTGGTATTGTTGGCTATTTTTTAAACTATTACCTTCTGTTAGAGCAGTAAAGGCTAGGCAATTGGAGTTAAGTGACTTTCTTGAGTTCACATAGATAAAAAGTGTCTGAGACCATATTTGAACCCAACTCCAGACCTTAGCTCTATCTACTGTGCTACCTAACTGCCCTCAGTTATTATTTTTCATTTAAAGCTTTGAATCTGTGTCATTTAGTCCAAATTTCATCTCAATGGATTAAAAAATGGGGATGGATATGTTTGTTCAAAAAAATTAATAACTGCACTGTTGTGGTGGTAAAAATCTAGAAAATGAGGGTATTCCCATCAGTTGGGTAATGGCTGAATTAATTGTGATATATGATGGTGAGAGAATATTATTGTGCTGTAAGTAATGATGAACTGCTTGATTTCTATAAGACCTGGAAGGATATACATGAACTGATGCAGAGTGAGAGGAGAAGAACCAAAACATTGTACACAGAGACTGGTACATTGTAGCATGATCAAATGTAATTGACTTTGTTACTAGTACCAATGCAATGATCCAGGACAATCCTGAGGGACTTATGAGAAAGAATGTATCCACATCCAGAGGAAGAACCGTGGGAGCAGAAACACAGAAGAAAACAGTTAATTTACCACTTGTTTATATGGGTATGTGATTTGGGGTTTTGTTTTTAAAGGATTACTCTACTGGAACAATGACTAATATGAAAATAGTTTTGAGTCATAATACATGAAAAATCGAGTGGAATTGTTTGTCAGCTCCAGTAGAAGGGAGGGAAGAGTGGAGGGAGATAGCATGAATTATGTAACCATGAGAAAAAAATTAAAAATCTTTAAAAGTAAATGAATTCACAATAGAAAAAATTATCACCTCAATAATTTTGATCCTTTTGAGCATTAAATTATATTAATTGAATGTGTTTCATCTCCTTGAGTCACATCTTTAGTGTGTATATTTGGGATTCCCTAAATGTTTCTAAAAGAATTATGTTGAGTTGTTAAGCCCCTTGAAGCAACTAAGAATGCCATAATACCCAAAGCATTGGGCATTTTTTCAGGAATTCCCAAGTTCTAATGCAGCCTTGGATATTTGTGAGCAATATGACCCAAGGCAATATGCTTAACCCAGCCCTGCTCCATTTTCCTCAACTGTCAAACAAGGATACTAATAGCATCTAGTAGGTTTATTATGAGAATCAAAGATGATATTATTTGTAAAGTGCTTAGCACATTGTCTTGCATACAGTAAGCACTTAATAAATTCTTGGACTCTAACTAACTTTCCCCCACCTTGAATGCAAGGACTATTTTAGTTATGTGTCTGTATCATCTAGTACAGTGCCAGGCACATTGTAGAAGATTAATGCATACTTGGTGAATGAATATTCTAGGAGTCTTCAATCATTTTTCAGTGCTTTGTAAATATTTCTTGATTGATTGCTTATTGATCTTAAACTGTTAACTTGAGTCAGGTAATTTTTGATGTCAAAAGCATTTTTTATTTACAATGTAACTGAATTATGTTTAGGTTAGGGGAGGGGAATGGAGGCAGGAACAAAGGGGCATTGACAGATGGCCCCTGCTCTCGAGAGTTGTGTGCCTTCATTAATAATCTAAAATTTAAGAGATTTCACAGAAGCACCTGGTCATTGATGAGTATTCGTATACTTCCTACAAGGACACTGGATACTTTGAAAGAGCCAAGTTCCCATAAATGTTTCTACTTCTCCAGGCTATGTACATGTTCTTATCTATGTGGTTCTGATCAATGTCCTTTCCCATATATTCTAGATAGAATCTAATCAATATTTGGAACTCACTTCTTTTTTTTAATCCTTACTTTACATCTTAGAATCAATATTATGTATTAATTTCAAGGCAGAAAGGGACTAAGAACTAGGCAATGGGGGCAAAGTGATTTGCTCAGGGTTCCATAGCTAGAAAGTGTCTAAGGAGAGATTTGAACCCAGGACCTCATGCCTCTAGGCCCGACTCTCTATCCACTGAGCCTCCCAGCTGTCCCTGAAACACATTTCCTCCTAATGTCTGTAATCTCCTTCTGGGGTGTTTCACATTGAATAGATGCTGGTCCAGCATTCAGAATAGGCACATATTCCCCCTCAGGCTTACTGCACATCTTCTTTGTTAAGGATCTGCTGCCTTCATGATATCCTTCTTGAACCCAAGTTGGCATTGGCTAAATGCAGTCCACTCTTTCTACCATAGCCTTTTCCATCGATCTTTGGCTAACTATTGAACTAACCCAGCAAGCTGCCCATCTACCTGTATAATAAAGTCTAGGTGATATGCCGTGCTTCTGGCAACTTTTATACTACTACTAAGATTTAAATGAATATCAATAACTGCAAGTTTTATGCTTTGTAAGATTTATTAGTAATCACTTGAAGTAGAGGAAATAAGAAAACAGAAGCACAAAGCTGACGTCTGACCACGTGAGTAAACTTTCCCACCAAGCTCCCCCCCCCCCGAAGAAGAGAGAGAGGGACAGGGTTACACCAACCCTTTATCTTCAGTGTGTTCACATGTAGCGTCAGGATGCAAATGGGATGCTGGGTAAGACAGTTCTGAGGAGCAAAGTCTGTCTACACACTACTGTAAATATGATTTTAATTTTCATCTTTGTATCTCTCACTAGTATCAGGATTAACCCAGTTTATAGCTGTAATGAGGAATTACGTTCAATCAGACGCTTGATTAAATAACAATTAGAACATTTCTGCATTACTTTTTGGACCAGGAAGCCTTGGGGTGGTGATACAGTAGTGTGGCATTGTAGACAGATGAAGACATGAAGGCTGAGAGAAGTGAAGGGATTTGTCAAAAATCCCAGAATTAAAGAAAGATCCAGGATAGCCTTCATATCTTCATCTGTAAAATCAACAATTGTAATGACCCTTTCCAGGGTTAACATTTTGTGATTTAATATTTTTCTCTGCAAAACCAATGCCACTACAACCATAAAATGGATGGAAAAATATAGAGGTGAAGACAGCTAGGCAGTTCAGTGGATTGAGTGCCAGGCCTAGAGACAGGAAGCTCTGAATTCAAATTTGACCTAAAACAAATCCTAGGTGTAGGACCCAGGGCAGTCACTTAAACCCCATTGCCTATCTCTTACTGATCTTATGCCTTGGAACCCCATACCCACTATGAAGACAGAAGGTAACAGTTTTCTAAAATAGAGGAAAAAGCAACCCATTGTGCTTTTTTTGTTGTCTACGAAATAAAATAGCTTGATTTGACTAAGGAAAAAATAACTTTCAAGACTGTTTCACATGGTGAATCCCAAGAATACATCAAAATTAAACTAGATTCCCCCAAAAGACCAAAATTGTGTAGAACATCATTGTCTAACCTCCTGATTATTCCATAACCAGGAGATGCAGATCTAGACCAGCTAGGCTCATAAGATGAAAGACCTGTCCTGGCGCAAGGGACCTAGAGCAGCCTCCAATTCCATGATTAATTCATGAGATCACAGGTCTGGAGAGGACATTGAGACCAGCTCACTCATTTTATAGAGGAGGAAGCTCTAAAGCTTGTATTGTAGAGGTGAGACTCTGGGAGATCAAGTGACTGCCTCAAGGACACAAAAGAAGTCATAACCAGAGTTGATGTTGGCACCCACATTAGTGTCTTTTCTATAATGTCCCTTTAAGAGAAAAAAATAATTTCATAAAAACCTTGAAAATAGATACTATTATATTTTTTTCTTATTTTACAAATGAGGAAAATGAGTCTTAGAGAGGTTAAATGATTTTGCTACATAGTCACATAGCTTTTAATTGAATTTTTTTTCTTTTTTTGAACCATCATTTATTTAATAACATTCTTTCTTTTTAATTTTAAGTTCTAAATTCTCCCTCCTTCCCTAAAGCCTCTTCCCCCAATCCATTGAGAAGGTTTTCAATAGGATACCAGTTATACATGTGTTGTAAAAAAATTGATTAAAAATTATGCTTTGATTTCCATTAGGAGTTAATCTGTTCTCTTTCTGGAGGTGGATCACTTTTTATGAGTCTTTTGGAATTGTCTTGGCTCACTGTCATCAGAGTAAGTAAATCTTTCAGAATGATCATCTTTACAATATTTCTCTTACTGTATATAACATTCTTCTGGGTCTACTCATTTCACTTTGTATTAGTTCATATATGTCTTCCCAGGTTTGTCTGAACTCATCCTGCTCATCGTATCTTACAGCACAATAGAATTCCATTATAATCAATACCACAATTTGTTCAGCAATTCTCCAATGGATGGACATGCCCTCATTTTCCAATTTTTTTTGTCACTGCAAAAAGAGCTATTATAAATATGTGTTTATAAAAAGGTTCTTTGACCTCTTCTTTGATCACTAAGGGATAGAAACTACCGCTGGTTTTGTTAAGTCAAAAGGCATGTATAGTTTTACAGTCCTTTGCAAATAATTCCAAATTGTTCTACAGAATGGTCAGACTTATTCACAGCTTTGGACTCATTTTTCCACATTTTTTCTAGCATTTATGATTTCCCTTTTTCGTCATGTTAGCCAATATGATAACTGTAAAGTAGTGGGATTTGAATTCATGTCCTCGAGACTACAGATCTAATGTTCTTTCTCATCGATGTATATATCAAACTATTTATACACATACATAGATAAATACACCCATACATGGATAAGGGAACTTGAAATAATATCAAATGACAAACTAGGAATATTTAGAGAAGAAAAGAATGATGAGGATTAGGGTTAGGATCATCATCATTCCTAAATGTTTAAAGGACTGTCACATGGAAGAGCAACATGACTTGTTTTTTAACAATGCAAACCTAGGACAAGTGGATGGATGTTACTGCAGAAGAAGCACCTATCTCGCAGGGTTGTTGTGAAGATTTAATAAAATAACTCATCCAAAGTACTCTATAAGAAGTGACCTCCACCTTCTCTGTTGTGGTCATCATCATCATCATCATCATCATTATCACCTTCTCCTACTCCTTCTCTTCCTCCTCTCTCCTCCTCCCTTCTGGCTCAGTTCTGGCCATCACATGTTATAATGAACTTTGATAACTTAGAAAGTATCCAGAGAAAGTCAATCAGGACAGTGAAGGGCCTAGAGTGAATTCCATAGGAAGAGGGGTTGGATGAAATATGTATGTGTAGCCCTGAGAAAATAAATGAGGATGAGGAAAATAACTCACCCAATACTTTTCAAAGGCTCTCTATTATGTGGCAGACTTGATCTAAGCCCCACTGAGTAAAGCACTAGAGTCACTGTGTGGAAAGTATAAAGAAGAAATGTAAGAATTAAATGAAAGGAACATGTCCTAATAATTGGAGTTACCCTGGAGGGAAAGGCACTGCCTCAGGTGGTAGCAGGCTTCCATTACTTGAAGTTTCAAAGTCTGCTCATAAACATTCATCAGGGATGATGGAGAGGGGGCTTTTGTTCCGATATAGATCCTGAGATCTTTTTCTATGGTAAAATTTAGTGAATTAATGAATTGAAGTTCAACTCTTTGAGTGAGAACAAAAAACCTATAGGTATAGAGGCTTTTCTTAGGCCTGCTTACTTGAAAAAATAAAACTTTAAAGCTGGTCATGCTTACTGCCAATGGCCTGGAAAAAGTCCTCAAGGATGTCAATCACAGCTGAAGAAGGCAAGCTCTGTCTAGCAGTCGATGAACCATGAAAACTCAGTGAGCTAGTCAAAGGCCAAGGAGTTATAGCAATGGATCATTGGGTAAGTGTTGGGAGGAATCCTCCAAAATGGTCATAGGGAGCACCTAGTCATCTTCATTGCTCCACCTCCAACGTGCTAGGAAGACTTTTTACTTCCCTAGGTAAGAGGAGATTCTGAGGGCACGAGAAAGTCCACAGGAAGTCAAGATATGAGAAAGAAACTTATTTTTTAAGGAACTCAAGTTCAATCATCTCTTCTCAGAAAAGTCGGGAACATATTTCTGGGCTGTAAAAAGACAATCCAATCTAATCTTCCAGAATGCCTATATCAGTATGCTGGAGTCATGAAGTCTTAGAAATCCTTGCAGATCATTTGGGGGTACTTTTGGCCTTTGGGGTTCATTTATTTCAGCTGTTTGTGTTTAGGTCTCAAACTATGGAAATGTGCTTCTCGTCAAGCCAAATGCCAGCACCAAAGCTCTTGTTTCCATCCCCTCCTGCCTTCTTTGGAACCTTGTCCCATCTTTATCTTGCTAAATCAACTCTCCTTCCCTACCTACTGGCCAACTTTGAAGATGAATCCAAATATCCCAAACATCTTTTCTTCAGTTGAGAAAACATTCAGTTTTCACTGAATTCCTAGAAAGAACAATCTAGACTTGCTTTTAAAAGTCTCTACTGCTGATTGCCTCCTCACACATTGCCGATGTGACTTCTGTCCTTGCCTCATTATTGCTTAAACTTTTCTTTCATTCTCTCCCAGATTTCTGTAGCTTTTGATGCTTTAGATAGATGCTCAGTTGAATGCTGTGTCCAAACCTGGCCTCCACACTTTTGTTCTCTTCTGCTTCTCTTCTTACCTTTCTGATTTCTTCTTTTGCTACTTTCATGGATTTATCATTCCTTTATTATTCTTTCCAGTTAATACAATTTTAAATAATCATATTTTGAAATTTTGCAATCCATGTTCTCTCCCTCACTCCCTCTCCTCCCCACCCCCAAAGACAACAGGTGATAAGACACAGGCTACTTGTATGCTATCATGCAGTACATATTTCCATGTTCGTCATGTTGTGAAAGAAGACACATACAACTTATATAAGAAAAAAGCCACGAAAGAGATAAAGTGAAAAATGTTATACTCCATTGGGCATTCAGATTTCCTGAGCTCCTTCTATGGCAACGGATAGCCTTTTCTCTCATGACTACCTTGGAGTTGTCCTGGATCCTCTCATTGCTGATAATAGTTGTCATTCACAGTGGATGATTATACATTATTGCTGCTATGTGTTCAATGTTCTCCTGGTTCTGCTCACTTTACTTTGCATCAGTTTATAGAAGCCTTTCCAGATTGTTTTTATGATTGTCCTGTTCATCCTTTCTTGTGACACACTAGTATCCTATTACATTCATATAATTATTGTTATCAGACTTCATTATCATTTGTTGGAAATGTGGAAGGGACACTTTGTCATCCATCCATCCATCCATCCATCCATCCATCCATCCATCCATTCATTCATTTATTCATTCATATAGCGTGTATCAAGTTCCTCTCATGGTCAGATACTGTACTAGATCCTAGAAATTAAAAAAAGAAAAAAGTTGACAAAGTGCTTATCCGCAGAGATCTTATATTCAAGGAAAGGAACTTGTGAAGAGATCATGGAATCAAAAATACAAACTAGATATTTCCAGGGAGAGAGCAGTATTAGGTGGAGGAAGCAAGTAGTCCTCTGAATTCCTTTTCAATTCTGAGATTCTATGATTTTTCTTCTTACGCCCCAAACAATAACAAGAACTTTACAAATAATATTTTATTTGATCCTCACAGCCACCCAAAGAGATTAGCATTATCATTGCCCCTATTTTGCAGATGAGAGAGATGAAGACAGGAGCAGTTATGGGACCTGCCTAGTGTTATAAAAGTGGTAAGGCCAAATTTGAACTCAGACTCCATTTTTATAAATGATGAAGGAGGAAAACCATCCAGAAAACCGGGCACCCACTCTCCCACTTCCCCGGGCATTGTTATATGAGGGAGGAAGTTGTTTGGGACTGTGACCTTCAGAACTGAAAAGCTTGGGGCTTCCTTTTGCCCCTTGCCTTGCCCTGAAAAGTTGGCCTCTGTGTCCCTGCCTCAGTGGAACAGTAAGTGCCAGTGGACTAATTGCATGTCCCCTTTAGTTAGAACGGCTCACGCAGATGGCAGCTGCTCATGGCTTCCTCGGGAACGCTCACACACTTCCCACCACCACAGGGACAGAAAGGACAAGGGCAAGAGAGCCAGGCTTGGGCTATGGAACTCCAGCTGGCCCTAGCAGAGTGGAGAAAGCAATGGAACTTGAAAAACTTTATTCTGTGGCTTACTTATACCATCAGGTTTAATAGTGAATTAATCATCTCTGCGCCAGGGGAGGAGGCCATGATCAATAGCAGAAATATCGTCTCCACTAAGGCAACGCTTTTGATAAGTACACTTTGAATAAAACTCCTTCTGAACTGAGTCATATTTCTTGAAACATTAAACCAATAAGCATTAAATTGGGCTTGGAACGAGGGTGATCTCAGCAACACATTTGACCGGACTAACCAAAGTGTGCCCATCTATACATCCATATCTATGCAATAAGCACATCTAATGCATTATTAACAAAGACTGAAAATAATAATGGACCAGGAATTAATCTTTCATGAGAAATATGAATCCCTGATCCTGTGCTTACGAAAGGAACAATTGAATTTATCTAAACCAGTGGAGGGTTCAAAGGCAAAACAAGAAAAAACAGCTAAACTATCCTATTCCAAATCACTTCATGGCGAAGTTAAATGCTCTGAATGCTGCAGGATGAGGCTGACAGCTCCAAAGTTTTAATAGCTGATGGGACATTGCTGATTGTTACTTCTAACTAATGTGTAGCGAAGATTCGTCACACTGACACCAGCTTGTCATACTAGGATTTTTCTAAATAATATCTTGCCAACATACTGCCTATTCCCCAGTCTTTTAAATAGGAAACAAAGATCTTAGGAAGAATGGTAAATTTGGCTAATTATGACTTGCTCTGCTACTTCTTTCTGAATCTCTTTCTGTTGAAATTGATGATTAGCGAATATTGTCATGTTTTGAAAACAGAATTCCTGGCCTTTATCAATAGGGCAGTAATTAGGGCAGCTCACAGCATCCACTAGATCAAGGGGAAATTTAATCTATAGTGAGCAAAACTTTTTTTTAATTCAGCATCTCAAAGCCATTGTCATATGTGAATATCAAAATAAATTTGATTAAAGAGTCAAATGAAGATTTAACATTTTAAAGGAGAGAATGTTCCAAGGGAACTTCAGGAAGTTCTCAGTAAGAAACATGATTATGCATCCTTCCATAAGGAATCAAGAGCAAAAGCAAAGGGATTATCCTGCTTGGACATGGTTTATATTAAGTTCTTTGACAAAGAGTTTGCCTTAAATTTTTAGTAAATTCTTATCTATAAAGTAGAGGAAAAACAAAAAGCTTTACCAAAGAATCAGAGGAGAACTCTGTCTAGGGGAGAGCATGAATGTCTCTGCCCTGGGTCATGCAGAGAATTGGAGTGAAAGATAGGACTGTGGCTTTATTTGTACCTGGAGAAAGACAGCCGGCCTCCACTGCTGTTCTGTTCCATGATTGGAATATACAGTCTTTGACAAGATCATGGGCTTGTATCCAGCCTTTGAAGAAAGACTGACTTTGTATTGAAGTAACTGTAAAACACATTGAAGCAAAGGGCTCTCTCTGAAAGCCATTTTCAGTATGCTATCTCTGGTGCATGTCAACAAAGACTAAATGAAATTGTAGGCGTCAAATAGATCCAGTTGCCTCTGAGAGTCTCCTGAACACAGCTTAGCACCCCTCCATGACACCCCTTGTTCTTCACCTTTTAGATGACTTTTCACAAAGATAAAAACGCCTCTTGCAGGTAGAAGAAGCTGAAATATCTAGGGCAAAGTCAAGATGACAGAGTAGAAGAACTACAGCCGAGTTGTTCCACCACTTGCTTCCAAACAAGTTTGAACCAACACCTCAAATTGAATTCTGGAGCAGCTAAGAAAAAAAAATATATATAGTGAGACATTTTTCCTGCCCAAGAAAGTTTAAGAGACCAGAGAAAAGATCTCTAACAGTGAGGTGGGATTCCCTGGAGTGCATGTGGCAGCAACACCTCTGGTGAGTCTTGGAGATCTCAATAGCAATAACAAAAGCAGGAGCTTTGGGAGCTCTCAAGCCAGAAACCAAAAACAAACAAACAAACAAACAAACAACAACAAAAACTATAAGGGAACCATGTGCTAGCAACTGGGTGCAAGACAAAGAGCTACTTGTCTCTACCTACTTCGGGTCACAGTTTCAGGGAGGAGAGGAGTGCTTTTGATCCCAAGGAAGAAGGAACTCTAAAGAACATGCTTATTTGCTTCTAGACACAGAGAGAGAGACAGACAGACAGACAGACAGACAGACAGAGAAATAGAGAGAGAGAGAGAGAGAGAGAGAGAGAGAGAGAGAGAGAGAGAGGAAGAGAGAGTGAGAGAGAGAGAGAGCACCTAATGATAAAAAGCTGAAAAGAAGACAAGGAAATCAAAACAACTACAAGTTAAGCCTCAAATAAAAATATTAATTATGCATAAGCACAATAACAATTTCTGGAAGTTTTTTTTTTTTCAAAGAGTGGCAGGAGAAAATTGGGAAAGAAATGAGAGCAATGTAAGAAAATTATGAAAAACACCTAGGTATAACAGGAAGAAAAAAGACTAAATAAAAGAATAACTTTAAAAAATATTTGGATAACTGATATAAGTATTAAAATTCATTAAAAATGAAAATAATTCCTTAAAAACAAAATTGATCAAGATGTGCAAAAGCTCACTAAAGAAAATAATCTCTTCAAAATAAAATTTGGCAAGTGAAAGCTCGAGGCATCAAAAATAATAAAATAAAGTTGAGAGAATGAAATAGAAGAAAATGTAAAATATCTTATAAGAAAAAACAACTGAACTAGAAAATAAAGGAGAGATAATAATAATAATAATTGGACTACCTGAAATTTATGATAAAAGAAAGAACCTCTAAAGAAAACTGAATGGGAATAGAAAAAGAAAAACATACCTTTCATCAAATATACATGGTATCTATAAAATATTACCATGTAATAGCTAATAGAAACTCTATAGGCAAATTTAAAAAGCAGAAATAATAAATGCAACCTTTCTAGAACATAATGTAATAAAAATATTACTGTCAAAAAAGGACTGTGAAAACACAGATTAAAAATTAAATTGAAATGAAATAATCAAATCCTAAAGAATGAATGCATCAAAGAACAAATTATAGAAATAATCAATAACTTAATTAGAGATGATGACAGCATATCAAAATTGATGGGATGCAATCAAAGCAATACTTAGGGAAACATTTATATCTACAATTCACACATCAGTAAAAGATAGAAAAAGAAGATCAATGAATGGAGCATAAAAAACCCTAGAAAAACAAGTTTTTTTTTTAAATTTACAATAAGTATCAAAATGTAAATCTTAAAAATCAAAGAAGAAATTAATAAAATTGAAAGTTTTTAAAAATATTTAATTATTATATAAAACTAGAAGCTAGCCTTATTTAAAAAAGAAATCAGTAAATATTTGGTTAATTACTTATAAAAAAGAAGAAAGAAAATAAAGAAAATTACCAGTGTCAAAAATGAAAAGTATGAATGTACCTTCAATGAATATGAAAGTAAAGTAATTATTAGGAGTAAATTTGACCAATTATATACTTATAAAACTAACAACCTAATTGAAATGTATGAATATTTACAAAAATATAAATTGCCCAGTTCACTAGAAGACGATAGAATACCTAAATAGTCCTATTTTAGAAATAAGAAGTTGAATATAACACAAATGAACTCCTTAAGTAAAAACTGCGCACACCAGACTTAATTACAAATGAATTTTACCAGTCTCCTAATGAAAAATACCAACACTATATACAGTATTTGAAAAAGTTAGGTTAAAAGGAATTTTAGCAAATTATTTTTATGAAACAAATACTTTTTTGATACCTTAACAAGAGAGAGTAAAATCATAAAGAAAAAATCTATTAAAATAGGTCATTTCCCCAAATGAATAGTGATACAAAAATTTAAATAAAATTTTAGCAAGAAGATTATAGTAAAGAGTAAACACTGTGTCCTACTGGGATTTATACTAGGAATGCAGGACTATTGGGAAAAATCCTAGGATAATTGAAAATATTAATTAGAAAAAAACATAAAGAATTACACTATATCAATAGACATGGAAAAGAGCTTTTGATAGTAATAACAACTTTTCATTTTTCATTAAATTTTCATTAAAAAAACACTAGAAAGCATAGGAATAAATGCAACCTTTCTTAAAATGATAAGTAGTATCTATCTAAAACCAAGATCAATCACTCTCTGTAATGGAGATAAACTAGAAGCCTTTCCAATAAGATCAGGGGAGAAGAAAGAATGTCCACTATTTTTTCAACATTTTATTTTTCAACATTTTATCAGAATAAAATAGAAAAAAGAAAAGAATATAAAGAGACAATTAAGGAATCAAAGTAATCACTCTTTGCATATATTATGACAAAAAGAATTGTGTAAAAACAATTTTAAATAATTAACAACTTTAGAAAAATATGCACGACATAAAATGAACCCATATAAATCATCAGTAAGTCCATATTTTAACAAAAAAAGCAGGAAAAGCTAGAAAGATATTTTAAATTTAAACTAAGGTAAAATATAAAATACTTAAGATTTACCAACCAAGACAAACCCAGGGATGAACATGAATATCAAATATTTCTCACACAAATAAAGAGAGAGCTTAACAAGTACAGAAAAAAAAATGATTGCTTATGGGTAGGCTATGGTAATATAATAAAAATCACAATTCTACCCAAGTTAATTTACCTACTCAGCGCCACACCAATCAAATAATCTCAAATAATCAAATAATTATTTTGTAGAATTGGAATATATCAAACTTTATCTGTAAGAACAAAGTTTCAGGATTGGAATTGCAATAAGAAAGACCTGGGTTATAATCCTACCTCTGATATATATGAACTGTATGACCACGGTCAAGTTATCCCATGATGGAAATCATTCTTCCAACAGATGCAAATCACGTTCTTCTTGGAAATTTAGAGTTGTAGAAGATTTGCCCACAGAGATGAAATCCTATTCAGGTCTAGTCCGAGTGTCTCTGAGCCATTAGAAATGAATATTCCCCTTTAATAATTATGGAAGCAATTTAATTGAGCTAAATACAGATATACACTAAAGAAAAAAATGGATTCTAACAAAATAGAAGAGTCCAACATTTATTTTTAGTGAGTCAAAATAAAATTTTAAAAATAAAGTTGATTTCATATATAAGTATTAGATATATGTATATTTATACATACATTTGTATATAGTAGGTTTAGAGATTCTTTCCCTCCAAAGCTGCTGCTTTTGAATCAAGATCATCCTAAATCCCTGTAGCTAATAGGAACGCTTTTCATGATTCCCAAATACAATAATGATGCTTCTCTTGGATTTGCCAGTTTGCCTTGGCCACTTACACTTTTGCTCCTTGTTGGGTTCTATTTCTATCAAAATCAAAGGGGGTAGAAGCAGCTAGATTGCTCAATGGATGGACAGCCAGGCCAAGAGTTGAGAGGTCCTGGGTTCAAACCTGGCCAGGCACTTGCTAGTTGGGTGACTCTGGGGAACTCACTTGACCCCCATTGCCAAACCCTTAGCACTCTTCTGCCTTAGAGCCCATATACAGTGTTGGTTCTATGATGGAAGGTAAGGGTTTAAGGAGTCATCAAAGGGGAATGGCATTGTACATGGCTACCTTGTTAGTAGTTCTAGAATTGAGGATCGGATGACCTTTGCTGAGCTGAAGAGTGCCTAGGACTCTGGGAAATGCAATGGCTGCCCTTGGTCATACACGTTGCATGCATCAAAGAAAGGGCATGAACCCAAGTCTTCCTGATTCCCAACTGCTTATCACCTGAACATGAGCCTGGCAACAGGCTCTACCTGCTTTCCCAAAGCCAGACAAGCTGAGCCTAGAGTGCTTCCTAACCAGTAGACTGTCGGTCATCTGGGGCCAAATTCTTTCAGTGACCGTGGAAGCCCCTAAAACAAAGGCAACTACAAAGTGCTACTTAATAAAAAATGAGGACTTTATGGATTGAGTTTCCCTTAAACTAGATGTTACAAGAACCAACAAAAAATAAACGATGTACTCCAAAGACCTTTCTGTTTTATGATATGTGAAATGGCTCCCATGAGGCCATGTACTGGAACTATAAAACTTTGCAAAGATCATCACTCCTTAGCCATACACACTAATGGGGGAGGAGGAGGGAGGCCGGAGGGGGCTGAACTACCTGCCATTCTTCTGCCCACATCAAGAATGGTTAGAGTTAACTATGGTGTGAACAGACTTCATAGCAGATCAATTATTACTGAACAGCCCAAAGTTAGAGCTCCATTTTTGTCCCTCGTGAAAGGTTATTTGATTTTGCCTCAGTCATTTAAAGAGAGGGAAGCTCTCTGAGTTATAAAGTTTGACTGGCGAGTGGCGGAGGGATTAACTCTAAGACTGTTACCAAAAAAAGCATTTGCAGAAAAATGGACGGTGCTCTCCATCTTTGTTTAAAAGAATTTGACATGATCGACTCTTTCGGCCAAATCAGCGAGTCACTCTGGATGTGCCTCAGGTAGTCTTGCTCTGTGTTGTCGCCTTGGCAAAGTGGGTGATGCCAGAATCCCCCCAAATTGCAATCTGTGCGTGGGTTGTCCTCAAGAAGCCTACACAGACCAAATTGCTGCTTGATCGCCAATTGGGCATATGCAAAGCAAAAGCAGTCCGAGGTTACAGAGGCGAATGCCTGCAGCGATCCAACCATCCAACTGAAAGCCAACCTTCCTATGGAGGTCCATGTCCTCCGAACAGATCCCAGGCTAAAACAGGAGGAAAGCTGCCTGGCCCTGGAAGGACCATCCTTTGCAATGATCACCACTCCTTATCCATACACACTGGGGGTGGGGGGGGGTGGGAGGGGGGTATGTCACTGACTTACATGCAACCAGTAATCCACCAGAACCCTGAAGGCTTTTTCCCATAGTTGCTGTAAAGCCCTATCTCCCACACTCTGTATCTGGGCACTTGAATTTTGGAACTCCAATGGAGGACCTCCGATTTTTGTATTCATAAACTGCATCCCACTAGAGCTGACAAACTGGTTGAATCTGGAGTCCTGCAGACAGTTATTGGGGCTACATGGGAGAAAAGAATGAATGAAACGGAGAGCATACAGAGAAGGGAGGTCACAAGAGGGAAGAAGCTCGCGTTCAGGCTTTCAGAGGCATTCTAATGAGCAGAGGAGAAGACTTTGCGGACCAACAATGGCTGTGGCCACTATTTCTCTTTCTTCCCCTTTCAGAAAAATTAGACATTCATCCTTGTCCAGCTCTGGAGTACTTCGTTTGTCCTTTCAAAGATCACTGAAATGGGTCCATCTGCATGTAAAAAGGACTCAAGGGAAAGAGAAAATTGAATCACAGGTACGTGTTCCTAGCCTCTCCCCACCATATATGTTCTCCCCTGTTAAAAGAGAATCTCCGGAAGGGCATGGACTCTCATTTTTGTCTATTGTGCCCAGAGCTAACACAGACCCTGACACAGTTAGCAATAAATAAGTGCTCTTTGATCAAATAGTTCCATGAAGAAATTCCGTTTAGGGGTCCTGAGGTAGTGCAGTGAATACAGCATCAAGCTTGCAGCCAGGAGGACCTGGGTTCAAATCTGTCCTTCGATACTTCCTAGCTGTGTGACGCTAGGCAAATTGCCTAACTCCAGTTGCCTAACCCTTTACATTCTTCTGTCTTAGAATGGAGACTCTGTATTAGTAATAAGAAGGAAAAGGACTTTTAAAAGGAGATAACTGTTTGATTTAACAAACATTTTTTAATATCCCATTCTGGGCAGGAAACTGTCCTTGAGTGCCAGGAGGCACAAAGAGGGGGAAAAGGAGCAATCATTTCCCTCAAGAGCTGGCATCCTTTGGGATGGGAGCATAGTGTGGAGAAAGTATGCATTCACAGACATCTGTCCAGAGTGGTGGGAACCAGCAGGGCTCTTCCTTCACTGTGATTCCATAGCCTATTGTGGCTGCCATCCTCCACTGCTGATTCAGATGGAGCTTGTGGTCCAATAAAGCCCCCAGATCCTTTTCAGAGTACTTACCGTCTATCCATGTGCCGCTTCACCCCAATCATGTCTTTGGGGACTTACGGGGTCCCACGGAAAGAGTTGACATCCCTGTTGAGTGTTAGCTGATCAGATTACCAAATGTGGCTGCATTTGTATAGGCCATGATGGAATCTTCCCCAACTGTGTCTGTAATAGCTTTCAGTGCCCTGGTTGGCCACTTTCTGGCTTTCTTTTCTGTCCAGGCGGGGGCGTGATTTGGAGAGATGCTCAGTCTGTCTCTGTCACTGACTGTCTATCAGTCTCTCTCACTGTCTCTCCCAAATACATTTAATCATCTCCCTAATCTTGCTCATTCATTCATTCATTCCCCACACTTGTCCTGGCCCCAGACCATGCACAAATGGTCCCCAGACTGAGTATTAAATCCACACAGGCAACAAGAAGCTTTTCTAAAGCATCTAATATGGGCCAGACATGATGTTGGGCACCACGGATGCACAAGCCACAAACGACAAAATAAAGGGCTCCCTGCACTCAAGGGACCTTACGGTCTCCTGGTCGAGTCAAGGAGCTTTTATAAAGGGCTTACACCATGCGAGCTGAGGGAAGGAGTCTGCTCTTAAGCAGGGGCTCGAGCTCAAGAACTTGCCCTTACAATAAAGAAGACAACAGGGCAACGTGAGCAAAGAGGCTGCGAGGAGGGCCAGGAAAGATGAAGACACCCAATACAGGGACATTATCAGAAGAGCCAGGAGTGGGGCGAAATGAAGACACAACTGACATGGCTGTCCTCAGAGGAGGGAGCTTCAAGGGTGAAGTGCTTTTGGAGGCGTCGAAGAAAAAGTCCCAGAGAATCAGAAGAGCAGCCTGGAGAGTAATGAATGCACAATTACCCATACAGCTCTCCCGTCTTCATTTCTTTGCAATACCATGGATAACAACTGAGATCATCCAGCTATTTGAATGAAGTTCAAGGCTCCTTCCTTCTGTAAATTCTATCCAGAGATGCTTATTAAATGGCCCAAGAATTCAGGGAATCTTGCCCTTCTGCTCAGACCTAAAGAATCAGACCTTTTTCTTTCTCTCACCTTCTCTCAAGTTGGCACCACCTTCCTTGTGTTGTTCTCTTAGAATCTGGGAAATGTCTGGGATCTCATGTCTAAACGGGCTACTCTTGGCCTGGGATGAGCATCGATTGCTAATTAAGTGTCATCTTGTGACTATTGTGAAAGATTCTATTTTCATTATATAGGAATCATGTTTGATAGATTTGTGTGTTTGCACTGACCTTGGAATTTTCCCCTGATGGTCTAAGTGCTTGGTAGCTCAACTTCTAGATATGTTATTGATCTGATAATTTCCCTATCATCTGTGTGTGTGACTGATAGCATCCATTAAATCTCTCTCTCCAGCAAAATTGTATATTTCTTTTTTCTGGGGTTCCGCTTTTCAGTTGCTTTCTACTTAATTCTTTAACATTCCTGAGAGTCCTGTCTCCCAGTGGATTCTGGGTTCAAGCAGACAAGCTAAGAACAGCAGAAGGTAGGAGAAGTGCCTTCTCAATATTCTCCCTCTTTCAGCAAGCTCAGTAATGAGGCTCCCTGGCATGAAATTGATTCTATTTTACCAAACAGGAAATGACTCATTGCTAAAGTGAGAGTCATTGGAGAGGAGCTCTTTCGACAGTCAGTCCACTGATTTCTCAGGGCAAAGATCAGAATTAATGTGGAACTAGCAGATAGAAGAAGAGCAGACTGGAAAGGTATGGTATACCGTTAGAACACCTTGAACTTGACCTTTTGCATACAGTGTGTCCTTAATAAATGGTCCTTCCTTTCTTCTTTCCCAGTTACATTATCCTTTCTGTTTCTATCACCGTTGAACTTTAATGAAATATAATCTGCCATACTTTTCTGCTCTGGTTCCTTGATTTTCTCCCCCTTTTCATGCATCCCACCATGGATCTTTAACTGAACCCATTTGATTATATCTCCAATGGTACAAGTCATAATCTGCCCATGCTCTACCCATCCTGCATAGCTCTTGTTCATGTTTTCCCATAGGTTCTCCACAGGAGTTTCACTGAAGGCCATAAGAGTCTTCATCATTTCTCATAACCTTCCAAGGAAATGCATAAGATAGAACTAGAACTGGATGGAGAAAAGACACAAACACCAAACATAATACTTTCAGGCAGGAATTTACCCAGTGCAAACCAATTGCCATAACCAGGACACCAAGACGACATAAAAACTGCCTTATTCCATAAACACTTGGTTTATAAGCCAAGTTGAGAACAATCATGTCCCAAACTCATACTTATTTAAAACAGGAACTCAGTTTTTAAAATCTTGAAAACGATGGTAGAAGATTATGAGTATTATTAGCTAATAAACATTGAGAAGTACAGATGGGTATTCTAGTTGAATGAAACATTCAAAAGAGTAAAGTTATCTTGAAGGCACTTAGGGATGAAGTTGAAATAAGGACAACAAGAGAAAAAGAAAGGATCAAAAAAACATTTTATAGCTATGAGTATGTCTGAAAACGTCAAGATTCTGGGGCAGAGCAGCTTGGTGGCTCAGAGCCAGGCCTAGAGATAAGAAGTCCTGGGTTCAGATATGGCCTTAGATACTTCCCAGCTATGTGACCCTGGGCAAGTCACTTGTCCCCCATTGCCTAGCTCTTACTGCTCTTCTGTTTCGGAACCAATACACGATATTGATTCTAAGATGGAAGGTAAGAGTTTATTTTAAAAAAGGAAGAAAGGAAAAGAAAATTTCAAAATTCCTTTTTTTAAGATATGGCAATAGAGATCATCTCTATTGATTGATTACACTTTGATAAATATCAAGGAGGGATTTGATAGCAAGAGAGTGGTCATGGACCAGAATTGAACAGAGGAGAGAGGAGGTTACTACAATAAGGAATGGTATAAGAAATGCAGGTAAGCATTCCATCAAAGAATTATTCAATCAAAAATCATGGTCCAATCATGTGATGAGAGTTGGCTTGCTTTTCTATTTCCTTGTAAAGTTATGAGAACCAGTTGAAGACTTTCATTCACCTGGGTGGACCTCCTTCGGGAACTTACAGAAAGACACTACACAGGGTAGGCAGAGCATGGGCAAAAAATAACCTGCAACATTGGAGGATATAGTCAAATTGATCAGTTTATGATCCTCCATGAGAGGGGATGTAAGAAGGAGGCCAGAAAGTCAAGAAACCAGAGCAGAGAAGTATGACAAGTTGAGGCTCAGTAAAATTCAGTGGTGACAAAACAGAAAAGGATAATGCAATTGGGAAATTGGGAAAGATGGAAGGAACATTTTTTGTGGAGTTACTATGTACAAGGTACTGTGCTAAGTGCTTTGGCAAATATTCCATTTGATCCTCACAGCAACCCCATGAGGTAGGTGCTACTATTATCCTCATTTTGTAGTTGAGGAAATTGAGGCAGAGAGAGTTTAAATGATTTACCCAAGGTCACATTTCTGGTCAGGTTCTGAGACAAGATTTGAACTCAGGTCATCCTGAAATAATGGCATATTGCTCTATCCATTGTGCCATCACTTAGTTTGGATTTAATGTAAAAAGGAATGAGGAGCTTGGGGAAATGGATCATAAGGATAGGAGAGAAGTAGGAAAGAGTAGTGATGGGGAGTCTCAATTACCTAGTTGGGTTGCCTTTCTCAGTCAAAACCAGAAGAGTTTTAATTTATTTATTTGCCTTGATGAAAGTGATCATGTCATTCTTCCTATAGAAAGGAACCAATAAAGAGAACTCCTAGTCTAGGTCTTATTCTTACCCTAAAGGCACAGTCATTTGCTAGCTTAGAAATGTCAAGAACCTCACTAATAAATTGAGGGATAAGTGACTCCATTCTTGAATATGTGATAAAAGAGAGGAAAGTCACATAGACTATGACCTGCACCTTATCTTTTGGGCAAGCAAATGTTGAAAGCTTTCAAAGAAAGGATAGTTGGATTCCTGCACTACAATTATTTAAGGAAACTCTGTGTGTGACATAGTTTTCTTAAATAACAGAAACTATGTGTATAATATATGTAATTATTATATGTATATAATATAAATATAGTAAACTCTATTTTATATATTAAATATAGCATGACATATATTTAATATATTATAAATATATTAAACTACATAAAATAAAAATATATTATATAAATACATACACACATGCATATTCATCCTTGTACACATGATGTCTATAATGTATATACCTTTTTATATGACTTGCAATTTCTCTCTCTCTCTCTCTCTCTCTCTTTCTCTCTCTCTCTCTCTCTCTCTCTCTCTCTCTCTCTCTCTCTCTCTCTCTCTCTCTTAGCAGTTTAAGGAAGGAGGACAATAGCAATGGGGAAGGGGGTGTCTCCCAACCGATTTCACTGTATCTGAGCTCAATTATGAAGGATGCTGGGAATTCCAAGAGGCACAGAGGAGGAAGGACCCAATGCCAGGCTTCCGAGGCAGCCAGATCAAAGTCAGGGAGAAGGGAGACAGAGCGCTGCTGTGGATGTGATATACCCAGTTGGGCATCATGGCTGCACAGTGAGATGCATGGAAGGGTGGAGTGGAAAGAAAGCCAACGATTGCTTCCATTTACCTGCCTGTTTCCTTGGGGTGTCTCATGGAAAGAGCTCAGCCTTTAAGGAGGGTGATGTTAACACATGACCTCCATCATTTAGCTAGTATTAGCGTTCTGGATATGAGCATATTTACTCCCACACTGGGACCTTAGGGTAGCTGAACCAACATTAAAGGGGAGGAATTTTTGCCTCCCTCAGCTGAAAGAAAGCTGCCTCTTGAATGCTGCCCAGCCTGGCACAGTGTGCCCGGAGCTCGGGGCCAACTGAGCCCGTTCCAGCTCTCCGGCTTCCTTCTCCGGGAGCCTTCTCCAAGGCTTTGGAGGCCAACGTGGGCCGCTGACCTTGGGCTGCAGGCTCCCGAGTTCCATTACAGCCGAGCCCATGGCCGCCTCCTCCAGCCCATTGGGCTCCATCATGGCAGCCCCGAGATGACAAGGCTGTTTATCAGGCGGTAATAAGACAGATAATTTAACGGTACAAGCTCTAATTGGTCTAATTCACTAACTGACCTCTCACCACTTGATTCACTAGTACAATCGAGCTCTGATAAAGCCTTTAATTGTAAATTGCACACAGCTGTGAGCTGCTTCTCACGCTGGCACCAAACCCTATCACTGATGGCTTCATCTCGGCGACCTGCTAATTTGGAGCATATGTAACTGTTTTTAATGCTGAAGGCTTGACACACCACAAACAGCAGATGTTGCAGCTGCCCCTGAGACGCGTTATTTAATTCAATTACGTCTTTTGGAGATATGTAAAAAAGCCGGGCGAGATGAGAGAGGGCAGGAGAATGTTCGAAATGGAGCCCCTGGTTGAGGCCCAGGTGGCTCGATAGGCAAATGATTGGGTGAATGTCTAAATGATCTTTTTAATTGAGTCGACTGGCGGCTAATCAGGGTCATGAAGTGTTATCACACTGATGAGCTGAGTGGAGCCCTGGGCTGCTCTGCAATTAATGCGGCTTTTGTGAAAGGAGAAAAAGGAAAGATAATGTACACCATCTGGTAATTGTTTATGAGAAAAGCAGCAGTTTGCTACAAATTCAAGGGAAATGCTATTCATCATAGGATCTCTTCTGTCGCTGCCGCTGTCGCTGTCGCTGTCGCTGGGCTTGCCACCGCCCCGGTGGCTGGCGGAGGACGAGGCCGAGGCCGAGGCTCCTGCCGGACCTTTGTCTGCCTCCTCCATCCCTCACCCAACCAAAACAGTCATTTGGGGCCCCAGTGTGATTAGGCGCGACTTGGCAGCTCACGAATAGGTGGCCACGCCGATGCCTGCCTTGATATGCCAGTGAAAGGCCCGGCATAGTCTTGGCAGTGGCCGGGACTCTCATGCCAAGGCATCTGATGGCAACACAACAAAGCGGGGCCTGCCTTCAGCGCCCAAAGCCTGCTGGGAAGTTTGTCTTCCAGAGCTTCTCTCTGGCATCGGGAGAGCTGGAAGGGGAGGGAAGCGGGGGGCCAAGAGGCCAGGGCGAAGCGGCTCAGGGTGACTTCCAGGACATCGGCTCTCGCCCAGTTAATGACGTTTACAAAGCGCTTCTTTAAGGAAGGCGCGTGACCTTCGCTCCGGAGAAATGTGGGTACAGGGTCTAACAGAAACCCTGGGATGAGAGAACAGAGAAGGGAATCGTCTGCCCCTGGAGTCGGGTCAGAGAGCGTAGGGCCACTGGGGAAGGGGGCGAGAGCTCTCCCCTGCACGTGGAATGTTTGACATAATAATAGACGGACTAATCCCAGCTAGAGCTCTGGGGAAAGCCCAGCCGTGCCTTAGGGCATCTGTACCGGCCCACTTTGCATCGTCAAAAACAGGAAGGTGGGAGGAAACAGCTCCAGAGAAGGAATCCAAATCTGCCCGTTAGATCTTGGCCAGCATTTCTCCTTCATCCCAAAGGTAAGTCAGACTCCACTGGTAAGAACAGAAGCAGCAGCATAGTAAGAACGATCCATAGTAGCCTTCCCGTAGACTTCTTGGTCTTGTCAAATGTATTTTTTCTTCTTTGATAAAGGTAGATATTCCTTTGAATACTATGCGGAAGTGAAATGTGCTCTGAGGGAGTCAGGAAGTTCTAGGTTCAGTTCCTGCCTCAGACATTTAAGTTGCCAAGCTTCTTTTGGGCCCAGTGTCCTCATCTGTTGAATGGCTGGGTCCAATGCTACAGTGCTTACCTCACAAAGTAATTGTAAAGGTCAGATGAGTGGACTGGAGGACATAAAGACTGTGAAGCATTGTATGAATGGCAGTTCTGGTCAGGAAAGAAGAGCCGGAAGCACAGAGAAACCTGGGAGGGATCTCCTGAGAGACAGTCGTAGCTTTTGAGGAGGAACATAGCATTCCAGTTAAGAGATCTGGGATCTCAGTGCGGCATATTACTTAGGGAGGATTGGGAGAACACCAGCTTGGTTGGAATTGAGTTTGGGGATTCTGGAAGGAAAATAATCCTGGATAGCTATGTTGGGACCCAATTACAGACAGCCTCAGCATCCAGGAAGTCGGGTCTGATATTTATCCAGAACAGGTCAGGGTCTCCATGCAAGCTCTTGATGAAGGGGGAAACACTGAGGAGAGCAATGTTTTCAGAGACTCAGTCACTGCCCCAGACCAGTAGGGCAGGGTTTCCAAGAGGGGTAGACAATGAGGACTTTACCCCCCTAGTCCTTGAGTGTGGGTGCCTCCCGAGCAGAAACTGAACAGTCGATTTGCTTTCCCAATCAAGAAATCAGTGCAGTGAGGGCATCAAGAACAGCTTGCATAAAGGCCAAGATCCCAGATTCAGGCTCTACCGCTCCCAGATATATCAGCAACATCTGACTGCCTAAAGAGCACTAGAGGATGAGTAAACAAAATATGATAAAGGATTAGAATCAGGTCAGAGTTACCAAAGACACCCACCCACCCACATAAGGGAACAAGACCCAAAATGCCTACAAGGAAAGCCTCAAAGAAAAAGACAAGAGCAAGTACAATTCCCAAGAAAAATTATGTGCCTAAAAATGAATTTTCAAATGCCATTGGAGAGATACCATCTTAAAATTAAGATTAAATTTAAATTTATAAAATTAAAATTAAATGAGAGTAATAGAAGGAAAAATTAGAAAATAAATGAGAGCTATCAAGGAGACTCTTGGAAAGAGAAATCATGGCTCAGCCCAAGAAGTACAAAATGTTACCCAAGTATAAGACATTCTTAAAAAATAATAGAATAAATAAAAATTAATGTCTTCATAAGGTAATCAATAAAAAGGGCCAAATGATTGATAAAATAAAGAAAAATACAAGGTATTTCAAATAAAGAATACCTGGAAAACTGTAATAATTATTGAAATACCTCAGTGATGGCCAAAAAATTACCTATGCATCATATTCCAGGAAATCATGAAATAAAAGTTTTCTAATCTCTTACAACCAGGGAGGAAAGAGAAAATAGAAAGAATCTACCCATCACTTCCTAAAAGAAATCCCAAATGAAATCTTCTAGTAGCCTTAGATAGGAAATCCAGAAGTTCTATGTCTTAAAATTTAAAAAAAAAAAATGGTTATCATCCAGAAAGTAAGAGTTTCAGTACTGAGGATACAGTTTGGAACATACAACATTTAGAAGGTACTGCTATAACAGTGGTGCCCCTGGAATATGGTCTTTCAAAAGCTGAGAACCAAGAATAATTTAGGAATACAGGACTATCCTAGTCAGCAAAAGGATGATAATCCTATACTACAAAAAAATAAATATATATATATATATATTTTTTTAATGAGATGACATCTAAAACTCCCTTAAGAAAAAGATTGGAGTTGAGTATAAACTTGGAATTGAAATCAGATGAGCAATAAAAAAATCAAAAATATTTTCTGAAAAGCAAGCAATCAGAGACGTCTTTAACATGATGAAGTATCTATGTTAATGGGAAATGATGGGAAAGTGTCATGCAAGGACTGCAAGGTCGTTAAGGTTCCTAGAAAAAGTCGTGCAAGATGGATGCTTTCTTGGGAACAGAGTCCCTAGAAGGGTGTGTAAACCAGGAAGACAGAAGCGATTGAGGGTTCCTGGATGAAGCAGGGATAAGGGGTTTCCTGAATTGCCATCCAGAAGAGGCCACGCCGAGGTGAAAGCAAAGAGGTCATCATCTCAAGTGAGGGAAGATAAAGGGGTCCCACTGAGGATTATGGGGTCTGATCTAGACAGGGCATCCTTCAATGGAATCCTCAGGGCCAGAACGGAGAGCTGTAGTTCAGGTTTCACCCTATTTTCGAAGATCTTTCCCTTTTTGAGATCTGTCCATGGGAATGAAGTTCAGAAGTGAGGCTAAGACGGGAATGGATGGAGTGAAGCATAGCATATGGATGGAGTCTATATAGACCAGATGTTCAAGGAACTTGGCATGGGAAGGGAAGAGAGTTGATGGGACTGTAAATATAGCTCAGAGCTGGATGCTGACAGGTGGATGGGAGCCAAAGTCAAGAAGTTCCAGGCTTTAAGGAGCTCCTCCCATTTCCAAGAGGGGGAGGCAACTCTGAAGAGGAAGCTTGAGGCTTTCCATCATCTCTTTAATCACTCTTTTCCCAGAGAATGCCATACTCAGTTTGGAAAACACTGAACACTGGCTAATGTACAGGCCATCTCCATAGTAACATGCTTCAGAAAAGCCTCAAGTCCCTCACACTCCTTCATTAACCCCAACGTGGACTTATATGGTCACAATTTAGAGCTGGGAGAGACCTCACAAGTCACTGCATCTAGCTCCTCCTTTTACAGATGAGGAAACTAAGACCTAGAAAGGTTTAATGATTCATCTGTTATCCTATTTTAAGTTTTGGAGATCGGATTTGAACCCAGGGCTTCTTGAATCCAGTTACTCCTCCCCACAGCCTTCTGTCCCAGATTTGCCTCATTCAGATCCTTGGGCCTCTGGACTGGAGAGTCTGAAGAAAATAGCTCCAGGGTCCATCCTGCTTGTCTTTTCAAAGACTGCAGAGGAAAGGTGAGAAAACAGGCCGAGGCAGTGCGTGTGGCATCCTTCTGCCCCAACGCTGGCAAAGGTCAGGCTGTGAATCCTTCTGAAAAAGCCCCTACATGAAGCAGTGAGCCATGTTCCTGGCAGAATACTGGGGGATGCTGCAGGTTGGATACAGAAGGGGAAGACTTGAGCTCAAGCCTGCCCTCAGGGAGAACCTGGTGCCATCCTCAGTGAGGCCGTGCTATGACCTACCTGGTCGGAGGGAGCCACGATCCCAGATTTCTGCCAGCCACGCCGAAGGCCAGTATGTCCTCACTGAAGCATTCCCTGCTGCAGACCCTAGAATGAAAGGGGTTTGGTGAGACATACCCAGACTAAGTCACACGATGGGCAGGTCTAAGGGCAATATTGCGACCCCTCCCCAACGTAGTAACATTTTCCCTACCCATAAGCTTCCCCCAAAGTGCTAACCCCTCCCTCTCTCTCTCGTGTTTTTTAATTCAAAGATATGTTCTTGTCCCAATTACCTGGAATCATAATTTCCAAAATGCATTCTCTGAAATGGTCAGATCCAAACCATCTCCCTCTCACCCTTTCCTCCCCCAACTTGGGGCTGATAAGGGATTCGATCTGGGCCTCACACAGATTGTTGTGTAAAACATGTCCACGTTGATCATTGTTGTCAGAGAGCTCCTATGAAACCCAACAGCCCTGCTCAAAACAAGCACTATAAATAAAGTGGAAAAGAGGCTGCTTTGGTCTGCAGTGGACTCCCAGTTCTTTCTCTAGGGTGGAGAGCATGCTTTGCCCTGAGTCCATCAGAACTGACGGCATTGCTGAGAGCAGCGCAGTCTTTCATGGTTAATCATCCCACAATATTGCCTCTTCTGGGCACACTCTCCTCCTGTTCTGCTCCTCTCGCTCTGCATCAGTTCAGGGAGGTCGTCCCAGTTCACGTGGAATCCCTCCAGTTCCTCGTTTCTTAGGGCACAGAAGTATTCCCTCGCGGTCACCTACCACAGCTTGTTCAGCCACTTCCCAAGTGATGGACATGCCTTCAATGTCCAGACATTCAGCACATTCTCTTTATCCCGCTTTCGCCTCTCCTTACCAGACTGGTTTCCCATTCAAGCCCTCTAAATGACAGCAACTTCGGTCCCTTAGTTCACGGTCCCCAAGCGAAGAAAGCCACACCAGTTGGAACCTAGGTGGGGCAACAGGACTTTGCCTTCACTAACGGGCATCTGGAGAAGCCTTGCAGGATGCAAATCCTTCACCAGTGTAGAAGTGGCTAAGCTTACTGGATACTTAGCAAGAATTTCTTCAACGGAGAAGCTACCAGCCTGGGCACTTGGCTGCTCCCTTTCCACTGTGGAGCTCCTCCATTGCTCTGTCTTGCCCCCCCCCCCCAGGGTGGAGATCCTCCAGCCACAGCTGAGGAGGGGCACATGCGCAGAGTCTCCTTCACCATCACTGTCATGATTCCGTGCTCAAAGACCCCAGAATAACTGAAGTGACCCTTTGAAACTGAGTGGAAGTGTCCTTTCTGGGTGTTCTAGAAACATGGTCACTGCTTGCCCCGGGTGCCATTGTCACTAGTGAAGGCTCTGGCACTAGTCTGTTTCTCTGAATCTATACAAATCATCCATCCAGTCTGGGAGTCAATGGATGACCCAAGCCCTTTGGTGTGGCTATGGAAGGTGGCTCCAAAGCCCTTTTATACTTGTACTTTCTCGGACCTGGAGTATTTGCAGACTAACCGAGAGAATGAGGAGCCCGTGTGACGTTCGTGAGGCCATCGCAGGCTCTGTTCTCAGCTCTCTCCACCCAGAAGTTCAGGACTCAAAATTCATGTCCTTGACTTCCCCCCGAGTTGCTTATGAGAACTTGTCTCCTATGGCCATGTGCTTCTGCCACAACATTGCTGAGGGGTTAGAAGGCTGGGCAACCTCCATGCCTCCTCGCATATGTGCTGCACTAGAAGTAAAAGGCAAACAGTGAGGAAGCCGCTTCTGGTGTCCTCAGGAACTGTCTTTCAGCATTTATAGTGGGTCATGCATACCATAAGCACTCACTAAATGCTTAGTTTTTACTGTTCCACAGTTAACTCTCAACCCCATTGCTCAAGCTATCATTTTCATTACCCAACTGGGATTGTTTCCCATTGTTTAAACCCCGGGTCTCTTTCATTTGCCCTTGTCGAGGAATGGATAGAGAAAATGAAAGATAAATGAAGGAAATAAACATTTTGAGAAAGCCTACTGTATGCCAGGAGCTTTACAAATATTATCTCATTTGATCCTCACACAGGCCCTGGAAGGTAGGTGCTGTGACTATTCCCACTTTACAGTTGAGGAAACTGAGGCAGACAGAGGACAAAGTATCTTGCCTAGAGTCACAGAGCTAGGAAGCATCTGAGGTTGGATATTGTGATAAAGGATGAAAAGGTTTGCAATTTGCAAAACTGCAAAAACTGAGAAATGCACACCTAGGAATGATTGACCGTGGCAGGTGACCAAGGATCACAGAGGAGCTCAAGCCTGAGGATCTGGGAAGACTCTATGGACCAACTGTTTGTCTTCTGAGGGAGTCTGCTCTCCTAAAGACCTTAAGAGAAATTTGCCTGTGATCAAACTGGAAGGAATTTTTCCCTGTATCTGGCTGCTGGCAGCATCAGTCTTACTTGGATATCAGGACTTTCTTGGACATCTAACATCAGATCATGGCTCTAACTGTTTTTGGACTCATGCTGTGAGACTTGGGTATTTGGTTAAAATTTTTAGTTAAGTAACCTAGTTAGTGTAGTTTAGTTATTTTTAAATAAGAATAAGCATAAGCAAATCCCTAAACCCTTATTCCTTTCCCTTCCAAGCAATAAAACAGATTTTTATGTTTTCCTCTTGTGTTTCCCTTACCCCCAATCCTATCCTAATAGTTTGGCGAGCCAGATAGGAGGGTATCATCTACAAAATGTACTATTTTACTTTCCTTGAATGATACTGTTTTAAGGTCTCTGTTCAAAATTTGAGAGAATTGGCTCAGGCTGTCACAGAGTCCCTGTGGAAGATGAGTGGAAGATGACTGAACATCCACTAGGCACTGTACCACGTGAAAGGAAGGAAAGATCTTTTGAGAATCCTCATGAATTGGTATTGAGAAAAACGCTGAACATAAATCTACCATGGTGAAATATCTTGCTTGACTTGGAATGGATGATATTATAGCTGCTGGATTTGGTACCACAGGATGAGTCTTTGTTACATGATCATGTACAGCTCTCAAATCCAGTATGAATCTATAGACAACTTTGTCATCACAACCTTTTTCATCCTTTATCACAATATGAACTCAGATCTTCCTGACTCTAGGCCCAGTGATCTCACCATTGACCTGTGTTTCCCAGGTTATTTCTTAACCCTGTTAAATTTGGCCTCTTGGTGTGGCCAGGATGAAATAGAAAATCCTGTTTTGCTCAGAGCCCTCCATCATTTGGTTCCCATCCACATTTCTATAGGCTTCCTACATCCCAATACCCTTCATGTTCTCTGTAACCAGTGACATAGACTTCCTGGATGTTCATCAGGCAAGGAATGGTTGCTGCCACCCTTGGATCTCTCCCTTGCCTGGAATATTGTCCTCCTCCCAGCTTCCCAGGCTTCCTTCCTATTTCAACTAAGATCTTCCTTTTGAAGGAAGTCTTTCCCAATTCAGTTTATTGCTGGAGACTTTCCTCTGACATGGCCCCTCCAGTCGCTGCCATCTAGAATTGACTTGTATGAAGCTTCTCTCCCACTGTACTATGGGCTCCTCCAGGGCAGGGACTGTCTTGTCTTTGCTTGTATTGCCAGCAACTTAACATAAGTATTGGCATGGGGAAAGTACTCATTTATTGATTGACTGATGTCCTGATGGACTGCAAGGGCCCATAGTTTGAAAATGATAACGTTCAGAAGGACCCTTCTTCCCACCCAGAGTACAATTTCATCACATCCTTGGAGGAACTCTGATCGGAGGTTACCTGGCCACTCTCAGAATACATTTGGATTGCAGGGCCACCTCATCACTGTCTTGTAGGAACTCAGTTGAGATTGCACCTCTTCCATGGAGCCTTCCATCAACCCCTTGGGATTTGTGCAGCCTGTTGCCTTGAAAATCCCCAGAGTTCTTTGGATCATTCCTTTGCCCCTTTCACTCTCTACTTCACATCATTATGTTGTGTCTTCATGCTGAGTTGGGACTCTTCCTTTTGACTTGGTATCCCCATTGCCTTCCTAGCATGGTGCTACGCACATGGTACACAGTTAATGCATAGTTGTTCAAGTGAATAAGAGATTGGAAAGCAATGGCTAAGAACTGGACTAGTGGTTTTCCTGGAACAGTGAGCTCCTTGAATGAGGAAATTCCCTCCGGCAATACAGATCCAAACTCTATCCGTAATTGAGAATGCCCTGAACGGTGAGAGTTTGCCCAAGGTCAGAAAACCAGGATGTGTCAGACACAAGTATTGACAGCTCTGTATTTGCCCTGCCACAATGCCTCTCTCAAAAGGCAGAAGATGGCAGTCAGCAGGCTTCACTTCTTGGAAACTCTCGATCCCTAGGCCTGGAAAAGTAGCCTTCTTGGCAAATGGCTCCAGGGAGAAATGATGGGGTTCAAAATCAGAGGACGTTAGTTCCAAAAGCTTTGATTGTCGCCTTTGGGACCTTCCATTTTCCTTATGTTTCCTAGGCCTCGATCTCCACCTTTGTAAAATAAGGGGTTAATGATCTCTGGCTTCTTGTAGCTCTTATGTCTGAGATCCTGCGATAAGCACGTTGGAAGCCATTCAAGGGGGCATATGGGAGCTTCCCTGAACATGACTCTCAGTGCCTTAGAAGAGAAAGGGCATGACCAAAGGTGGACAGTTTCCTGAGGATCAAAGTGGCCTCCCATTCCAAAAGAGGGAAAGGATTTTCTTCAGCATGGAATGTTGTCCCTAAATTGAATGATTCTGGCAACAGCCAACACCTATAGATGGGTGACCGGTGAAGGACTATAGAGAACCCAAACCGAGAAGGCCAGAAGCTTCGACCTCGCGGCTCTACCACACCGGGGGCATCGAGCGCGAGGCGGAAGTCAGTACGTTGGCATTAGTCTTCGTCACGGTCCTCTCAGCCTAGGAGCCGGCATGTGGAACTGGCTTCTGGAGGCGCTTCTATCACTGTCTCCTCCATAGCTTCCAATGGAACACTTCAGGGACTTTTGCAGGGAATGCCGTCACTGCAGTGGGATTTCACTGGGGCCAGAGGGCAGCACGTATCCGTCACCCGCTGCGCCGCGGCACGTTATTCTGAGCGTGTGCCTCGTGGATGAGGGAGGCCAAGACATGCCAGAGATGAAAGAGGATGGCAAAGAGCAGGGAGAACAAGAGCAGAGGAGGCTGGGACGGCAGGGCAGCCTTCCTGGCATTTGCCAATCAGTCATTCATGGCTATTTCTGAACAAAGACTATTCAGAGAAGAGGTGATGACAAAGGCAAAACCGCAGCCAGAACCTGCAAGTGCGGCTTCAGCTGGAGGCAAGAGGACAACTTTATGGGGCCAGCTTATGGGGAGCACCGGGGTCACGTGTCCAGCCTCAGGACCATCTGTGCCCATTAACTGCCTCCCTGAGGAACTAACACGTAGAAGAGAAAAAGGACACATCCATATAGACACCTCGACATGCACGTGTAGCTAGTGTGTATTCCTGCATCGCTTTGGTTAACCTCTGTAGGAATTTCATTTTGCTCAACATTCTGTGGTAAAGCTCTATCAAAATAGAGTCACAAGCATTTTGTAAGTTGGAATCTTAGAGAGTAGCTGTCTGGGGCCCAGAGAGAGCAAGTGATTTGCCCATTGGGACCGAGCCATTATTGGCAAGATCTGACAACTTTCTTCCTTGCTCTAAGGCTGCCCTTCCAGCCACTAGACCTCACTTTCTCTCCTATACTTTACCTTTTTCTCTGCCTCCTTTTGGAACCTTTCTCCCTC
The DNA here is from genome assembly GCF_027887165.1 of Monodelphis domestica. NCBI lineage: Eukaryota > Metazoa > Chordata > Mammalia > Didelphimorphia > Didelphidae > Monodelphis > Monodelphis domestica. Next base: position 322,055,641 of record NC_077231.1, read on the forward strand.
TCCATTTCACCTCTGTTTATTTCTGTTTCCTTCTGTCTCTGTCTCTGTCTCTGTCTCTGTCTCTGTCTCTGTCTCTGTCTCTCTCTGTCTCTCTGTCTCTGTCTCTGTCTCTGTCTCTGTCTCTCTCTCTCTCTCTCTCTCTCTCTCTCTCTCTCTCTCTCTCTCTCTCTCTCTCTCTCTCTCTCCTCTCTCTGTCTCTCTCTCTCTGTCTGTCTCTCTGCCTCTCTCTCTCTCTCTCTCTCTCTCTCTCTGTCTCTCTCCCTCCCTCTCTCTCTCTCTCTCTCTCTGTCTCTCTCTGTATCTCTGTCTCTCTCTCTCTCTGTCTCTCTGCCTCTCTCTGTCTCTCTCTCTCTGTCTCTCTGTCTCTCTCTGTATCTCTGTCTCTCTGTCTCTCTCTCTCTCTCTCTCTCTCTCTCTCTCTCTCTCTCTCTCTCTGTCTCTGTCTCTCTCTCCCTCTCTCTTCTCTCTCTGTCTCTCTCTCTCTGTCTCTCTCTCTCTGTGTCTCTCTGTGTCTCTGTGTCTCTGTGTCTCTGTGTCTCTCTCTCTCTCTCTCTCTCTCTCTCTCTCTCTCTCTCTCTCTCTCTCTCTCTCTCTCTCTGTCTCTAGTCCTTGGTGCTCTTCAAGTCAATTGATCTCTTGTAGCTTCATGTTGACAGTGAAAAGATTGGATGAGAGGATGTTTGAGTTCATATCAAATTAGTGATTGTCATATTTTCAGGAATAGAATGACCAAAGTCTGTGTGCAAAATGACCATTATTATCCCACATTAGGGCCAATTGCATACATTTTGAGTCAAGATTTCTAAGCTGCCGTGTTCAGAGCTAATGCAAACCAATGGCACGCCTGGTACATGGCTGTTTTTTCCCCAACTGGTAACTTTTTCTGAAAATAATCCTTTTTATGTGTTTCCAGTGAAATGTCTGCACGGTTCTTCCCATGAGGTATAATCGCTTTCATTTGTCTGCCTTCCAAAATGGCTCACATCTCATTAAGTTTGAAATGAATCTGTTCTTGATTGTTTTAAAAACACTTATGCAAAGACAGAGAAGTGGTCAGCATTCAAGCTGTCAAAGCAGTCCAGTCCTGGACTAGGTCAAAAGAACAAATATGGCAGAAGACTGAGGAATCTGGTGTCCAGGAAGTCAAGAGAGCTGAAGCATTTGACCCTGAATTTGGAGTCATGCCCTTGGCACTGGGTGGGGTGGGTGGGGCAGGGCGCAAGGCTCCCCAGGCTATCAGGATGCTTGGCTAAGACCAATTCTAAGGGCACAGATGAGAAAAGGGGGTCCTGTGAGAGGCTATTGAGCCGAGATGAAATTATCCTCAAGGGGGCGGTCAGGAATTGAGGCCCTGCTTGTTTTACAGAACACTATAGACCTGCAGCAGGAGGAGGGAGACCAAGGGGGAAGGATGAGCCAAAGACAAAGGCTTCCTGATGTTGCTTCTCAGCACTGCTGTGGATGACCCTCTCCTAACTGGAGCACTAACCCTAACCAGTTCCTCGGGTAGTGCAAGGAGTTCTCAGAGAGGAATGTGGAAGCTAGAGGAAGAGTGACCCTGGAGAATACATTCAACTACAATGACCAAATACTCTACCTTTGCTTCAGAATTCCATACTTTGCTCTCACCCTCTGATCCCATCATCCAGCCCTCATCATCTGAGAGGCCAGGCAAAGGGCATCAAGGCCCATGGAAGGAAGCGGGATCTGGGGAATGATGGTTTGCAAGACGAGTCATCAGTGACGGGACCAATAAAGAAAGACAGAATGAGGAGGAGCTCATATGAACAGCTCTTTTTGAATACTCAATAATTTCAATGTACAAGTACTTTTCAACAGGGGAATTCTATCCACAGTTCCCAGATAAATGCAATAGAGCTACAATAAATTATATATATATATATATATATATATATATATATATATATATATATATATATATATATATATCAGCAAGCCATGAACCCAGCCATCTTTTGTATTGTAAAGAGCCTCATTCTCTATCCCTGAGTCTCCCTAGACAAAAATAATATCCCTGGCCATCACTCATCCATGGTGTTGTATTCCCCCTTTAGATTGTAATCTCATGGAAGGCAGAAATTCTCTCATTTTTACATTTATTCTCCCAGTATTTATCCCACTGTTTGGTATGTAATAGGAGTTTATTTTTTTCTTAATTCATTCATTCATTTCATTTCATCTTCAATAAATCAACATTAGAATTCATACAATGACATAGTGGACTAGGTCTTAGGTGGGGAGAGGGGAACAAAATGTCCAGAAACTAGGAGATGTTAGTCAAGACTCAAGGAAGGAATGAAGTTAATGGAGTCTTGGATTTCTACTACTGTCCCTGTGGTAATGGGGGAGTAAGGAGAGAATGGAGGAGAGTACATGAGCAAGGCAGTAAAGTGGAGTCCTACTAAAAACAATGGAAATACTCTACCTACTACATCATAAGGGGAAAAGGCAAATAATAGGGTCAGGGAAATCTAGCACACTTCCCATAATAATCCATAAGATTCTGTAGAAAATAAATTTCCATAGGAACAAGAACAGGGTTTTTTAACCTTTTTGTGTCATAGATCCCAGTGGCAGTCAGTCGTGTAAAGTCGGTGAATTCTTTTCAGCATTATCTTTTAAGATTAATTGCAGAAAATGCAAATTATAAGTTAAAGATTAATGACAAGAAAGATGGAATTTTTCCCAACTGCATTTATGCTCCTCTTAAATATTCACAGACTCCTTGGTAACCACTGGACCCCAGATTCAGAACCTCCCTTTCAAAGGATAGTAGAAAAGTGTTGGAAGGAAAGGAGAATTTCTTGGAATGGAACTTTAAAAGTTGTTACTAATATGAAAGAATAGATGAGATCAGGTGATTTTGAACAATGGAAATTAAGTACTATATTCTTTTTCTCTGAGCTAGGAAAAGGAAGAGTAAATCAAATAGGAGAGAATATAACTAAAAGTAAACTCATAGAATTTTATATTGAGAATGGTAGTTGAAGGGACAAGTGGTTGGCTAGAAGCCCAGCATCAGATTAGAGTAAATAAATAAAGCCACAGAGACTAATTGCAGACTTACCAAGGAAAGATATATGCCTCAGTAAAAGAAAGAAAATGGAAAAATGCATTAAAAACATAATGATTTGCTGCATATAAGAAACATATTTAAAACATAGGCACAGACAGCAAAAAAATGAAGGAATGGAATCACATCTATCATACTTAAGGTGACATTAAACAAGCAGAAGTTGCAATTATGATTTCAAAAATAGGAATTTATACTGTTCAATAAGATAAGCAGGCAAAACACATTATAGCTAAAGGCATTGTAGATCATTAAAAATAATATATAGGCACTAAGTGGCATAAGATCTAAAATCTTAAAAGAAAAGTTATGCAAACCACAAAAATACACTAATAATAATATAGTAATAATGGCTACAAATGCAAAATCTAGTTGTATCTATCAAAAAGATTTTTAAAAAGTGAAATAAAAGGCTAAAATTTATTATAAAATAGATTTGTTTAACATCTGCTATTGAAGAATACACATTTCCTAACATCCCATAGAAACTTCACACATACTCACATGCAAACAAGAACGAAACAAATGAGCATATTTGGGGACATAAAGGAATCTTAAGCATTTACAATATAAAAAATAACCAAATTCCATAAATTCAATAAATGTGTGCATTCTAATGGAAACAGATCAAAAAAGATATTTGTCAAAAATGAAAGAATTGCTATCCTATGTAACAAAAATCAAAGTTAAAAACTAATAAAACAATAAATAATTGTGTCAAAATAACGAGTCATGAGACAACATATGAAATAGAGACCCATTTTTTTCTGCCCAGCTGAAGCAGTATTGTCAGATCTAAATGTATCCCTCGAAAAACTTATATGAATAAAATGGATGAAAGCATCATTCATCCAGACATGCAGTTATGTAACAGATACAAGATTAGCAACTGGAAGAAATCTTAAATATGTTTGGAGTATTTTTATAAATTAATATAAATATTTTCTAAAGTGATAGTTTTTTTCAAAGACTAACAAAATCAATAAAATGTTTTGTAAAGAATTAAGGAAAAGAGAAAATATACGCAGAAGCACATGTATGTATATGAATATATGTTATATATACATAGGTGTGTATATGAACACATGCATATTAGACCAGACCTTTGATTTTAAGGAAATATCACTGATCTACCAAGGTAGATCAGTGCATATTCTTCATCACTGAATCTTAAACCTCTTAGGGAGGTTACACGCTGTTCCTAAAATCACACGCAATTCTGAATCAGAGCCAGCACTAGCATTAAAGTTTCTCTAACTATGACACTTGTCCTCTATTGAATATTCTACATTGATCCTCTTGGTACTCAATGGCCAAATTGACAGTGATAACAATGACAATAACAAGAAGGATGTATGAATCCTCAGCCCAGAAAAACAAAGATAAATGCCAGAATGGCCATAGGCAGTGAAAAGAACCTAAAGAACAAAATAAATAAGGGTATAAAGAATATCCAAACTAATAAAATCATGATTGATAACCAATTTCAGACAAAATACAGTGAGGCCATAATTGCTAAAGGAAGAAGAGGAGGACATGGGGTTATACAGAATTTCAAGTTAATTCTATGAAGTATTTAATGATCAATTTATCAATGATCAATGCTACGAAAAACGATTCTTGAGAAAAAAAGAGATGAGAAGCATTTTACCAAATTGCTCTAATGAAAGATTTATGAAGTAATTTCATCAATGAATTTATAAATTCTTAAAAATATATTTTTAAAAATTGTAGTAATTTTTCTAGGCAACAATTCATCATAACCAAGTTAGGTTAATACTAATGATATCAAAGAGATTCAATGTTACAAAAACAAAATAAACAGCAAAAATACCACCACCGTCACTACCACCAACAGAACCCTCCATGATTTTTACATTAAATTCGGGAAAATGCTCTCAGAAAATACAGAATCCATTTGTGATAGAAATGCCTTAAAAGCATAGTCGTGGAAGGTACAAAAGCAAGTATCTGAAACTAAGTGATGGCACTATTTGTAGAAGCTTTTCTAACACACACGGGTAAAGAATCTCCTTCCCTTGACTATTATTAGATGCATTTCAGAAGAGTTTACTATAGGAGTATGAAAGGGGGAGTAAAATTATAAACAGACAAATAAGATATGTCCTCTTTAGTTAATAGATATTATGAAAGCACCATCGGTGCCCCTCAGGTTTTCATTTTCTTGCTCGAGAAGTCATGATTGTGTAGTGTTTCTGCGAAAATGGTTCCAAATCATACATATCATGGAGTGTTTGAAGAATGTACAAGACTCAATTCTGAGATACTCTTACAGGATTTCCTGCACTGACCACACCTCACAAATGAGATGGTAAAATATGATGGGTTTTTTCTTTCCTCATTTCTTTGTAATTCCTAAATATCCCATCAAATGTCACATAATAGGAAGCCTTTAATTGTAGGGATTTGTGACAATGATATATATTTGTGATTCTTTTTGTGGTAGCAAAGAATTGGAAATTGAGGGTCTGCATTATCAAATTGGGAATGGCTAGATAAGTTGTGGTGCATGATTGTAATGGAATACTATTGTGCTATATGAAATAATATATGGGATGATTCCAGACAAAAAACAACCTGGAAACACTTGCATGAACTGATGCAAAGTGAAGTGAACAGAACCAGGAGAATAGTGTTTGCAGTAACTTCAATATTTTATGATGAACAACTGTGAGTGATGTAAATATTCTCAGCAAAAGAGATCCAAGACAATCTGAAAGACTCATGATGAACAACACCATTGGCCCCCAGAGAAAAGTCTGATGGAGTCAAAATGTACTATATTTCATTTTTTCTTCCTTTTCCTCCTGCTCCTCCTTCATTTTCTTTCTTCAACAAAATGACTAACATGAGAACAAGTTTTACCTGATTGTATGTATAAAATCTATATCAAATTGTTTGCCATCTGAGGGAGGAGGGTAGGGAGAAGGAGAGAGGGAGAGAATTTGGGACTCAACAATCCATTTGTAATCAATGGTCAAAATTATTTTGACATGTAACTGGGGAAATGTGTGCCTGGGCATTTGCTACAATACATGAAATACCTCAACATCTCAATATGACATGACTTTGGGGGGTAAAAATCTGATGAATTGGGCCATCACTCCAAAAGAAGATCATAAAGTGAGCATCATGGAAAGATGGTGAATCATTAATCAAAATAAATGTAGACCTGATCAACACTTGGTCTCTTATGAAACTCTTCTCAAAGAGCAAATGGATTTTTACTAGGTGGCTCCTATCTGGGATTCTCTTGTGCTGAAAAGGCCTGGATGGCCAGGAAGACCAGAGAGGAATATTTGTTCAAGCTTACATGTCTTGGGGGTATCCCTTGAGGTCTCTTCCAGCTCTGAAACAGTGAGATTCTGTGACCGGAGTCATTGCTGGTGGTCATTCAGCTCACATTCATTTGATCCCCTGTTAATGTCTAAAATGATTTCCAGTGCTGTAGATTAATATGCCCCGTCTGACCGGGTATCCCTATCATAGGTGGATGTGTTAATAAACAACTAAAAGGAAAAGGCAAAGTATCAGGATCGTCTCCAAAGTGGACGATGGAGACTGTTAGGGATGCAGCTGCTACCAAAATTTGTGAGGACAAAGACATGAGCAGAAGACACCCCAGCGAGGACAGACACATAGCAAGACTGGCTCCTCACCAGGTCCTTGGGCTCTAGCTGGCCTTACTAGAGACAGAAAAATGTTCCTCTTTGAATAAAATCAGGCCATCTTTCTTAATCTGAACTGAGATGTCAAGTCACTTCCAACCCAAGAATATGCCCACTTTTGTACGTGCTTTGGTATGTTCTAATCTCTCTATCTCTTCTGATAATGTGGACTCTGCTTGGACTAATGGCATCACTTGCTATCGCCTACTTGTCTTTGGTCTAATCAGCATTTGGTGGTAAAGAGATAGATTGGAAAGCTAGTGAAGGATCGCTCTCCCACTTAACAAGGGAGGAGACGTCCTCACTGAACCTAGGATACCCTAGACCAGCGACACGGGGCCAAGGAGGAAAACTGACAGATAGACTTCCAGGTCACATTAGAGAAAGAGAGAAGTGAAGGAGCCAATTCCTAGCTGACGCCTTGCTTGTACCCAGGCAGAAATCCCAGTTATCCATGGAGAAGTAGATTTCAGAGATGTCTATTTGTATTCCTGATGAGTCATATCTGCATTTGAAAACCTGTGAAAACTTCTCTTTCTTATGTGATGATATAAATATCACCCAAGTGCAATAACATCATCAAAATGTTGATGGGCTGCTTTATAGAAAGCCATAACAAAATACTTATGGTTAAACAGGACAGTACTATGAGAATATCAAGATAGGAGTAATGGATGAGGAGAGACTCACCTAACCAGATTCCTTGATCTATTCCAAATTAAGAGTTATAATGTAGTCTGACATAAATAAGAAATCAGGAATCAATATGTTATAAGAACTGCTTAAAAAAAAAAACACAACAACTTCAAGTTACAGAACTTGTGAGCAAAGATTTCCCAGGTCCTTTTCTTTGAGGATTAAGACAGGGACCTTCTTACTTGGGACCTCATCCACTCTTAAACACCTGAATTCTGTCACTAAATCTGTTTGAAACCTCTTAAAAGACACAGGAGACTACTTTCCTTTCTAAAATTTAAAATTCCCAGAAACCACCTCAATTCTTGAAGCCATTATTGAGTATCTATAAACATTGTCATAATGAAAATAAGCACAGACACCATCCCATTTCTTTCTGAAATCTGGACTCTTGTCATGAGTTTCCAGGATCTTCAGCATCTCATGGAAGTGGATGGAGGATGGTTGTGAAATGCCTTTCCAGGAAACATTTGCTCCATACCAGATTCTTTGGAAATTTACCATGAAAAGCCCATGTGCCACTTGACACGAACTGTTCTATTTGGTTCTCTCACAGTTGCTTAATCCTACCTGGCAAAGGTTGTGTTTGAGGCAAGGTGTGGAAGAAATGGTCATTGCTAGCAAAAGACAGCTCCCTCCAGATTGAGGGGCAACTACTTACCAAGGAATTTGCAAAGGGGGATGTTCAGTTCTTCTGATTGCAAAATATGTTCTGAGTATGAGATTGGAAGCTCAAGAATGTATGCAATGGGGAAAAGCAGAATCATGCCCACCAGATTTGTGGGTGCCTGGGGTCAGTTGAAAAAGGCTCTATTAAATGCCTACAGCATACTAAGTGTTCTAGGAGGGCCCTTTTTCTTCCTTTAATTTCAGTTTTAAGATCTGTTAACTCATCATCAGGTTGGCATTCACTTGGAGACATAAAATTAGTGGACAGCCGTTTTCCATGAAGAAGCTAGAAAGAAGGTTCTATCTGTTTTTCTTGGTTCTTAGAATTCATTGAAATTTTTGTTTCAATTAAGTTAAATGGAGTTGCCTTCCTACTATTTGACTCCTTCTCCACATTTTTCTCCAAAGAATGAGGAAAAATAGGTGCAAGTTATACAGATCAGAATACAGCAAACAAAACACATAGTGACTAAACTCTCCCACTGAAACTGAGATAGAGATGGAGAGAGTCAGAAACAGAGAAAGGGAGAGGAGGGGAAAGGGATGGTGGGGGGGAAGAGACAGAGACAGAGACAGACAGGGACAGGGACAGCAGAGACAGAGACAGAGAGGGAGGAGAAGGGGGAGAGAGAGGGGGACAGAGGAGGGAGAGAGAGAGAGAGAGAGAGAGAGAGAGAGAGAGAGAGAGAGAGAGGGAGGGAGGGAGGGAGGGAGGGAGGAAGGGATGGAGAGAGAGGAGAGAAAGGGAGAGGGGGAGAGGGAGAGAGAGAGAGAAGGAGGGAGGGAGAGAGACAGAGAGAGAGAGAGAGAGGGAGAGAAGGAGGGAGGGAGAGAGACAGAGAGAGAGGAGAGAAAGGGAGAGGGAGAGAGAGAAGAGAGAGAGAGAGAGAGAGAGAGAGAGAGAGAGAGAGAGAGAGAGAGAGAGAGAGAGAGAGAGAGAGAGAGAGAGAGAGAGAGATTCTCTCATCATGAATCATGAATTCTGGATACTCATTGAATTATAGATCAAATTTTTAAAGAACTGACCTTTTCACTTTTCTGTTTTGGGTCTCTGTCACTGTCTCTCCCTCTACCCCTTCCTCCCGTCCCTTTCCCCTCTTTCTGTTATTTTCTTCCTTCTCATCTATATTTCGGGGGTATTGTAAATTTAGTCAAAGGGTTTCCAACTGAAAAGAGAGAGGGAGAGAAAGCACATCTCATTTAGAGGTGACAAGCCAAGGACCAGAGAGCAACACATAAAATGGTGTAAGATAGTACAAGAGATTCATAAGAGAAAATATCGGAGAAAAGGAAACCTATTTCAGCAATAGTCACAGATGCCCATATCCAAATATTAAAACAACAGCCCCCAAGAAAAATAAATCCGAGGGTCTTCCTTAGGGACTACATTAGACCACATTAGTTATGGCTGGGAGAAATATAACAGAGCCTGCCTCTGCGTGGGAATACTTTATTAAAAAAGATCATGGCGGTTGCTATGGATGCTGGGGCCATGTTGTATTTTGAGAATATAAACTCACAGGAAGAGAACCAAAGGCACGAGGGGGAAGGTTGGTGGAGAGCAGTTTGGTGAGGCTTGGCGAGTCGAGAGCCAGCAAGCTCTGTCTGTCTGACACTCCATAACATGTAAAAAAGAGGAAAGCAGTGATCGACTTGGACAAGAGATCCCCAACCTGGCACTGAAACATGGATCAGTGTTCTGTGGGGGTTAGTGTGGCCGCCTGCTGCAGTGCTCGCTCTCCTCAAAGCACAGCCATACCATGTGGTCAGCTGGCCCAAGGGATGGCATCCCCCTTCCCAAGATGATGGACAAGCGAGAGGCAGTTTTTACTTGGATTGCAGAGGCACAACATGGAAGGGCCATTCCTGGAGGATTGGAACGTTTGAAACGTGGCTGCAGGTCCGGGCAGTGGGGAGTGACGCTCTGAGGAGACCAATGATCTGTAGCCCTGGACCCGTGTTTGGGGGGGCTACCAAGTCTCTGTACCCGAGGAGGAGGAAGGGAGAGGGCAGACAAGAAGACATGGCTGAGGAGGCCAGCAGAATGAGTCCGATGGAGTTGTACTCGCAGCTGGATCAGAAAGGCGCTGGCGGGGCTACGTCACTCTCCAGTGCGCTTCATAGACCTTCAACTCTTGTGTCTGCTTCTGTTCTGCTGTTTGTTTTTGGATTATCTGGGTCTGCTCTTGACCCTAATAGATGGTATCCTCAGACTCCCATCGTAAAGGCACCTGTGGCAGTTGGGGTTCTTTCTAATCAGTTGTCTGCAGAATGGGACATTCTGGGGGATGGTAAGGAAATTGCCATCTTTGTGTCCAAAAAGTTGGTAGAACCCATATATATGATGGATTACCTTTAAATGTATTCCCTGTAGGAGGCAGCTGGGTGGCTCAGTGGATGGAGAGCCAGGCCTCGAGACAGGAGGTCCTGGGTTCAAATCTGGCTGCGGACACTTCCTAGCTGTGTGACTCTGGGCAAGTCACTTGACCCCCATTACCTAGCCTTACCACTCTTTTGCCTTGGAACCAATATACAGTATTGATTCTAAGCAGAAGGTGAGGGTTTAAAAAAAACCAATGTATTCCTTGCAGAAAAGTAGCAATATAACAAGAACAATATGATAATGAGTAAATATACAATATCATGGATATTGTTTATAATTCACGATTAATATACTATGATGTTATTCACATATAAATGGCAAAATTACAAATAAGAATAGCTCTATGGCTTTTTACAGTATGAAAAGCTTTTTCATGGACTACTTCTTTGAGATATTATTCCCATTTACAAGAAAAACACAAGTAACACAGTCTTTGGCCCGGGGCCACACAACGTGGTGGTGACGGAGGCAAGATTCAAAACATGGTGGTCTCTGGCTATGATGCCACCCCTCTTAGGCTTCTCCCACACTGTCTCATTCCAGGTAGAATTCTTATACCTTTTCCACTGGGCAGAAAAGAATGCGGAGGACCAAGAAGTGAATGCAAGCCCCTGAATAACTTGCTTTTGCTTTTCCTTGGCATAGAAGGCCCAGCTGCTAAGAGGAAACCAAGGGTCTCTCTTTCGGTCCACTGTTGATGCTTTGACAGCATCCAGGAAAGATGCTCAGGTCTAAGGCTGTGTTTTCCCCTCCATACGATGTTTTTTATTTTATTTTAATTTGGTGGGTTTTTAAAAATACTATTCAAAAGCAAAACCAAGTATTCAACTGGAGCTCACTGTGATCTGGAGATGACAGCCAGTGTCCTCCTAGTTCCCCTCAAAATGAGTTCTATCTACCTCATCAACAACAATTAAGGACCACGTTTTGAGCCCCTGAGCCTGGAATCAGTCCCCTCTCAGGCAGACGTGCCTTTGGGCTTCTTTCGAGCACACACCTTTGGCTTGTGCAATATTTTCCCATTGGCAAAAGCTTGTTTTCATCTGGACAAATTTTGCAGGTGTGCTTTGAGAAGCTCTCAGAAAATTTATCAGTAAAAAATCCATTGCAAAGCTCTATTTCAATCTCCTGGGAGTGCTGGAAGCTTCCACCCTAAGCTATAAAGTTGAAGAAAGGAAGGAGGGGAGGTGGGAAGGAAAGGAAGGGAAGATTAGAAAGAATTAGGGAATGGAAAAAGGGAGAAAGCACCAAGAAAAAGGACATACCCAGGAACTGGAGGAAATATTGAACTCTGACAAGTCGGGCATTACAGGATTTCTAGTTACTAAACTCAGTTCTTTGCCTTTATCAAGTTTGTACCTAAGAGAACTATAAGGCTAAACACAGATTTAGATGAATACTTATTTGATGCTGAATTTGCCCTTTGACTGAGTGCCAATTTTCTTAAATTTCTTTAAGGTATGTGGCCCAGCATCAAGAGTGCTGGGTCAGGGGCCAAGACATCTTCCTGAGTTCAAATCTAGCCTTGGATATTTACTAGCTATGTGACCCTGGGCAAGTCATTTAACCTGTTTGCCTCAGTTTGCTCATATATAAAATGGGTTAGAAGAGTAAATGAAAAACCACTCCAGTGTCTTTGCCAGGAAAATCCCAAATGGGTTCACAAAGAGTCATACTGTGAATTTTAGATTTACTCCACCCTGCTTAGTCTTTAGAATTCTAGCAACCAGGAATGTAGACACCCCCACTTAAGGATTAACGGTAGGGAAGAATGGCCTATGACTGGCATGTGCTAGCAAGTGCCAAATCAGAAACAACTGACTGACCCCCCGGGCTGTCCTAAGCCAAGTTTAAGTCACCATTGGCACATGTGAGACACAGGAAGTGACATAAAGAACTGCCTTCATATTTCATGTCACTTCCTGTGAGGTTCTCTCTCTCTGGGCAGCACTGGGAGCTTTTGGCAGCATTTGGCGTGCCTGTGGCTTTGGTGGACTTTGGTGGTGGAGTTTACTGGGAGGAGCTCTGTAGCATGGTTTAGCTGAGGTGGTTTCCCTGAATGGCCACGTGGTGAGTGATAAGGCTGAGTCCCCTTTTCCTTGACCTTCTGAAGGCACGGGCCTCCTCGGAGGCCCCTCATCTTGGAAGAGGTCTTATGGCTGGAAGCTGAGCCAGATTAATCTTCTGAGAAGGCCCCTTGGCTGAGGCCTCTGAACTCCCCCTGGCTTAAGCCAGGCCAGAGCAGATCTTCTACCCTTTCCCTCTTCTCCTTCTTCTTGACTTCTTCCCTCTATTGCAAACAAACCACCACAAATCCCACACTGACTTCAGTATTTCATTGGGATTGAATTTAAGTCCCCGGTGACCACTAACATAATGTATTCAGTCAACCCCTAATTATACCCCCAAGACACAACTGAACGACTGCCTTTAAGAAAATCCAAATGCCCCCTCTGACAAGGAGCTCATTGGTGATATTTGTTAAGTTCTGTATTTTTACAGAACCCCTAGTCTAGACGAAAGATCCTTTCCTAAAGTTATATGGATTTGGAGTTGGTAGGAAACAAATGGCTGAGCGAGCAGCTGAATAAGAAATGGTCTCCCCTTAGACCCCTTCACCCACGATGTACTTTGTCCCTCTAAAGGGAGACTCAGACTTAATTTTATCCTCAATATGGTATGGCTAAGAAAGTCCATCTGCTGAAAAAAGATGGCTTCCAAAGTCAAATCACAGGGTTTTTTATTCTGGGCTGATCTCCTATCCATCTACTACTTCCTTCTATTAATATGAATAATGTAAGGTCCAGTTGACAATATGGGGAAGTGATATTAATTGGAACACTGGATTAGAGCAAAAGGGTCAAGCATTAATTCTTTAAATAAAAATACTCATGGTCTACCCACATAGTTAACAGGGAGTGTAGACACGTTAGGACATTCTTTCCCCCATCTTTCAATTCTAAATTCAAGGCTGTACGATTTAGTGAAATGAATTTACGTGACTCTCCTAGATAGAATACTTTTTTGAGAGGGAGAAGGACAAACTGCTGTTTCAGGGCATGGTCTGGGCATCTGAAAAATCTATGATACTCCCCAACGTTTTTCATGTCGTAGAAAATAAAAAGTTTAACAGACTTTCAGGGTCAAGAGCAATGACTAAGTTTTGGGGAGATCGGGCATCATTCTTTTAAAAACACCAATGGAAACAGTAGCCAGGGCAATAAGAGAAAGGAAAAGTGGTGGGTGTTGGGGATTGTGAATATGTAAGTGTGGAGTAACACAAAAAGGGGGGGTCTGGGCAGAGAAAGACAGAAAGACAGAGACAGAGAGAAAGATGGGCTTTGAGGTGGTGGGATGAAGGGGAAGGAGAGCTCTTTGCTGTTTCTCTGGTTTGGGATGCCATCGGCAGAGCTTCCTGCCAGACAGTTTAGCCCCCGTGCTTGTAAGCTCTTCCTAAGAGATCCCATGAGCTTCCACCTTAAGTAACTTCCTTTATGAGGAACCATTGATTTTCCCATCAGACAATAAACTGGTAGTGTACATAAAATGCCTATAAACTACCCACAATACTTTGTACCTGACCAAAGTGATAAGCACCATCTATCTATAAATATCACAGATCTTTCCTTTTCAAGGAGAAAGAGTGGATCTGTTAAAACTCTGAAGACTTTTTAAAATGTTGTCAAGAAGCATAATAGCATTTATCGTCTTTTTTTAAAAATTAAGTTTATTTTTTGTAATAGCAATTTGACATTTACTAAAATAAATCCTCTTCATCAATTTTACTGAATTTTTCTAAGGCTAGACATGTTCTCTCTTTGGTGGGAAAACATCAATCACAGGGAGCAAGGTCTTTCAGATTAGAGCAATCAACTACTGATTATTCCAATGTTAATTATAATTTGCCCTTTGATTCATCTTGGCCATTTTCACTGTTTATTCTACCTCAGAGGTCAGGGCAAGATGAATTCATTGAATTGCTTTGAAATTATGTACGTGATAGGATGGGAAGAGTGACTAACTGACTGACTACCAAACTTTTTTTGGATTATACGTTGACTTTCTTATCAGTTCCTCATTAAAAAAGGGGGGGGGGGTCGAAGATAACCAGTTGGGGAGTAATACTACCAAACAGATCGTCATTCGAATTCTCTTTCAGTCATATGGTGGCAAACCAAACACCTCTGGTTTAAAGTCCTCCAGAGATTTCAGCACCAATGTTGCCTTTCTAGTTAGCTCTGGGTTTAATTGTTCATCTGGAACCATAACGACCTGCATCCCCGCTGCAAGTGCTGCCTCAACTCCGTTGGGAGCATCTTCGAACACAAGGCACATGTCCGCAGGAGGAGCAGGGGAAAATCTCTTGGCACAAGTTAGAAACAAATCGGGCTCCGGTTTGCCTGTCTTCACATCGGGGTCGTCGCCCAGAACCAGGTGATGAAATAAACTAAAGAAGTCTCGGTGTCTTCTGGTCTTCCATTCAAATGACAGTCCGGCTGAACTAGTAGCCACAGCGATGGGTATATTGTGTCGATGCACGTGATTAATCAGCTTCTCCACGCCTGGCATAAGCGTGGTGGTTGGAAATACTTGTTCCTGTTTCTTTGTGCATTCTGCCATCAGCTCCTCTTTGGTTAACGGCAGATGCAGGACTTCGACAATCACCTGGGCTGCGTCCAGCTCCTTTTTGCCCATCACCTTCGCTTTCACATCCCACGTAAACTTCTTTCCATAGCGGTCACAGATTTCCTGGAATATCACGGAATAGAGTCGCTCCGTATCCAGAAGGAGGCCGTCCATGTCAAAGAGCAGGTGGGTGACGGGCCGGAGCGGAGACACAAGAGCCAGGACGGGAACCGGAGAGTCCATTGTGCCAAGGGCGTTGGGTGGTCACGAGGCCCGGAGCTACTGGGAGTAGAAGTTTGCTGCTGCAGTTGAGGAAGAGAAAGTGGGGGTGGGGTAAGAACTGAGGGTGGGGTGGGGCCTGAAGAACAGTCGGTGGCCCGAGGGGCTCCCTGCAGGCACATGCGCACTAGGAAACCCATGCCCCATTTATTGTCTTAAAAGTCACCTCCTGCTTTATTCCTATTACCTCATCTAGACATCACAACAACCATACAAGGGTGGTGTCATCACCCCCCTCACCCCTTTTTATGGAGGTTCAGGGCTGAACAGTAGTGCATTCCCTGAGTTAGATGCCATCTCAAGGTTTCCTGATTCCAAGCTCAGTGCTCTGGCCATTGGACCACCCAGCTACTAACTGGATGATGATGACGATGATGATGGGGGCAAACATTTCTACAGCATATTATGTACCGGGCACCAGGCTAACCACTTTCCAAATGGTATCATATTGGATCCCCTCAGAAACCCTGGGAAGGAGGGGGGGCTATTCTTTCTTATTCCCAGTTTATATCTGAGGAAACAGGCAGAAAAAATATTAAGCAATTTCCCCAGTGTCACACAGCCAAGAAGTGATCAGAGATTGGGCATGAATTGAAGACATCCCACTCAAGGACCAGCACTGTAGCCACTGTACCCCTCACTGCCCAAATGCTAATAATATAGCCTTCAGTGCAAATAAGAGTGTGTTTAAATCCATTGTCTCACCCATCAATGAAGCACTCAAGAAGCATTTATTGAGTACCTGCTGTGTACCAGGCAAATCCCAAACCTTGGTTTCAATTTTAATCAAGACCCACTCCCTAGGGGCAGCTGGGTGGCTCAGCCAGGCCCAGAGATGGGAGGTCCTGGGTTCAAATCTAGCCTCAGACACTTCAGCTCCTAGCTGTGTGACCCTGAGCAAGTCACTTGACCCCCATTAATAGCCCTTACTGCTCTTCTGCCTTAGAACTAATACACAGTATTGATTCTAAAATGGAAGATAAGAGGTTAAAATAGACCCACTCCCTTAGTTGTTGGTTCTGACACCTACCAAATAATCAGCTTCTCCATTGTTGGTATAGAAGCTCTTTGGAAAATGAATGCTTACACGTGGGTCTTTATATCAGCACTATGCCTACCTTTACTAGGAAATGTAGTATGGATGTATTTGTATATTTATAGAAGTATGAATAAATGTATACTGCATACATACATGTGTGCTTGTGTGTCCCCTGCCTTCAAGGATTCACTGTCTAATGGAAGAATCGATTAACACATATGTAGAAACAAGATAAATAGGACATAATTAACAAGAGGAAGACTAGAAGGAAGAGGGATTGGGAAAGGCTTCCTAGAGACTCTAGAAGATGGGATTTAAAGAAGCTGAAGAATGCAGTAGGCAGCTAAGAGGAAAGCATTCCAGGCCTGTGAGACAGTCCGGGAATCTACCCATATTGGAGAGATGGAGTACTTCATTCAGAGAATAGCCAGAAAGCCAGTAGAAGTGGATCAGAGAGGATATGAGGAATGGAGAGTAAGGAGATTAAAATGGTAGGAGAAGGTGGGGCCATGAAGGGTTTGGAACACTGAGAAGAGGGTTTTAGATTTGATTCTGGAGGTGATAGGAAGCCACTGGAGTTTACTGAGTGTGTGTGTGGGAGCACATGGGTGAATAGAGCTGAATCAGCCAGACCCCACCTCCCAGTAGCTAAAAGAGACAATGTCAGAGGAGAGAAGGAATATTTGAGAGATACTAAAAAGGTGAAATGAGCAGGACTGGGCCAAAGCTTGGATCTGGATGGGGTGAGTGAGAGAGAATGAGAAATCCAGAATGACTCCTAGGTTGTGAACCTGAGGGACTAAGAGAATGCCCTTGCCCTCCACAGTAATAGGGAAGAAAGATAATGAGTTTCATTGGGATTATGTTGATTATAACTTGTCAACTGGACATGCATTTTGAGATATCTGAGAGAAAGTTGGAAATGTCAGATTGGATATCAAAAGAGAGGGGGGAGGCAGGATCGATGTTTCTAAGAATCATCATCATAGGGGGAGGTGATGAGATCATTAAGTGAAGCAGTAAAGGAGAACATGAAAAGAGGGCTTAAGCCAGCATTCTAAGGTTAGAAGGCATGATCAGAATGAAGAGAACAGCAAAGTTGACTGAGAAGGAGAATTCAGAAAAGCTGGAAAAGGTCAAAGAGAGAAGAGTGTCCCCAAAATCTAGAGAGAAGAGAGTATCAAGGAGGAAATGATCTAAACTGATGACCTCATATAGAAAACAAAAGTCCTCTGTCTTGTCAACAGAACCAATTCATATTCTATAATTTAATATAATTTACATATCCATAATCTTATATAATTTAAAGAATTCTATCCTATGATCCTATCCTAATAATTTATATCCTACTTCATAACTGGGTATTTGATGATGGAAAGGGCCAAGTGGATTCCAAGGGCCTGTTTCACCCATTCCCCTTTGTGCTGTAGCTGACAGAATGAGTCCCCTGCAACTTCTTTTATCTGTGATTGAATCAGTTTCTATCCACAAATTACCATCTTGGCAGAGATGAACCTTTAGGCTAACTGTCCAGTCATAGTCACTTTCCTGAGGTCGAGTATGTTATTAAATTCCTGGTAGCCATTTCTACCTGGATGTCATATAAAGATCTCAAACTCAGCATACCTAAAATAGAACACAGACACTCTCTCCTGAAACCTGCCCCTCTTCACAGTTGCACTTCTGCTGAGGACCTCGTCATCTTTCCAATCTCCCATGGTTGCAACATACAGTCACTACCTTAATTTAGTTTCACCTGGATTACAAATGAATGAATGGATAAAATAATGTATTAAATCCTTACTATTTGCCAAGGGCAGTGATCAATATTGTGAAGTGAGATAGACCCTACTATCAAGAACCTCATCTTCTAACAAGGGAGACCACACACACACACACACACAGAGGACGATTCTGTTTAGGACAGATCAAGAGGTTAAAAGATATTCATGACTTCATCAGAAGAGATAGGACAAGTGGAAATCTTTGGGGTTTGGGGGGAAGACAGGGAAGAGCAAAGCTGATGGAATGGCCAGGAGATTTCTAGGAAGTGATGACAGAGATGTCAAAACCCAGTGGAACTGTTACAACCACTGTGCGCTTCTCCTCCTTGTTGCCATTCTCTCTCCTCTCCAATTTCCAATCCTTATCTTGACCAACCTATCCTCCTAAAGTACAGTTTGGGGCCACACCGCTGCTCAAAAACTAGGCACTGGCTCCCCTGTTACATTAAGGATAAAACTTTCAATACAAACCCTGTTAGCTGGAGTTCAATATTCTTTCAACATCTGGATGTAACTTAATTTTCTGGATTCATACCAAATTACTTACCTTCACTGCTCTAACAATTAAGCCACACAGGTTAACTTGGCTTTCATTCCCTACCATCATGCCTTTGCCAAGGCTATACCCCATTCCTAGGATACAGTCCCATATCACAAGAGAATCATGTCCCTCTTCCACAACATTCAGGCTGTGTCATTAATGTCTCAGGGCCTTTTGGTATCTTGAAGGAAGAGATAAGCTGCTGACCTGCATCAGTGATGAAGGACATTGATTTTATTATTCTGGTTCTCCAAATTACGGGGCAGCTAGGTAAAGCCAGGTCTGACCCAGCAGGGGCTTTGCCTCCCTGATTGAAATGAAAAGACCCACTTCTAAAGAAAAGAGGCACCGTGAGCCATAGAGGTGAGTTGGGGATGTCTCCAATTTTACAGAGGGTGTCAAATGGTTACTTTTTTTTTAACTTAGGTGCAGTCTGACTAATTCAAAGGGACACATCAGATGTGCTGTCTCTGGCTATATGAATGCACTGGGGGGGGGTAGGGAGTGAATAAACATGTATAAGTGTATATCTATGTTCATATGTTTAGCCATAGAAATTATCAATTGCCATAAAGAATTCTTTGTGCCCTCCCACACATGGGGGGAGGAGAGAGAAAGAAAAAAGGGAGAAAGGAGGGAGGAAAAAGAGAAGAAAGGAAAGAAAGGAAAGAAGAAAGAAAGAAAGAAAGAGAGAGAGAGAGAGAGAAAGAGAGAGAGAAAGAGAGAAAGAGAGAAAGAGAGAGAGAAAGAGAGAAAGAGAGAAAGAGAGAAAGAGAGAAAGAGAGAAAGAGAGAAAGAGAGAAAGAGAGAAAGAGAGAAAGAGAGAAAGAGAGAAAGAAAGAAAGAAAGAAAGAAAGAAAGAAAGAAAGAAAGAAAGAAAGAAAGAAAGAAAGAAAGAAAGAAAGAAAGAAAGAAAGAAAGAAAGAAAGAAAGAAAGAATGTATGCCAGCTGAATGTATGCCTTGAGCTATTCACTGGCTAATCATGTGCTAACACCCTGCAGGACCATTTCGTGACTGGGGATTCGAAGGATGTCACCATTGCCAGCATGCTAAATTATGTAGGAACCAGTATCAAAGCACCAAATTAAATTGCTTTGGTCTTATGTAAAATTCCTCTGATCTTTGGCAATCATCATTTATTTAGAGCTTCCATAAGTTCTCTCTTTTGTGAAAAGGGGAAAAAAATAAAGGGCTGTAGCTGTGACCAGGAGGAACACTTATTGTACTTTCCCAGTGAATGCGACGTCTCCATTAGGAGGAGAGAGACAAGGATGGGCTGTGAGACTGAACAGCAGTACTTTTCTATGGGAAAAGCAGGTTATCTAAACAGTTTCTTCCCCCAAGGGAGAAAGACTCATAATATTTACAATGGAATATAAATATTAGGGTTCTTGCCCTGTGCGACTGCTTCAAAGGTATAGTAAAAGCAATTCATATTCAAATAAAAGCAGGATAATGGCCACAACTCATGTTTACATTCATGGGAGGACACATGAAGATCCTTTAGGAAAACGTTCAAAACTTTCCTCCAAAAGGTGTCCCTTCAGCTCGACTGGAGGAACTCAACCTGCAGGTTTGGACTGAATACAAAGACTGAAATTAGCCCTACGAGTAGTTCTCGTCTTGAAAAGGAACCCAGTCCGTGGCCCCTGGATGTTGTCCTCGGCCCTGGGGGCTGCTTCTCTTTCTGTGAGGAGATTGATGCCACCTGTCCTAGTTCTCCCATTGATCAGCAGCTAATGATTGGGCCTGTGTTTAGATTTATCCACTCTCATCATAGCAGCCCCGGAGAGATGCTTGCAGGAGATAAATGGCAGGGAACCACATGGGTCAGACATATGCAGAAAGCTTACACAAAATCTTTATTCGTGTGTGACAGCAATAGAAATGATCACTAAGATGATGACCATCATTTGAGACTATTGTTAGAGCCAGGAGGAATCAGATGCCACCAGGGCATCTGCTGTCTGTCACCTAGTGTGGCTGTACTCTGGAGTCTTAGTATCCCTTTCAGAACTCTTAAAGAGTATTTATTTCAAGCCAGCAAAGGAGGAATCGGCTCATTTGCTTGGCCATTTTGGAAGAATATGGATTCCTTTCTAAAGGGAGTTTGTAGTAGGAAAAGTAAGCAATATCGCTTTTCCCAGGGACAAAGAGAATGCCCAGACCATGAAGAATATAATTAGCTACCCTTGTCTGTCTACTTCTCCTTTCTGGACTTTTTTTTCATATGGAGTTGTATTTCAAAGAGGCTAATATTGTACGTCCTTTAATCTGGTGCTATCTTTTAAACACCCTAAAGAACAGGCAGGAACAGATGGAGAAGGAAACAGAGAGCTGGTCTTGTCTGGGCAAATGTTTCTTTTTTCTCAGGCTAGAAAATTTAGAATATTCTAAGAGTATCTTTCTGGGGTGACATCCTCTAGGACTTGGTGGCTCGTTGGTTGCCACGTCTACCTGTGCTCTTCCTATTCTGGTCCCACTATTCTGCTCCATACTTGAAAACAGCAGCTTCTCCTGTCTGTAGCAATCTGTACAGAGGCTTCTCCATCTAGAGAGTCGTCTGGGGACCCTGAGAGGGGAAGAGACTTTCTTGGGGTCTCACAGTCAGTATTAGTCAGAGGCTTAAAAGTTTGACCAAGGCCAGCTTTATAACCATACATCACCTTGTATTTTCTGGGGATGCCAAAGCTATTATTATGATTACCGAAATGGCATTTCTTTTGTGGGTGATCTCTGCTTCTAGCTGAGCTTCCAAACTTTTCATCGCCATTAATTCACCTCCTCCATGCCTTAGCCCTTACAGCTGAAAAGTCCCTCATAGTGTCCAGATCATTAACCACCTCTCCAGATGTTTGTTGACATTTGTTCCTATTCTTCCATGAAATTGCATGGACATAGTTTTCTTCCTGCCTCTCTGACTGCTTTTTGCCTCTTTCCTTGGCTAACTCTTAATCCATGGATTCTCTCCTCATCCATCTCTTGTCTCTCTATGACACCATTTTCCTTGATGACCTTGTTCTTGCCCTTGGAGGTAATAGATATCTTCTCTCACCAAGGATGAAGATTTGGGATAATCTCTTACTTCCTGCTTGACACCTCCTCCAGACAGACAAAATCTGTTTCTTCCTTCAAGAAGTAGCTCAGATCTCCCTCTATTTCTAGTGTCCTCTCCTTAAAGACCTTGGACTTATCTGGCTTGGGTTCATTCATTCATTCATCAGTTTGTCTATCACCTGTTCCCTTTCTCTTTATTCTTATAGACCTGCTATGGGCACCTTCTCTCCCCCAATACATGGTAAGTTCCTTCAGAGGGAGCTTGAATTACTAACCTGGGTGTACAAACAGTGCCTAGCTCCCAGGAAGCACTTAACAAATGTCGATGGCGGACTGTTTGGTGTCTCATCCGTACCACAAACTCAGCACGCGTCCAAAGGCTATCTTCCTCTCAAAGCCTGCCCCTCCTACTGAAGACCCTTGTTATCCTCCTCCTTTGGAAACTACCAAGTCCTGTCCTCATCCCCTCAGCCTCCTTGGCGGTCAGTTGCCAGAGCTGGCACAGGGTCTACCACAAGGTCCCTGTGCCTAACACATCAAGTTTGTTTGTTTCTCTGCTTGGCTGCTTGAAATTGTCCCGACTCAGATTTTCCTCTTCTTGCCCAGACACTGTTAGTGGCCTCCTAAATGGCACTCCACAAGGATTTATTGAATGCAACTTGGTAGCAGACCCTGTGTTAAAGAAAGTGGATACAAAGGCAGAAGGAGAGTCTGTGACCCCAAAGAGCTTGCACTCCAATGGCAACTAGCCAAGGACATGCAGAAATACTACTTGCCAATGGGCTCCAAGATGACGGGGAAAGGAGGGCACAAGGTGATGGACAAACAATAGGGATCTCCCACAGAAGGCGGAGCTTCAGCGGAGACTTGAAGGAAGCCAGGGATTCCCCAAAGGGATTCCCAGGGGGCAGCCTGAACTCAACATGCCCCTAGTGGAGTTTAGTGGAGTTTCCCCAACCTTTCTTCCAAACTCCCCCCAAATCTGACAGTCAGCATCACTACCTGCCCCACCACATTCCCCCAGGCGTGCAGACTCAGGATCACCCTTGACTCCTCATAAACGGCCACCTCAAGCATCCCATCTGTCACCTAAATGCATCATTAGTGTCTCCCTTAACAGCATCCCCATCTCCATTCTGTGTCTTCATGGAGGCTCTTGTGACCCAGCTTTGGGATTCATGCCTTCGTCTCCCAATATGTTGCAGGCTTCACATCTCACCGTTCTGATCTGGCCTTTTTTCAGGGGCCAAAGTGAAGAGCTGACCATGGCCCGCATCTTCTCCTTCTCCCATCCTCAATGAGCTTCTGTGGTCCCCTCTGACCTTTAGGATCCAGTATAAAATCTGGAAAGTCCCTTTCACAGGCTCCTCAAACCACTGGCATGGCCTGTTGTTCCTGCCTTGGTATTGCCCGTCCCCAGAACGCCTCCAACGCTTTCCCTTCTTGGCCTGGTTTCTTGGCTTCCTCAAATCCCACCTTCTGGAAGAAGACTTTTAGGGGTGCCCTGCCCCCACGATTTCATTCCCTGGTCTTTAAACTGCAGAGACCCCCCTCCTACATAACTGCTTGCCTGTTGTTCTTCCCCCATTAGGGTGGGAGCTCTTCCAGCCTAGGCATCGGGCTTCTGCTTTTCTTTGTAATCCCATCCCTTCGCCCAATTCCTGGCACCTGGGAAGCCTTTGATAAAGGATGGCTGACTGACGGATGGAGGCAACAAGATGGTGCTTTCACGTAAATGTTCTTAAAAGCGCAGAGATTAACCCTGACCACCCCAGGAGGCTTTCTGTCCCTCGCAGGGTCCTGAGGATGCGCCAAAGCGACCCTTCTGAGCTAGCTTTGACGTCTTTTCACTGCCGTCACTCCACAGAGTTCTGCAAACAAGGTTCCGAGCCAGCTGCTGGACTGAGGGGCTCCGAGTGTCCAACGGGGCCGCCAGGAAGAGCTCAGGCGGATGCAAGGTTTGCATCGTTAGCGCTCGGCTGATTTGTTTAAACGGTAACACTTGATTATTCCCAGAAACTCTGCCTCGTGTATTAAAGGGACACCTGTTTCGGAACAAAAATAAACTCACTTGGGATAAAAATACCCAGATCTCTGGTAACTTGGAAAGTGGATACTGCATTAGCTGCAAATGTGGTGCCACTCCAAGACTTTTACCTGCACACACACATGGCACAGGAGCTGCTGCAGTTCTCCACGAGGTCAACATGGAGGACAGATTGTCACAGCCAAGAGAAGCTCCATAGACATCCCCTTGTCCCCCGGGATTCCGGCTCCAGGGCCCAAGGGTGCTCCCCGAGGGCATTGTCTTGTAGTAATGAACTCACATGGCTCCTTCCCCACAGGATGGCAGTGCAGGCAATGGGACCCAGTCCTCGAGCACATCCACAATGTCTCTGTCCAGCATGCAGAACACATTCCCCAGGGGTGGGGGGCCTTTTCCCTGGGACATCAGATGATGCACAGATATAACCTCACTCTTCCCTGGAAGCTTACGAAGGGGTTAACCAGAAGAAAAATAAAAGGACGTTTAATGGTCTGCTGAGCTCCATGTAGAGTGTATACAAAAGGTTCAAATGGAGGAACTCACTCTGGGACCGTCTCAGTCTCTTTTGTCCCTGCCCCCCTCTAAATGAGTGGGTTATCAGATGGAAAAGGGAGAAGGCGCTTCCCATCCGTAGCTGTGGATTGGCGACTGAGAGGTGCCTTTGTTTCTTCTTTCCTGGTAGGCATTTAATCATTTCTTGAAGCCTTGAATTTCTTGATCTTAAGTAAACAAGGATCAGAGATGGAACTGATCGGCTTTGGCCCTGGGAGCTTTGGAGAGTCAGGAAAGCCATCCAAGGTTCAACGATTGGAATCAGTAACAGACTCATGGACACCAGGTCCTGTGAGGCCCTGGGCCAGAAGAGTGGTCCACAGGCCTCAGTCGTCCAGCAGCGAATCGATCAACAGCCAACTTGCTGTGTCCTACGAGCAATAAGGCGACTGGCCCTTTGGCCATGAGCAATAAGGGGACTGGCCCTTTGGCCATGCCACATTTAGAAATGAATTTGGTTAAGGTGTTATTTTGTGACCTTAAGGGTGACAGACGCTCCACAGGAACCAAAGGGTGCAGAGGAGAGTGAGTGTATTCCCAGTCTGTGAAGCTGTGCTGCTTTGATCCTTGCTCTACCATCCCAGAAACTACTCCTTTATAAAGATTAATTCATTTTGATTGCTTAATTGGCATTAGGAAGCCGTTAACTGGGTGGACATTTGGGAGAAGGAGGACACACTGAATGGGGCTTACTTGAGTCTCCCCAGATTATTCCTAAAGCTAGGAAAGGAGGAGTCTTCTTTGGGGACCAGATGGCTAGATCCAGGGGGATTGGGAGAGTGAGCCCAGAGTCTGCATTGCAGGTTGATACTGAAAGCAGCTCTCCCAGCCCATCCCTAAAGCAGGGAGATGGTTAAGAAACAAGCCAAATCCTCTAAGGCATGATGAGAGATTCAGATGTCAGATGACAATTTTGACTATATTATCTCACAAAGATAGGTTACTTTTACGGGTGAAAACAGTGAGATGTTTCCTGAGCAAAACCAAGTTCTAGATATGAAGAAATGAAAGCACAGACTCTCTCTCTCCCTCCCTCCCTCCCTCCCTCACTCCCCCCTCTATCTCTGTCTCTGTCTCTCTCTTTCTCTCCCCCCCATCTCTGTCTCTCTCTCCCTCTCCTTCTCTCTCTCTGTCTCTCTGTCTGTCTCTGTCTCTATGTCTCTGTCTCTGTCTCTCTGTCTCTTTCTGTCTCTCTCTGTCTCTCTCTCTCTCTCTCTCTCTCTCTGTCTCTCTCTCTCTCTCTCTCTCTGTCTCTCTCTGTCTTTTTGTCTCTCTCTCTGTTTCTATCTCTCTGTCTCTCTCTCTCTGTCTCTCTCTCTCTGTCTCTCTCTCTCTCTCTCTCTCTCTCTCTCTCTCTCTCTGTCTCTCTCTCTCTCTCTCCCTCCCTCCTATCCATATGTATATCTACTTCCCCTCACAATGTGTCATGAATCTCTGGTGCCTTTCAGTCTGAAGCCAACCAGGAAATTAACCTGATAACTACTGTCTACACAGGAATTGTCCTAGTAAAATTCACTCCTATTAGGAGGGGTGACTAATAAAATAGCCACTTAACCATTTTGCAATTCATGAAGACTTTGAGAAGGTGGTGAGGGAGTCTTCTTTCCTCCATGGGAAGCCTTCATGGAGTCTCTGAGAAAACCACTTGGACAAAAAATGTCTCTGACAGAACTGGACTGACAGGCTGTCTGGGCACGATGTGGCTCTGAACATTTTCAGATTCTCTTAAGTCATGGAAATATCTAGCTCCTTTCAGAGAAGGAGAATAGGTCAAGGAGTGCAGGGATTTACACACACACACACACACACACACACACACACACACACATACACACACACACACACAATCTATCTATATCTATACATTTATAGAGTGTTGATTCCAAAAATTCCACTCAATCCAACAACCATTTTCTGAGTCCCAGAGGACCCTGGGAGGTGGGGATGAGAAGATGAAAACTTGCTTGGTGCAAACTTTGCCTGCCTCCTTGAAAATGGGTCCTTTCCCATCATGTGTAGTAAAGAATGAAACTCCTCGTATGCCAAGACACACATAAGTATCCAAGAGAGGTTGGAGGGTTGGAGCAGCCAAACAAAGCAACAAATATAGAAGCAAATAGAATGATTTGGTCAATTCTAGCAAGATTTTCCATTCTTCCAATGAAAGGCAGATTGAAATCCTGGAGCTCCTCCTCTTTCCCCCCTTTTAGATAATTGAACAAGTCTCAGTATTCCGGAATATCAACTTCCAGGATGTCTTTCTCTAGAACCAAGTCATACCCCTGCCTTCTCCCAGAATCTAGATTTCAGCTCTGACCTACTAGAATGAAAGAGCATCTCCTGACTCTATTTGTGCACGGGTGTCCTGGAAACCTGGGGTCCACTAGCACCAATTCTTACCAGGGGCTCTTCCTGGCCCTCCCAGCAATGGTACTCAGTCTCTTCAATAGATTCTGTCAGAAGATCTTATCTGACTGAAGAGGTCAGGACAGCTTATGTTCTGTATCCATGAAAAGAACCACCACGTCTACCCTCCTAATCTAATAATGAACATTCTCATCACCCAGAGTCAACTCAACTTATCTTTTGGTCCAATTTCTTCTCACCTAAAAACTGAAATGAAAAACATGATTGCCAAGCCCTTTTCAGGGCTGCTTTCCTCCTTTGGCGTCCACTTGCCACCCGGCTCTCACCTGTGACTCCAAGAAGCTATAGCATGTGGAGCAGCCGCACCCCAGAAAACTGACTCATGAATTGGGGGGACGCCTACCCAGGCATAGGGAGACTTCCCTTAGTGGAAAGGTGCAGATTAGAACAATGTGTCCAAATGGCCACAAAAGCAGCAAACAAGCACTGTGGATCACTGAGAGCTTAGTGAGACTTGGAAGAAGCCAAGGACATCCACTGCATCCCAAACATCACTGGTCATCTTGCCTCTTGTCTTGCTACTAGTCTTTGGTGACTCTGGAAGAGAGAGGAAGACAGTGACTGGGTGCAACTCTGCCTCACTTATATCCAGTTTTTGGTCCTCTGAGTATGAAGGACAACAACTACCACCACCTCGATGTTAATCCTGCCATCAGTTTTTTGTCTTTTGTTTCTTCCCCTCTGACCCTTCCTAGTGGGGGTCTTGAATCCTTAGATCAATGCTTGTACAATTTCGCTCTGCCCAGGAAATCTGCAGCCATGCTCCTTCCTTCCTGAGGTTCTGTCCTCCTAAGATGAAGCAGATGATGAAATCTTGGACTTCTCTAACTTCAAGGACCATAAATATTGTACTTCTGCTGGGCCCAATGAGATGACTGCCAAGGAAGGTCCCTTTTACTTTGGAGATTCCATGAGTCACCTTGTTCACCAAGCTGAGGAACTTGCCCTGAGGTTCATGGTCTATGGGATGGCCACTGGAGACTCCTGATGCTAATCCACTTCCTGAGGAGGCCAAGAGCATATTAACATTTCACCAGATCAGCATCCCATTCCACAAAGTGCATCTCTTCCCAGTCTCTCAACTTGTCCCCAACCCCTCCCCCAAATCATCCAAATAGACTTCCCTACTTGACAAGCCAGAAATGGATATCAATCCAATGGAGTAATTATATGAATAGGTGTAACGTTGTGTGAATGGGTAAGCATATATAATATTAATTGTATCAATCTGTGGTGTGGGCATGAATGTATATTAATACATCGCGATTATGCTCATTCTAGAATGAGGCATTGAATATGCAGCGAAGCTGTGCCTTGGAGAGCAGCCCTGGTGAGCCCAGACAGGAGTTTACAAGAATCACTACATCCTCCTCAACATTTATCACATGCAAATCTGCAAACTGATTCAGATGGCTCTTGACATCCAGATCTTCTGGAGAGTGTCCAATGGATGGCCCCCAGGAAGACGAATAGCCTTGAGTCCATGAAATGTGAGGATCATTTGGGGAAACTGAGGGCAAGAAAATTGGGACAGGAGGGGAAGGAAAGCTATCTCTAACATCATGAAAGATTGTCCTATGGAAAAGGTTTACTCTGTTAGGCCCCAGAGAGAGAAGAGGTACATTTCTGATAGATCAGCTCTCTTTTTCAGTTCATCCCAGTTCTGCTCTTCCTTTAAAATAATGTCTGAGAACCAACCAGATGCAATTGAGAACCTCCACAATTGCAAGCCTGGTCAAATCGGGTTGGTGAGGCTTCCTCGGCCCCTCTCGACATTGTTTCTTTAAAATCAGGCAGCCAAAATATTCAAAATGAAACTTGAAAATTTCAGGAAAACCTTACCTGTCCTGAGTTGTTTTAACTGGAACCTCTTACCTTCCTCCTTGGATTTTCCTCCATTACTGCTCCAGTGATGGGTTCCTATGTTTCTCCCTGGCTCTGCTGGATTTGGTTCTGCTTTCTTTCTCATCCTGATTCTCATTAGGTGAGGCCATCTTGGACTCTTTCTGGTAAGTGCCCATTGGTGCCTTTACTCCTCCTGGGTGACCTGTGCAAGCAAAGTAAGGGGAAAAGCACTTACTATGTGACAGACACTGTGCTGATTGCTGGAAATACAAACAAAAAGAAAAGTAGTCCCTGCCCTCAAGGAGCTTGCATTCCAATGGGAGAAAAGAGCACTCAAAAAGCTGAAAACCAGAGAAGGGTCCTGAGGGTCCATGCACGAGTGTGGCGTTAATTAAACAATTCCTAGAAGGAAATGAAGGTTGACTAGGCTGGGGCTAGGAGAAACTCCTCAGTGGAAGAAAGGGGCTGCACTAATGGAAGAATATTATGGGGTGACAAAGCCTCGACATTACAGAGTGAAGCAGCTCCACAAGCTGTGAGAGGTTTCAGTGTGAGGCAACATCTAGTGGCCAAGGCCAGAAGGCCAGGAGCAGAGGCAAGCCTCGTTTTTTGAGTTATTAGCAAGCTGAAACCTACCTCCACAGCCGATCTCAATTATTCTAAATCTACCATCAGGAATATGACCCAAAGCACCTGGTAAGACACCTGGCCCTCCCTTGAAGACTGTCCCTACAGCCCCCCAAAGACATCTTAGTTGTAGATATCTCTTAAAATGTAGAACAGCAGGGCTTATGGAGAGCACAGATGACCAGATGGTATTCAGCATCACCTTTTCTTTTCTATCTCCCTCAATTGTGGATATTTACTCATCAAAACCAGATTACAACAAGCATTTGTTTCTAGCTTACAAGCAACAGAATGTACCTTCAGGTTCATGTGATTCCTTCCTTTAAAACTTCATGGAGTCTATATCAGACAGGAAGTTAATATTATTATCACAATAGCTCAGAGCCCCCACTTAGGAAAATTCCTCAGATATGGACAGAAATGGAGCTCTTTCCCGAATTAAATTCATGTTCACCTCCAACTAACTGCAATCTCTTTATGTTGGAGGAAACTCCATGATGCAGTAAACATTTCGGTTTAAGAAGTGAGCCATGCATATCAGGATGCTTGTTAAAGAACCCACACTGGGAATGGATGTGGGGAAATAGCAAAATGTTATTTTTTCTTTAATCTTTTTTCAGTCTTTAAAAGAATATATTTGATAGGCTTAGCCCAAGACTTGATTCAATATGTTTATAGAGGCCAACCTTCCCTTTAATCTTTCTCTTTTCTACTGCAGTTCAACTTTCCTTTCACTTTATCTTTTCAGTTTCTGATTTCTCCTTTGAATCTCTCTCTCTCTCTGTCTCTGTCTCTGTCTCTGTCTCTGTCTGTCTCTGTCTCTGTCTCTCTGTCTCTCCCTCCCTCCCTCCCTCTCTCTCTGTCTCTCTCTCTGTCTCTCTCTCTCTCTCTCTCTCTCTCTCTCTCTCTCTCTCTCTCTCTCTCTCTCTCTCTGTCACTCTCTCTCTTGCTCAATCTTTGGTATACTCCACTGACCTCTCCTTTACTAATAGATTTTATGTCCCTATTAGTAAATGATATTATATTTTGAGAAATGTCCTCATTTTATTTGTTGGCTAAAATTTTCAGGTACCACAAGAGGAAGAATTTTTTAAGGCATCTTTTATTGATGATTGGCTGAGCTAATTCAGTCTGATACATAACAGTGTCCAAAGTTTGTGACATACACTAGAGGGTGCAAGAGATGATCCATTGATGCACAGAGGAAGAAAAAAGGCACTGATCGTTCAAGGTAGATGGGTAAATGGACCCTCAGGATGTTCTACTTGAATGGGGAAAAGCAATGCTCATTTATTTTCACTAACTTCTAAATACAATCTTACATTTCCTTCAGCTATTTAAAAACATGATTCTGAAAAAGGGTCCACAATCGTCAGCAGGCTACCGAGAGTCCTAGGACACACACACAACAGAGATACATATGTACTGTTGAACTGGAAAAAACACAGAACTATTAAGTAGTCACAAAAGACCACGTCTTTAATCAGGAGAGGAGTTCAATACATTTCCTCAAGGCCTCCACACAGAGCCCCAAGACTGGCCACTCGGGTTGCTGACCCCTGGGAGTGCCAACCGTGCTAGACTGGCAGCTCCCAGGAAGAAAAGAATCTGGGCCGCTTATATAGCCTTTAAGGGAACTGAGGAGGAGAGAGAAATGAAGCACAAATGACTACTACGTAACCTCTTGATTAACACCAGCTCCAGGTCTCAGGATGCACATCCGAGAGTCCCTGGTCCCAGGTGGTACAACATGTGTGTCCGGAGTGAAGAGCAGGAGCTCTGTCATGACAAGGGCTCACGGGGACCGCCGCTCTTGGTCTCTTGACCACTTCTTGTATGAATCATTCTCTTGGTAAGTTATACTATGAGGCAAAAACAATCAGATCTGATAAGAAGTCATGAGGTGGAGCAAGACGCACCACGCGTGTCCCCGAGTGGAGTGCTGGTGATCCCAAGGCAAAGGGCTTCTAGTGTGCATTTGACTTACAAATTCTGCTTTTTTCAGAAAGGCAGTATTCAAAAGCTGTTGATACTTTCTGTGGGGACAAATGGCTGCCAGGAGTGTCCTAGCTAGCCTGTATATAGGAAACAAATAAATAAGCACATTTAATCTGGCACATCAAAGCAAAATAGGCATCGCTTTAGAAAGGAAGCTGCATTTGGAAAGAAATTCATGCGTTGGAGAGAGTATTTTTAAAATAGGTCTTGGGAAATATTTCCACTATTTTAGGCTTTTGTTGCTGCAAATGATGGGTTTTTATCCTACCTATAAATATTCCTTTCAGCATACTTCAATCATTGGAAATAGAATTTTTCTAACCTATTTAAAATTTTTTTACAAAGAATTTAGTGGATTTTATACCTATTTCAGTGCATCAAGTTGATGAATATTTATCAATTGCCTACTATGTGCCAGGCACTTCCAAGCATTGAAGACATAAAGAAAAGTGAAAGATGATCCCTACTCTGATGGGTCTCACAGTTTAATGGGGGGGAAGAAGACAATATGCAAAGAGTTATGTACAAACAAGATATATCAGATGGCATCAAGAGAGGGAAGGCACTAGACGTGATGATGCTTCCTGTAAAAGGTAGAATTTTAGCTGATATTGAAAGGAAGCCTGGGATGATAAGAGACAGAAATTTTACATACATACATATATACACATGTAGTAGATATACATACATACAGGGAAAACCTGATTAATTTTGAAAAATTAAGATAAATATCAAGAAAAATGTTTTATAAAGAATATAAAGTATTGGTAGAATATTACGTAGGGATGTGTGTGTGTGTGTGTGTGTGTGTGTGTGTGTGTGTGTGTGTGTGTGTGTAAAATATCCCCAGAAATAGTAGTAAAAGTGCTGGGTCTGGAATCCAGAGGACCTGAGTTTAAATGAAATTTCAGAAAATCACCACCTATATGACCTAGGCAATTCCCTTAACTCTGTTTCAGTTTCTTCATCTGTAAAATGGGTCCAATAATAGCAGTTATCTGCCACGGTTGTCTTGAGGATCAATGAGGCACATAACATAATGCCTGTCACAGAGTATGTACTATATTCATGCTAGATATAATGAGGAGGAGGAGGAGGATGCTTAGGAGTAAAATGGCAGAGCAGATAGAATGTCAACTCTGGAGTTAGTAGACTTGGGTACAAGTTCTTCTTCTTCTATTTATATTGTCTATGTGATCGTGGAAAAGTCAACAGTGCTTATGAAATTCTCATTTACTCTCAGATATACAAGTGTTGGTGATCTCTACTAGTAGTAATTATCCAGTCTGAAGAAATCCAAGTCTAAAAAGAATCAATGTAACAATGAATTGACTTCATAAGGTCCTAAAATGTGAAGAAGAAGAAGAAGAACAACAACAACAACAACAACAACAAGAACAAGAACAAGAAGAACAAGAACAAGAACTAGAACTAGAACAAGAAGAAGAATTAGAACAAGAACAAGAAGAGGAGGAGGAGGAAGAGGAAGAAGAAGAAAAGAAGAAGAAAAAGAAAGAAGAAAGAAAGAGAAAGAAAGAAAGAGAGAGAGAGAGAGAGAAAGAAAGAGAGAGAGAGAGAAAGAAAGAAAGAAGAAAGAAAGAAAGAAAGAAAAGAAAGAAAGAAAGAAAGAAAGAAAGAAAGAAAGAAAGAAAGAAAGAAAGAAAGAAAGAAAGAAAGAAAGAAAGAAAGAAAGAAAGAAAGAAAGAAAGAAAGAAAGAAAGAAAGAAAGAAAGAAAGAAAGAAAGAAAGAAAAAGAAAGAAAGAGAAAGAAGAAAGAAAGAAAAGATACGCTCAACTCTCTGTGATACCCCAGTGGGGTTTTCTTGTCATACAGCCTAGAGTGGTTTGCCATTTCCTTCAAAATCTAGCTCATTTTCACTGATGAGAAAGGGTTAAGTGACTTTCCCAGGGTGACACAGCTTCAAAGTGTTTAAGTTCAGATTTGAACATGTAAAGATTTGTCTTTCTGACTCTAGGCCTTGCTCTCTGTCCAGTGTGCCACCTCACTGCCTCTACCATCAACTATTCTTTCTCTCTTTTCCCTTTACATGTGCTCTGTAATACCTTAGCCTCAACTGAACTATTTTTGCATTTTTAAAGGTTAAAAAAAAGCAGCTAAATCCTAAATAGATGACTACATGATTTCCAAGTTCTTATTGCTCAAAAGGCTTGTAAGTAATGGCACTGAATGCCTTTTAAAAAGTTGGTATTTCTGTATTTTTACTATTCAGTACCTTATTTGGATTAATTTACTGATAACACTGTGTGTGCTGAAGAATTTTGATATAAAGAAATGAATGTCTTTTCTGTTCATGAGAAGGTCTAGAAACTGGCTGTCCAGCTTTGAGGATGACTGTAATTGAAAGCACAAGCGAATGATTGCAGTCCCTCATTAGAATGGATTGTGTGCTGGGGCAGGGTGGAGGGGAGGATTCAGAACGTTTTCAAAGAAATTTGGCAAACAATCTGATACAGTATTAAATCAACAGAACCAGAAGAACAATAAATACAACAAAAAATTATAAAGCAAAACAGCTTTGAAAGACCTAAGAATTCTGATTAATGCAAGTACCAACTGTAATTTTAGAGGACCATGGATGAAATACTCTACCTACCTCTTGACAGATAAATGATGGTCTCAAGATGAACAGTGAGATATATATTTTTGGACTTGGCCAATGTGGAAATTTATTTTGACTGTCCCTACTTGTTGATAGGTTGTTTTGTTTTGTTTTTTAATGGGAGGGATGAGGAGGGAGAGAAATTTAAAAAATTAATCAAAATATATCATTAAAAATTAAAGAGAAATAACATTGAGAATAGGAAGAGATAATGTATTCTTAGAGACTTGATGAACATGGAGGAAAAGCAATGTTGACAATTTACTGCCTTCAAGAATAAATGATAAAAGAGATATTAAAGGAGACATTTGTGTGTGTGTGTGTGTGTGTGTGTGTGTGTGTGTGAGTGTGTGGTAGGATTATAGTATAGAATTCCAGGTATTCTCTTTAGTTAAAGATAATGCCAGGGGTGGCATTGCAGTTGGCAACTATGTTTGTCATTTGACTAGGTAAAATCAAATTTCACTTGTATTTAGGAAGCAAGAGCCTCTCAAATGACTTTGATCTCACTATTTCAGTTTATTTTGTATTTTACTAATAATACCAAAACCACAAGTTACAAGAACAGGTGTTCATGATATCTTCTCCCCCCTCTTTTTTTTCACTGGAGTCTATTCCACTACCAGTGTCTAAATGACTAATATTGATTCTAAATTATAATAGTCTTCTTGAGGAAGAAATCTAGTTTGTTTCTCTAGGAAGGGGGTGGATGGAAAATTTTTGTTTTGTCATGAAGAGGATTGCTACCAAAGACAATTCTTATTCTAATATGATTTGCCAAAATTTAAAAGAAGACAATTTGTCTTCCAGTTGCTATCACATTCTTTGTTCCCAATGTTGTTAATTGGTGTCAATACAATTTTAGCAATTTTCCCAATAATTGATCAAAATGATCTATTAAACTTGGAGTTAATATAATTTGATAATTATAATGGAATTAAAATAGAATGAGCAATGTCTCAGTTTAAATATTTTTGTCGTATACATATGATCATATATAACCATAGGGATACAAGTGGTTTTGTTCCTGTTGAAGATAATATAGAATCACAGAATGTACAGCTAAGAAAGACCTGTTCTTTCATTTGTG
This sequence comes from Monodelphis domestica, assembly GCF_027887165.1. NCBI lineage: Eukaryota > Metazoa > Chordata > Mammalia > Didelphimorphia > Didelphidae > Monodelphis > Monodelphis domestica. The sequence continues at coordinate 322,090,707 of NC_077231.1, forward strand.
ACTGTTGACAGCTGCTATTCATAGAGACTGGCCTTGATCATGCTAATTATCTTAAAAGATCTCTAATTATTCTGAAATTATCACAAACCAGCAAAGAGCATCAGAGGGGAAAACGAGTCTGTAGAAAGCTTGGCATGAGACCCAACTAAGACAGATCATTCTCAAAGCAATTACAGAAGAAACTGGAAGAAGTCCAATAGAAATGTAGTCAATTTGCCAGCATTTCAAAAACAAACTATTTTCAATGTTGATGATAGTGGAGCCACCATATTTAGACTCAAAAATCTCAGGCTTTATCTGTTATATGTAAAATTGAAATGATTCTATCATGATGAAGTAAGAAAAAACATTCATACATGACCAAATACACAGAGAAGAAACTTATACTGGAGATCACACTATTTGGGAGTCTTTGAGGAATAGATTCCATGAGATACCTCAAAGTGGGAAAGACATAAATTTCTAAATGAAATAACAAGCAATGCTACCTCCCAGAAATATTATTTATGCCTTTCAATAACTACAGAACCATCTGACTAATAGGTTGGTTAATTTTGTGATAATTACCTATGTGAATACTGAGTATGTACTTTATGAAAAATTGAGTAGGGAACAGATAGGCTGAGAAAAAAATTAATAGACTATAACTTTCTAGACAGTTGATGAAAGTATAGCCAATACAAGATCCTGCTTTCTTCATTGATGATTGATTTTTTAAAAATATTGATCATTTTTAAATGACATTTGATTTAATAGAGGAAAATTCTGCTTAAAAGTTCACCTCCAACAGAAGACCATCTTGTGTCTTCCAAAGCCTTACAAGATTTCTAGATAGGGTATAGAGGTCTTAATCCAATATTTTATCAGTCATCAATATCAGAGAAAGTATAAAACAGAGAGAATTGTATTTTCCAAAAGAATATTGCATTGTTATGGAGAATGGACAGAACAACTCCCTCCGACATGTTTTTCCATCTCTAGCCTTCCTTTCTTCTCTCTCTCTCTCTCTCTCTCTCTCTCTCTCTCATATACACATGCATGCACACACACACACACACACACACTGTCTTTCTCTTCTCTCCATTTTTCCACTTTTCTTTTCATGCCCCCTCATTGGAAAACAAAAGGAAATCAAATTGCTTGTACCAAATGTGCATAGTAAAAAAAATAATAAAATTGCCACTTCATCTGAAAGGGTGTGTATTTCATGCTATATCATCAGTCCATCACCTCTCTGACACTATATGGACAGTATGCTTCACTATGATTCTTTTTAATTGTGTCTGAGCATTGTATTGACCATCATCCTCAAAGACTTCAACTATGTTTTTCTTTAGGATGTTGTCAATATTTTATAAAATATTCTCCTATATTATCTTAATTAACTATGCATTTATATTCCCCATCTTTCCCTGAAACAATTCATTTTATCCATTTGTGTAGAACAATAGTACTCCATTATATTCAAATTCCATATTTATCTAGTCATTCACTAATAGATGGGCACCTTCTTGGTTTCCAGATATATATACATCTGTACATATAGGTCCTTTGCCAGTCTCTTTAATCTTTATGGGGTACCTAGTGGTGGGATTGTTGCATCAAAGGAAGCATAGTTTGGTGATTTTATGAATTCGTTCCAAATTAATTTCCAGAACAGATGGACTTATTCATAGCTTCTACCACTTATTTGCTTTTGAATTCTTCTCTTATTCATGGATACAAAAGATCATTTCTTCCTTACTGCTCTAATTTGTTTGTAGTCATCTTTTTTCTTGCCATTTATCTTCTTAAAGCTTATTTTGTTTGAATCATTATCCTATGCCTTGTTTTTTCCCCATATTTTTGCTTTTCATTTCAGATCAATTCTACTTTTTTCCCATGTTAAGGAAAAGTCCATTCATTTCTGTGCTTTCTGGGGTCTTCAAATAAAAATGGACATATGATTTTATCAAAAAGTCTTCTTTCACTATTAGCACCATTGTGTGTATATGTTTTTGCAACTCTGTTATTAGTATGTTATCAATATAGTTTTTCCCATATTGAAGGAAATTTGAATTCTTGGTGAAAATTAAATATGATCTTAGTCTTTATTTTCAATATATTCTTATAGATCATTTATTCATGTTTTATTTAATTTTGTGTCACTTCATTAGAGATAATGGTCTATAATTGCCTTTCTTTGCCTCATCTCCCCGTGGATTAGGTATTAAAAAACGTTTATGTCATGAAAAGAGTTAGGAATAATCACATCTTTTTTGGGCAAGAGTTAATGTAAAGCTGATCACATCAGACTTATTCACTGAAATCAATAGACAATCATGGGGGGAAAGACAACATAGGAACCTTTTGAGTTATAATGCTAGAAAAATCTCAATCATTCTGGTTTCCCTTGGAACTCAGAGGGGAAATGCACTACCCATCTTCTGGGGAAGTGACAGTTTGCAAGGCTAAGTGACTACTGGGAGAATAACAGCCCAGCATGGGCTAACAAGTAAATGCATATACACATGCCTGAATGCTCCTATACTCAGACATATATAAATACATGCATACCCACATGTACCTATGGATATATGAAGACATATACATACACATATACAGGAATGATTTTTCCATAATTCTTGGGTTAACCCAATGAGTTATGGGAAACTTGTGATTGCCACCAGACCAAAAAGCACTCTCTTCAGGCTATTTTGTCAAGTACTTTTCTTCAGGCACTTCCCTTTTTCTTTGAGGATTTGGAAGAAAATGATTGGCAAGTAGTCAAATGAGCAGGTGATTCTCATTGACGAGTTGCGCATTCTTCCTTTTCAAACTGAACATGAGCTCACCTAGTCATAAAAGTCATGTTCCTGAGTATAGTTGATCAGCTGAGGAAATTCATTGAGGGTTGTTGCCTTGGGTTTCCTTGTTTTTGCCTACCTTGGTGATTCTAAAACCTAAGAAAGGTTTGCCCAGATATCTTTGTAACACTGTGCTTCATGTACTCTAGCTGCAGATCCTATTTCAGGTGAACTTAATGGGAATGTTCCAGTCAATGTCATTTTCTGTTCATCTTGGATCCTCTAAAAAAGGACTCATCGCTTTTGTGCCAGATAATCAAATTATAAATTACTGAATTTTAGTACATCTCTCTAGAAAATGGAGTAGTAATCTGATTATCTGACAGCCTGGTGTGGATTTGTATACTCCATTGCCACAACCAGAAATATCCAATATACTGTAGAAAGTAAGGCAGGTCCAGCTTGTTGATACTGAATGCCTCAGTTTACACCCCAGAGCAGGTACTGAATGAAGAACAAATTGTGGATCCCCTTAAAGTGACATGACAAAATGAGGCCAGGTATTATTGTCCCATCAAGAGGATGGGGAGCTTGATGGGTTGGATAAGCCATTCGCCCCACACTGAAGTAAGCACATTGTAGTGGCTGATGCCTAGGGGAACAATTGGTGGATTCTAGTTGGTGGAATCCTTGATGGCTGTGTAAAATATTAGACTTTCAGGACCTGAGCCACTTAAAATAGCTGGGAAAGACAAAACAACCAGCTGGTACCTGATTCAGTCAAGAGAGGCAATAGGAAGGCTACCTGCCAGCAGAGAGATCACTACTGAGTAGAGGATTTCAACACCTACTAAAGTCTCACAACAACTCTTCATTTCCTACAACATATGCTCACAATGAAGTTTTGTCTTAGCAAAGTTATGAGGCAAATCCATCAGTGATATGCCATTCACTTGGAAGAGAATATTCACTTAGGATAATTAGCTTGACTAGTGAGATTTTAATCATTCCATTTTTAACATCAATATTTGGCTAATGGATATGAAAGGTATTTATTTTCTCTACAGTTGGCTTTCCTTTGTAGGATTAGTATTGCATGACAGATGGCTGATGTCATCTTTGCCTGGAAGAACTCAGTCGGCAATATGAACATGGTACATTTCTGAGGATTTGTGATATGCCGTGAAACAGAGGGGGGAGGAAAGAGTCCAAAAGGGAATTCCTTGAAGTAAATATCTGCCTATGGTTTTCACTGAGTCTTACTGATGCATCTCAGCCAGAAGGAAGCCTTGTTAAATTTGTAGAAGTTATCATAAATATTGAGAGCATAATTAATCATACATTTGAAAATCCAGGTATGTATAAGTAATGTAGGATTGTTAGAGGATTTTTTTCTCCTGCTAAGATCAAAAAACATCATTGGATGTGTTAGTCAAGATTTCATGTTAATCCTTTATGGAAGAACAAAGGAAGAACTTGAATGAAGAATATGTACATCATGCAGCTCATGAGACCATGTGTTACCGAGAAAGTTTAGCTGCATATTGGTACTTGGTGTATCCATACCTGGAGTTTTTATACCAATGGAATCATAGATGGGGTAAAAAAAATTCCTCACATCAAGATTTGCACATAGTAGGTGCTTAATCAGTGTTTATTGGGTTGAATCATATATTCAATCCTATTTTCTGGATCTATTTTAGATTTATCTCAAGAAGAGTTGGAATCAGGGCCAGAGAGTGGTCAGAAGGGTTGGATGTTGTTAATAGAGTGAGTCAGTCCAATTTACCTTCCCCCCCCCAAAGGCCATAGAGCCATGTTTTTGTTCTGGAAAGGTTTTTTTTAAGCCACCATTTTGTTTGCAATATATCATATTAATTTCAGAATGTCAGGATTAACAAAGCATACCTCCTAAAATAGGGAGTTCTTATAACCGACTGAGTGGACAATATTGGAAGAGAAGAAAGGATGATGGAAAACAGAAACAGATAGTAGTTAAGTGACTGGTCCAGGTTCACTCAGGAAGTATAGTTTCAATAAGGACTAGAATTCAGATTCCCTTGATTCCAGGAAGCTCAAGCTGGTATAAAAATGGTACAGAAAAACTTTGCCAAAACATGAGGTTTAGGATGAGTCTTGTAAGCAAGGAAAAGGAGGAGAGGGCAAGAAATGGATTTTTCTTGGGAGGAGGAAGTGAGTCTTCCAACACTTTGTGTGTATGGGTTTTGATGCAGACTATCCACTCTGTCATCTGACTGCCTCGTCCATCATGGCTTAACATCTCATATTTATGCATTACTTCAATATCTATAAACTTCCTTCTTCTCTACAATGTCCAAGGGAAGGTAAAGTACTATTACCCCCAAGTTAAATATGAAGAAACAGAAGTTCTTGTTCAGGTTCCAAGTATCTGAGGCTAGAATTGATGATGATAATAATAATATATTACATAATTCTTACTAAGTGCCAGACACTATGCTAAATACAATTATTAAATTAAAATCATTAAATTATTATCTCATTTGTTCCTCATGTGAACCGTATGAAAGTAAGTTGTTCTATTATGATCATTTTAAACATGAGGAAACTGAGGCAAAGAGTGGTAAAGTAACTCGCCCAAAGTCATACAGCTAGTAAATGTCTGAGGCTGAATTTAAACACAGGTCTTCCTGACTTCAGAGCAGCTTGGTAATAGAGTGCTGTACCTAGAGCGAGGAGGACTCATCTTCCTGAGTTCAAGTCTGGTCTCAGACACTTAAAAGCCATGTGACCTTGGGAAAGTCACTTAACCCTTTCTGCCTCAGATTCTTATCATAAAATGGGCTGAAGAAAGAAATATCAAACCACTCCATTATCTCTGCCAAGAGAAGCCCAAACAGGGCCATGAAGACTCAGACACAAAGTCAATGGCAAGTCATTGATTAGTAATCCATGGTAGATTGACTACTTAAAAGCTCCTTCCCACAGATACTATCCACATCACTAACAATTCATTGGCTAGGGACCCTGAGAGAGGGAATAGAGTTCAAACTTCACTGACATAGGGGTCACCCAAATGAAGGAAAACTCTCTACCAAATCATGTAGTCATCCTTTCTGTCCTTTTCAGTCTTTGAGCATTGCCTGGAACCCTGAGGAACAAAAGGACTTCTCTTGAGTCCCGGAGCCAATCTGGATAGAGGAGAACCAAGGTCTTTCTGATGCTCATGATGGCTCTGGGAGCACTACTCCAGATATCTGTCTGTGTGTCACAGAAGGTCTCCAAACTCCTGCCACCTGCGTCTTTGATTATATTCAAAAGACCAGACACTGAATGGGACCAGAAATGTCTGGATTCTATATAATGTTGTTGACATGGATATATTTGAAAATCAATAGCCTGCTCTTTTCAATCCATATTTGAATAGATATTTACTAAGTAGTTACCATGTACTAGTTACCGTGTGAGGTAGGGGAAAAGATAGCAGATTTGGCCATCCAAGAATTTGCACTCTACTGAGGGTGGGGGTAAATGGGAATGCACATGTTCACCTTCAAATAAACATAAGATATGTACAAAGTACATACCCCCCCCCTTCAGAGACATGGACTTCTTGCTGTTCCTCAAATGAAAAGCTGTCTCCAGAGTCCAGGCTTTTCACTGGCTGTCCCTCGTGCCTGGAATACTCACTCTCCCTCTTCATCTCAGCCTCTTTGCTTCCCTGATTTCCTTTAAATTCCAGATAAAACACCACCTCCATGAAGTTTTTCCTGATCCCTTTTAATTCTAGCGCCTTCTCTCTATTGATTATTCCCAATTTATGTTATGTGTACCTTGTTTGCACATTGTCATTTGCCTATGATCATCCCCATTCATTTGTGTGCTGCTTGAGAGAAAGAACTGTCTTTTACCTTTCCTTGTATCCACAGTGCTTAGCACAATGCTAGGCAAATAGTAGGCACTTAATCAATGTTTATACACTGACTGTTTGAGCTAGAAAGGTTGGTAGCACTTCCATAAATAAGGAAAATAATCTAGAAGGATGGAGTCTTGGAGTTAAGTGGGAGATACCAGCAGGAGCTGAACAAAAGCTGTGACTTCTGATCTAGATATCTACTACCTGGTGTTTATGAGTATTTCCATTTCTCCAAGTCACTCCCATTCTCATGACCCAGGTGAAGTGAAAACCAAACAAGCAAACAAACACCTCAATGTTAATTTTCTTCTTCTGAGTGGCCTTCTTTGCCCCCACCTCTGGCCCCACCAAAAACAAAAGAAAATTAAAACAAAAACAAAATTTTCAGATTTTTAGCTCTATAGAAAATCTCTGGCAGGTCTGAACAAATTGGAAGGGTTTTGAATGTGATAAATATTTCTGTTGTCCAATAACCAACTGAGCTGATTCATTATCTTGAATTTGATAGGGTGATGGACTCCTGCTCCCTAGAGGAGATTAACTCACATGGAGGGTAAAATGTCACTTCTCAGAGATGTCATGGAGGGAATTTTTGTTCAGGTATGGATTGGACCAGATTCTTTTTTTTTAGAATATTTTTCCATGATTATTTAATTCACGATTTCCCCTTCACAAACCTCTTCCTTTCCCCCTTCCAGAGTTGACAAGCAATTCCACTGATATATGTATCATTGTTCAAAACCTATTTCCACGTTATTCATATTTGTAATAGAGTGATCCTTTACCCCAATCATATCCCCATCCAACCATATGATCAATCCCATGTTTTTCTTCTGTGTTTCTCCTCCCAGAATTCTTTTTCTGGATGTGGGTAGCATCTTTCTCATAAGTTCCTCTGGATTGTCCTGGTTCATTGCATTGCTGCTAGTGGAAAAGTCCATTACATTGGATTGTGCCACAATATATGTCTCTGTGTACAACGTTCTCCTGGTTCTGCTCCTCTCACTCTGCATCAGTTCCTGGAGGTCCTTCCAGTTCACATGGAATCCCTCCAGTTCATTATTCTTGTAAGGGGTAGAATATAAGGAGTTAATACAAAAGGTTGGACTGAATTATTTAGAAGGAGGATCACCAGGAATTTAGTCAAATTCCAAAGCGATTTATTTTAACAATTTATAAAATATAGAAAGAGTGAAAGTAAGAAAATCAGAGAGATGATAGGATAAGATATCTAGCCTATGTACTAAATATTTGCTCCAACCCCTGGCTCAACCCAGGTAGGGCTAATTTGCCCTTAGCAGGAGGGGCCTCAATCTTGAGCTGAGGACATGAGGATGCAGGAAGCCTCTTTTAAGAGTGTAGGTCTCTCCGGAGGCTAGTCCCTTCAGAAAATCCAGGAAAGGAGTCAGCCTTTTCTCATTCACCTCATGTGGTAGTTTTAAAGAAAGTAGAAGCAGTTCGAGATCCTCAGACAGAGCTTCTCCAAAGTCAAGTCAAAGATGAAAGACCAAAGAGAACACTCACAGGAAATTCTTGGCATTTTTAAAGACCATTCCTTTTTGTCACTTCCTGTGACTTTCTCCCATTTTATGTGGACTAATTACAGCTAAAGCTTTGCTTAGGACTGCCCAGAGAGCAGTCAGTTGATTCTGATTCATCACCTACTATCATACACATGGGTCATAGACCTCCCCCACTCAAGTATGAGTGGGGTATATATGTTTCTGGTGATTAAATATAAAAATGGGTAGGGGAGAGTTAATTTAATTTTCACATTCTTTTCAGCACAATAATATTCCATTCCCATCAGATACCATAATTTGTTCAGTCATTCCCCAATCGATGGACACCCCCTCATTTTCCTATTTTTTGCCACTACAAAGAGTGAGGCTACAAATATTTTTGTGCAAGTCTTTTTTTCCCTCATCATCTCTTTGGGGTACAAACCCAGCAGTGATATGTCTGGGTAAAAGGGTAGGCATTCTTTTTTTTTTTTTAAACCCTTACCTTCCATCTTGGAGTCAATACTGTGTATTGGCTCCAAGGCAGAAGAGTGGTAAGGGCTAGGCAATGGGGGTCAAGTGACTTGCCCAGGGTCACACAGCTGGGAAGTGTCTGAGGCAAGATTTAAACCTAGGACCTCCCGTCTCTAGAACTGGTTCTCAATCCACTGAGCTACCCAGCTGCCCCCGATTCTTTTAAAGTCCTTTGTGCCTAATTCCAAATTGCCCTCCAGAATGGTTAGACCAATTTACAACTCTATCAGTAGTGTATTAGTGTTCCAATTTTGCCACATTCCCCCCAACATTTGTCACTTTCCTTTGCTATCATATTGGCCAGTGGTACCTCAGAGTTGTTTTAATTTACATTTCTCTAATCTAATTCTCTAACTTTTTCATGTGCTTATTGATAGTTTTGATTTCATCATGTGAAAACTGCCTATTCATGTTCCTTGACCATTTGTTGATTTGGGAATGACTTGATTTTTTCTAAATTTGGCTTAATTCCTTATACATTTGGGAAATTAAACCTTTGTCAGAGTTTTTTATAAAAATGTTCTCCCAGTTTGTTGCTTTCAAATTTTTTTGCATTGATTTTTTGTACAAAATCTTTTTAATTTGATATAATCAAAGTCATTAATTTTACATTTTGTAGTGTTCTCTATCTCTTCTTTTGACTTAAATTCCTTCTTTTCCCACAGATATAACAGGTATACTATCCTATGTTCACCTAGTTTATTTATGCATTCACTCTTTATATTTAAGTCATTTATCCATTTTTAAGTTATCTTGGTATAGGGTATAAGATGTTGGTCTAAACCCAATTTCCCCATACTGTTTTCCAATTTCCCCAGCAGTTTTTTGTCAAATAGTGGGTTCTTGTCCCAAAAGCTGGGATCTTTGGACTTATCATTGACTGTCTTGTTGAGGTCATTTACCCCAAGTCTATTCCACTTATCCTCCCTTCAGTCTCTTAGCCAGTACCACATTGCTTTGATGACCACTGCTTTGTAGTACAGTTTAATATCTGGTACTGCTAGGCCACCATCCTTCACATGTTTGTTTGTTTGTTTTTCATGATTTCACTTGATACTCTTGATCTCTTGTTCTTCCAGATGAACTTTGTTATAATTTTTTCTAATTCTATGAAAAAGTTTTTTGGTAGTTTGATAGATATGGCACTGAATCAGTAGGTTAGTTTGGGTAAGATTGTCATTTTTTTATGTTAGCTCATCCTACCCATGAGCAATTAACGTTTTTCCAGTTATTTAGATTGAGTTTTAATTGTGTGAATGGACCGGATTCTTTCCAATTACAAAGTTCAATCATAATGAATATTCTAGCCACACTAGCTTTGTGATATCATCTGCCAAGTTGCAAAGGGATTGTGATCTGTGGAAAATTATGATTTCTTAAAATATTAAATACAGAAAGCTTTTTATTCTGGAAATATATAAATCGTTGTATCCTGGAAATTGAAATCAGTGCAGGTCACTTTCATACTTTTTCTGATCATCAAACATTAATTCATAAATTCTATATATCATCTATTTATACATCCATCTTTCTCTATACCTGTCTTCTGTTGATCTATCATTCTTTTTTATTGAAAATTTTTATTTAATTAATTTAGAATATTTTCCCATGGTTATATGATTCATGTTCTTTCCCTTCCCTCCTCCCCACCCTATAGTCGATGTGCACTTCCACTGGGTTTTCCATGTGTCATTGTTGATCTATCATTCTTATATTATTTATTCTTCCTATTAGCCTACTGATCAATCTATTATCAATATATCTATCCATTTCTAACTAGCATCTATCTGTAAAAATAACTCTATTGGGGGTGGTGTATAGATCTCTGATTTCCTTGGGATAGGGAAGACCAAGTATAGAAAGATTCTCCATTAATAGACATGAACTTACCATTAAAGATGGTGTTATAGAGTTGCCAGGGGCATCACAGAGAGGTTAAGCATTTTGTTTGGTGTTCTGCACTGTCAAAGGCAGAATTTGAAGCCAGGATTTCATAGCTCCAAGGTCAACCTGCATTACACTATACCACCTTGCCTCTCTGTCTCTCTGTCTCTCTGTCTCTCTCTCTGTCTCTCTCTCCCTCTCTATCTCTCTCTGTCTCTCTCTGTGTCTCTCTGTCTCTCTCTCTGTGTGTCTCTCTGTCTCTCTCTCTCTGTGTCTCTCTGTCTCTCTCTCTCTGTCTCTCTGTCTCTCTCTCTGTCTCTCTGTCTCTCTCTCTCTGTCTCTCTGTCTCTCTCTCTCTGTCTCTCTGTCTCTCTCTCTCTGTCTCTCTGTCTCTCTCTCTCTGTCTCTCTCTCCCTCTCTATCTCTCTCTGTCTCTCTCTGTGTCTCTCTGTCTCTCTCTCTCTGTGTCTCTCTGTCTCTCTCTCTCTGTCTCTCTGTCTCTCTCTCTGTCTCTCTCTCTCTGTCTCTCTGTCTCTCTCTCTGTCTCTCTGTCTCTCTCTCTGTCTCTCTGTCTCTCTCTCTCTCTGCCTTTGTCTCCCCCTCTCTCTTTGGTATTATCACATATGCAAAAATAAAAATATAGATGTAAATGCAGCTATAGGTAAGGTAGAAATATATATTTTATGTGGACTAAATTTATGATACCATTGGTAGAGGAAATTTCCTGTCACCCATGAAAACAGGCACTTCTGCAGTCCATGTGCGGATGGATATATGAATGGAGATAGGTAACTGGTAAGTCGGTAGACATTTATGCACAAAAACCTACGGAACCTACAACTAATGACATTATGGGAAGGAATTAATGGTCTAGAGTTGTGGCATAGGCTCCAGACATCCTTTATAATATAATTATAAATTATGCTCACAGGTCCATTATAAAGGAGCCTTATGACAAAGGTCTCAACCAGCCAGATTCAGCTATCTTCATAAACCTGAGAATGTCACTAATAAGATATGGCCATGACATTTACACAACCAGGTTTTTTATTACTATTATTCTCAAATAAAAAGGATCAGCTCTGTAGCCATCATCATTAACACACACACACTCTCACACAACTACCTCTTGCCTACTGGGTGCCTATTGACCCCTGCCTCCTGTGAGTGCTCATGCCCCATTTGGCCATTGGACCAATGCGTCTGAAAGACGCTATCCCCATCGTAGGTGAGCGTGGACCAGCCCTGTGTGCCCTTCCTTAGTTCTGTTTCCCGGGCATCACGGATGGCCTCTTGCGAAGCATCCCAGGGAAGAGTGCCTGCGGAGGGATAGAGCAGCCCCTCCTCTAACGAGACGGTGGGTTTCTTCTCTGCGTGTGATTAAATAATCATAAGAAGTCCTCTCAGGGCAGATCTGCGAGGTGTTCCAGATTTTCACCTTGGGGACGTATTGTCCCTTGTTGCTGAAACCTCAGGGACAGAAGGGGACGCCACAGGGTGGCACAGCAGGAAGCTGAGGCACTGATGAACCAGGGCTCTGCTAATGAAGGCGCGGCCCGTGGCCGCTGCTGATCTACCATATGTTTGGAGGAATGCTAATGACTCCGATTCAAATACCTTTTTCATCTTAACTATATGTAAATGGGTTTATAAATGCTCGCTTATAAATATACTATCACATTTTTAAAAGCCAAGTGCTAATGTTGCTTTCAACATTCATAATACACAATAATTAAAACTTAAGCAATTCTGCTTAATTATACCTTATGGGAAACTGTACAGTCATTTATAGAAATTAAGCAGAAAAACAAAGATCAACAGAAATAACGCGGCACTTGAGCAACGGAATAATAAACCATTTGGATCATTAATTCACGGGAGAAAAATCCTTCTAAGCCAAGCCTGAATCCCAATTCTCCAACAGCTGACATGTGCAAAGGAAAGATGAGGGCAAGACCTCGGGGCCTGAGTCCTTCAAGGGCAGCTGGGGCTGTTCGTGGGAGGTGTGACTTGGGGTGCCGGGCTGCCCCCCAACACCAAGCCAGGGTTTTCAGATGCCAACTTATTCACTGTTGAAATTCCCTCCCTCTCCTCCTGCTCCTTCTCTAACACCTTTTCTCTTTTCTTTATCCAAACACGGCAGGGGACCATTACCTAAACAACAGTTCTTCTAGGGCTGCACAATTATCCTTTAGGTGAGAGGACCAGTTGGGAAGAGGACCAGCTTGGGACCCCTCGCATATTTTATGATATGCATATTTCAGTTTTCCAGGGGGCTCACTTACATTGGTACCATGGTGCCCCTGTGATGGGACTGGGACTCCAGGAGAAGATAAACGTAGAACCCAACCTTCTTTTTCCCAAATAATGACAAAAGAGACTGTTTTGGTACAGTGTCCCCAAGCTGCTAATACTGGAATGGGAGATGAGGAAACTGACAAAATATTGGTGACCATGAATTCAAAGCAGGAACTGAGGCTTGCATCATACTGATCTTAACCATTCTCAGTTGACAAATGGATTGTTTTTTTTTTCTCCCATCTGAGTTTTTAAGTAACATTTGGCTAAATTCATTTTTACCATATTTTTTTATCATATCTTTACCATTTTGCCATATCTTTACCATTTAACCTGCTTAAATGGTTCTACTAAAGAGAAATATATATATATATATATATATATATATATATATATATATATAAATTTAAACAAAAACATCAGGATACTTCCTCTCTTTTTTTTAAAAGCCTAGCACTATGGAGGATTTCCAGTATGGAAAACTGTCTCTTTAGTTGTACATTAGCAAACTGGTGGTAAACTAAGATTCTTAAAGCTGTACCCAGGGCACTGAGACTATGGATGCCTTGTCCTGGTCCATATCCCTAGTAGTATGAGTCAGAGGCAGGATTCTGACTCCAAGGCTGGCTTTCAATCCTCTGCTCCTTGCTACTTCTCATGCATAATGACTTTGAAAGCATATTAATATCTTTCTCCTTCATTTCAGGATGTTTAGTGGTCAACAGTTTTGTTTTTCCAGTAAGAGCCTTTGTCTTTAAAACCATATTATTGGTATGGTGTATCTGTTTTCTAGCCCCATGTCCACATTCACTCACTGACTGGATAACTGTAGTGAGGAGACTAAGGCTAGTCCACTTGATGATGTGGACATTGGCGCAGGGGAATTTTTAGGGAGATCTTAGGAAGGATAGTTAGGCTTTTTATGACAGTATATAAATGATAAAACCCAGAAAATTTGTCTCCCTTATAAAACCATTGGGATAACTATTTATACTCACAATGGCTCTTCACAGATCCCAACAAGTCAAAGGAAAAATGAAACTTTCATTCAGTCAGCCAAATATTTGTTCTGTGAGATTTCAAACATGTAGATGTTTCCAAAACATTGATTTAGACAAAGCATCTGGATGAATGATCTTCCTTCATTTGGGTGGTTGGGTGCAATACAAAAGAATGGGAATAATTTTGAAGACTAGGTAGGATATAGACAACCACAAGTTGACTATTCAGTTCTCTAATTCCTTCGAAGGGCATCATGAATGGGGCAATACGAGAAATGAATCCTTCATAACTTCTTCTTGGACTTTTCTGACTCTTTTACTTACTGAGAGACAACCCAGAAAGAAAATGTGGAAAACATTCTAGGATGCCAGACCAATAGACTGAAGTTCCAGAAAAAATTCACTATTTCCACCCTACCTCTACCAAAAACATCCTTCTTCCCCAAAATTCTGTGCTCCTCCTCTTAAGAGTGAAGATTACCACTTAGATATATCCATTTATCAATCTATTTGGCAGATCTCTCTCTCTCTCTCTCTCTCTCTCTCTCTCTCTCTCTCTCGCTCTCTCTCTCTCTCTCTCTCTCTCTCTCTCTCTCTCTCTCTCTCTCTCTCTCTCTTTCTCTCTCTCTCTCTCTGTCTTTCTCTGTCTCTGTCTATCTCTGTCTCTGTCTGTCTCTCTCTCCCTCCCTGTCTCTGTAATGATTCCTGTTAGGGGTAAGAAGGATCTCACTAACCTTGAATCTGAGTGTTTTTGAAAGCTGGAATTTTTCAATTTTGCCTGCAGGACACATTTGATCTTTAAAAATGATCCCATTCTATTCCATCTTCTCTGGCAGATTGTTCCTTCTTTTATCCTTTCTATATCACTAATCTTCAATCCCTCTATCTATTGGTTGCAATTTTATTTTCTTCAAAGAAGTCTATGGTTCCCACTTTGATAGTTAAAGATCTTGAGAAGACCATTTACAATTAGTAGTAATTCTATTTTCTTTCTTCTTATTTTTTTCTTAACTTTCTACCATATAGATTCTGACTTCATCACTCAACTGAAAATGCTCACTCCAAGGTTGCTAATGATTTCTTAGTTGCAAAATCTAATGGTCTTTTGTGACTCCTCATTCTTCTTGTCTCTACAATCCTTGACAGCCTAATCACCATTTTCTTTATAACATTCTCTTGTCTCTAGGTTTTTGTGGCATGTATTTACTGATTCTCCTCCTCACAATCTGATCATATCTTTCATTATTGCCTTTGCTGGATCTTCAGCCAGGTCTCACTAACTGTGGGTATTCAAAGTTCTATCATTGGTTTCTTCTGTTATCCTTGATTAAACCACAAACTCCTGGAGGATGTGGATTATCTTTTGCATCTGTGCATTCTCAGTGTTTATCCCAGTGGCACATAGCACATATTTGATAATGCTTCTCTGCTTCCCCTCTGCTATTTTTCTTGGCAAGCTCATAGGTGACTATGGTATCAATTATCATGTCTATGAAGATGATTTTCCAATCCACTTATCCAGTTCTACCCTCTCTATTGATCTCTAGTCCTACTTCCATAATTGCCTGTTAGACATCTCAAATTTCAATATCTGGTAGACAATTTAAATTCATTGTGTTCAAAACTGAACTCATGAGTGTCTTCGCAAGTCTTCTCACCTTTGAAACTTCCCTATTAATTTAGAAGACATGACTATCCTCCCGGACACATGAACAATTGACATCAGTTTTGTTTCTTCCTTTAGGAATCGGGGGGGTCCTTTTACATGGCCCATAGGGATGGATCTTCCACATCACCCCTGCCTAATGTATGCCTGCAAGTCAGAACTCCATTGCAAACCCAGTTCATATAGTAATACAAGTCTCTTCCTTTCTCTGAGTCTCTGTTTCCTATGTTCTGACAACTTCATTGCCCAATAGATCTTCTACACCATCCCAAGTGTGGTGCTAATGCCAAGCAGACTAAAAGAGGAGACTATAAAAGGGGCAGCAATGAATCTGGACATTGCTGCCTCTCAGCACCATAATGCTGGTAAATGATTTGCATGCTATTTTACATAAATCTGTATACATTACACATCGGCATGCTGCACTCTCATGCATTTTGACTTAATGAATCGTATTAGCTTTTAGACATTGTTAGGCAATGTCTCCCTTTTTGCCTTTTTTCATTCCTCTTCCTCTTCCTCGCTGACCAGGAATCTCTCTCTTCTGCTGCTCCTCACTAGAGACCAAAATAATTCTCCGTGACTGAGAGCATATGGAAGGAAGGGGGATACTGGAGACTCTCAAGCAAGGGCTCTGGAAATTGTTCCTTGGTTCAAGCCATACTGAGATCGATCAGAGAACCTTCTTCCTTCGGTTCTTTAAATAAACAAACCCAAACCAATCCCAACAAGAAGACTCTGACTCTAAGCAGAAGTGCTCAGTTAAATAGAATGTAGAGGTAAAGAACCAGAGAAGTTCCAACACTCCAGCTGAGATAATGAACATGTGTGAGCGAGAGACTATGGAAGCCTGGGAGCACAGAGAACTTGTGCCCCTCTTGCTGCCTTAAGCCATTGAATAGTGGCTGCTTCCTTAAGAACTGCTGATGTCTTTATTCTCTTGGTCACTGATGTCATGTGCTGGGCTGCTTGCTTCACTCTGCTGCCACCTAGAGGCTTTCCAATCAACTACTATTTCCATCTCATTTGGCATCTTGGTCCAATCCCAGACTTCTCCATCAGGGAGGGGTTCTGGTGTTTTTTTTGAGATGCTCTTGGGGCTCAGGCCCACAGTGGGCTCTCGGTCAACACCACAAAAGTCCTTTTGATCACTTGTCTTTAAGGGCTTTGTATATTTGTCTCAGAAGCAACTTCTCATTCACTACCATTTGGATAGGGAGAATAATCCTGGTGCTTAACCCAAGACATAGGAAAATGATTCTGGAACGTCACTACACCCAGCAGGAAGGAACAGATGGTTCTGATGACCTCCTCTCTTCATTCTTGCCACTACACTGCCTTCCCAATGGGAGATGGGAGAATAGTGAGTCCTCCCGAAAGCCTATTAATAACTACTTGGGAATGATATAGTGTTTCAGTATAAACAATGAAAAAATTGCAAAGACAATAAATTGGGTTTAAAAATTCAAAAGCAGAAGTATAGTACTAGGGAGGAATGGCTACATAATTCTCTTTTTGAGAAATACATGAGGGTTCAATGTGAGACAACAAGTTGACTTCCCAAAAGCTAATATGATTCATCTTAGGCTGCCTCAAGAGTCAGAGAGCCCAGAAATAGGAAAGTAAAGTGGCTATTGTAGCTTGGTCAGGCCAGATACCACATTGTATTGCCGTCTCTGGGCCTGGGTACCACACTGTCAGAAGGGTGGTGAAAAACTAGAGGATGTCAAGAGTAGGGATTGAGGACTAGAAACTAAAGGGTATGAGAACTACTTAAAGTGCCTGAAATAATTTATCTTAGAAAGGAAGGGGAGGATGTGGTCTCTGCCATCTTGTCAGAGATAAAGACATAGGATTAGAATTCATCCTAATTCCATTTCCAACTCCAACTTTATTTTGAAGAATGGTTTATCTGAGGGCAGGGAGGAATGTATGTGTAGAAACAAGTGTATAAGGAAGAATGGAGTTTCAGAAAGGAATATTTAAATTCTATTTTAAGGGGGAAAATTCATAACTATCTATGCTATGCCAAAAGGAGAAATGAACTGCCTTAGGATGGAGTGGGTTCTCCATCCCAAGAGGCCAGAAATATTGTAGAAAGTATTAATTATATAATATGATATAATATGTTATATTATATATTATATATAGTATATAATTAATATAAAGGTCAGCTATGGGTTAGACTAGAGTCTCTCTGAGCATATTTTCAGCTGTGGGGATTCCTTTTGTTGTTGCTGCTACCATCATCATCATCATTATTGTTAATTTTCTGTGGAAGGCT
Source organism: Monodelphis domestica (assembly GCF_027887165.1). Taxonomy (NCBI): domain Eukaryota; kingdom Metazoa; phylum Chordata; class Mammalia; order Didelphimorphia; family Didelphidae; genus Monodelphis; species Monodelphis domestica. The sequence continues at coordinate 322,108,557 of NC_077231.1, forward strand.
GAGTTTCTGTGTGGTCCCTTTATATCTTCAGATGAGCCTATTTGATCATTACTGTGAGCACATAAAACACCATTGAGTTTCTGTTTATGAACTCCCACTTTGGGTTCACACAATGATATCCAGTCTTGAAGTTTACCAGTTTTGGAACTTTGGTCTGTGATGGAAATGGCATTGAAGAAAGAGCTGAATTTTAAAATGCAAATATTAAAAGAATCCTAATGGGCTAGATGTAGGCCACACCCCCAAATAAAATTAATTTGAAAGGAAGAATCATAAATATATATGCATTTTTCCAAATAAATCACATATAGATAAATACATGAGTAGTAAGATATGTGTGTATGTGTCTAGATAAATAGGTGCAAGTAGCTATACATACACACACACACACAGAAAAATAACACTAATTACAAGCTGCAATCTGTTCTTACATGAGGCAGCTCATATTTGGAGCACTAAGCTATTGCTATCCTAGCATTTCTCTTTTAAAATAATACTTGCTGACTCTGAAAAAGCACTTTACATTTCCCGAGTACTTTACATGAATTATCTCATTTGATCCTCCCACTAGTCCTGTAGAATCAGAATCGGAGGTGTTTGGGTCCTCATCTCCCAGATAAGGGACCTGAGGGCCAGGGGAACTGCCTCTCTCGAGTGGGGCATTTGAGGTTTGAGTCTGGGTCTAGTGGTCCATGCATTCTACCTTCCCTCTTTGCTACCTTATTCGCAGGGGCACTCTAGAAAAGGAGGAGATCTGAATGGAGTGGGTACCCACAGCTATGGATGTGTGCATTTGGTTTAACCAACTATGACTTAATATGGGTCTTGGAGAAATAGAGGAAAAAGATCCAAAAATGCCTTTTGCCCCATCACAATCCTCCCCCTGGCAGCTGATATCGTTTGTTCAATGATTATGATCCATCTATGTTGACTGTTCTGAGTTATGTAGGGTCTTTTCCCCCACTGAAATGTAATCTGATGGAGGGCTGGGACTCTTTTTGATTTAGATGTTTTTGAAATCCCTAGTACTTACTAAAGGGCCTCTGTACTCAGTGCACAGGCACTTACTAAGTATTTATGGATGGATCAATTCATTGGATCCAGTCACTAGTTAGACCTGAGGCTTCCCACAGAACACCTTGCGCACCATCTCTTCTTTCCCAATGGTACCAGTTACTGTGGCACTGCTAACCATACTGACCTTAAGAATACAGAGGTCTACTTTAACTCAGGGTCTAGTGTGGAAGCCCCAGTCACTCATCTATGAGACCATTAAGGATTGATGTTCACGGTTCTCTGATCGTTTTGGCCTTTTGCACTGGCCTCGTCTTTTTGCTGGAGGGTGTCTTCAGTGTGAATGAGTCTTAAAGACCCACTTCCTAATAACTAAGCTTTGAAGGGGCAAAATGACATTATAGGCGAGATAGAGAGATGGAATACCAACCTGGGGGCAAAATTTCTTCCTTCTGTCCACGTCTGGGCCATGACTGTAGTCTACCTACTCAAGAGAACCCGTGTAAAGGGCTAACTTTTGCAGTGAAACAAAATCTGGTCAAGATGCATTCTTTCCCTGTGTAGATTATTTTAGGATTCTGTTTGTTTGTTTGTTTTATGGATCATTAAGTTAAGCCAGTCTTTTAGAAGACCACAAATATCACTGAAGACTTGAACATTCTTTGGAGTGAGGCCATCAACATCATGCCATCCACCAAAGGAAGCATCTTATTAGTGTAAACAAGACATCCAGGTAAAATGCTAATAAAAACTAGAGGGATGAGAGTTTCCATGGATGATTCCTCAGGGCCAGCTGAGCAGAAGCTTGAAGGAAGTAATGGTTCAGCAGATGGAGATGGAGGGAATGAGGGGAATCAAGTAAGAGGGATGGCATGAACATAGATATAGAGAACTGAGAGAGAGTCAAGGGAACAGGAGCCAGAAGGCAAGCTAGTTTGGTTGGAAAGTGAAATATGCAAAGGAAGGAAGTATAAGTTAGAGTTTGGAAGGCAGGCAAGAGCAAGACTCTCACAGATGAGGGAATATCAAGAGCCAATGCTTATTGCAAAAGGTTTGGGGAGCCTTGGAAGAATGACATAGTCAGAGGTGATGCAGACAATTGTATCATGGCTAGGCTGAAAAGAGAAAGGTCTCTTAGCAATCTGTTGTACTAGTGTAGGTGCAGGGTAACAAGGGCAAGAAACTAGGGAGTCCTCCACAGAATGGTTGTGAGAGATTGTGGTGATAGAATCATCAGGATTTGGCAAGTAATAGCACTGTGGGGATAGGAAGAAAGAGGAAGATGATCAGTCTAGTAAACTGGAGTAACAAAAATAGAAATGGAAAAAATGGGGAGTCCAGCTGTTCAGGAAAATAATGATTGTGTTTGGGACTTGTGGAGTTTAGAGTTCCAGGAGACAATCAAGAGGAAGATGAGAAGGAGCTGGGTTGTCTGTAGTCTAGTATTCTTCCTGTTAGACCCACTAAACACTGGTGATGATAGATAGATAGATTCTGATGTGATTGGAGAGCCAGAGTAGCCTTTTCTGCTTCTGGCAGGCAAAATTGAAGAGTAGAGAACATTTCAAGACTGTCCAAACACACTTCCAAACAAGAACAAAAAAAGCCTCTAAACAAATTGTGGAGCAACAGAACCAAGAGACAGAGTGAAATAGGGTTTTAGGCAAAGAAAATGTAAAGGAATAGCATCAAGAAACCATCTTGCTGGGCTACGCAGGGAGAGCTGTGGAACTGAAGCAATGCAGCACTGTACTGAGAAGTGTAAGGAGTGACCGGGTGTGAGCACACACTGAGGAGCATGAACCCTCAGTGGAAGGAGTAATCCAGTACTCGTGACATCAGGGAGAGCTGCCAGTAGAGAAGCTAAACCTAGTGCATGTGGCCCCAGTGGGAACCCAGGAACAGTAATATTCCATTCTAAAAGTGGAGCTGAGCTTCATTATATAGGTAAGATCACACACAGAATAAACTTTGAAATAGAGAGGAAGGAAAGAAGGGAGGAAAAAGAAAAGAATGAAGGAATAAAGGAACAAAAGGGCATGAGCTTGACCCTAGAAAAATATGTCAGCAACAGGGGAGAACAAAATGCGAGGTCAAAAGAGGACAGCAATGCCAAGATAGGAATGTGTGAATCCTTGAAGGCAAATATGAAAGAATATCAGTAGCCAAATGAACTCCTGGAAGAGATCCAAAAGAGGATCACAAGACAGAAGAGAGGTAGAAGAAAAAAAAAATTTAAACCTTTACCTTCCATCTAAGAAGCCATTCTGTGTATTGGTTCCAAGGCAGTAGAGAAGTTAGGGCTAAGCAATGGAAGTTAAGGGACTTGCCCAGGGTCACACAGCTAGGAAGTGTCTGAGGCTGGGTTTGAACCTAGGACTTCGCATGTCTAGACCTGGTTCTCAATCCACTGAGCTACCCAACTACCTCCCAAGAAAAATTTTGGAGAAGAAATGGAGAACTAGAAAAGGAATTACAAAGCCTACAGCAAGAAAATGGCTACCTAAAAATTAGAATTGGACAAATAGAAGCCAATAATTACATAAGACTAAAGCAAATGATACAAAAAATTCAAGAATGAAAAAAAAGCAGAAAATCTGAAATGCCTCACTAGAAAAAACAACTAACCTGGTGAGAGATTTTATTTCTAATATATTGAATTACTTCTATTTCTCCATTTTGAATTAGAGGCTAAAGATCCGTTTCTCAGACCTTCCTATTCAAGAAATGCCCCACCCAAATAATTTATTCCATTGTAGGATAAATAAAAAAGTGAGATTTTAAGATCTGTCTTGCTCAGTAAATTTGAAGTGGCCTAGATTTGGTATGTTCCCTACCAACAAAGCAATGCCCTTGAGTCTCCCATTGAGAAGCATTTGATAAGGTCACTCCTAACTGGCAGAAGTTCATTTCTCCTTCTAGACATGGGGGTAGGGAATCAAATATGTGATATTCAATCATCAATCAAAGAATAGGGAAGGGAATATGATGGAACACTTCCTCATTTGCTATTCACCAATCAGAAATGTCTTGGGATGTCCATTGGAGGGCTAAATCATGAGTTACCAAAATTGTCTTTCATCACTGAGAAAAATCACTGAAAAATCAATTCCTTGATTATTGCTAGCCTAAGCAATACACTAATTTTCTTTCAGATTTTTAATCATCATCCTGGAAAACAGATCCAGGAGACATAACCTAAGAATCACTGGCCTGCTTGAGAGCCATTATCAAAAAAAGAGCCTGGACACCTTATCGTAAGAAATTATCTGGTGTTTTTGAACAGAGTAGGAAATAGAAATGGAAAGAATCCTATGATCACCTCCTGAAAGAGATCCAAAATTTTAGAATTCCAGGACTATCGAGGCTGAATTACAGAATTACAGAACTCCCAGGCCAAGGCAAGCAGTCAGAGAGCCAATGTGATTGCCTCTTTAACAAAGACTCTCATGTTGAGATGACCCTTTGGTTTGCAGCTGCCTATGCTAATTTGGCAGTGGTTGGGACAGCTCTCCTAGTTTCTCCAATCTAGGCATCTTTTTTTCTAGATTTAGAGCCTATGAGATTTGGTGAATATATGTTCGGTGCTGGCATTATTAGCTCTTTGTCATATGCTACCCATAATCTTAGTGTTGCTTCCTTGATTATCTGTCATTGCCTTTTCTCAGAATGAATGAGCCCATTTTTATTAGCTCCACATATGGCCAGTCTATTTTTACCCAAGTGCTTCCTCATATTCCATAACATCGATCTGTCTCTCCATTCAGTGATTTGACTGGCCCTTTTTTCCCAGTAAGGTTGGATGCCTCTACGTCACTGTCCCTGAAGGCTGTGAGCTAATCAGACATAGTGGATCTCATCCATCTACCCCATGCCCAGGCTTATGGGATTGCAGAAAAGCAAAAGGCACTGAGTTGTGTTGAAGGGATAACCAGGGTAGGAAATAGTTTGTTTTATCTTTGCCCACTGCACATCATCATTTAATGCTAAAGAGGGTCCATGTGTGAAAGTAGAGAAACCATTCAAGAAGCTAAACATAAATTTAAGATCCTCCCCACAGACCCACAGGGGATTCTTGAGCAATCATAGAAGGCCCAAATTTCCCCTAATTTATCCCATCTCCTCATTTCTTACCCTTCTTGGAAGTTGGGCAGCTGATTTTTTCTTGATGATATAATAAGCTCTTTTTAAAAAGCAAACCACCAAAAGTTACTGCAATTTGCAGGGCATTAAAAAATAATAATAAACCATTACCAGATGAGACAAATATGTCCAGAAGGGTGTTTTTTTAATTGGAATTCCTTTTTGAATCTCTGAAGCCACTTAAAGAGGATTCAGGCAGTTGCTCCAGAAGTGGCCAGAGCCAACCTCTTCCATCCTTCTGTTGCATCTTCAGAACGAGATTCTACAACGTAAAGTTAATGATCACACTTCCTTTCAGACCAGAATCAAGCCCTTAGGTTTTTGCATTTGCTTGTTTGTTATGGATTTGATTCACACTATTAAGTGTGTTTTGCCATTAAGTGCACATTTTCTTCACCCTTTTGGTGTTCAAAGGGCATATGTGAAAATCATGCCATCTCCTCGTAAATGGGAGGAATGTTAGGACTGTAAGCCATGAACGTCTCATTCTCTGTGTGATCGAAGCATCTTTCCTCTGGACATTTTGGTAGTACCTTGGTGGAAGGGGGAGGCCCTGGGTTGGAGAACCACCTAGCCATGGCCTCTCTGCCTCTCGTTACCTCAAAGCAGTATTACCATATTAGTACAGGTCAGCTCTCAAAGCTGTGCTTTAGGGAGTCTAAAATCTCCCTTCTGGTCCATTATTCGTGTCCTTCAGTGGACACCCAGTAAAGCTTTCTACAGACTTCCCAAGCCAACGAAAGCTTGAGGTCTGACGTTTCCTTTAGAACCCCAAGGGCATCGTCTCAGCTTCTAACCCATCACCAACACAGCACTCAGCTCCTTGGGGACTTTGGCCATTTGGAAGCATCCTCATTCCCCCGAGTCCTCAAAAAGGGAGAAAAGAGCGAGCCCTTCCCTGCCTTGGGAAACAGCTCCGACTGGAGTCGGAGCACCTGGGTTTGAATTGCAGCTCCCTCAATTACTTACTACCTGGACAGGCATGGAGAAGGCACTTGAATCCATGAGGCTCAGGGTCCTTATGTGTAAGACAAGACGACTCCCAATTGCCTCCCATGATGCTTCCTCCATTTTTCTGTGGCCATTTATTAACACAGATGGCAACTCCACCATTCCCCCAAGCCTCGGGAGGCCATCATCATCAGTGGCTCTGGCCCTCAACGTCCTCAGTTTCTCCAACTGTAAAGGCGTGTATTGGGCCATTGATCTCTAAGTTTCCTTCAAGTTCTAAATCAATGGCCCCAGCATCTCCTCCTGGTCACGTATGTGGTAGAAAGCTAACCAGATGCAGGGAGCCTGTCTAGTCAGTCCCTCCAGTTGGGCAAACTCCGAAGGGCCTGCAGGTCATAGACCTGGAAGATCTCAGGGTCCCCTCTTCATCTTACTGGGGGATGGGAAGACTTTAGTAGAGATGTGTTTCATACACGGTAGCAGGGAAAGTATTCTCTCTCAAACTTAGCTGTGCCCAAAAGGAGGGAGCCCCTAAATGGGCCAAGGGCCGTCTCCATTGTTTCCTGCCCTGTGTTTCACGTGGCTGTTAGTTCAAAGGAAAGCTCTGCTTCTCCGTGACTTTGTTTTTAGGGTGCATTTGAAAATCTCTTCTCCAAAGGCATTTGTTGCCGTGTTCCTGGGAGGCAAAGCAGAACCAGGGTTCACTTGACTACAGAAACAGCCAGCTAATTATCTCCTGAGAACGTGCGATCACTTTAAGGGCTATGCAGAAGATGTTAACTAATCACACAGCTCCCAGATATTTGTAACATGCAGTGTGACTGTGAGGGTGCATTTCAATGAAGGCCAGGCCTGACTGCTGACGGGCTGTGCTGGAGGGCAGCTGATCCATGGGAGCCTGCTTGGCCTGCACCAGATCCAAGGGGCCGGCCATGCTGTCAGCAGACCCTGCCTCGGTGGCCAAGCAGAACACGCTGCGCTCCACGGCTCTTCGGCATTCCTCTGACTTTATTAAATAATCATCTTTGCAAACCTCTAGGTCCTCGAAGAGAAAAGAGTGCCTCCTAATTACCAACTGCAAATCTCATGCAAATGGATGCAAGCAGCCAGAGTTCATGTACATGTGTGAGAGGGGAAAATCCTTTATTATCCAGTTTTTAAAAATGGAGCACAATTGACATATGCTACGGCGTTCCTGTTTTAAGACCCCGTCTATTGGATTTGGAAAGTTGTTCTTTCCCAGGTAAGAGGTTTTCAGGAACTCTCTTGAACACCCGTCAAGACTAGGTGCAGGGAACCCATTTATTCCCTTTCCTTTAACTAGTCACAGAATTTCAGAGTTCAGGAGGGATGCAGAGAGCTTCCAGTGCAATCACCAATTCCCTTTACAACATTCCTCATGCCCGGTCATCTCAAGTCCCCTGAGGGGGACTGAATACCTTCACAATGCACCCATTTGACTTGTCCCAGCCCTCAGTTTATCATCTCTCTCAAATCCATCCTCTGCAAAGCTGCTAAAAGAATTATCCTCCGCCGCAGCTCTCTTCCTTTCCCCCCTCACGTAGCCAACATTCTATGCCTCTATATTATTTCCATGGTCCAGTGCAAACTTCTGATCTTGGCATTGCAAGCTCTCCACTTTCAGATTTCAATCTACCTCCTTCTCTTGGGAGGAAGCCCAAGGACTGCTCTTGAAGCCAGGAAGAACTGAATTCGTCTCACCTCCGAAACCTACTGGCTGGGTGACCCTGAGAAAACCATTCACCCCAAAAGGACTCGAAGGGGCTCTGAGAGTTTGTTTACTATGGAGGAAGTCCAGCCTGACTCAGGAGGGGGTGTTTGTTTGTCCAAGAATTCCTGTATCGAGGGCATTGAGTCCAGCCCCTAACTCAATTAACTTCCACAAACGACTTTCTTGCAGCATTGGAATACTCACTCCCAAAATGTTGACAGTGGCAGTGTTTCTGCATTGTTCCTGTTCCTATTAAATTACACAGACTGTGGAATCCATTATGGAATCCATTCCTTCTTCTGAATGTGTATAAATGTCTATCTTCTTTCACTGAGCAGTTCCGAGGCTACCTCTTCCAGGAAGACTTTCCACTATGTCTCCACCCCCCACCCCACCATTCCAGGAGAAAGGCCTTCTGATGCCACAGGGATTCCTCCAGCACTTTGGGCCTTCAAGCTTGCCTCGGATTGCATCACACTATGTTGGTTTATCTGGGCTCATGCCATTTACCCCCCTTAGGGAGGGCACCAACCATATCTTTGCATCTTCTGTGCCTAGCACATACCACATACAAGAAACGTTGAACACATCTCTCTCCTCTGACTCTGCTTCCCTTTAGCTGGTTTGGGTTGTAGATATTTGCCTAATGGGTTTTTTGGTTCCATTAGATGGTCAAATCTTAGCTTTGGGAGAAAGTATCCCATAACTCTGTATTTTATAGGACATTTCTAACATAGTGCCAAGATATTTGTAGATTTAATAGAGTATTTGCAGAGAAGGAAGGAAGGAAGGAAGGAAGGAAGGAAGGAAGGAAGGAAGGAAGGAAGGAAGGAAGGAAGAAAGGAAGGAAGGAAGGAAGGAAAGAACGAAGGAAGGAAGGAAGGAAGGAAGGAAGGAAGGAAGGAAGGAAGGAAGGAAGGAAGGAAGGAAGGAAGGAAGGAAGGAAGGAAGGAAGGAAGGAAGGAAGGAAAGGAAGGGAAGGAGAGAGGGAGAGAGGAAGGAAGGAAGGAAGGAAGGAAGGAAGGAAGGAAGGAAGGAAGGAAGGAAGGAAGGAAGGAAGGAAGGAAGGAAGGAAGGAAGGAAGGAAGGAAGGAAGGAAGGAAGGAAGGAAGGAAAAGAGAGGGAGGAAGGAACAACAAAGTTATTACCCTTGAGTGCAGTGGATAGAGCATTGAGCATAGAGTCAAGGAAACCTTTGTTCATATCTGGCCCTGCATACCTCCTACCAGCTGTGGGACTCTGGGCATACTCCTTTGTCTCTGTTTGCAAGCCTTCCTTGAGTTATAAAATGCAGATGATACCTATCTCTCATGGTTGTTACGAGGGTCACATGAAACAATATTTGTCAATGGCTCAGCACAGTGCTTGGGATGCAGCAGGTTCTTCATTTCCCACCTTCTCTTAGGTTATTACTTAAGCACTTACTACTGAGTGAGGTAGGACCCCATTCTCAGAAGTCTCAATCTCCAAATGCCCACCTTTCTTAGGAAGGAATCATTTGAGTTAGTTTGCCTCAGTTTATGGGAAGTGCCCCTTTCTGGGCTTCTTTCCAGAATTCACATGAGATGAGTGGTGCGATGTATCTTCAATTTGACATTTGTTAGCATGTTTTCTTTTTGTTTAAGAACTGATTTTTTAAAATTCATTGTAGAATGGCAAGGTTTTGTAGCTAAGAAAACAAAGAAAGACCCTTTCTGGCTCGTCTCACTCCTGCCTTTGCTCATTCTCTGCCTGGATGGAGTCAGCGAGCAGTGCCTGCAGTTCAGACCCTGAAGTTAGTTAGGAAATGGAAGAGGATAATGTAAATTGAGCATTAAAACTGTTTATACAGAGCACTGTTTAGTTCTTGGACAAGAATATGAATTTATGAGATAATCAAATATACATAATTTACAAGGGATGTATTTTAAATGAATAAACATTTCTTCTGCATCTTTGATCATCTCCATGCATCCTTTCGTTTTCTTCCCTATGGAAGGAGGATCCAAGGAGCATGTACGTACTAAGTCTAATCTGCCATCTCCACTCTCGGTTAACATCATTCGAGGCACTTAGCTTTTGTCTTTTTCTCACTCTTCATCGGATCATGATTACAAACACATGTTCTCAAGAGGAAAATTGATCATAATCGTCTTCTACAAGATCATTAACTGTTCATTGATTATCATATCTCTCTGGGTTATTCCATGAAAATGGCATGTTCATGGTAACATGAGAAACATTCCTTTCTTTCTGTCAATGTCATATGGCTGTAATGTCCACTCCCTGGAGCCACTATTTGTTCCTATTACTCTGATTATAGAGTCCAGTTGAAGATAACTTATGAGTTTAAACAAAGACCCTCTGCTAACTCTGGAACCCTCCAGTCCAGACAAAGTTGGCTTATGGAGCCAAGACCTAGAATTGAAAAATCCTAGTCCCCAAGTTCGATTTGTTGAGGGGCCTGACTCAGCCCCTGAACACCAGCACAGCCCATCCCCTGTGCTCAGTAACTCCCCTCTTGGACATCATAGGGACTGCTAGATTCGATAAGAATTCTATCTTTGGGATAACAATTAAAGTTATGGGCATGAAATCAGTGAGGAAAAGAAAAACCAGCCTGGAATCAGAAGACCTGGGCCTCAGTTTTTTTCTCTGATCCTTACTAGCAGTCTCATCTTAAGCACATTATCTCAGTGTCCTTATCTGTAACATATGTATAATAATCAAAGTTACAATATTATTGATCATAGGATCCAGAAATCATCTTAGTCCAAGCCCCTAATTTTTCAGATGAGGAAACTGAGCCACAAGTTGTTTAACTAACTTTTCTGAACTCCTAGGATCAGAGGAAGGGAGTTCAGAGGCCATCTCATCTAACCTTTCCACTCTACAGATAGAACTGAAACTAAGAGAAAGTAACAACCAAGATCATACTGCTAATTAGGGGCAGAGGCAGGATTGGAACTCAGGTTCTCTGGATTCTCTCCAGTATTATTCATATTAGTTAAATGGCATGCCCTCCTCCATCGAGCTGTTGTGAGCAAAATTCTTTGCAGACCAATACAATGTTATCAAAATATGACAAATTATTCTGACCCTGTCTACTCATTGCTGGATGCAGAAAGCAGTGTTCCGTCCTATTATCATAATAGTAGAGAATGTTTATATCTGTGCCAGCCACTGTGTTAAGAGCTTTACAATAATTATTTTTCATCTGATACTAGCAATAACACTGAGAGGTAGGTGGTGTTTTTATCCTCATTTTACAGATTAGGAAACTGAAGAAAGCAGAGATTAAATGACTTGCCCAGAGTCATATAGCTAGTAAATATCTGAGGCTGGATTTGAACTCAGATGTTCTGAATTACAGCCCAGTGCTTCATCTGCTGTGCTACCTGGCTACTCTGATGAAGCACTCAAAGAAATGTACACATCCTTAGGTGTGTTTTTATCTTATTTCCTCTTTGAGGTTGAGAAAGATAGAATTGCCATATGGGATGAGAGAATAACTATAATTTCTGTGAATAATATTGATCAGCTCTTTGATGATTAAACCAGGCTAAGTAAGACCCAATCATAGAATCCCGAGGAACTAGATGTCCAATGACCTTGACAGGCAAAAAAAAAAAATAGACTGAAACAAGGAAGATGGGATAAAGCAGGAAGGAATAGAAAATTTTCCATTTGAATTCAGCAAGCCAAATTTAACAGTACAGGATGGAGAAAGGCAAGGCTAGATAATTGCATCAGGTGGGAAACTGGGGATCTGATGGGTTACAAGCTTAACAGGAATTAAGAAAGGCAGTGAAAAACTGGGATGCATTAAGAAAGTCATGGCCTCCAGGTCCAAAGAGGACAGAACCTGATAAAGTTACCTTGGTCAGATCACATATGGAAGGACAGTGACAAATAGAAGATCTAGAGGAGGACACTCAGGAGGTTGAACCAGCCGTATGAGTAAGTATAGAGGAAACTGGAGAGGAGAAATATAGCTCTCTTCAAGTGTGCAAAGCCTCCATGGGTAGCAGGTTTTTTTCTGCTTGATTTGAAGGGGTTGAACTGGAAGCAATGGGTTAGGATTCAAAGAGATAGACAAGGTGGGGCAAATCTTACTAATAGAAGCTAGATGAGCTGCCTCAGAGAGTGGTGGATTCCCTCTTATAGGAAGCCTTAGAAGATAATATGAATGACAACTTTTTGGAGACTCTCTAAAAAATATGGTTTTTAGGGCAAGGTTGGACTAGATGTCCTCCCTCTGAGGTCTCTCTTCCTTGGAGATTTTTAGATTTGCTGTTTTAAGCTTTGTGGAGAAGGAGTGTAGGACAGGGGTTAGAGAGCTGACCCTGAAGTGTGTGACTCTGGGAAAGTCTTGCTGCTCCAGGACAACATTCACAAATAGAAGTAGCTCTTGACCTAAGAGATTTCTCTGTCAATAAATCATCACAGGACCAGTTTCTGTGCCCTCCTAGGAGGAAGGGAGGGAGGAAAGGAGGGAAGGAAGAACTCGATATTCTTATAAAAAAAATATTTGGTCAAGCAAAACCAATTCACACTTTGGTCATGTTAAAAAATCTTGTACCTTGAGTCCATCACCTCTCACATGGTCTGGAAAGCAAATCCTATTGTGTTTGCAAGGTTCCTTGTGCATCCCTGAGAAGCAGGTTTTGTGGGATAAGAAAGAAAGGGGAAAGAGAAGAAGGACAGAGGGAGCAAGTAATTTCTAAGCATTTACAATGTGGTAGGCACCATATTACCTCATCTGCTACTCACAACTCTTAAAGTAGGTGCTATTATGATCCTCATTTTATAGATGAGGAAACTGAGGCAGAGTTTAAGTGATTTGTCCAGGGTCACACAGCTAGTAAAAATGTGAGATTGGATTTGAAATTGGTTAATCTGAGTAAATGATGCTCTCTTTCCATTGTGGAAACCAGATGCTTCTAAAGGACCAAAGGAGTATACAGTCAAGATGGTGGCACAGAGGAAGTGAAATCTCAGACCTATGAAAATCCTTCCTTACCAATTACAAACTAAATGCTCCCAGGGACTGAAAATCAAACCTAACAACAAGACAGAGGCAAGGAACCCTCCTGCTGGACTCAATTTAAAAGGTACCCCCCAAAAGCTGGAATTCTAGAAAACTTGGGTTTAAGGGGCAGGGAGAAGAAAGGTCCCAGGACCCACCCCCAACTAGAACTCTAAGCCTCCAGCAGCAGCTGGAACCTCTGGGTGGGCAAAGGCACTGGTCTGGAGGGAGTACCTTGTGGGCAGGGATTTGCCAGGCTCAGAGTGTCAAACACAGGGTGTAGAAAAGGAGCTGTAGAGGGAGAGCAGAGTGGGCAGTCTGGTTAGAGCAGCAGAGACCCTCCATATTGCTCCCCACTTCCAGGAGGTTTTGGCCTCAGGGCACATCCAGCCCAACCCAGCAGGATTTAATCCCATCAATAATATTCAGATGTCATGGAAGCTCAAGCTCCAACACCCCTCCCTCACAGACTGCTGGACTTTAATCCAATCAAAGCCTCCAGAGCACAGGGAAACAAAAGCTCGAATACCCCTCCCCCACAGACTGCACTGAGAGACTTGCTGACAATACTCCAAGAGGGAAGATTGACAGAAAAGCCCAAACCCATAGATCTAACACATAATGAGAGGAGCAACAATGCAGGCAACTACAGGGGGAAAATAAGGGGCAAATATGAGCAAGCAACAGAAAAAGAAAAAAGAAATTACAATCGACAGCTTCTATACAGGCAATGAACAAAGAGCAAATGGAACAGAGCAGGAGGAAACACCAAACAATAAAACAGAAAACCCAGCAAATTGGACACAGGCTTTGGAAGAACTCAAAATACAATTCAAAACACAATTAAGAGAAGCTGAAGACAATTGGAGAAAGAACTTAAAAACTAAGATAAGTCATCTGGAAAGAGAGGCACTTGAACTAAAATGAGAAAATAGTGTCCTGAAAGACAAAATCAACCAGCTTGAAAATGAGGCAAAGGAGATGAAAGATTAGGCAAAGAAGATGAAAGATGAGGCAAAGGGGATGAAAGAGGAGGTAAAGAGAATGAAAGATGATCTCCAAGGAAAATCAGACCAGAAGGAGAAGGATGATCAAAAAGTCAGGGATGAAATCCAGTCTTTAAGAACCAGAATACAATTAGAATCAAGTGACATTACAAAGCAGCAAGACACTATAAAACAAAATTTAATGGATAAAAAAAATTGAGGAAAATATGAAGCATCTCATTCACAAAACAGAAGATTTAGAAAATCATTTCAGGAGAGGCAACTTAAGAATGAGTGGCCTACCATGACAAAAGGAAAAGCCTGGACATTAAATTACAAGAAATTATCCAAGAAAACTGCCCTGATATTCTAGAACAAGAGCGAAAAGTGGAGATTGAAAGAATACTTACTCCTCAACTGACAGCACCCAGGAATGTTATAGCCAAATTCAAGAACTATCAGACCAAGGAAAAAATATTATAAGCTGCCAAGAAGAAGTCATTCAGATACCATGGAACCACAGTGAGGATAACACAGAATCTGGCTGCATCTACACTGAAGGACTGAAAGGCATGGAATATTTTATTCTGGAAAGCAAGGGAACTAGGTCTACAACCAAAAATCAACTACCCAACAAAACTAACTATATTCTTACAGGAGAAAGTATGGACATTTAACAAAATAGAGGAATTCAAAGCATTCATAAAGAAAAGACGAGACTTGAACAGAAAATTTGATGCCCAAGCACAGAATTCAAGAGAATCATCAAAAGGGTGATTAACAAAGAGGGAAAAAAGAAAAACAAAACAAAAATTTAAAGAGACCCAATAAGTTAAAATGATATGTATCCCTATAAGAAAAGAGGTCATTGGTAACTCCTAAACATTGTTATTACCACCCAGGCAGCTAGAACAAGTACACATAGAGGGAACAGTGACAAACTGTATAGTATGAAATGACAAGACATAAATAGGTATATAGATATATGTATTATAAATACATATATATGTGTGTATTTATATGTATATGTGCATATATATGTATACAACTAGAGCTAAAAAAATGGTTAATACTAAAAGAAATGGGAAAAGAAACTGAAGGGGGTAAATTTATATGTCACAAAGAAGCACATGGCAGGAGGAGGAAGAACATCAATAACCTGGAAGGGTAAAGAGGTTGGAGATAGGAAATACTCAACTTGTACGTGCATTGAAATTGACCCAAAGAGGGAAAAACAATCCAATCCATTAGGGCCGAGAATTGATTTGCGCCCTATAGGGAAGTAGAAGAGTAACAAATGGACAGGTGGGGTGGGAAGCAGTACAAGGGAAGGAGAGGGTGGGGATAGTTTAAAAGGACTGTAAAGAAAATAAGAGGGGAATAAGAAGGGAGGAGGGTAGAAAGGGAAATAAAATAAGGGTGGGAACTAGAGGGACTGATTACTGATTAAAAAACAATATATTGGCGTGGAAGGAAATAGTAAAAGAAGAAAAGGCAGGACTACAAGTAGAAATCAAAATGCTGGGAAATACACAGCTGGTAATCGTAACTCTGAATGTGAAGAGAATGACCTCACCCATAAAACATAAGCGAATACCACAGTAGATTAGAATCCAAAACCCTACCATATTCTTTCTGCAAGAAATACACATGAGAAAGGTAGATACGCATAGGGTGAAAGTAAGAGGATGGAGCCAAATCTATTGAGTATCAACTGATAAAAAGAAGGCAGGAGTTGAAATCACGATATCTGACAAAGCCAAAGTAAAAATAAATCTAGTTAAAAGAGATAGGGATGGTAATTACATCCTGATAAAAGGCAGTATAGACAATGAGGAAATATCAATACTCAACATGTATGCACCAAATGGCATAGCATCCAGTTTTCTAAAGGAGAAACTTGTGCAGCTCAAGGATAAAATAGATAGAAAAACTATATTAGTGGGAGACTTGAACCTTCCTCTTTCCAAACTATATAAATCAAACCAAAAAACAAATCAGAAAGAGGTAAGAGAAATGAATGAAATCTTAGAAAATTTAGAGTTAGTAGATATGTGGAGAAAAATAAATAGGGAAAAAAGGAATACACCTTCTTTTCAGCATCACATGGTACATTCACAAAAATTGGCCATGTATTAGGACATAAAAACATTGCAAATGAGTGCAATAGAGCAGAAATAATAAATGCAACCTTATCAGATCACAATGCAATGAAAATAATAATTACTAAGGGTACATGGAGAGGCAAATCAAAAATTAACTGTAAATTAAACAATATGATTTTCCAAAATCGATTAGTTAAAGAACAAACCATAGAAACAATTAGTAATTTCATTGAAGAAAATGACAATGATCAGACATCCTTTCAAAACCTATAGGATGCAACCAAAGCAGTACTCAGGGGGAAATTTATATCCTTGAGTTCATACATTGACAAACTAGAGAGGGCAGAGGTCAATGAATTGGGCATGCAAATTAAAAAACTAGCAAGTGAACAAATTAAAGAAGACAAAATTAAGGATCCTAAAAATCAAAGGAGAAATTAATAAAATTGAAAGTCAAAGAACTATTGATTTAATGAATAAGATTAGAAGCTGGTACTTTGAAAAAAATAAATAAAATAGACAAAGTACTGGTCAATCTAATTTAAAAAAGGAAAGAAGAAAACCAAATTGACAGTATCCAAGATGAAAAGGGGATCTCACCTCTAATGAAGAGGAAATTAAGGCAATCATTAAAAACTATTATGCCCAATTGTGTGGCAACAAATACGGCAATTTAGGTGATATGGATGAATACTTACAAAAATATAAGCTGCCTATACTAACAGAGAAAGAAAGAAATTACCTAAAAATCCATATCAGAAAAAGAAATTGAACAATCCATCAAAGAACTCCCTAAGAAAAAATCCCCAGGTCCAGATGGATTCACAAATGAATTCTATCAAACATTCAAAGAACAACTAATCCCAGTATTATACAAACTATTTGACAGAATAAGCCAAGAAGGAGTTCTAGCAGATTCCTTTTCTGACACAAATATGGTTCTGATTCCAAAGCCAGGCAGGTCAAAAACAGAGAAAGAAAACTATAGACCAATCTCCTTAATGAATATAGATGCAAAAATATTAGGATACTAGCAAAAAGACTCCAGCAAGTCATCCTGAAGGTTACTCACTATGACCATGTAGGATTCATACCAGGAATGCATGGATGGTTCAATATTAGGAAAATCATTCACATAATTGACCATATTAACAAGCAAGCCAACAAAAATTACATGATTATTTCAATAGATATAGAAAAAATCCTTTGACAAAATACAACACCCATTCCTATTGAAAACACTAGAAAGCATAGGAACAGAAGGGCCTTTCCTAAAAATACTAAACAGTATTTATCTAAAACCATCAGCTAATATCAACTGCAATGGGGATAAACTAGAAGCCTTCCCAATAAAATCAGGAGTGAAACAAGGATGCCCATTATCACCTCTATTATTTAACATTGTACTAGAAACACTAGCTGTAGCAATTAGAAAAGGAAAAGAAATTGAAGGTATTAAAATAGGCAATGAGGAGACCAAGCAATCACTCTTTGCAGATGATATGATGGTCTACTTAGAGTCCCAGAGAATCAACCAAAAAGCTAGTTGAAATAATCAACAACCTTAACAAAGTTGCAGGATACAAAATAAACCCACATAAGTCATCAGCATTTCTATATATCTCCAACACACCTCAGCAGCAAGAATTAGAAAGAGAAATTCCATTTAAAATCACCCTAGGAGCTTCCAGTCAAGATGGTGGCTTAGAGAAAGCTAAAGTTCAGATCTCCAGAAACCCTTCCCTACCGAACTCAAACTATATGCTACTAGGGCACTGAAATTCAAAACGATCAACAGCATAGACCCTGGGAATCCTCCTCCTGGACCTGGATCAAAAGGTACGCCCCCCCCCCAAAAGCCAGAACCCAAAGATCACTCGGACCTAAGGGGTAGGCAGAAGGAAGGTCCCAGAACCCATCCCCCCCCCAAACCAGAGTGCCGAGTCCGAGGCAGCAGAAGGAAACTCAAAGCCTCAGGGCCGGCTATTCTGAAGGCCACTTCCTGAAAACAACCTGACTCAGACGAGGGGGCACCCAACACAGACAGCAGGGAAACAGAGAGAGACAGGGGGAGCCTGTAACCCCCTGGCTGGATCCCTCCATCCGAGTCTCATGGAAGGTCCCTGCCTCAGGGCATACTTAGTTCAACCCAGGGAAAGCTAATCCTATCAGGAGCCCTCAGAGCTCCTGGAAGCCACGGCCCCTCCCCCCTCAGAGTACTGGCTCTCCTGGCCAGCTAAGGCACAGAAACAAACACCCCACGGAAAGGGCCAAGCCAGGCTCAGAGCATGGAAGTAAGGCAACGGAGAAGCATTGGGAGGGAACCGAGGAGGGCAGTAGCACGGGAACACCAACAATTCCTGGCTTCCCTGGGAAGACAGAACAACAACTGCATAGAACAGACAATCTGCCTGGGGCTAAAACCTCTGAACACCAGACAGAGATAAGAAAAGCTAGTCCTCCCCACTCAGATAGAGATGGCAAATTCCATAGAAGCACAAAAGCCCCAAAATTCCAAGAAAAACAAGAAGAAGGGGGTGACTTTGGACACATTTTATGGAGCAAAAATAGAAAATACAGAGGACATAGAAGAGGAAGCACAAGCAAATGCTCCAAAACCTCCCAAAGGAAATGGAAACTCTCCACAAACCCATGAAGAATTTGAATCGGAAAGGATCAAAAAGATGGAAGCCCTCTGGGAGGAAAAGTGGGAAATAATGCAAAAGAAATTCATGCATCTACAAAACCAGTTTGACCAAAGTGAAAAGGAAAACCAGGCTTTAAAAGTCAGAATCAGACAACTCAAAGACAATGAGCAAGAATTAATAAAGCAAAGCCAAAAGACCAAGAATTAGAAGAGAACATAAAATATCTCACTGACAAGGTGACAGACTTGGAAAATAGAGGAAGAAGAGATAATTTAAGAATAATTGGACTTCCAGAAAAGCCAGAAATAAACAGCAAACTCGACATCGTAATACAAGATATAATCAAAGAAAATTGCCCGGAGATTCTAGAACAAGGGGGTAATACAGCCACTGACAGAGCTCACAGAATACCTTCTACACTAAACCCCCAAAAGACAACTCCCAGGAATGTAATTGCCAAATTCCAAAGCTTTCAAACAAAAGAAAAAAATCCTACAAGAAGCCAGAAAAAGACAATTTAAATATAAAAGAATGCCAATCAGAGTCACACAAGACCTTGAAAGTTCTACTCTGAATGATCGTAAGGCATGGAACATGATCTTCAGAAAGGCAAGAGAGCTGGGTCTTCAACCAAGAATCAGCTACCCATCAAAACTGACTATATACTTCCAAGGGAAAGTATGGGCATTCAACAAAATAGAAGATTTCCAAGTTTTGGGGCAAAGAAAAGACCAGAGCTCTGTGGAAAGTTCGATATCGAAAAACAAAGAGCATGGAATACCTGAAAAGGTAAATATGAAGGAAAGGGAAAAGGAGAAAAATGTTATCTTTTTTATTTTACCCAAACTCTCTTCTATAAGGACTACATTTATATCAATCTATGTATACTAACATGTGGGGAAAATGTAATGTGTAAATAGGGGGAAAAGAAAGACCAAATAGAATAATCTTTCTCACACAAAGATTCACATGGGAAGGGGAGGGGAAGAAAACTCCTATAAGAAGGAGAGGAAGAGAGTTTTTACTTAAACCTTACTCTCAGGGAAATCAACTCTGAGAGGGAAGAACATCCAGATCCATTGGGATCTTGAATTTTATCTTACCCAACAAGGGAAGGGAGAAGAGAAAACCAAGGGGGTAGGGGGGAGGGAACACAAAAAAGAGAGGAAAGAAGAGGGGGGAGGGGAGGGAACAAAAAAGGAGAGACTAGAAAGGGAAACATATCAAGGGAGGGGACAAGGGGGACTGATTTAAAGTAAATCACTGGACTAAAAGGTAGAGCTGAAGAAGAAAGGTTAGAATTAGGGAAGGATATCAAAATGCCAGGGAGTCCACCAGTGACAGTCATAACTTTCACCGTGAATGGGATGGACTCACCCATAAAACGTAGATGAATAGCAGAATGGATTAGAATCCCAAACCCTACCATATGTTGTCTTCAAGAAACACACATGAGGCAGGTAGACACCCACAAGGTCAGAATTAAAGGATGGAGTAAGACCTTCTGGGCCTCAACTGACAGAAAGAAGGCAGGAGTGGTAATCATGATATCTGATAAAGCCAAAGCAAAGATAGACTTGATCGAAAGGGACAGGGAAGGTAATTATATTTTGTTAAATGGGACTTTATATAATGAGGAAATATCACTAATCAACATGTATGCACCAAATAATATAGTACCCAAATTTCTAATGGAGAAACTAGGAGAATTGAAGGAAGAAATAGACAGTAAAACCGTATTAGTTGGAGACTTAAACCAACCATTATCAAATTTAGATAAATCAAATCAAAAAATAAATAAGAAAGAGGTAAAAGAAGTGAATGAAATCTTAGAAAAATTAGAATTAATAGACATATGGAGAAAAATAAATAGGGATAAAAAGGAATACACCTTCTTCTCAGCACCACATGGCACATTCACAAAGATAGACCATACATTAGGTCACAGAAACATGGTACACAAATGCAGAAAAGCAGAAATAATAAATGCAGCCTTTTCAGATCGCAAGGCAATAAAAATAATGATTAGTAATGGTACATGGAAAACCAAATCAAAAACTAATTGGAAATTAAACAATATGATACTCCAAAATCATTTAGTTAGAGAAGAAATCATAGAAACAATTAATAATTTCATCAAGGAAAATGACAATGGTGAGACATCCTTTCAAACCTTTTGGGATGCAGCCAAAGCAGTAATCAGAGGTAAATTCATATCCCTGAGTGCATACATAAACAAACTAGGGAGAGCAGAGATCAATCAATTGGAAATGCAAATAAAAAAAAACCTCAAAAGCAATCAAATTAAAAACCCCCAGCAGAAAACCAAACTAGAAATTCTAAAAATTAGATTAATAAAATCGAAAGTGATAGAACTATTGATTTAATAAATAAGACAAGAAGCTGGTACTTTGAAAAAACAAACAAAATAGGCAAAGTACTGGTCAATCTAATTTAAAAAAAGGAAGGAAGAAAAGCAAATTAACAGCATCAAAGATGAAAAGGGGGACATCACCTCCAATGAAGAGGAAATTAAGGCAATCATTAAAAATTACTTTGCCCAATTATATGGCAATAAATACACCAATTTAGGTGATATGGATGAATATATAAAAAAATACAAACTGCCTAGACTAACAGAAGAGGAAATAGAATTCTTAAATAATCCCATATCAGAAAATGAAATCCAACAAGCCATCAAAGAACTTCCTAAGAAAAAATCCCCAGGGCCTGATGGATTCACCAGTGAATTCTATCAGACATTCAGAGAACAGTTAATCCCAATACTATACAAACTATTTGACATAATAAGCAAAGAGGGAGTTCTACCAAACTCCTTTTATGACACAAACATGGTACTGATTCCAAAAGCAGGCAGGTCAAAAACAGAGAAAGAAAACTATAGACCAATCTCCCTAATGAATATAGATGCAAAAATCTTAAATAGGATACTAGCAAAAAGACTCCAGCAAGTGATCAGAAGAGTCATTCACCATGATCAAGTAGGATTCATACCAGGGATGCAGGGCTGGTTCAATATTAGGAAAACTATCCACATAATTGACCACATCAACAAGCAAACCAGCAAGAACCACATGATTATCTCAATAGATGCAGAAAAAGCCTTTGATAAAATACAACACCCATTTCTATTAAAAACAGTAGAAAGCATAGGAATAGAAGTATCGTTCCTAAAAATAATAAACAGTATATACCTAAAACCATCAGCTAATATCATCTGCAATGGGGATAAACTAGATGCATTCCCAATAAGATCAGGAGTGAAACAAGGATGCCCATTATCACCTCTACTATTTGACATTGTACTAGAAACACTAGCAGTAGCAATTAGAGAAGAAAAAGAAATAAATTGAAGGCATTAAAATAGGCAAGGAGGAGACCAAGTTATCACTCTTTGCAGATGACATGATGGTCTACTTAGAGAATCCTAGAGATTCAACCAAAAAGCTAATTGAAATAATCAACAACTTTAGCAAAGTTGCAGGATACAAAATAAACCCACATAAGTCATCAGCATTTCTATATATCTCCAACACAGCTCAGCAGCAAAAACTAGAAAGAGAAATCCCATTCAAAATCGCCTTAGACAAAATAAAATACCTAGGAATCTATCTCCCAAGACAAACACAGGAACTATATGAGCACAACTACAAAACACTCTCCACACAACTAAAACTAGACTTGAGCAATTGGAAAAACATTAACTGCTCATGGATAGGACGAGCCAATATAATAAAAATGACCATCCTACCCAAACTTATTTATCTATTTAGTGCCATACCCATTGAACTCCCAAAATATTTCTTTACTGATTTAGAAAAAACCATAACAAAGTTCATCTGGAATAACAAAAGATCAAGGATATCCAGGGAAATAATGAAAAAAAAAAAACACATATGATGGGGGCCTTGCAGTCCCAGACCTTAAACTATATTACAAAGCAGCAGTCATCAAAACAATTTGGTACTGGCTAAGAGACAGAAAGGAGGATCAGTGGAATAGACTGGGGGCAAGTGACCTTAGTAAGACAGTATACGATAAACCCAAAGATCCCAGCTTTGGGGACAAAAATCCACTATTCGATAAAAACTGCTGGGAAAATTGGAAGACAGTGTGGGAGAGATTAGGAATTGATCAACACCTCACACCCTACACCAAGATAAATTCAAAATGGGTGAGTGATTTAAACACAAAGAAGGAAACCATAAGTAAATTGGGTAAACACAGAATAGTATACATGTCAGACCTTTGGGAGGGGAAAGACTTTAAAACCAAGCAAGACAAAGAAAGAATCACAAAATGTAAAATAAATAATTTTGACTACATCAAATTAAAAAGCTTTTGTACAAACAAAACTAATGTAACTAAAATCAGAAGGGAAACAACAAACTGGGAAACAATCTTCATAGAAACCTCTGACAAAGGTTTAATTACTCAAATGTATAAAGAGCTAAATCAATTGTACAAAAAATCAAGCCATTCTCCAATTGATAAATGGGCAAGGGACATGAATAGGCAGTTTTCAGATGAAGAAATCAAAACTATTAATAAGCACATGAAGAAGTGTTCTAAATCTCTTATAATCAGAGAGATGCAAATCAAAACAACTCTGAGGTATCACCTCACACCTAGCAGATTGGCTAACATGACAGCTATGGAAAGTAATGAATGCTGGAGGGGATGTGGCAAAGTAGGGACATTAATGCATTGCTGGTGGAGTTGTGAACTGATCCAACCATTCTGGAGGGCAATTTGGAACTATGCCCAAAGGGCAACAAAAGAATGTCTGCCCTTTGATCCAGCCATAGCACTGCTGGGTCTGTACCCCAAAGAGATAATGGACAAAAAGACTTGTACAAGAATATTCATAGCTGCGCTCTTTGTGGTGGCCAAAAATTGGAAAACGAGGGGATGCCCATCAATTGGGGAATGGCTGAACAAATTGTGGTATATGTTGGTGATGGAATACTATTGTGCTAAAAGGAATAATAAAGTGGAGGAATTCCATGGAGATTGGAACAACCTCCAGGAAGTGATGCAGAGCGAAAGGAGGAGAACCAGGAAAACATTATACACAGAGACTGATACACTGTGGTATAATCGAACGTGATGGACTTCTCCATTAGTGGAGGTGTAATGTCCCTGAACAATCTGCAGGGATCTAGGAGAAAAAACACTATTCATAAGCAGAGGATAAACTGTGGGAGTAGAAACACCAAGGAAAAGCAACTGCCTGACTACAGCGTTTTGAGGGGACATGACAGAGGAAAGACTTTAAACGAACACTCTATTGCAAATATTAACAACATGGCAATGGTTTCAAATCAAGAACACATGTGATACCCAGTGGAATCACGTGTCGGCTATGGGGGTTGGGGGGGGGGGAGGAAAAGAAAATGATCTTTGTCTTAAATGAATAATGCTTGGAAATGATCAAATAAAATATTATAAAATTTAAAAAAAATTTTATCCCAAATTGGAAAAAAAAATCATTCTAGACAATATAAAATACTTAGGAATCTATCTGCCCAGACAAACACAGGAACTATATGAACACAACTACAAAACACTCTCCACACAATTAAAACTAGATCTAAACAATTGGAAAAACTTTGATTGCTCATGGGTGGGATGAGCTAACATAATAAAAATGACAATCCTACCCAAATTAATTTACCTATTTAGTGCCATACCCATTGAACTACCAAAAAACTTTTTTGCTGAATTAGAAAAAACATAACAACGTTCATTTGGAGGAACAAAGGTTCAAGGATATCCAGGGAAATCATGAAAAAAATGTGAAGGAAGGAGGACTTGCAGTCCCAGATCTCAAACTATACTATAAAGCAGTAATCATCAATACAATTTGGTACTGGCTAATAGACAGAAAGGAGGATCAGTGGAATAGACTTGGGGTAAATGACCTCAGAAAGACAGTCTATGATATGCCCAAATATCCCAGCTTTTGGGACCAAAATCTGCTATTTGATAAAAACTGCTGGGAAAATTGGAAGACAGTATGGGAGAGATTAGGTTTGGATCAACATCTCACATCATACACCAAGGTAAACTCAGAATGGGTGAATGACTTGAACATAAAGAAGGAAACTATAAGCAAATTAGGTGAACACAGAATAGTATACTTGTCAGATCTTTGGGAAAGGAAAGACTTTAAAACCCAGCAAGAGCTAGAAAAAACACAAAATGTAAAATCAATAATTTTGATTACATCAAATTAAAAGGGTTTTTTTTTTGTACAAACAAAGCTAATGCATCTAAAATTAGAAGGGAAGCAACAAATTGGGAACAATCTTCCTAACAAAAACATCTGACAAAGGTCTAATTACACAAATTTATAAAGAACTAAACCAATTGTACAAAAAATCAAGCCATTCTCTAATTGAAAAATGGACAAGGGACATTAAAAGGCAATTTTCAGTTAAAGAAATCAAAACTATTAATAAGCACATGAAAAAATGTTCTAAATCTCTTATAATCAGAGAAATGCAAATCAAAACAACTTTAAGGTATCACCTCACACCTAGCAGATTGGCTAACATGACAGCAACAAAAAATAATGAATGCTGGAGGGGATGTGGCAAAGTTGGGACATTAATGCATTGCTGGTGGATTTGTAAATTGATCCAACCATTCTGGAGGGCAATTTGGAACTATACCCAAAAGGTGCTAAAAGACTGTCTGCCCTTTGATCCAGCCATAGCACTGCTGGCTTTGTACTCCAAAGAGATAATAAGGAAAAAGACTTGTACAAAAATATTCATAGCTGCGCTCTTTGTGGTGGCAAAAAAATTGGAAAATGAGGGGATGCCCTTCAGTTGGAGAATGACTGAACAAATTATGGTATCTGTTGGCTGATGGAATACTATTG
The DNA here is from genome assembly GCF_027887165.1 of Monodelphis domestica. NCBI lineage: Eukaryota > Metazoa > Chordata > Mammalia > Didelphimorphia > Didelphidae > Monodelphis > Monodelphis domestica. The sequence continues at coordinate 322,134,054 of NC_077231.1, forward strand.
TACTCAAAGGAATAATAAAGTGAAGGGCTTCCATGGGAACTGGAACAACCTCCAGGAATTGATGCAGAGTGAGAGGAGCAGAACCAGGAGAACATTGTACACAGAGACTGATACACTGTGGTACAATCGAATGTAATGAACTTCTCCATTAGTGGCCATACAGTGATTCTGAACAACTTGGAGGGATTCAGGAGAAAGAACACTATCCACATTCAGAGGAAAAACTTTGGGAGCAGAAACACAGAAGAAAAACAACTGCTTGAATACATGGATCGAGGGGATATGATTGGGGATGGAGACTCTAAATGAACATCCTAATGCAAACATCAACAACATGGAAGTCAGTTCTGATCAAGGACACAAGTAATACCCAATGAAATTGCGCATTGGCTGTGGGAAGGATGGGGGTGGTAGAGGGAAATAATGTGATTATTGTAACCAAGGAATAATGTTCTAAATTGACTAAATAAACTAATTTAAAAAAAAATAATACAGGACCAAAGGATTCAAAGGTGTGGATTCATGAAGTTTCTGAAAAATCAAATGGAGCAATCCCTGAAATCAAATCAATTAAGTCAAGTGGGATTTTACAATTTTGGTTGCCTTTCTCTCCCTTCATTCTTACCATAGTCTTAGGGGGTATACAGGCTGAGTTTTTCTATTCCATTTTTACAGATAAGAAAAACAGGCTCTGAGCTGGGAAACAACTGGTCCAAGGTAACCTAGTTGCTAATGAAGGACTTGGAAGGTGAATCTCACCCAAGTGGAGCAGCATCCTTCTGGTTGCCCTCAGGCTATCTCAGTATTAACTTCCTATGCATTAAAAATAATTGATCTGCTGAGGGATTTTTAATGGTTTCATTGAATCTGCCTTTGGTAGATTTCATAAAAATGTAGCTTTTTCCTATGGTCACTGATTGGCCATCTATTTCACTCAAGAATTGAGCCAAAAGGAATGATTGGCTGGATATGAATGACCCTTTTAAGGGGAATGCTATAAAGCTACACAAAACAAAAGCATCCAGCCCTGGGAAAATAGAGAGAGAAAAGACATCTGGGGTTATATTATCCATTCCTTCTGCCAAGGACATTTGATCCCTGAGGTATCTTTGTAATCCTTTTGTGCATCTAATTGATTGTGTGATATGTTGTATATATTTGTATTTGTGTGTGTGCATGCCTTTCTTTTTCATTATTCAGTAAGGAAGAAGGAAGAGACACACCTGGTAGAAGTGTCAAACAACTGAAGACAAAAATACATTTAAGTACTGGGGAAAATAAAATAAATCAAAAATTAAAAAAAAATACTTAGTTCCCTGGGTCTTTCGGCAGTATTGTCCTAAGAGGGCTCCCAAGCCTGTGAATCAAAAGATCAGTCTACAATTCTGAAGTATCTCAGTGGCCCTAGCATTTCTTCAATGGTGGTTGTTTTCTTCTCATTCTCTACTCCATTTTGTGATTTTTCACACATTATGGCCATTTACAAAATATATGTACTGTCTATAGACCATTCACCTATCAAATGAGCTGGAAAAGGAAATGGCAAACTACTACAGTATCTTTGCCAGGAAAACCCCAAACAGGGTCATGAAGAATCGGACACAACAAAAAATGACTCTCAACAATTAAACACTGGAAAGACTATTGGATTTGGATTTGGATTTGGATGAGAGAAGCTCAAATCCCATCTCTGCTCCTGACTACTCTAGAGACCTTCAGCAAGCCCTCTCCTCTCTGTTGGCATCAAGGTCTTCATCTCTAAAAAAAAGGACTACATAATATTTGAGGTGCTGTCCAATTCTAAATCAATAGTCCTTCTAATAATGATATACATACAACATATATACATACATATTTTGGTGGGCATCAAGGTAGTTCAGTGGATAGAAAGGCAAGTCTAGAGGCAGGATGTCCTGAATTTAAATCTGGTCTCAGATACTTCCTGTGTGATCCTGGGCAAATCATTTGACCCCCACTGCCTAGCCCTTACCTCTTTTCGGTCTTAGAACCAATATGATTCTAAGGCAAAAAATAAAGGATTTTAAAAGAAAAAGTGATATGTATATCGTATGTGTCATGTGTGTTTATTATGAATATATACATATGTGTCTGCATATAGCATATATGTGCATGTATGTAGGAAGACATACATGTTTTAACTAAAATATTTCCCAAAATCTATCCCTTTTCAAATAAATATTTATATATTACATAACCTCACCATAGTAAATTACTGTATTATGTTACATGTGTTGTCATATATATAAATATGTATATATTAATTATACAGATGTATGTCCATATAATGTTTTTATCTATTATATGATATAATATTTAAATACATATATAGGCATCACTGTATGCACATGAAGTGATGATGAAAACTTCTGAAAGACTTACAGGTAAGAAAATTTGTTTATTGATTAGGCTAGAAATAACAAAGAAAATAATTGTTCAATGAATCTTGGTGGTCAAAGACTCAAAAGCTCTTTTGTGTGGAACATTAAATTCAAGTCTGGAAATTCATGATTCAGATCTACACTAGATATCGCAAAATATCTCTGAAGCATCTCTAATTGATGATAGCCAACAAGAAGGTGGTCTATTATACTCTCAGTCGTTCACAGAGTCTTTGATTGATAGTGGACCGTGAAATGCTGGTCCCATTCCTACAATGACTAGAAGGAGAAATCCAGTTTTGCTTGGTTAGGAGTGACTTGGGCCAATGTTCTCAATGGGAGAGCCAAAGATTCTGTAGTGCTGCTTTCTAACACACCTAGTTGGTACTTGGTCTCAACGAGGAACTGATGATGGTAGAGTGCTTAGCGTAGGGCCTGGAATGTAGTAGGCATCGGATAAAGGCTTTGTGACGTGACTAGAGTGAACAAGAAGACATTTTATAGCAAGATCAAGTGAAGGTTAAGGCACGTCTCAACTTGCCAAGACCTACTTTCCTCCTTATTTTTCTATTAAGTTTAGCCTAAAGGCCAAAACAATATACGAGAGATCTGACTTTCATCAGATCTTCACAGTATCTGTCTGTCAGTTCCTTCCAATATGGATGGAGTTGAATCCTAACTGAAAAAGCAAACAAATGCTGAATTTAGAGTGAGCTGACCCATGTTACTCCCTGGTTCTGCCCTTCAAATTCTATGATGTCTAGGCAAATTGCTTAAATTCCAAGCTTCAGTTTCCCCATCAGTAAAATAAGATTAATCACCCTTTTATTACTTACCTATCAAATGAGACAATGCGCACGACATGCTTTGTAGCCATAAAATACCTGTTAAGTGTGAGCTCTCATTAGATCTGTGCATGTTCAACTCAATCCAATTAAAACCCCACATGCATTCATTAAGCAGTGCAGTAGCAGAGAAGCTCTGGGGGTTGGGGGATTGGAGGTGAAATCCTTCCACTCACATTCACCTTGGAAAGGTCACTTCCCTCCCTGGGCCTTCTAGGCTTTAAAGGAGAAGACTGAGCTTCTCCAACCTCTAACTTGAGAATCATGTCTTGCACATCTCTTGACATCACACTTATTTTATTTGAAAATTTTTATTTAATTAATCAATTTAGGATATTTTTCCATGGTTCCATGATTCATGTTCTTTCCCTCAACTCCTCCCACACCCCCTCCCGTAGCCAATGAGCAATTCCATTGGATTTTACATGTGTCATTGATCAAGATCTATTTCCATATTATTAATTATTATTATTGATTATTTGTATTAGGGTGATTGTTTAGCATCTACATCCCCAATTATATCCCCATCAACCCATGTAATCAAGCTTTTGTTTTTCTTCTGGGTTTCTACTCCCACAGTTCTTTCCCTGGATGTGGATAGCATCTTTCTCATGAGTCCCTCAGGATTGTCCCGGGTCATTGCATTACTGCTAGTAGAGAAGTCCATTACATTCGATTATCCCACAGTGTATCTATCTCTGTGTACATTGTTCTCCTGGTTCTGCTCCTCTCGCTCTGCATCACTTCCTGGAGGTTGTTCCAGTCTCCATGGAATCCTTCCAGTTCATTATTCCTTTCAGCACAATAGTATTCCATCACCAACATGTACCACAATGTGTTCAGCCATTCCCCAATTAAAGGGCAGCCCCTCATTTTTTCCAATTTTTTGGCACCTCAAAGAGCGCAGCTATGAATATTCTTGTACAAGTCTTTTTCCTTATTATCTCTTTGGGGTACAAACCCATCAGGACATCACACTTTTTTAAAAGAGTATTGCCAGACTGTAATGAGTACCAGAACAAAATCTAGGAGAGGGAGGAACCAGGAATCTGTGCCATCTGAAGATGGGGTGAAGGAAAGAGGGGATGGTGAGCATGAAAACATAAGGATCCCTTGGGAGTGATGGAAAGACTCATCTGTGGAAAATGGGGCAGAAATGGCCTCCCAACAGAAGTCTGGACTGGGATTTATGTTAGGATGTTTACATTGTGTAAGAAGAGAAGAATGTAGAACAAATAATGGTTAAGCAACCAGAGCTGCCAGGTACCCTGGGCGTCTTCTGTTCCAACTGGACCTATTTTGTTTGGGTGTTAAAGAAGGAAGAGGCATCTTGGGTGGAAGTTAAGAAGGGACAGATTTTGTCCTCATGCAAGGAAAACCTTTCTAACATTTGGAGCTGCTGAAGAAGGGAAGCCTGTCTTCAGAAGTGGTGACTTTTCCTTCTGTCATGCTCTTGGGATTACTTGCCCAGCATACTCTGGGAAGAATATAGGTACAGACTTGATTGCCTTTTCTATGTCTTTACCCATCATTACAAAGCCTTGGGCAAGTCCAATCTCTCTGGGCCCTCAGTTTCCCCTAATACTCAATGAGTTGACAGTTCAATGGTTCCTGAGATCCTATCCAGCTCTAAAAACATGTCTCTGTGTCAGTGGCAAAACATGCTAAAGAGCATCATGGGGAAGCTGGTAGCTCCAAGGATTGAGAGCTAGGCCCAGAGATGAGAGGTCCTGAGTTCAAATGTGGCCTCAGATACTTCCTAGCTGTGTGACCGTGGGCAAGTCACTTAACCCCCATTGCCTAGCCCTTACAGTACAAGACCCAGTATTGATTCTAAGATGGAAGGTGAGGGTTTTTAAAGAAAAAGACTATTACACTGAACATTGTGGGTGGAGTGAAGAGTGCCTGTTTCTCAGGGGTAGAATATGAATCTTATTGCCTTGGATAAGGGGGAAATGAATATTTAAAAGTGAGTTTCTCCAACTGGAATCCTCCATAAGTGCACAAGACTGATCATAGTCCGCTGATAACTCAAGGTCCAAGGACTGATCTCTTTATAGATAGGCCATCTCCGCACCTTGTTCTTCACTGCTCTGCCCACTCTACCTGGCAGACAAATATTTTCCCTGGGATGGCAGCCCTCGCTTTGAGCCAGCCGTGACTTATTACCCCCTCAATGGCCATTTCCTCACCGCAAGCCGGAGGAGGGAAGAAGGGCTGGAGTCGATGAGCTTCCAAATCCCACCTCGTTGTCACCCTCTGGTCCTCGTTTGTCCGTCTTCTCGTTGCCCTTCAGAACCCACACATACGTTCACAACTCACCACTTCTTCTTCATTGGCTCGCTGAGGGCAAACGCCTCGCCGAGTCCAAGAGGGATGGAAGTGGCTGGCCCAGATGGTCCTCCCTTCAGATTCTCACCCAGAAGGAAAGATTCCGGGTTCAGACCCTTCCCGTAGTTGTAGTTAATGGTGGAAAGTGGGGCAGCAGCAATTATCCCCAATGGAGGTCTGAACGGGGAATTGAGGCTCTGAAGAGAAGAAAGTGCAGCAAAATTCAGACCCACAGCTAGAAAAGCACAGATGTGGAGCTGGAGGGGCCCTGCAAGTCCTCTAGTCTGCTTGCCTCCTCTTCAGTGAGGACCTTTGGGTGCTTCGAGGGATGCGCCCCACACGATAGCATCAGGACTGCTCTCCGTCTCACCTGAATGGCAGGGATACGCGGCTCTGGTCTCTGTGCTCTGGTTTCCTCTCGTAGGTCTGTTAGAGTCTTTGGAATCTAATCATGCAACATTAATGACCAGAGTGACAACAAGCAATGCCTGCACCAGCCCCGTCTTCGGCTGGATGGAGTGAAAGATGATGGCTTTGGCCTTGGCTTGGCCCCAGCAGGTCACCACCAGTCTGGCCTTATCATTAGGTTAGTCAGATTGAAAACTTGGCTGTGACACAAGTTGTCTAGACACAGACAAGTCACTAAACATTTTCGTGCTTCAAAGGGTAGCCCTTTGACTCAGTGGACTGAAAGCCAGGCCTAGAGAGAGGCAGTCCTGGGTTCAAATCTGATCTCAGACACTTTCTAGCTGTGTAACCCTGGGCAAGTCCCTTTACATCGATCGCCTAGCTCCTATGGCTCTTCTGCCTTAGAGCCAATAAACAGTATTGATTCTAAGATGGAAGGTAAGGGCTTAAAAAAATTGCGCCTCAGTTTGCTCCTCAGTAAATGGGGATGATTTTGTTTACATTTCCCATTTCACTGGCCCAGTGGATTCTACACCCCCCCAATAGATTTAAAGCTAAGTTCAATCCCTCCTACTTTTTCCTGAATGAATGGAAGACCACAGTTGTCTCACCTAAAAAAAGAACAAGGGAAAAAAGCTAGACTAAAAGGATAGATTTTCTAAGGATTCTGAAGAGTCTTAACCCCCCCCCAAAGTCTACCAATATGCAAAAGGAAAATCCTACCTGCCTCCCTACACTGCGCATCATTCTTGTAACAGCCTCATGGGATTCGATTTGGTTACGACTCAGAGGGCATAATTTAAAGAACTTGACTTGGACTAGAATATCAGCTAAAATGTGTTCATTTTTGAAAAACAGGCACATACATAAATGCATACAAACATATACACATATGCATATTCATGTAGAAGAATAAACAGGTCTGCTGAGGAGAAAAGGGGGAGAAACCAATTTTGGTGACAATTAGCATCAACTGGGAAACTGACTCCCATACTACATGCTTATTTCAACTAGCAGCACTAGATATGGCAAAAAGCAACAAAAGAGAGAAAACTCCAGAGGACATTCTGGTAGAGGAAGGAAAAGCCTATCTATTTTGGCTTCTACACTGACTACAGAAGTCAAGAAACTCGCAGGGCTTTTCTCCTTCCTTTATCCTCACAAAAGCCCTGAGAACCGTGGGGTGGTAGGATCTTGGCAGCAAGCTCCCATTAATTCAGCTGAACTCATCAAACACTGATGATTGAAATGGAAGGCAGGACAGCCATGCATGGAGAAGGAGCCATCAGGGGTCTGTGTATTCAGCTGATGATGAGCAGTAACTGGACTAGGGGGAACAATCTGGACAGGCTTCTAGGAAGAAGTTGTAACTGTGTTAAACCTGGAAGGACGATAATGATTTTGATAAAAAGAGAATGAGGAAAGGAATCCCTCTATGAATGAAGGAGCACCACTGATGCATTGGCCAAGAGGCGGGAGATGGCATACAGTTAGCAAAACAGTACCTAGGATTATTTGGCTGTGACAGAGTATGGGAAGGAAGGTTAACAGAAAAGAAATCATTCTGTAAAAGTCAATGAAAGCTAGCTTTCGAGAAGGTCTTAAAAGACAGGCTGAAGAGCTTTTATTTGCTCACAGAATCAATAGGTAGCCATAGAAAGCTTTTGAGAAGGGGAGTGACATAGTAAGATTCATGGTTTATTTTGGCAGCTTTTAAAGAATGGATTAGAGGGAAGAGGAAGGGAGTAATATGCTTTTTTGAATTAATTTTTTGTTTGATTTTTAGATTTCCTCCCTCTTTCACCAACCCACACTAGAGAAGGCATTTGACAAATGGAATACACATATATTACAAAACTCTATATTCTGATTTCTACTTATCAGTTCTTACTCTGGAGGTGGGCATACACATTCTTCAAACAATAGTTCTGTTTCTGTATATAACATTCTCCTGGTTATGCCAATTTTACTCTCTATAATTTCATGTAAGTCTTTCCATGTTTTTCCCAAAAAATATCCACCTGTTTAACATTTCTTACAGATCAGTAGTATCCCATCACAATCCTATGCATTAACTTATTTAACCATTCCTCAACTAATGGGCATCCTTTCAGTTTCCAGTCCTTTTCCAGCACAATGAGAGCTGCTAGAAATATTTTAGAGCATCTATGTTCTTTTCCATGATCATTTTAGGAAACAAATCTGATAGTGGTATTGCTGGGTCAAAATATATGCATAATTTTGTGCCTCTTTGAGCATAATTCCAGTTTGCTCTCCAAAATAGATCAGTTCACAGTTCCACCAACCATGTATCAGTGTTCCAATTTTTCCACATCCCTAACAACAATTCTCATTTTTCCCTTTTAATCATTTGTGACATGATACCTCTGAGTTCTTTTGATTTGCAATTCTATAATCAATGATGATATAGAGATTTTTTTTCATATTGCTATATATAGCTTTGGTTTATTTATCCAAAAACTGCCTGTTCATATCTTTTAACCATTTCTCAGTTGTGGAATGGCTCATATTTTTATATACTTGATGAAGTTCTCTATCTATTTTAGATATGAGACCTATATCTGAGAAATTGTCTATACTTTTTCCTCAACTTGCTACTTTCCTTCCAATCTTGGCTACATTGTATAAAAACTTTTCAATTTAATGTATTCAAAATTATCTATTCTATATCTCACAATGCTTTCTATCTCTTGTTTATTTATAAATTCTTCTCCTATTCATATCTGAAACATAATGCATTCCCTATTCTAATTTGCTTATGCTATCTGCCCTTATGCCAAGGTCAAGTGTCTATTTTGATCTTATCTTGATAAATGGTGTAAGATATTAGTCTATACTTAGTTTCCACCAGACTGCTTTCCAATTTTCCCAGCAATTTTTACCATATAGTGAATTCTTCTCCCCAAAACTGGATCTTCACACGGGGTTACTCTAATTCTTTTCAGACTGTTTGTTGTATGTCTCTTCTGTTCTACTGATCTAATTTTCAATTTCTTAGCTGGTGTTAGATAGTTGAGTCATTGATGTTTTATAATATAGGTCAAAATATGGTATTAGTAAATTATCTCCCTTTACATTTTTTTCATTAATTCTTTTGATATTTTTGTTTTTCCAAATGAATATAACTAGAGAAATTCTTTTTCTTCAAGAGACCAAAGACCATTTTGGAAGGACCTCAGAACCATTTTATCCAATTCCCAGTTTGCACAGGTGAGGAATTTGAGGCTCAGAGAGTTTAAGTAACTTAAATAATGAAAATCAAAGACATAATTTAAACCCAGTGTTCTGATTCCAGAACCTAGGTGGTATAGTGGATGGAGTGACAGGCCTCAGGTAGGAAGACTTGAGTTCAAATAAGGCCTCATATACTTATTATCTGTGTGACCCTAGACAAGTCACTTAACTCTATTGGCCTCAGTTTCTTCATCTCTAAAATGAGTTGGAGAAGGCAATGGTAAACTGCTCCAGTGTCTTTACCATGAAAATCCCAAATGGGATCACAAAAAGTCAAACATGACTGAAATGACTCAAGAACAACAAAATTATGATTATAGAGCCAATCTCCATCATTCTGAGTTTAGGAAGTCAAATGAAATCTTCCCCAGGAACATCTCTGAGACAAGTTTAAGGTTGCTTATTATGGAAGATAGAGAAAAGGTTAGAGTCCAAGTAGGTAGGATGGATGGTAAATTTTCCCCTCCCAGTCAGGCATATTTTGGTTGTTGGAGGTTTGCTGGGGAAGTAGAGTCATTCTAGTTTTTACCAGAACAAGCCCAGAACCTAATTAACAAAGAATTCATGAGTTTCTTTCTGTCATAGACCTTCTTGCACATTGTTTCCTCCTTCTTGTGTTCAGGGAAGCCTGAACCTCCCCACCAGCCACTGGCATCCCTGCCTACCCGTTTAATATTGAGTATATTAAAAAGAACTAGAAAGATCTTGGTCTTGGGTTTTCTGACCCATCCTCCACTCCCTTCTCCCTACCTTTCCATGCATTGAGCCTCTACTCATGAGACTATAGCTCTGAAGAAGGGGCTAAGATCCTTCCCTTCTTAATCATCCAGTCCCATTGCTGTTGAGAAAAGGCTCCTAAATGGTTTTCTCTCCTTCTTCTAGGAGGTCACTGCTGGCTCACTGTCCCCCGTGTTTAGAGACATCAGTATAAATGTTAGTATCCTGTACAAGACTTTGACCTCTAAAGTCATCATGCTCAGCCATAGGTACCTGCAGCTTGGCTCCTTCCCAGCAACACTCAGAGTTACTCAAGCCTCCCTCTCACTAAGGGTTCTGCCTCCATGATTCAGGGAAGAGAAAGTCTTCTCTCAGAGTAGATGGTGACTTCTTCTCCCTCCATTTTTCCTTTGCTCTCATTCTTCCCAAATTTATTTTCTTATCTTCATCATGATCTCCAAGCACTATGGGACTCCTCTAGGCCATCACTGTCCCTATGGACTCTCTTCCCAATCTTGACTAGACAGTGAACCTGCTCCATGCCATGCTTGACCCCATCCTCTACTTTGGGGTCTATTCCTCCTTTGTTTTTTCATTGCTTATGAAATGCCAAATTCTACCCCAGGGTCCATCACAAAGTAGCTTCTGAATGATGCTGCAGGAGGTCCCATAACAATGTAAAATGGATCCTTTACAGATCTAGTTTGTTAGTATCTTATCTGGATGGCACCCTCACTGTGAAGCAGCAATCTTTTAATTCTTCCCTAAATGATTCACTGGAATATTTCCCAAAGAAAAGCATAAGTAGACAAAGAGCTAGCCTGAGGAAGACCCGAGTTCAAGGTTTGCCTGTGATATACAATTTCTATAAGACTTTGGGCAACTCACTTAGCAGGTGATGATCTCTGTTGGCCAATAGTAGAGAAAGAGAGCTAGAACAGAAGGAGAGGAAAGAGAGGAAGTAGATGTTTGCTTCCCCCTGCTAAACAAATGATTCTTCACCTGGAGGAGAATACATTGCAGGAATCTACAACTTGCAGTTAGCTTGCTTGGAAAAATAAATACACCCTTCTTTTCATTGACTTCTAATTGCTGTTTAGCATTTCTTATTCTGACTTCAATTCCGTCTGATTATGACCAAAGCATTCTGAAAGGGGTCCAGAGGGCTCAGAATCCCCGCCCTAGACATACAGTAATGTCAGAAGGTCCGTGCTAAACAGAACAGGACTAAGGTTTTAACGGAGTGATTTGTTTGAAAGCTTAGAAGTGCTGAGGTACAGCTGGAATTCTCCTCACGGATCCTGTTCCCTCTTGGAAAAATGTTTAAGCAGTCCTGGAAACAAATCTTTACCTTTGGATGTAAGCAAGGATGACCTTTCTTTGTAGTCCTCCACCCTTAGTGTCATCAGAAATTTAGGGAAAAGGCCCACCTTTCCAAGGCCTTAAACAAAGGATAGGAAAGTGACAAAGGTGGAAGTCCGGGGCCCATTGTCCATCTTGGTGGGTTTGGGAGTTGTGAAGGATGGTTGCCATCTTTAGTCTTGGGGTGCCCCGGTGCTTCCCTCCCTTCTGAAAACTTTCTTCCACTTTCTTGCCCATGTTAACCTCACAGTGATGGCTGCTCTAGGTCTCCGTCTCTGTAGATGCTCCCAGCAGTCCCTTCTTTGTTCCCCTTTCCTCTGGCTACTGCTAAAGTCTTCATTTGCACTGCACAAATTAGCCTGAGCCACAGGGAGGAAATAATCATTGAGGTAGGGCTAGGAATTGGTGTGTTTCCATTATGTGACAGAGAAGGCCAGGGGATGTGACATGTGTCCAGCCTGGGGAGGGAGGACTATTAGGAAAAGGGACAAAGGAAAGTACTGTTGAGCTGGTTTCTGGCAGAGAAGGCAAAATGAAAGGAAAAGTTGAGGAAGTCCACAGAGCCCATTGTAAAGTCCACACTTTCTGCTGTGGCTTATAAATGAATGGAAGAGGAGAAAACTGAGCCAGAGCACTTACATCCACGTAAACAGACAAGGTGGATTCTGCCTCAGGTCTTTCCTCTGGATCAGGCTGCTTCTCCTTCCTGGCCTTATTTGAGGGGTCCCCAAACTCATGGAATCATCTTTCTATGGTTGAAAGCTAAACTCACATGTGGAGCTGGGGAGGTGTTAGCACCTCAGGAGACAGGGACAGTGCTATTTACTGATGCCCCTTCTTTAAAAATCAGCAAGTTCACCCAGAAGATCACAGATCTAGGTACATCTAGTCCAACTCCCCCATTTTAGAGATGAGGAAATTGAGGCACAGAGTTCTGGCTCCTTTAGGGCTCTCCCACACCCAGTAAGTGCTCCCCCTCCATACTCTGTATATATTTGGTCTTTTTACACACGGGCATGCTATTTCTTTCAGTACAGTGTTCCTTCATTGAGGGTAAGGATCATGTTTACTGGATCACAGAATTTGGCACACAGTGGTGATTAATGAATGCTTATAGCCTGAATGAATTCTTTAAGAAAGGCCTATATTCACTGATCATGTTTTATACCAATTGTTCTAGGATGACTCTTCCATTTTGAACAATTCTATGATTCCTATGGCCAGTCTAGGGGAAAGTAGCCTCGGCTATGGAAGGGCTGACTCAGACACGGTGCCTGGGACCCAATGGATGGACTTTCTTGGATTCTCCATGGAAGAGCTTGGCTTAAGGGTGTCCATCCATGAGAAGGTGAACCCTGGCTGAATCCAGAAAGATGACGGACAGAGCTGCCCCTTCCTCCTGTGACTGAACACTGGAATTTAAGCAGATGAATTTCATTAGCAAAGTTGGCCAACCATGCCATAGAGCACCCCAGGTCTTGACTCCACTTAAGAAAAGAGATGAATTGCTATTGACAAAGCAAAGACTCCAGGGCAGGTTTTAGAGAATAATAGGATGCTAAATCTCAATCTGGAAGAGACTTTAAAAGCCACTGAATCTAATGCCCCTCCTTTCTCAGAGGAGGGAATGGAGGCTTAGGGAGGCTGTATAAGTACCCCGGTCACCCATCTAGCAAGTGTCTGAGACAGGATTTGAACACAGTTCTCACTGAAAGATCTACTGTCATGCTGCCTAAATGCCTTCTCTGCATGCCTCCCCCCATCTTCAGATACTTGGCATAGAGGCTCAGAATCACACTGGTAATAACTTGACTCTCTTTACTCTGATCAGTCTGTTCAATATTGACAGAATGAATGTGTGCCAAGGTTTCAACAGACAGTGAAATGACCACATGGGTTTGAAATGACTTCTTACTTCCCAACCCATCACATCCCACATAGTGCCTATCCCCCAGAATTGCCCACTCTCAAATCTAGGAGGAACTCTTCCCTGATAAAGAATCCCCTCATAAAGAACCCCCATGGGAGCTCCCCCAGTTTCTGCTCTAAGCCTTCTAGTGGGAGGGAATCTACCAGTTCCAGAAGGAGCCCAGTCCATTTGGAATATCAGAGTGGTTCCCTACTTTGAACTTTGAAGGTCCTAGAATTGGAGTTGGGGGCAGAGGAAGGTTAATGGGCATCTCATCCAAACTCTTTGTTATACAGCTCAAGAAACGAATTTCCAGAGAGGTTATGGGTCTTGTCCAATATCACACATGAAATAAGTGATGGCCACATCTCATCCTTCAGAGGCCAAATCCAAAACTAATTCCAGAGAACCACCCCCTTTCCCTCACTCAGAACTACTCATTGTTCCTCCTTCCTTCCTCTAGCACTCTCATAGAACATGACCAACTGTGACAAGCCTTCAAATATCTGAACACAGCCACCATTCTCCCGAGTCTCCTCTTCTCCAGCCTAAATAACTCCAGGTCCTTCATTAATCTTCACATGGCATCCCCTGAAGGTCCTTTGCCATTCAAGTGTCCTCTCCTGAACTCTCTTCAACTTCTCCTTCCTAACGTCCATTCTAAAATGGCACGCGCAGAACCACACCTGGCCTTCCAACACTAGTCTGAGCAGAGTAGAGGCCAGTGGAGCTATCCCCTGCCAGTGCCCACCAAGAGCCTCTGGAAACAGCTTCACATGCCAGAGGCTCAAGATCAGAGACTGAATGTCTTGACAAGACCCTTTTCAAGAGGAGCTGACTTATTTGAATTGCACAGTGGAGATACTGAATGTCTGTGCTTCACTTGTCTCCATCTCATTGTTCCTTTTCCTCCAGAATAAATACAAAAGGTTTTTTTTTCCATATTGTTATCCAAGTCCCTTGCTGTCACTGTACTCTAAAGTATTTTTCAACATTTCTGCCTTGTGTACATTAAACTCTGATCCTAAACCCCATCCCTTTCTGTTCTTACATGTTGAAGTGATTGTTGCTACAAAAGAAATCAGAATCATTTTCCTCATTTTCAAAATGGATTTAGAGATAATACTGAATGTTTTCCAGTATGATAGAAAATAGACAAATAGAACCAAGTCTAACAAATTGTTACTAGCTATGCTTTGCAGTTTATGAAGCTCTTCACCATCTTTACCTGACTTGATCTGTAGGACATCCCTCTGAGGTAGGCTGAGCAAAATGCAGTGGGAAGAAGGCTGATTTCCAAGTCAGAAGACCAGGATGTTTCTATGAGTTACTAGATGTGTGACCTTGGGTAAGTCACCTTCCATCTCTGAAACTCAGAGTCTGCATCTTGAAAGTGGAAGATACTTGGGGTTTAGAGGACTTTTGACATGCTTCCCAGCTCCAAATTCTCTGAATCAAAGCATGAATAAACTGACAGAATCACAGTATTTTAAAGTTGATCCAGATCTCAGAAAACAACTAGTCCTACCTACAGGGGAAGAACTCTTTCACAATTTCTCTGGCTCTCAGACTTGGAGGAAGAAGTTCCCATTTTAAAGATGAGGGAATTAAGTTTCATCCAGGTTCCATAGTTTGTTCAAGGCCACCGAGAGGAAGAAAACCCATCTTCTGACAGCTAAATCTGTGTTCTTCCCTAGCTTTCCTGTGTATTATTACCACTGAAGCCCTTGGCCTCATGTCAATGATCACACTCATATTTTAGCCAACTGGGTGCCTCTGGCATGAATTTGAGGATTCTTTTTTCATTTCCCCAGTGTATCTGAGAGCAGGAAAGAAGTCATCTTCTATCCCAAGTCCTTTTCCTTCTCAGTTCTAAATTGGGACTATCACCATATTATGTCCCCATTATCACTTATGTATTTACTGTTATATTTATAGCCTCCCTTTCCTCCAAAGACTCCAGGTGCCACATGGAGAGATTTTTAACACAGAAAATCTAACATGATGAATTATACATGATGAGACTGACTTCAAAGGGAGCGCTCAGGGCTGCAAGCTTCATTGAACTGTGACATTCCATGACTTGACTTTGTGCCTCATCCACAGTTGTCCCTTTTACTCCTTCCTCATCTCTGGGGAGGCAGTGTTGTGTTGTGGATGGACTGCTGGACTTGGTTGCATCAAGAAGATCTGGGGTTAAAATTTGCCTTTGACCCTTCTGAACAAAGCCCAGCATGTCTTTCAGCCTCAGGTTCTTCAACTGTAAAATGGGAAAGATAACTTATGGAGTTGTAAACCTTAAAGTTCTGTGAATGTCCATTATTTTTACTAGAACCTCTAATTTCCTTCCTAGTCCAGTTCTTTTTGTGTCCTGTGGGAGATAATTTGTATTTTTTTCTGTTCCATGCTGTTATTCCTGGAAGTCAAGCAAGCTTATGGAGGGCAGAAGTCAATGAGGTAGCACAGTGGATAGAGCTGTTGGCCTGGAATCAGGAAGATCTGAGCTCCAATCTGGCCTTAGACACTTCCTGGCTATGTGACCCTAGCCAAGTGACTTTACCCTGTTGACCTCAGTTTCCTCATTTGAAAAAGGCCTGGAGAAGGAAATGGCCAACCCCTCTGATGTCTCTATAAGAAACTCTAAATGGGGTCATGAGGAGCTGCCACAGCTGAAACAACTGAACAATAGCAACACAGAAAAATAAAAAGAGAGAGAGAGAGAGAGAGAGAGAGAGAGAGAGAGAGAGAGAGAGAGAGAGAGAGAGAGAGAGAGAGAGAGAGAGAGAGAGAGAGAGAGAGAAAGGTCGTTTTTGTTTTAGTTGAGTGGAGTTTTAGTGTTTCTATCTGTGGATGCCCAGCACATCACATAATGCCTCATATCCAGTAGGAGCTTAATGAATGCTTGTTGCATTCTCTTGAAAGAAGATGGAACTTGAGCAGATTGTGCTCTATTTCCTTTACCTTGACCTGTGGTCAGTGTGACAGCTGGGGGTCACATCCAGAAAGCCAACTGTGGTGCACCATCATGACAAGAAAAAGGGTGTAGCCCTCAAAGTGCCTCCAAGTA
The DNA here is from genome assembly GCF_027887165.1 of Monodelphis domestica. Taxonomy (NCBI): domain Eukaryota; kingdom Metazoa; phylum Chordata; class Mammalia; order Didelphimorphia; family Didelphidae; genus Monodelphis; species Monodelphis domestica. The sequence goes on from NC_077231.1 coordinate 322,150,347, forward strand.
CTCCATGAGCCAACAAGCATTCATCAGCTCCTACTGGGAACCTGAAACTGGGCTCATTTCTGGACAAGCTCAAGCAGAACCCTAACCCCTGCCCCTCTCCTGGAGAGCTTCCCTTCTGTTGGGCAGTGCCAAATTTTAAGGCACAGATAGCCTGATGGACAGCTTAGGTTGGCATCCCAGCCTCCCATAAGGAAAGCCGCAGATGCTCCACCCCTTCCTTCCAGGCATAATTCTGGGGCTACCGACCCCCCAAAGGCCTTTCTTGCTTCCCAAGTTATTAACACTTTCTCTTGAAATTGCTTGTTACTGTTCTCTATGTAATTTGTATTTCTTTCCTTGATGTTTTATCTTCCCCTTAAGCTCCTTGATGGCAGGGCCATGTCTGTATTTTTGTGTTTTGTCTCCCATTCCTTTTGCTAAGCTCCCACCTGACCTATGAGGATCACCATTTATTAGCACCCCAGGTCCAATCCAACCCCATAAAAATTTGTTAAGCACCTACTCAGTGCCAGGCTAGTAATGAAAGGAAAAGCAGTCTGTGCCCTCAAGGAGCTGACAATCTAAAGCAGGAAATTGCTGTCTAAAGCACCCTAACATGGATTCGCCTTATTTTCCATTACCAAAAAGATGACACTCATGTAAACAAATATAATAGCAGAGGCTTCCCTGTGGCCCTCACTGAATAAACTTTCCTCTTTAAGGCACACCTTCCTTCCTGCAGACTAAGGAAGGCATCCCAGGTCTTCTGGGTTGGCATTTAGGGAAGTAGTTGGTACTGTTGGTAAAAAAGATGATATCTAAACATTTATCAAATATGTTTTTAAAATGTCCAAAAGGAGAAAAACTCTCTTGTTGTTTTCATTCAGACAACAAATAAGGAATGAGAGAGAGAGAGAGACAGAGAGACAGAGAGAGAGAGAGAGAGACAGAGAGAGACAGAGAGACAGAGACAGAGACAGAGAGAGACAGAGAGAGAGACAGAGAGAGGGAGGGGGGGAGAGAGAGAGCCAGAGAGCCAGAGAGAGAGAGAGAGAGAGAGACAGAGACAGAGACAGAGACAGAGACAGAGACATAGACAGAGACAGAGACAGAGAGAGACAGACAGAGACAGACAGAGAGAGAGAGAGAGAGACAGACAGACAGAGAGAGAGAGAGACAGAGAGAGAGAGAGAGAGAGAGAGAGAGAGAGAGAGAGAGAGAGAGAGAGAGAGAGAGAGAGAGAGAGAGATGTTCCCAAGTAACTGAATTAGGAGCACTGGAAGAGAGAGGAATCCATGGACGGGGTGCTCATCCTACTAAATTCATCATTATGTCTGCTTTCAGCCAATTTTATCAATTAAATGTAAACAGAAAAAGTCCAGCTACATTTCACAGCCATCATTAACATTTTGTTCACATCTGTTTTTTTTATTTGTCCATTTTCGATCATTTTAATCAGGGCATACATTTTCCTTCTGAAAAAAATGTGGGTTACTCAGGGGAATAGGGATCAGGGTTGAGGCGGGGTAATTAAAGCCACAAGAGCTTCCACACCCCAGAAGTCCTACATTTCCATTCTGGGCATGGCAGTTGTAAAACAGTCATGTATAGAGAAATCATTGTTTTCTCTACTGATTGTCTTCTCTCGTTTTGAAAAAAAAATTAATTTGTTTGTGTTACATCAAAGTTCCCAGGTATTTCCCTCCCTCCCTCCCTCTTCTCAATTATGCATCTTTCTTAATAACTTGGACAGGATTCAATTTAGAGAAATAAAGCTTTCCCATCTGAAGCCAATGGCTCTTAGAGCTGGAAGATGGAACATTAAGAGAAACTTTTAGAGTTGGCTTCTAAAGGAATCAAAAAGAAGCTGAATTTGAATTTGAAGATGGATTGTTTTGGTTCTGGTATATATGCAGTGTCTTGTGCCATGGATAAACAAATAGTTTATACTGAAGAGGGAGGGAATAAACTGGTTTCAATTATAAGGACTTTACTAGTCATGAGTTTCATATTAGTTTTTTATGCTGTTATTCCCAGACTCATAGGACTTAAAACTGGAAGGGATCTTGGGAAGTCACTGAGTTTAAACAATTTTCCCCACTTCACAGATGGGGAAACTTCAGGGGTTTGATTCTAGAATTTTCTCAGGATCATAAACTCAAGTTTTAGAAGGTCCCACAGTGGTCACTGGCCATCTGGTCTGATGCCCTTTGTCTTACATGCAAGGAAACTCACATAATAAAAGAAGAAATGAATTTAAGGTCTCACAAGTAGCAGGTATCAAAGGTGGGATGTGAACCCAGAGCCTCCCTTCTGAGCCAGTCATCTCTCTGTACCACCTGGTTTAATTTGCCCTGAATCCTGCTACCAGGTTGTTTTAGTTTACTTTGAAATTTTAACCTGAAATGCTAACTGGCATAATACTAGGTGCTGATTAGAATCCTGATTCTTCAGATCCTCCCACGTGGCACCCACATAAAGGACTGGACACTCAATAATTATGTGCCAATCAATTGGATTATGCTGGATTTCATGGAGGAGCTTCTGATTTGGACTCCATGATTAGAAATATAGAATGACTCTGTCAGTCCAGGATGGCTGTAGTGCTTGGGCTCATTCCACATGGGCTTTATAGGCTGCTGCTGACCATGTGTTAGCTGGCATGTAAAGTGACATGAAAGATTCACCACCAGATGGAGATGGTGAGCAAGGCAAGCGGGGCCATCACTCACCCTCTCTACCAAAGGACACATCCTTGAACATCCTCATTCTTCCCTTGACATCCCTAACTTCCTCTTGGGCATCTTGACCTGGATGGCCCATTGGCAACTGAAACGCAACATGTTGAAAATTGAGCTCTGTATCTCCCCCCCCCAAATCTCCCATATTCCCCCATTCTCTATTGCTCTCAAAAGCACCAATTGCCTCCCAGCCCCCAGGCTTGCAACTCGCGGTGCCACAACTCCCTCAAACTGTTCTCAAATCTTGTTTTATCTATATTCTTGTCTCTCGTTTGTGCCCCTGCTCTGCTCTCCACTCACACCGCTGCCACCCTAAATACCCCCTCATCGCCTTAAGCCTAGGTCAGTGCAATAGATTTCTGGTGGTCTCTAGCATCAAGTCTCTCCACTCCAATCCATCTTCATGTCAGCCTCCAATGTGAAATCTAAGAATGCATCAGTGAGTAATCATTTCCCTGCTTTATAACCTCCAGTGATGCCCTCATACTTTGTCGATCAAAAATACAATCTTCTGTTCCATGTTTAAAGTCCTTCCAAATCTGGCCTCGTTCTGCCTTAGATATTAGATATTCCCTTAGCTCTTAGATATTCCCTAGACCCCCTTTACCTCAAGAAGACACCAATCTGGCCAGTAGACTCAGTCTACTTTCTGCTCCACATTCTTCTCTATCTCCCAACTGCATTCTTTGTTTACGTTGGTTCCCTGCCATAGTGGGCCCTTCTTATCCCTTCTGTCTCCTACTTTTAGGACAGTTCTAATTCCATCCCCATCTAAGATTGTGTCCCATTTATACCATTTGTATCTTATATCCATATAATTCTTTGCATATTGACCTCCAAGGTAGAATGGAAGCTTCCTCAAAGCAGGAACTTTGCTTTCTTTGGATCTTCTGCACTTAGGACCCTGGGAGCCCAGTAAGTACTCAATATATTCTTGTTGACTCACTCGGTGGTTGGATCCAGACAGCTTCCCCACCTGCTCACTCTCCCTCTTTTTAAGCAGGGGTGCTTTTCTTTGAATACCCATTGGGTCAAAATGATTGCCCTGCCATCTTGATCCCTTCATCTTTTATTGGTCTGAATCTAACTCGGAGGGCCCCAGGCTCAAGAAACAAAGTCCTCTTCCCTTTCCCCACCTCCCTCTTCAGGAATAATTACTCCAATCTCCCAGGCTAACTCATTTAGGCAAAATGTCTCTCATCTCTAGAATGGGTAACACCTCTCCCAGCCCCCACATCTGTGAGCATTGCAAAGAGGCTTCACACTGTCTAGTTTAATGATGACCCACTGTTATCCCTTTTAGCAATATCAATGAGTGGGCTTGGCAAACCAATGCTAGCAGGTCCCTTGTCCGAAGAGAAAAGAGAATCCAAAGTGAATAGCAAGAAAGCCACAGAGACCCAGGCTCTCTCTAGAGAAGGTCAGGGAGGCAGAGGTGGGGTTAGGTGGAAAGAGGACCCTCGACTCAAGCTGAATCAACAGTGTTGGGTTTGTCTGGGACAGTGTTCACATCCAGTGCCCATTCCCTTGAGCTTGCTTGACCATAACCAGTAGCTTCTCTGTTTCTGGATCTACAGTCAACCTTCTCGCTAGCAAAGGTCTTGACTCCCTTGGGTGGAAGCCACCTTCCTCCTTCTCCTTTGGGGACTGTAGACAGTGGCATGCTGGAATGTGAGCATTCACATCTCAGAAGTCACCGTGGCTACAAATCACGGATTTAGTGATTGTTTTGTGGAACATCTTCACTTAAGAGGTGGAAAAATGGGTTTAAAAAAACAAAGGTTAAAGTGAGGGACTCGTGATGAACATGTGAACCACAGCCCAAGAAGAGACTATTGTCTATTGTAGACTGAGGCAGGTAAAAGCAGACCATCTTCTACTTTATTTACTTCAGGATATATTTATTGTCCCATGGCATGAGTGATATGGAAATAGGTATTGCATGGAAGGTCTGGTATAGCCGATATCAGGCTGAGGTGGGGTGGGGCAGAGAGGAAAGGGGAAAATTCTAAGATGTAAGAAAACAATTGCCAAAAATTGTTTTTTTTTTTTAATTAAGAAAATTAAAAAAAAAACATCAAAAAAATAACATAGGGTTAAACTTAAAACTGTGCCTGTTGTATAATTTTCCCTAGAGCCAGTTGATTCTGGGCAAAAATGAAACATCCCACTCCCTCCCTCCAAAGCCTTAGAAAGGAGAAAATCCTTGGCTCTGTCCCTGCTGTGGGCAGAGCCCAAGAGAGATGTTCTTCAGCCAGATATGTTCCTGCAAGGTCCACTCATTATTTCCAGTATTTTCTCACGAGTCAGAATTTATGGGCAGGTCTAGGCCTCCAGATGACATTTTCAAATCATAAATCCTTCACTTCAATCACCCGTAATTGAACTTGACATTAAAATAATAGTTCTTATGTATGACCTTTCTTCCTTCACAATTCCTTGAGAATTTTACAAATCTCTCTTCAGTCAAAAAATCACAGCATTTGATAGTTTGAAGGGGTCTCAGAAGCTATTTAATCCAACTGATGCATGAAGAGAAGTCTACAGTGTACTTGACAAATGGTCTTCTGCCATTGGCTAGAAGATTTCTAAGGAAGGATAATCCTCCACTTCTTTAGGCAACCCATTCCACTTTGGGAAAGCTTGAATTTCAAGGATTTCCCCCCAAAATCAAACCTCAATTTCCCTCTTGGAAACTTCCACTCTTTTCTCCTGGGTCTATCATCTGTGACCAAAAAGAATACTGTTGATCCCTCCTCCACACAACAAACCTTCCAGAGACTTGAAGACAAGTCTTCTTTCCCCAAGACTCAGCATAGCCACTTCCCTCAATTACTCCTCATAAAGTTCTGCCCTCTTCTGGTTGCCCTCCTGTGGACAGTCTCCAGATTCTCAATGTCTTCCTTATACCATGGTGTCTATGACTGAATGCAAGAGTCTAGAGGAAGTCACATCTGATGAGTGGAGCCATCATCCCCCTATTTATGGACTTCAGCTCCCTCTTAATGGTGTTATCTTCATGGCGTCCATATTACACAGCCGACTCAGGCTGAGTCTATGAGTCTCAGGTACAAAAAAAAAGAAAAAAAGATCAATTCCATAGTCTAATATGGGGGATATGGAAAGAGATATTGGGAAATTTGGGGGAAAAAATAAAGTTGAGATTTTTAGTGGAACGTGAGTTCAATCAAAATAACATCAATTTGCTTCTCGTTCCAAAACCCTTCTAATAATGGTCATTCTCCTTTGGTTTTTTGGTTATTTTTATTAATCTAAAGGGCATGAAGTAGGATCTCAGGGTGGCTTTAACTTCTATTTCTCTAATTATTAGTGATTTGAGGCATTGGTTCTTATGTCAATTGTTTGGATTTCTTTCTTTGAGAATAGTCTGTTCGTTTCTTTTGACTATTTTTCATTTGGGGAATGGTTATCATCCCAAATTCCATGCTTCCATTGTGTCTATACAAGTGGATTTTTGGTACCAAAGAGGAAGACTATTGATTTATGAAGTTTCATTGCCCATCCATTTTCCATCTCCCATTTGTGTTACTGATAATGCGGATAGGTTCTTGTTTCTCAGTTGGTTGTCCGCTGCTGCCCTAAGCTGCTTATCGTATGCTATCAGTTGCATGTCCCCTTAACCTGCTGGGGAAAATCAGCAGCACCCATTGTCCAGACTCTGAATGCAGCTGAGCTGTGGGCTGTAGTTTTAATGTGACGACCAGCTTTCCTCCCAAGAGCCCTGTGAGGGACAGTATAGAAGGATCATTCTGTCTATTTGACAGGTGAAAAAACTACGTTCAAGAGGCCAACTGAGCCATCCATTGTCGCCCAGCCAGGAAAGGGAAGAGGCTAAACTCAAGCCCTGCTCTGTCCTGACTCCTGGTCCCATGTCCCAGCTCTCCTCCACTTTGCTACTCTCTCTATGTTGTGAGAAGAGTCTTTTTTCTAGATGAGGGAGATTGAAAGACCCAGGTAGTACTAGATAGCTGAAGAGCACAGTATCACTGAACACAAAGGAGCTGAGGGGATGCTATGATCCAGGTTGGAATGGATGGGTCATCACTATGGAACCAAGGATGGAGAGTGTGCCCTAAAATGGGCCAGTGTAAGTTAAATGAGCCAGAGGGAAGCCTTCAGAAAAGCAGTGACTCATTTCACAAGAAAAGTGACATGGTGGCTGGTGCAATACTACTTCCATATGATATAGAGGGATAAAAGAAGAAATGGAGAAGGAAAAGATTCCAAGAGTGTCAATAGAAATATCTCAGTAAGGGTTAATTTGGATTAGTTCATCTCAATTCCAGGGGTTACTTTGGGAACAAACAAACCTGGGGAAGTAATGGCTATATTCATAGTCCTTAGTGCTTTTAGAATTTTCTAGATGCTTTCACAGACGTCTGTCCATTAAAGAAGCCCCATGAAGCTTTGAAACTGGTGGTAAAGGTATGATTATCTCCATTTTTCAGGTAAAATCAAGGTTCAGAGGGATCCTTAAGGCAGGGGAGATAGGAGGCAAATCCAAACCTCAGTTTGCCCCTCATGCACCTATAGATGGATGGGAAGATAAATTAAAGAAGATGAGTTAAGAGGTAAGTGAATTGGGTGACAGGATTATTCAAGTCTATCACAATACTCAAAGATATCTTGGGGGGGGTTAAACTATCTGCTAAAAAAATCTAGATTTAAACCATTAAACAGAGAATCTTTTTTGACCCACCCAGTCAGGAGGGAATTGCTGGATTACACACCACTAAAGCTTTTATAGTATTTTGTTTGTTTGTTTTTGTTTTGTTCGATTTTTGGAAATTGTTAGAATCTCAGAATCTTAGAGCTGGAGGAGCTCCCAGAGGCCAATGAGTTCCCAACCACTGCCTGAATGAGCATCATCTCTGGAGGGTGTCCTTGGCAGGTGATCCCCAGCCTCCAAGGAGAGGCAATTGCCATGGCCTGTGGCTGCCCAGTGCTTTGTGCAAAAGAAGTTTCCAAGGGGTGGATGAAGTCACTGGAAGAGAGTTTGAATAAGCACACCAAGAAGCAGTTTATTTAAGAAAAGAGATCTTCACAGTTCTCTTCATGAACATGGAGAAGGGCTGTGAGCCCACAGCCAGTAAGGACTGTCTGAATGAAGGAAAGGAGATGACGCAGGGGACTTCCAGCTATTGGAAGGGTGTGTCATGTATTGGAAGCTGGATCATTCTCATTCTTCTAGATTCTGAAAGGGCTGAGTGTGGAGCAGCCATGAGAAGGACAAGGAGGCAGCTGGAGGCTGAGAGTTGTCCCAGAGTGGAGGGGAGCCTTCAGAAGAGGTGGTTTCCTCTTCTTGGCCGTATGCAAGCAGAGGCCAGATGACCACTTCTCAGGTGTATTTTAGAGGGGATTCAAGTTCAGAGAAAACTCCCTCCAAAGGCAGAGGAGATGATTTCATGACCCTCCTCCCTTCCTCCATGATATCTAACCTTTATTATCTTAAGAAAATCACTGTACCTCCTTAGGACTCAGTCTCCTCATCTGTAAGATGGATGGGTAGCATCTAAGTAGCATCTAAAGTCACCCTGCCCCCAGCTCTGAGATTCTGTGAAATATCCTGCTGCCATTTTTAGAAAACAGTCTAATGGTCCCAGAGCTAGAGCTGGCAGGGACCTCAGAGGCTATCTGCTCTTACCATCTCATTTACAAATGAGGAAACTGAGGCTTTGGACATGAAGTGACTTGTCTGAGCCCACAACAAGTGGCGGAAGACCCAGGCAGGATTCAAACATGATTCCTCTGCCCTCAAAGCCAGGCCTGTTCCTCTCCATGGTGCTGCCTTGCCTTCAGGCTCAGAATTCCTTCTGGGCTAAGTTTAGGAGAGGGAAAAGAAGCAAACATCTCAGGGGAGCTCCAAGACGTGGCCCCTTCCCTCTTGCTATGGCTCCTTCAGTTCTGGAGACAGAGGAAAATGCAATTAGAAGCAGCCACTCAGGGTTTTATTTGCCACCTGCCATTCTCTGAATGCCTGCTGATCCAAGTGACGCTTTAACTTGCAGATTTGTCTTGATGGACTGGAATTAAGAAAGTTTCCTCCTAAAGTATGTGCTCCAACCACCACATGGGGATCAATAGAGAATCAATCAAATCAAAGTTTGGCAATATAGAAGTTTAAAGGGGGGGGAGGGCTCCTTCTCTGCCCTGAAGAGTTGTCATTTGCATGGAAATAAAGTCTGTCTTCACTTTGGTAAATCCAGAAGGATTTTCACTCTGCCTGAGGAATGGGAGGGAGAATAGAGCAGGGATTGGGCTTCCCCCCCAGCCCCCAGGGGTCTTTGGCATTGTAGGAGAACCTGTGCCCAAGAAGAAAGCCTGGGATGGCATCAATACAGCCATGTTAACTGGGCCAGACAGTCTGCAAGGAATGTGTTCTGGAACTTTGGTGCCGCTGTCCCCCGGGGGCCTCCAGGTCCCATTCTAGGGAAAGGAGAGCCATGCCAGTCTCCCGTCTGCCAGGCACTGGACTCTGGGGTACTCTGGCCATCTGTGAGGTCAGCAGGGTAGCCATGGTGGGATCTGGTACGCCCCTGGAAGAAGCTGTGGAACATCAGTTCCCTTTAATCTAATCAGATAAGTACCTGGTAAGGACCCACATTCAAGATGACTGATGCATGCTGGATACAAAAGAGAACTGTTTCTTTTTTGGCTGGGAGACCACCCCCAAGAATGGTTCAAATTGACAAATTGAGCAAATATCCACACATGCAAGCAAGCTCTTAATAATCAAGGTAATGGATTTATCCCTTCTGTCACAATAGTCCTTGAGGTAAGAGGTGCAAGTAGGAGCCTCCTCATTTCACAGATGGAGAAACTGAGGCTCAGATTGATCAAATCACTTCACAAAAGTGTCAGTGGTAGGATTTGAACTCAGGGCTCTGGAGGTGAATTCCAGTAATCTGTTCAATTCGGTTCAATTCCACTATTTTCAACAGGAAATTATTATGTGCTTATTCTTCTCTAGGGGGTGTGCTCAGTTGGGGATACAATGACCCAAAGGGCAGGCTTAGAGGGGAAGCAATATTTGCCTTCAAGAAGGTTACAATCTACTGAGGGTAAGGGATGGGAATAGTTCTACAAATGAGGAAGGGTATAAAAAGTGAATGCAAATTCATTTGGGGCAGGGAGAGTTGACTGGTACTAAGAGTGTATGTGTGTGTGAGTGCACACACATATACGTGTGTATAGGGGTGGTCAGAAAGGCATCCCCTACAAAGTAGCATCAGAAAGGAATAGCAAAATATGCAAGTGATTCCAAAAAGTCCAAATTAAGGAGAGAGAGGAGACCAAGCATAGGGCTCAGCCTGAGCAAAGATGTCGAGGCAGGAGATGAAATGGTGTGTGGAAAGAACAATGAGCAGTCTGATGGAGACCAGAGGCAATGTGGGCATATGGATAAGGCCCCGGATATGTCTATCTGTACACAGGTTTGTGCTGATGTACATGAATGACTAGTCATTGCTCTTGGCATTTCTTGATATCATAATTGTAAACTCAGACCTTCTTGATAAAGATGCTCTGGGTTGATTACAGACAAGAAAATTAAGTTCCGAAGTTAAATTGGCTCCAGATTAGGTTAGTTTCAGATGGAACCGGACCTACTGACTCACAGTCATGGGTGTCCTTGGCTACCAGCCCTGCTGCTTACCAGAAGACCATGCCAGGTTCCTCACCCAGATGATCACAGCTTAGACAGTCTCATCCCCACTCCCAAGCCTGAATCCTGATTTTGGACCCCTTGACTTATTCACATCTATCTATCTATCTATCTATCTATCTATCTATCTATCTATCTATCTATCTATCTATCTATCTATCTATCTATCCATCTATCTATCTCTATCCATAAACACACACATACACATGCATATATACATACATATATGTGTAATTGCTTGTTTATTCTTTGAATTCCTCCAGAAACATTACACAATCATGATGTGGAGGCAGTTTGATTTTTATATTTGAAACCAAGTAGCAGATAATGACTAAGTTTCTTTGTCCTTTTGGCACCCCAGAGGGCCAGCTTTGGGATCATCCCTCACAAAATTGGAAATATTCCCAGTTTTTTGGTGGGGAAAAAAGATTTCTTAGGAGATGAGAGGAAAAAGAGAAGAAAAGGAAGGAAGGAAGGAAGGAAGGAAGGAAGGAAGGAAGGAAGGAAGGAAGGAAGGAAGAAAGAAAGAAAGAAAGAAAGAAAGAAAGAAAGAAAGAAAGAAAGAAAGAAAGAAAGAAAGAAAGAAAGAAAGAAAGAAAGAAAGAAAGAAAGAAAGAAAGAAAGAAAGAAAGAAAGAAAGAAAGAGAGAAAGAGAGAAAGAGAGAGAGAGAGAAAGAGAGAAAGAGAGAAAGGAGGGAGGGAGGAAGGGAGGGAGGAAGGGAGGAAGGGAGGGAGGAAGGAAGGAAGGAAGGAAGGAAGGAAGGAAGGAAGGAAGGAAGGAAGGAAGGAAGGAAGGAAGGAAGGAAGGAAGGAAGGAAGGAAGGAAGGAAGGAAGGAAGGAAGGAAAGAAAGAAAGAAAGAAAGAAAGAAAGAAAGAAAGAAAGAAAGAAAGAAAGAAAGAAAGAAAGAAAGAAAGAAAGAAAGAAAGAAAGAAAGAAAGAAAGAAAGAAAGAAAGAAAGAAAGAAAGAAAGAAAGAAAGAAAGAAAATTCATGGCATTGTAGAAAAGGTAAGGACTTTGGAGTGAGAAGATCTGAGTTTCTGTCTCAGATGTCCTTGCTCTCTCTGGGACCTTGGCTTGGTCACCTCTCCCAGCCCCAGTTTCTGAATCTGTACAATGATCTCTAGGGTCCTTCCCTGCTCCAGCTCCTAATATTCATGGGATTTGAGGTATCTCATCTGAGACATCTCCAGATTTTGTTGTACAAAGTCCAAGAGCAAGAAGGTGAGTCTTTAATCCTACAATGTTTCCTGGAAGTATCTGCAGCAGGGACCTTAGAGTCCCACTTCAGAGTGTTTCCATCCAAATTGGCTGCTTCGGGAACATCAAATATGGATCTTGGCAATGACTGATCACCTCATTGTTACTCCTAAAACAGAGAGGAAGTGACTGAGGAGAGAAGGGACTTGCTGAAGGTCAGGCTCTAGCCTGGAGAATGGGAATAAGACCACGGCTGATGGTTACCTCTTTGGGATTTAGGGGAATTCAAGGATCTCATCACATGTTGCTTTCTTTCCCACTTCCAGAGTTTTTTGACCTGCGGTGCTGCCCTTCCACAAACAAAAAAGTTAATCCCTGGGCTCCCTCTGCCACTAACCATCACCTGTGAATAATAAGATGGAGCTGAATTCAGCCATGAGTTCAAATTCTGTCTCTGACATTTACTGAACTGTGTGACCCTGGGAAAAACATCTAACCTTTCTCAGCCTCAGTTTCTCATGTAAAAAGCAGGGGTAGCCCATAGCACCTACTTCCCACAATTGTTACAAGGATCAAATAAAGTAGCATATAAAAAGCATGACAAATCTTAAATATTCTATTATGAATTCATATAGATTATGCTATGTTATAAGTAGTAGCTAATGGGTTTTATCTCCAAACTTTATAACAGGGGAAAAGTGCACTCCCACATTTTAGAGAATCCCTGGATTCCAGGGCTGGAAGGCCCCCTCACAGCCATACCTGAAAAAGGACCCCCCCCCACCTCCTCAGCAGGCCAGACAAGCCTCTGCTTAGAGATCTCTCTCCAAGCTCAGGCACCAGATGTCTCTGGATAGCTCTTTCCATGGTGAGAAAACTTTGAGTCCCAGGGAGTGCTTGGTCAGTTGGTGGTGGTTGCTGATCTTGTTTTCTCCCCCACCTAAGTTTCCTCTTTCAAACTTTTATCCACCCCACCACTACCACCTAGTTCTACCTTCTGGGATCAAGAATCACTTCAAGATAGCCATGATTTCAGAATCAGGGGATCAGGGTTCAAATCCTGACTTCACTGCTTGAGGGAATGTTGGCCAATTATTTCTCTGTCTCCAGGTCTCCGTTTTATCATCTGAATAATGGAGATACTGGAATAGGCGATCTCTGAGCTAGTCCTGTTTCCCTGCAGGCTTGGGGCCATCAGTGCATTAAGAGTCCATCTAATCACACTCACCCATTTTAGGGAGGAAGGAGGTCAAACCCAGAGAGAATAAGAGCTTGCCTGGAGTCGGCCATCGAGCCAATGGCCAGGCAGGGGCTCCTCCCGGGTTTTCAGATTCTCTTTCCCCGACTCCCCTCCGCCCTGCCGAGCACCCACCGAGCTTCTTCCCATCCTTCCACGTGCTGATTGATCTCAATAGGACCTCCACTCAGAGACACTGGAGTCGGTTTGGTGGAGTCGGGGAAGGAAGGGCAGAGAATGCAATGAGTTGGGTTTATAAAAGTTTCTCGTCCTGATGAAAGGAGCTCTTTACATATAAATGATATTGTAATAACAGAGCTCCCGGGTGGGAAAGAGCTCCTTCTCCTGCTGGCAAAAATTAAAATAATCACAGATGGCTAATGATCAAAAATCCTGACTGACAGCCTTGGAGTGCAAGACACAGAGCGGAGCCGCTTTGATTTCCTCTCGGCGCTGGCTTGGGGGCCCCCAGATTCTGGGTTCGGGGTGCTCAGCTGGCCCCTGGGACTCTGAAAGGAAGGAAGATGCAAGGAGGCTGTTCTGAGCTTTCCCCAACTGTGTAGACGCCGTCCTCCATCCTTGCAGGGTCAGGAGCTTCTTCCCCAGAGGGGAGCGCCGGACTTGGGCTTTGGTCAGCTGTTTCATTTGCAGCTAGAGCCTTGTGATTGGATGGAAGAATTCTCAGCCATTCCCCGGATCCACCAGGCTCAGAACAAGAATATTAGCCCTGGACCTCTCCATGATCATCCAGCCCCAGCTTACACCCCGCCCCCCATGAGGGGGCTGGTTGGCCCCATGAGGACTAAATCATCCTTTGGGTAGCTCCCCCTCCCTGCCCCCATTGCTCCTGCTTCTCCCTCTGGGTACCAGAGGACAAACCAAATCCCCTTCCCTGGGACTCAAAGGGAGCTCTTGCTTCACTGTCTGTCTTCTTCTCTCCAGGCCAGTCTTGCCCGCTTCCTCCAGCCCTTCTTAAGTGGCCTGGCCTCAAGGTGCTCCCCATCCAGTGACCTTCTCTAGGGCGCCATTCAAGGCTAGCTCAGGCCCCCAGCCTAAAAGACTTCTCGGCAAAAGACACAAAACCCGAAGAGGCTCCCAAGTGCACGGACAAGAAAAGCGAGTGCAGGGCTGCTTGGTGGGTGCATTTGGGAGGTGCTCCCGCTGCCATGTTCTTTCCTGGCAGCTGCCTCTATTCTCACAAGTCAATCTCTCTATTTTCCTGAATGTCAATAAAGCCAAATGAGATAAAAGTAGGAAAAGCCTGCCTGAGGCCAAAGGAACTCAGAGGTGAATTTCCATTTTTTTCAAGAGCCTTTGATGAATGATGTGACAAAGGAACCCTAATTAAGCCTGAGATCCTGATAGGAAAGAAATGGAAAGTGCCACTCCATTCATCTTCGCTTCCCCTTTGACTCCTTCCTAGACCTGGCAAATGAGCTCTTCTGCTTGGAGCCTTCAAGCCCAAACTGGGGCGGGCCAGCCTGCCCGCCTGCCTGCCTGCTCCTTGGCCATTTGCTCCTTAGACTTCTGCCCCAGCCAGAATCAGATGGCAATCCCTCAAGAGTTTGGCATTTTCAAATCCACACTTCCCATCAAAGCGAAGCTTTCCTTCTCACTGTCAAAGTCTTTCACTCTCAGGATAGGAGGAAGACTGGCCAGCATGCCTGCCTGCCTTCCTTCCTTCCTTCCTTCCTTCCTTCCTTCCTTCCTTCCTTCCTTCCTTCCTTCCTTCCTTCCTTCCTTCCTTTACTCCTTCCTTTCTTCTTTCCTTCCTTCCTTCCTTCACTCCTTCCTTTCTTCCTTCCTCTTTATTTCCTTCCTTCCTCCTTCATTCCTTCCTTCCTCTTTATTTCCTTCCTTCCTCTTTATTTCCTTCCTTCCTCCCTCCTTTCCTTCCTTCCTTCCTTCCTTCCTCCTTTCCTTCCTTCCTCCATACCTTCTTTCCTCTCTTCCTCTCCTTTCCTTCCTCTCTTCCTTTCTTCCTCCCTTCATTCCTCCCTCCTTTCCTTCCCAATGTGTCTTTCCACAGGACTAATCAAAGGAATATTGGTCGGGACTCCCACGTTGTGACTTCAAATATATCTGCCAACTTTGAGTGCTTTCAGGGGATCCATAATTAAGGAGAGTGAGAAGTGGGAAGGAAAGGAGGAGAGGAATATAGTTTGAGGGAAGAAGCTCCTGCAATCCACTGAAACCTTTTCCCAGTTTTCTACGCTTCCTATCCTGGTTTTTTCCTATCTGGGTGTCACTGGTTTCTGCCGCTTCCTAATTTTTCCTCACTTCTGAAGAGCACTGGCTTACATTTGTCTGGGGGTTCCTGGTTCTCTTGGCAGCCCATCCACTCTCTTTCTGCCCTACCAGATAGTCCAGGGAAAAACCACCAACTCTGCATTCAAATCTGGCACTGCTTCTGCTGCTTGTGATCTATCTGACCTGGAAGAAGTCACTTTCTTTTGGCCAATTTCTTTGTCAATAAAACAGGGGACTTGAAGTAAATAACCCATAAAGCGGCTTTTCATTCAAAATCTTATGAAAGGGAGGAAGTGACACTCTGATCATTTCCCCTGAAGAGACACAGAAGCCAGATCTCAAGGAGTATATGCTGAATGTCAGAGCTGAAACTCAGGTCTTTTCTCTGACCCTCACAACAGAGGTCACTTAAATTCCCTGAGTGAGCCTCAGTCTCCTCATCTATCTAATGGGTATGATTATTCCTGTAGCATCTGGGAGGCTCATAGGAGAAAGCATTTCATCAGCCTTCAAGTTCACTACGAGCTCTGTGATACTATTTTCAAAGTTTGCAAGGAAATAAACCTGATCTCCCCCTCCGTGAAAGGTTGGGACATCCAGGTCTATGAGAGGCCGAGGATTGCGTGTGGGAACCTGCTGCCCCAAAAGGCTCTCACCGACTGCCAGTCACTTGTCCCCCTGGATACAGTGACTGAAGGGCCCCCCTAAGTTCCTGCTTCATGTAGTGAATCATCAGTACGGAAAGGCATGCCTGTGCTCACGAGTCATCTGAGAAACGCTTTCGGGGTGAAGGACTGGCAATGATCCTGAACCTGGCAGAGAACATACGCCTTCCAGCAGTGAGCAAGCCTTCAGACTCCATTCATCTTTCCAACAAATATTACGCACTGAGTCCCGTGTGCTGTTGTTAGGAGTCTACCTGCTCAGTCATCTCCAGCAGTGTCCTCATTAACAAGTGACACCCTTCTGCCGACTGGGGCTCTGGGAACTTGAACTTTATTTTAGATCAAATTATTGCATTTTGGTAACAATTTTAATGCAACTTTTTGGTGACTTTTAAAATGTCATTTTCTACATTAAAAAATATTATCTGGAGAAATATGCAGCCTTTACTGGATTGCCAAAGGAATCAATGACACAAACCAAATGACTACAATCACCTGTTCTACCTGCTTCAAATGGGAGGGGATGAAAGTGGAGGGGTAATACCTTCCCCTTCCCACATCAGGCTCTGTCTAGAGGAATTGTAGTCCCCAAAGATGCTAACTGTAAAAATTAAGGACTCTGCTTTCTTTTGTAGTAATAATAATAAACAGAAAAGGTGGTGCTGAGTTCAATTCTATTCTCAAGCAGTTCCTAACTGAGTAATCTTGGGCAAGTCATTTAACTTCTGTCTGCCTCAGTTTCCTCATCTATAAAATAAAAATAGCAATAAGCATTTACCTTCCAATGTTGTGAGAATCAAATTTGTAAATCACTTAGCACAGTGATTGGCACATAGGAAGCACTATGTAAAAGTTAGCTATTAGCTATTATTAATATTGAATCAAAACTGACCACCCTTGAGGAAACAAAGTACGGCTTTCCACTGTCCTATCAGATTTTCCAGAAATTGGAAGCATTGATAGGATAGGGTTTGCCACCATTCCCCAAGAAGGAAGGTGCACAGCCCTGAATTGGAGCCCATGTATTTGCTTGACCTTCGGACTGAACGTTTGAAGACACCAATCTCTGGAGGGCTCCTTTACTTTTCTTGTCCCTTTGGCTGATGGACATTTTGGCCATAACAACAAATATTTAAGTGCCTACCATCTTAGGGCTTGGAAAGGCAGTGACAAAAAGAAAGAAAAAGGAAAAAAGAGAGAAGAAAAACAAATTTGACCTAAAGCTTAGTTTCTACTAGGGAGTAGGAGAGTGAGGAATGGGAAGGAACATGAAAATAGAAAAGTACATAGGAGGATTGCTAAAGTCATTTCCGTTTGGAGGGAGCAGCCACAAGAGAGAATCAGGACCAGGACCATCCTGGTTTGGTGAGAGCTTCAGAGATGAGTCTGGAAGAGAGTCAAAGGGGACAAGAGGCAGAAGGACGGAAGGAAGGACTGCATCTCACACCCAAGGGACAGTCTATACTAAGACTCAAGAGTCAAGAGTTGAACAGCCCTGTGTAGGGTAAAGCTCACAGGCCAACTTGACTAGAAGAGAATATTCAGAAGGGAATTAACAAGGAGAAAAGACAGGAAAATCAAGTGAGGACCAGAACATGAGAGGTTGTAAATGCCAGGCTTTGAATGTTGTGTTTCATATTAGATGTAATGGGGAGTTAACCAAGGTCTATATGTCTATCCACCTATCTATCCATCCAGCTATCCATCCATCCATCTACTTTTTCATCTATCTATCTATCTATCTATCTATCTATCTATCTATCTATCTATCTATCCATCCATCCATCCATCCATCCATCCATCCATTCATCCATCTATCTATCTATCTATCTATCTATCCATCCATCCATCCATCCATCTACCCATCTATCTATCTATCTATCTATCTAGCTATATATCTATCTATATATCTGTCTGTCCATTTGTCCATCCATCTGTCTATCTGTCTATCCATCTGTCTATCGATATATCCATCTATCTATCTATTCATCTATCTATCCATCTATCCATCCATCCATCTATCTATCCATCTATCTATCTATTTCTATCCATCCATATATCTATCCAATCTCTATGGATACATAGATAGCATATGTTATCTACAGATCTAGCTCTATCTATGTGGGGAGGAGAGGTGGGGGCACATACTTGACTGTGTTTCCCTCCCAAACTGTCCTTCCATGATGCTGTTATCTTGTGCAATTGTGAAATGGAGTAATTGCTCATCATACTATGTATAGACTCAATCACTTTGTGTGCATTCTGTGTGCCTCACACTTTCAAACAAGGCCAGAACCCCTAATGGACCAGAGACAGAGTTGGATGGAACAGACTAGTAAACTGTTACAATAAATACAATTTTGCCTGTCTGCTGGTGGGTGCTGGCTTCAGTTGAGGTTCTCATTTGCTTGTTCTTGATTGCTCTGTTGGTGGCAGGAAATGACCAGTAGACAATGCTGCTTCTCCCTTTTGTTCAAAAGAACATAGTAGAGTACAGAAGGGCCATAGGGCATGCATATCCCTTTGATGTGCCAAATGGCATGTCCTCCTGACTCCTGAGCCATTTTCTGCCACCAGATTTTTCCACTATTTTCCATATTTTAAGTTCCGCACGGTCCTTTAATATTTTGTTGGTGCATCCTTCCCCAACACATTCAGAAGTTGTGCTCACTTATCAGTCAGTTGGAGGAGATGGGCTATTTAAATAATGTGTCTGTGATTGTACTCTGAGGAGGTAATCAGGAGCTATTAACCTTACCCATCGCAGCACATTATCACTATTTGGTTTCATGTCAACTCATTTGCAAAACAATATTTAAGAGCCTCCCAAGCAAGTTGGAATTCATTCCCAAGTTACTGGCACTGAATAAATACAGTGACCCTCACTGGGAGTGTGGGGACCCAGGGAGAAGTTGTCGTACTCCTCCTAGGAAGGATAAGCAGAGACAAGAATGTGAGGCAGGTGCAGTTAAACACTAAGCATAGCAAAGTTTGAGAAATGCGAAGGGTCAGAGAAAAGGATGGGATGCAGAACCTCCAGGTAAACCTTCCCCCTTTAAGCCTGAGGCTTTGCTTTCCTCAGATTCACTCATTAGAACATGAGCTCCTTGAGGGCAGGGGCTTGTTTGCTTTCTTGACCTCCCCAGAATTTAGCATAGCACCAGGCAAATAGCAAACTTTTAAAAAATGCTTCTTGTTGTGATTTATAGGAATTAATCAATACTTATAGTCAGAAATTAGCTTTATTACTTAGATATTCCCCTTGACTCTTAACAGGGAAACTTGCCAGAAAAACAAGAGAAATACTTCAGAGATCAATTTATTCAAACAAATAGATGGCCAGATTCTTTTAAGAGCAAGAAGAGATTCTTGGAACATGACTTTACTAAAAGTAAAAATCAGGTATTTTAGCCCATTATTGACATAAGCAAATATAGTTATCAGAACTAAGTCTGCATCAAATGAGATGAAAATCTTTAGGGATAAATGTAAAGGATTAAACTTGGGCTCAAGAAATCAATTTCATGAGTCAGGGATGGAACAGTCGTGGTAGGCAGGGGTTCTATTGAAACAAAAATGAACTTTAATATCTACCAAGTCAGGCCAGAAAACTAACCTAATGGTAACAATGCCCAGGAATAAGAAGATGATCATATGAATGTATTTTCCTTGCTTAGATGACATCTATATTGATCTGGGCAGTCTGTGGGATCACAATGGTGAATAAACACTGGCAAAGTGGAAAGCTTCCATGAGATGCCAACTGGAATAGCAAAGGGCCTTGTGTTCACATTACAAGAGAACCAGTTGAAAGAATTATGTCAGTTTAGTTTCAAAAGCAGAGAATGCAGAGAGGATGGACATTGTCTCAAGTGCTTGGAAGACTGTCCTTTGCAATAGAGATTAGATTTATTTTACTTTATACAGTCAGAAATAAGAGAAATATTTGGGGGATACAAATAGGCCAATTAAGGCTTGAAGTGGAGACAAGCTACTGAAGCACTGGAGTTGTCTGAAAATGGGATCCATCCTTATCAGAAGTAGGAGCACATTCCAGACTTATCATGGTCAAGCAGAGGCTGAAGAAGAGCTTGTCAGATAGATTGTCGTAACTGTCCTTTTTTTTGGGGGGGGGGTGATATGAGCAGAGCTGAATTGCCTCTAAGATCCCCTCAAATTCTGAAATTCTGTGATTTATTCCCAGCACTCCTTCTACAGGTGTCTATTACCAGCTCCCACCTGAGTGCCTCCATCCTGGGTGGTTGATGCATGTGCCAAAATCCATGGCACACTTATTAAGTGCTGCTGTGTGTCAGGCCACTGAAGATGCAAAAACAGTCTTTACTTTATGGAGTTCTCAACTAATGAGGAGACAAGAATTACGTTTGAACAAAGCATCGACACTGGCAATGGACTGTGTCCCCAAGCCCTCCATTGGGGGCACGTAAAGGATCAGAGATCTCGGTGGCCTATCTGAGACTCACTGGGCAGGACTGTGGATGGAAGAACCTTCGTTCCTGGGTTCTCCTGGGTTCTCCTGGGCTTTTGGACCAATGAAGGCTTGGCATGGAGGGCCAGCAGAGACGGATTTCTGGTAAGGCGACAGGGGAGGGAAGATGGCAATGGAGAGCTAACAAAGCAGGGCCTTCCCTTTCAGAATCAGACCCAGGCAGGAATTATCTGCTCATGATTTGTGAACTCCCCGCAGGATGGACCCTGGTGGCAGCCCAACTGTGGGCTTCTGGGACACAGCTTAGAATGACTGTTCCTCTAACATGCCACTTAAATCGGGTTTGAATGATCGGTCTCCTTGCCAAGGTCCTCCTCTCCTCACTTACCTCATGGCCACTGACATGTCTGGACACGCGACGTCCGTACCGAGGCTCCTGAGCTTCTGGAGGGAAGAGCCATTGCGCCTCCACCTTTGGGTCCCTGGAGTTCAGATCAAGAGCCCTGGCCTGCGAGGCATCTCAGTGATTCACGGAAGGTTCTTTCCAGCTTCTTTCTATTCAAATGATCTCTCCTCATGGAAATCATGCCAGCATAGGCGTCCTACCTCCTACATAGGGCAGACCTACATGTGCCCTAGAACAGTGGGCATCTCGGCCTTGATTTCCTCATCTGGCAAAGGAGGGGATGGGAGGGGATGACCTCCTGGGTCCCTTCTCACCCTACATGTATGTCTAAAAGGCCTCCCAGTGCCTTTCCTAAGAGCAAACACTAAAATTAAAAATAAGAAGTCTGGAAAGAGTTTTGGTGTATTTGCAGTAAATTCAGAAGGAGAATTTATTGCTATAACCACCGTAAGATCCTCTGATGTCCTCTCTTGGTCCATAGACTGGTCAGTCCTTTGAGGTCCAAGTGAGACTGAAAGAGCCCATCCAAGGCAAATCTATTTTGAGGGCCCTTTTCTTCTTCCTGAGATCAAAGCATCGCCCAGAGGGCATCCTGTCTATGCAGAGCAGCCAGAAGGGATAAGAAGGCTCTCTCTTGAATGAGGGTTGAAGGAAGGATGGAAGAAGGCTTGTTGAGTCCTGAGGACGGGATGTTCTGGGAACAGCAGGTTATTCCAGGAGTAGCAGCTCCCCAAAAGGCAAGCAGAAGAGCTTTCTCTGTGGAGGTCAGCCACCACTTCTTTAAACCTTTAGATATTCAAGCTGTTGTGAGGACTGGCAATAGGAGCGTCCATTCATTTTGCAGTTGGGTTTTTATCCACTGGGTACTGGACTAATTCAATTCATGCAGAAGACAAGACAATCAGGAGATAGGATTTTCTGTTTGCAGCTTCAAGACTGAACAGTATCACAGATGACCAGGAGTCACGTGCCAGCAGGAACTGCTGAAGCTTTCTCATTTTCAAAGAGTATTAACCAAGGGCTCCGGCATTCTCCACCAGCCACCAGGATATGTGCACACTGGTTTGGGGGGTGTCAGAGTGATTGGGACATCTACCTGTACGTGTCTGCCTTGAATCTGTGATCTCTCTGTCTCTGTGTCTCTGTCTCTGTCTCTGTGTCTCTCTCTCTGTGTCTCTGTCTCTCTCTCCCTCTCTATGTCTCTCTGTCTCTCTCTGTCTCTGTGTGTGTGTGTCTCTCTCTGTCTCTCTCTTTCCCTTCTTCCTTCCGTTTCTCACTCCCTCTTTCCCTCCATCTCTCTGTCTCTGTCTTTTTCTTGGTCTCTTTCTCTCTCCTTCCCTCTGTTTCTCACTCCCTCTTTCCCTCCATCTCTCTGTCTCTGTCTTTTTCTTGGTCTCTTTCTCTCTCCTTCCCTCTGTTTCTCCCTTCTTCTTTCCCTCCATCTCTGTCTCTCTGTCTCTGTCTCTTTCTCTCTCCTTCCCTCCTTCTCTCCATCTCACTTTCCCTCAATCTCTCTGTCTCTGTCTCTTTCTCTGTCTCTTTCTCTCTCCTTCCCTCCCTCTCTCCCTCCCTCTTTCCCTCAATCTCTGTCTCTTTCTCTCTCCTTCCCTGCCTCTCTCCCTCCCTCTTTCCCTCAATCTCTCTGTCTCTGTCTCTTTCTCTCTCCTTCCCTGCCTCTCTCCCTCCCTCTTTCCCTCCATCTCTCTGTCTCTCTGTTTCTCTGTCTCTGATTTCCTATAGCTGACCCATTACCACAGCTTAATCAGGAAGCTAGGAAATGTCTTAAGGGGAATCCAATCTGAGCTCTTCCTGACTCCATGTCTATCGAGGTCCCACCCTGCTGTGCCTGTGGACCAAGAGTGAGGTGTGAAGTTCGAGGAGCTCCTGTGACTTTGTCCGGAGGGATGGACTTGTGAAGGCTCTGTGGGGCATTTGTACAGACATTTCAGCATCAACAGAGAAGACTTGGGCAATGAGGAGCCTGGAGCAGGTGAGCAGGCTCAGGACTTTGGAAGTCGGAGGTGCTCATTCTGCAGTTGAGTCTCCCACACAGCAATGAGGCAAAGGAGGGATTCTAAACCTGGTCCCTTGACGACAGTCACAGCTGTCCTGCCCCCAGAGCCTGATCTGGGTGTCTTTGCCCCAGGCTCCACTCTCTTTGACCAAAAGGCGGCATTGCCATGGGTCACCAGCACATAAAGGACTGGCCGTGGCTTTACCAAGGCTGGCATTACCCACCTTGCATCCCTTGCTCTGGAGTGAGGAGCTGGAGCCTCAGTTTACCCACTGAGAAGGTAAAGACTGAATCACTAGCCTGGCAATGCGTGGGGCCCACGCATTTTTGTGGTCTGCCCTCCGCCAGGAGAGCAGAGCCTGGGGTTCGACAGAGACCATCTCCTCTCTTCAGCCGTGCCTGAGAGCATGCCTTCTCCAGGCTGCCCATGATGGCCTTCCCTGCTTCAGCAGCTTTCAAGTTCAATAAGAACCCCAAGCCTCCTCCTGGAAATCCTGCAGGGTTTGTTCCAATAAACACATCTCCTGCTTGTCATGAAGGAGCCCAAGACAAAGGAGGAAGAGGGTGATGTGAAAGAGGGTCCTCCCAGAAGCCTTGTGCCCAGAGACCCTGAGCCCTCAGAACCCCCCGAGCCCCCAAATTCCCCCGGAGCCCCCAGATTCCCCCAGAGCCCCCAGATTCCCCCGGAGCCCCCAAATTCCCCCGGAGCCCCCATATTCCCCCGGAGCCCCCAGATTCCCCCGGAGCCCCCAGATTCCCCCGGAGCCCCCAGATTCCCCCGGAGCCCCCAAATTCCCCCGGAGCCCCCAGATTCCCCCGGAGCCCCCACAGCCCCCACAGCCCCCACAGCCGCCCAGGGCTGAGCAGCGCCAGAGGCCCTTTGCTGGGTCTCCTGGAAGCCGGCTGTTGGAATTCCTGGCGGAGCGGGCCGCTTCCGGGCCGAAGGGGTCGCCACTACAACAAGGTTAACCGTCCCGGAGCTCCCTAAAGGCCCGGAATTAGATGAGGAGTGCAAGTTTCTGTTGCAGAAAAGACAACTGGTGCGAGACAACAGAACGCAGATGCCGATCGCGTGCCAGCGGCTGCGGGGAAACAAAACACTTCATGACATTTACTTTGCCTTAGCAGAGCCGCCAGCGATGCCAGACAAATACAAACGGGCCAAATTGCCAGACGGCCGGCTTGGAGGCTCAGCATGTGAGGCCCGGAGGGAGCTGGAGGAGGCGGCGCGCCTGTCTGGCCCACGTGGCCACCCCTGACCGGCTCGTCCCCTGCGCGAGCTGCGTGCTGGCGTCTGAGCACCTGTGCGTGCGCGTGAGCGCTCCTCACCCCAAGTTCACTTCCGGTGAGGTCTCCGCCCCAGCCCTGCCCCCACACAGCGCCGAGGAAGCTGGAGCCGCGGGTGCGGCTCCTCTCAATCCCCGGGTCAGACACAGAACCGGACACGGAACAGGGCTGCAGAGAGGGGGCTGGGCTGCCAAGACCATCTTGAACGGCCCTGGGCGTGTTGGACCCGAAGGCGGGCCACAGGTTGGGAAGAGCTTGGAATACCAATGACAGGAGCTCGGACCCGAGCCCAGGGCCGGTTGGGAGCCTCCGCAGCTTGTGAGCCTGTCGCCCCTTAGGAAGGTCTCTCTGACAGCGGTTGGAGAGTGGATGGGAGGCGGGGAAGCCCGCCCAAGAGCCAGGCGAGGAATGGCCAGAGGAGGATGGAGGAGGCAGAGGAGAGGCGCGCCAGGCAGGGGTGTGCAGGGCTAAGGTGGTCCATGAGACCATCCTCAGGAGGCCAGACCTTCCCCTTCAAAGTGCCCTCTCGTGAAGGATTCCAAGACAGTCTTTTAAAAATGGCGAAGCCCAGAGCTCTTCATGGCCTTCTTATCAGAGCATGGCCCCTCTCCTTCTGGCAACGAAAGGCAGTCTCTGGATAGAGCTCTGCCTCAATTGTGATGCTGGAGTACCACGTCTGGAGTCAGGAAGACCTGAGTTCAAATCCTGCCTCAAACACTTACTAGCTAGGTGACCCTGGTCAAGTCACTTCACCCTATTACCTCTGTTTTCTCATCTATAAAATGATCCGGAGAAGGAAATGGCAAACCACTCCAGCGGCTTGGCCAATAAAACTCCATTGTGGTCATGACCAACAGTAATGGCACTTGAAGGCTCTACATTTTATCCAGAAGAACCAACGGTGGGATGGAGGGAGGGTGTCCAAGGTCTGAGAAGGCCAATGACTGGAGCAAGAAGCAGGGGATTGAAGACCTGAGAGGGTCCCACAGATCCCCTCTTCTCCCCGAAGTGGGAACTGGAAAATGGAGCCTCAGGGTGAAGCCCAGGTCACCCGGCTGGAAGCGAAGGCTTCTTTCAGACAAGCTCGAGCTCCCATGAGCTCCGGAAGTTCATCCCGCCGTCGGCGCCTGCGTTCCCCCTTTAAAGGGTACATTCTGGAAAAGCTGGAGAGACGCTATTATGATAATCTACTCTGGCAAGCGTTGGAGTTTTCAGAACGATCTTTTCCCACATCTGTGACTCTTGGAAGATGGAGTGCTAATAGGAGGACTTGTGAGGAAATCTGTGTGGGGGTAGAATTCATCTTTGCAGCATCCATATTGCATGAGGCTCTTTGGAACCTCCACATTCTTCTCTGGAGAGCTGGCGAAGTTCACCAGAGAGAGCCATCGTCATGGCAGACATCACGGCACCGTCCCCATGTGTCTCCGGAACCCCGAGCCCATGAGAAGCGGGGCAGATAAGCCCAGAGACCTTACATTACCGTTGGACACCCAGAGCCCTTGGTTCCTGGAGGCTGCGATAAGATTCCACATTGACAGCTTTGAGCCCATTTCTCTGCTTTGGCACTCTGCTGACCTTCTCTGGATGGGCTGAACTGACTTCGTGGAGGCTATAGTGGGAGATTTTAGTATTGGCGGGAAAGAGCAATTTCTCTTGGGGAAAAATATGCTTGTTTTTCTTTCTTCCTTGCCAGGGGTGATGAAGCCAAAGTCTCCAGCAGACAATGAACCCCTTGATGCATCAAGAATAATGTTCAAGCCCTTCCTGGTTGTGTGACCCTGGGCAAGTCACTTCACCCCCATTGCCTCGCCCTGACCACTCTCCTGCCTTAGAACCAATACACAGTATTGACTCCAAGATGGAAGGTGAGGGTTTAAAAAAAAAAAAGATAAAGCTTGGTTCAGTGGAGGTCAGGATTAGGGTTACAGCAGTCTTAGAAGGTTACTCAAGCATTAAGCTCTGAAACATTGAAAACTGGGTGTCTCAGATTTCCAAAAGGACGCAAAGCGGAGGCCAATAGAGGCCCAAAGTCCTCTTTCTCCATGCATACATTTTGCTAAAAACTCAGTGGAAAAAGGGTGACTCGGAAGCATCTCCCAGGGCAGTGGCAGTGGGCGCCTCATTTGTTCTGATCACACACTCCTTGCAAGAAAAACGAAGTGTTGAGCTCGCAGTCCCAGCACACGCATATTTGCTTATTTATACAGGGTATGTGTGTGCACTACAACAGTCTTTTAGCCCTTAAAAATTGCATTAGAGAATCTTGACTTTAAAGGATGAGATGATGGAATAGAGTGGATGGAAGGTCACCTTAGAGAGGATGTCGCCTGATGGAGGGAAAACCTTGAATGGCCTCCTGGAAGAGGTGGCTCTAGAGCAGAGTCTTAAAGCAAAGCAGAATTGGGGAAGGGCAGCTAGAGGCAGAGAAGAGCAAGCATGGGGAACAGCTAGTGCAAAGACCTGGAGAAGGACCATGGAATGTCCTGCGTTAGGAATGGTAAGCAGGGCAGCAGGCCATGATCACCCCCTGCCTAGAGCAAGGAGACTCTCATTGGGGTGGGAGGAAGAGGAGCTTGTGAAGAGCTATGAACAACTGCCGAGCTTGACAGGCAATCCTGGAAGTGATTCGCAGTTACTGACGTGCATTGATTGAGTAGAGTTTTGTTTTACACAAACCATGGTGGAAACCATGTAGAATATGGATTGAAGAGTTAGTCCATCAATAAACCTTTATTCAGTCCCTACTGTGCGCTAGGAACAGCACTCATTGCTCCAGGTGGAAAAAGAGACAAAAGACAGTCCAGGCCCTCAAAGAATTTATGATCCAGTGGGAAAGGCAAGAAGCCAACAAATCTGTACCAACATGCAGAAACATAGGAACAAATAACCGAGAGAAGGCCCGAGCATGAGGAAAGACTTCCTGGAGAAGGTGGGAGAGGGCAGTGGGGAGAAAGAGAAACCGGCCAGGAGGGCATTACAATAGGTCAGTAGAAAGGTGATGCGTGATGATTGGAGGATGCATGTGAGATTCGAGAAAGAAGGAA
Source organism: Monodelphis domestica (assembly GCF_027887165.1). Lineage (NCBI taxonomy): Eukaryota > Metazoa > Chordata > Mammalia > Didelphimorphia > Didelphidae > Monodelphis > Monodelphis domestica. The sequence continues at coordinate 322,177,307 of NC_077231.1, forward strand.
GATCCAAGAGATGTGGCAGAAGGAGGATAGACCCTTGTTGGATAAAAGGAGAGAGCTGAGTCTGGAGATGATGATGGCATCCAGTTTGGGAACCTCAGTGCATGGAAGGATGGTAAGAGCTAACAGAAAAGAGGAATCTGGAAGAGGGCTGAGTTTACGGAAATGAGGAGGTAAAGACGGCAGCTTTGGGAACATAAGCCAGGCAGGCCTTTCTCTCCTGTCTGACTTTCCTTTTCAAAATGCCATGGTCCCCCTCTCCCATTCTCTTAACTGAGATCCTCCCCTCACGGTTAACAGAAAAAGTAAAATCTGTCCTTGGGGCTCTCTTCTTCCTCTCCCATCATCCAAACCATTTCTGCCTGTCCTCGTGGAAGGATTCATCAGCAGATAGCTGCCTTCTTCCATTTAGCCTGAAAGCCATCTGCGCCTTTTCCACCCCTCGAGGAGCGGCTGCTCTTACTAGAAGTCATCATTACTCTGGAGGACACCAAGCCCAGGTCTGGAGTTGTGCCAGCTCATCTCTTGTTTTGTAAAGAAAGAATCTGGGCCACAAGGCTCTGCCTGGTTGACCGAGGGCGGGGGTGATGCACAAGTCCCAGAGCCAGAATCGCCCCTAAGTCCTCCCATGATGAATCCAGTGGCTTCTTAGAAAACCCAGAAGGTAGCTGAAGAGACAGAGATGGGTTGCATAGTGAGCCAAAATGTTTACCAGCCTAATGGGCAGGAGAAGAGCTCTGCTCTGCCAGCTCCAAGATTTCCCTGCAAACCATAAAGAGCAGAGAGAAGCCCCCTTAACGCAGGGGCGATCGTTCTCCACTAGGTTTTCAATTTGGAATTGCTCTTTCAATGTTATTTCTGAGATGAAGTTGTCCGGGGGGCCCGCTTGAAAACGGTGCCTTTTATTGAAGAAAAATCCAGGCCCGTTTGTGAAAATCCATAGAACAAAATCAATGTGCGATGAATTCAAGGCAAACAATCTTGCTTAAAGCTCCGCTAAATGGGGCAAAAACAGTAATTATGCTCATTTAGCTTTGAACGGTATCCTTTTTCTGCTGAAATAGTTCATTCTTTGCTCACTAGACATTTTCAGAAAGAATGGAGGAGCTTTAGATCCAGGAGGACCAGGAAGGGCCCAGGAAACAAGGATCTCCTTTGAGTTACCTGGATCAACCGCTTTTGTTTCCCTTGCCATAGGGTGGAGGATGGAAGAGTGGAGCATCCGTCCATCTCTCCTTTAGAAGGACATGCATAAATGGTGGTTGGCCTAGGAGAGACCTTGCAGATGAACCCACTAAAATTGTTTTCTTTCTTCCCTCTCTCTCTCCAATTCTAAGCAAGTACTTAAGCCCCAGAGTCTATTTATGAGCCTTCTAGAAGGCTCTTCAGAGGCCATCTACTCCAATCCCTTCAACTCACAGGTAAGGAAACTGAGGAACAGGAAGGTGAAGTGACCTCCCCAAGGTCACCTAGAGCATGAGTCAAAGTATGGTTGGAACCCAAGGGCCAGTACTCTCTCCCCTGTCCCAGGCAGCTTGCCTTACGGTTGTTCGATGGTCTACTAGCCTTCCACAGGAGCTTCTGTGGCCTGGACCTCCTCTGGAGCTGTCCACTATTCTTGGGAGGGCCTCCATCCATCCAGAGCAGGAGCATGGCCGTAGCCTTGACCAGGTGCCCAGGGCTCTCAGGGGGCACCCCTCAAGGGGAGAGCTCAGATGCAGGAGCATCCATGACATGTGGCTGGAGCCCAGTGAGATTTCTGTGCCCTGACACTCGTGAAGGAGAAGGTCTGAGAAGGGATGCTGACAAGCTCCCCAGTTAAGTCCAATAAGGGTCGCTCCTGTGCTAGACCATCAGTGTTTGCATCTCCTCCTCCCAGACTGATCGGAGGCCACCTCGGACACCTCCCTGTTTCCTCATCCCAGCTTAGCCCCCTGCAGATTAGGAAGAGATGCAGGAATATTTGTCAATACATTCATTGAGTCACCATCAGGCCTGGGTGGTGGCTGCAGCTCCCTTCCCAGAGGGCTGGGCTGGCAAGGTGGGGGCAGCTCTTCAGGCAGTTCAGAGAAGCAGGGCTGAGCTGTGTTTCCTCTGAGGGTTTGACTAACTAGGACAATCAGGCTGCCACTCGTCAGGACACTAAGAGCACTTTATTATGACATGGCTGACAGGAAGAGCTGAGGAAGATGTGAGCCGGCACTCGTCCTCTCCAGCTCCAAGGTCAGTCCCACCCTCAAGCCCCCGAAACGTGTCCTTCCCCGGCTCCATCGTCTGCCCCCTTCAGGTCCTCCCCCACAATGTGTCCTTCCCCAGCTCAATCATCTGCCCTCTAAGGTGCTCCCCCACAACGTACCCTTCCCTGGCTCCACCGTCTGCCCCCCCTCCAGGTGCTCCCCCACAATGTGTCCTTCCCCACCTCCATTGTCTGCCCCCCTCCAGATGCTCCTGTTCTCCGCGTCTCCATCCTCACAGCCCCGGGTGCCGAGATCCAGCTTGGCCCAGTGGCTCTCTCCAGTTCCCTGAAGTTGGCCAGACGCGTCTGCTCCAGGAGAGCTGCTGTGGATACCAAAACAAACAGGAAATGTTCCTGACTCTCTACAAAGGCTGGGACATGAGAACCCGGCCCACAAGGGAGGAGGCTTTCAAGAGACTGAAAGAAGTTGAGGAAATGTCATGAGGGAAAGAGAGAGCGGACAACGGGGGGACGAGAAGGGGTCGATGAGCCGTCATGCTTTTACTAGAGTCAGACTCGGCCGGGCCTAGAGATGCTCCCGAGGAGCCTAATGTTCTGTGGGAGCCCGTCATGATCCCATTCAGTAAACCCAAGGCAGAAAGGACCTACGAGGGGATTGGAGCTGGGCATCTTGAAGGGGAGGAAAGGTCGCATGCAGGAGGGGCACTTAGAGGCTCTGGGAAGGAAACTTGGCAAGTCACGAGTCAGAGACTTGAGGAGAGAGTCTTCCTGATGTGGTCAGCCACTTGAGCAAAGGCCCAGAGATGGGAGATCCATCTGGCACATGTAGAAGGGAATGGTAGGGAAAAATGTGGAAGCACATGGGAGACATTCTGCAGGGCTCAACATGGCAGCCATCACCTTCATGCCATGCCCCACTGGATTTTCTAAGCTCCAGAAGACTTGGGAATCTCCTAGACCAGCCCTTTGAATTTACAAAGAAGATAACCAAGGCCCAAAGGGGGCGAGGCTGTTGTCAAACACATCGGGAGCCCCAGTGGGTTCAGGGACTCCCTCAGACCCTCTTGTCCCTGGAGCTTTGAGCTTCCCCGTTCTTCTTGCTGCCGTTGCTGCTTTGGCTTTCTCCTGCAGTGGCTGGAGGCCTCGGTGTGCCAGGCACCGGAGCGGAGGCCAGTGGTCCTTTTGAGTGTCAGTGGGCAGGGCAGACACTTTGTTGTTTCCCTTTCGGGCTTTTTAAGCTCCCTACTGGCGGCTGGAAGTGCTTTGGAGTCGTTAAACAGTACATTTAGGCCACAAGTTAGTATATAACCCTTGTAAATAATGCACACACTTCAGCTATCTCTTAGCTGCGCCTGACTTTTCGTACAGAACCCAATTTATTAACGCTTTTTTTATTGGCAGTGGAAGTAAATCAATACCCGACATTCTCTGGAAAGCAGTCAGCTCCTCCTAGTGGCTGTTGGCTGAGCCTCGGTAAACAGAAATCAGGAAGAGGCTTCCATGTTGAAGCTCGTCCTTCCTGTTCACAAGGTCCTTAGAATGGACGAACAGTGAGCAGATCCTTGGAAGCCTGGCCTGAAGGGCTTTTCAAAAATGGTGAACGCGTGGCCAAAAGCGCCCAGAAGCAGCTTGTCGGGTAGCTGGTTGGTTCAGTCGGCTGGGCTGGGAGGCCGGCACCCCGCGATTTCAGCATGCTGCCAGGCCCCCAAGAGCGGACTCCAGACGCCCTCCAGAGCTTGTGGCCTTTTGCCTGCATTGGAGGCCTTTCCACCAAAGTTCAGAGGGGGGAACAACCACAGAGCAGGGCCACCGAACAAAAGCCTCCACGTTCTCCACTCAGAAGCCATCATAATAAGCCAAAGGTTACAGCAACATGGCGCCTCTTTCCTGAATGGGGCAGTGATGAGCTTGCAGGCCACGAAGGACAAACCACATGGGACCTGTGGGGATGCAGCGCTCTCTCCCTGGAGGAGGCATGCACCAGGCAAGGGGAGAGCTGGGTCTGCATGTGCGCCAATGGGCGAGGGGGGGCATCTGCTGTGCTCGGGGCATGCCAAGATCTGCAGGTGTCTGGATGCTAGTTGGGCACTTAGCATGATGAGGCCTGATCGAGACAAATTATCTTTGGAAAGTACAAATGCTCTCCAACCTCCTCCATCGGAGGTCCCTTCCAGCTCCGACATCCTCTGGAGCCGATGGCCCTTTCGCTCCCCCGCCCCTGGGCCTCTTGGCTCTGGTTCTTGGAGGGACTGAATGGATGAGAAGGAAAGAGAAACAAGACACGAAAACTGCCTTGGCTGAACCCACAGGCCACGGAAGTCCAGCCCAGCAGAGATGCCATCTTTGCTTGCCACAGGGGCTACCGACTCTGAAACTCCAGCGAGGAGTACCACCATGTTCATTCTCCTCCCTCGCAGACTGGGAAAAGAACTCAGCCTGCGTATGGGGAGATGGGCTTTCACTACGGAGATGGACCTCACTCAAAAGAGGCTTCTCCCAAAGGTGAGAGAGAACCAAAGCCGGACTGCCTCGTCTGGGCAGCACTCTGCAGCTTGTCAGCCCAGAGAAAGGCCTCGTGGAGACCCCATTTGGCCATCTCCAGCTACCCGGGGGTTCTAGGAGCCTGGCCATTCCCTTCCACTCTCCACCACAGCCACAATATTCTAAGAAAATGCTAAGACGAGGTGCGAGCAGAGAAATGGGAGTCGGCCCAAAGAATCTGGACTTTTGGCTCACCGGTGTGCCTGCTGTCTAAGATTCAGACCAGGTCTGTGAGGGTGACTTTCTACTCCCTCTTTAAACCTTCATACCTCAATGAGGTCAGTGCTGTGAAATCGTATCTCTCTTCCCACGATCCTTCTTTCTGCTGCCCACGGCTCCATAGTGGAGAAAACACAAGGAACCAGACAAGTACACACTTCGATGGAAATCCTTTTCAGGGCAGAGTAATTCGGGAGGGCCCCTCTTACCCCAGAAGCTGAAATCTAAATTGTCATTCCTTATCCTTTAGAACAGAAAAAAGGAATTCAACAGCCCACCAAGCTGTCCGGCAGCCAGCTAGCCCTTCTTCTCCACTGGCCTGACCACTGCCCTCTTTGAGATTTCTAGGACATCCCGCTTCTTGAATGCTGTCCTGACCTGCAGACTCCTTGTCCCCTCATTCAGCCTTTAAAGTCTTGTCAAGAGGATCTTGCCAGGGTACAAGGCTGATTATGTTCCCTTTTCAAAATAAGTCACTGGCTTCCTGTGGCCTTTAGGAGAAAATCCAATTTCCTTAGATTTCATTTTAAGTCCTGGAAACTCTTGCTCCTACCCAGCATTCACTTTTTATTCCAGCTACCAATTACTTTACCTGTTCTGGGTAGTAGATACATCGGATCCAGAGTGCTCTCTAAATTAAAACATTTCCCACCTCCCAACATTTGTCCAGCCATACTCTCATGTAAGAGGCTCCTCCTTCCTTATCTCCACCTTCAAGAATTGGGTCAGGTGCCACTTCCTTTCTTGTAGAGCACCTCTGTAATCTCTTCTCACTCTTGATATCTGAGGATGTTGCATTATTCCTCAAGTTTTCTCACTATCCTTTTTCTAGACTCTTGTCTTGCTCCACCTCAGTCTACCCTATATCAGATTGATTTGGGTAGATTTCCTACCCTAATCCTGTACCTATTGGATTTTGAGCAGCTAAACTGAGGAGATTGGGTCAGTTTTCATCTTTTTATCCCCTACACAGCAACCAACCGTATAATGCCAAATTATGGAATGGAGGTGGGCATGGGCTCTTAAAGATACTGTGTACAGAACCCAAGGGCTTATATGTTCCTCCATGATGGGAAGGTGTTTGCTACCATCCCAGAAAGAGATGGATGGTCTCTGCTTTCCGAGGACCAGCCTTGCTATATATGAGAGGTCCATCCTGAGACTCTGATCTGGTGACAAATTCTTCAGGCATAAAGCCAAGAAAAATGCCCAGCAGTACTAAATGCTGTGCAGACTACTCTGGTTTTTGCAATGTCTTAGAGTGCATAGGGGAAAGGGTGGCTTTAATCTTGTCAAAGCCTTTAGGTTCTGCAAGATGCACAAATAGGATAAAACACTAGGGGGTGGGCCCTGTGTTCTATTTTAGCACTGAAATCAAAAGGAGAGATACAGACAGACATACAGACAGAGAGAGAGGGAGAGATAGAGGGAGGGAGAGACAGACAGACAGAGACACAGAGACAGAGAGATTGAGTTACAGGCTGATAGAGTCATGGTAAGGGAGAAGGCAGAAGTCATTGTTGGACAGTTTCCAGTTGAAGAAGATGGTATGAGCCACCTTCTTAGTGATCACCTGTTACCTAGACATGGGACCTGAGGTGAGCAACCCCATGGGAGACCTCTTGCCTGCTTCACTGGGATCAACCAGTCCAGAAGGAAATTTCCTTCTGAAGCAGCTCATTCTACTCTGAAAGAATGGTCACTGTAGGAAGCCTTTCTTTCCATCCTTCCTCTGTCCCTCCCTCCCTTCACCTCTTTCCTTCTATCTCTCCCTCTTTCCACTTATCCCACTATCTATCCAGCCACTCAAGTGTTTATCTATCCATTCATTCCTTCATTCTTTTTGGACTGAACATGTGATTCTTTGACATAAAGAATTGAGGAATGGGGATGGGGGAGCAACCCCTCTAGCAATGCAAATCAACCTTTACTGTTCCATTTATAGTCCTAGAGAGTTTCCTGGGAGCCCTAAGATGGACATAAAGCATCTTGCCTAGTGTCATATGGCCAGTATGTGTCATAGATGAAGCTGAACACCAGGCTTCCTGGGTCTAAGGTCAGCTCTCCACCTACTCTGCCCACGTACCTTTCTTCTCTTTGAATAGAGCCTAAATCTGACTCTCAGAAACTTCCTTGGACTGCTCCTAGCATTGCCCTTTGTGACCAATCGGACCAGGGGAGATCCTTCTTCCATATGTTAGTTCTTCAAGTAATAATCATTGCAGCTCCTATTTCCAAATGGCCACCATGGTCACAGCCATCACTGACCTTCTCTCCCCATCCTTATCTTCTCAAGATGAGCCATCCCCAGCTCCTTGAGTTTTTCCTCCTATCTTTTGAACTTGAAGCCCTGCGCCAAACTGGTTGCTCTCCCTTGGGCAGTCTTCAGCTAATGAGTTTCCTCCCTCCAATGTGAATGTTCCCAAGAGATGAGAGAGCCCCCTGCTACGAGCCAGACTAGATCACACTTCCATACATCCTCTGGGATGTTCCTTTCCCCCAACAGTTTCTGTACAACTTGAACTTCATAAATCTTCAGGGATTTTTACAAGGAACGCACTTGCAGCCTCCACTCTGAATTTTTTTTATCTGATTATTCACAGCTTGCTAATTTGTAATTGGACTTTTACAACTTGAAACCCTCCAGATTTCAGGAAAAAAACTAATTTATTTTTTTCTTGGGTTAATTGTGGTATTCACACCCAAAACAGTGGAGGGAGATGGCTTCTAGTGGGCTTGGTTCAGTGCTCTGGAACTAATAAAAACATATTATTGATTGCCTAATGAAAAGCACCAGGACCCCATGTATCCACCAGGTCTGGGCAAGGAGACAAAGCCCCTTCACCTCCTGTGGGCAAGATCACCTGCCACTCGGCTTGGAGCTGGGCTGCTTCCTACCAAGTGGGCTTCTAAATTGGTTAAGGTTACCCACTGGGCTCAGGGCTAGGTGTCCTCATGCTTTTCCCTTCCTGCGGTGCTCTCCATTGCTTCTAATTTAGCTTAAGATCATCAGAAAATTAATTATGATTGAGTGGTATTAAAGTGGAAACAAAGTCCAAGGCGCACACTGCCTCCATCACTGCCACCACTTTGGACTCTGTTTGAAACCAGGGAAGACAGTACCTGGAGCTCCTCTCATCTCATGCAGAAGCTAAAGCATGCAGCCAAAGACTTCCTGGTCTCACGATTGGGAGATGAGGACCGAACTTTAGCTTGACAGAGCCGAGTTGTTCTGTTTGGGTTGTCATTTGTTTGTTTGTTTTGGGGTTTTTGTTGTTTTTCCATGAATGATCTACGAACCCCACACCACCACCACCACCAAAATCAGAGTTTCTGCATGTGGCCTGGCTGGCTTTTGGACTACACTACAGGCCAAGGCTTCTTCTGGCCAGTAGAAGATGTTTAAATAACTACTAGGTCTTTGTAGCCATAGGATTGACTCCACATTGGTGGGGTGAACTAGATGCTCTCTGAGGGGCCTTGCAACTCTGATTCTTGGAGTCTGAGCTAGCTGGCCCCTGGTCAGCAAACTATGGCTTGCTTATGGCACAAATCTAGCCCACTGTCCATTTTGGATGCTAAGAAGAGTTTTGTCATTTTGGTTTTTAATAACATTTTCCATTGTTCTAAGCTGTACGTAAAAATAATTTTTAACCTTAGGGTTGTTTTATTCTTTAGTTTGAGCCAAATCCTTCCTCTTTCTCTTCCTCCCTCCATGAGACAGCAAGCAATGGGATATACATTTAAATGCACAATAATGTAAAATGTTTTTCCATATAATGAATTTTGGCTTTTTAAAATGAAACTTTACTTCAAAAAATGTAAAAATCATCAGCTCAAGAGCTGTCCAAAAATACACCATGACCCTTGGACCAAAATCAAACCCAAGTCATTGACTATCACTGAGGAGGTAGATTAAGAAGAAGTAAAGTAATTAATATCCCCATTAATCAGGTAAGCTCTTTGTTTGATTTTTAAATTGAATATGTCTTAGAGCATCTCAGAGAGGTGCAGAGAAGGGGAAGTAGGGCTCATGGTGGCATCTTTGGGCAAATTCCAGTGTTTGTTTGTTATGGCAGTGCTTTCCCGAATATCCCCAGGCCAGCGTTGTTGTTTATTTTAACAAAATGGCAATCTTTCTGGTTGCTAGACACGAATATGTTTCACTTAATGAACATCAGTTGAAAAATACAGTTGTGAGGTGTGTGATTCCCATTGTTTGTCAATGTTTCAGCTCTTCACCAGAGGCTACAGGCTCACACACAAACACACACACCCCCAACACATGTGTGTCTTAAAGAGTGTGATGAGAACAGATGAAAGAAACCTTCATTACCTAGTCTGGATGGAGAAAGCCAATTCCAGTCAACTCTGCATTATTCATTCTCTCTTCAGGGATAACAGGCTCTGGCTTTTCTTCCATTTCCTCTCTTGTTTCTCTCCTAGAAGCTGAACAAGTCAAGAAACAGTAAAATGTTGGAATTCACCAATGATGAGAGTTATATGGAAATGAAAAAGCCTTCCAGTTCCATATGAAAGCACATGGAATCTCAGAGTTGGAAGAGGTATCAGTGGCCATCTGGTCAACTCATAGCCAAAAGGAGCCATCACTTAAGTGCATCTGAGAAAGATCATCCATAATTTGCTGAAAGGCCACCTATGGGTGGAGTTCATGATCTTTTGAGATATAATGAAGTAGCTCAAATTATGAAGACATTTTCCTTCATCTTCAAGTCCAAATTATTACTGTTTCTTCCTAGTTCTGTCTCACAGGCGTAAAGGGACTAAACTAATCCTTCTTCTTCCTCATCATCATACCCCTTCACAGGTTTAATGATGGTGACTACATCTTCCCGTAACAACTGGCGTCCCATGCCCCATGTGCCACAAACTTTGTGCCTCAGTCTTTGGACTTCAAAGCCACATGAGGGTGCATCAATAGATGATAATGCACAAAGACAATTGTCATTCTCGGTCACCGAGAGACTACCACTATACTATACATCTCCCTCACCCCCAATATTATCATCTCTGGTCAAAGCAGTTATAATGATTCTCCATGTGGTAGGAATGTGATTCTGCATATTCTCCCCACTTCTGTTTTGTAGATGAGACAAGAAGAAACCCAAAAGCTTCAAAGACTTTAACAAGGTCATACCAGAAGAAGCAGTTTGTATTTACTGTAGGGTTCTTGATTCACTCAACAAAAGGACTCAAGATCGGTGGTAAAAATTAGGGTGTTGGATTCCTACGTGTCTTGTAAAATCTAATCTCTCCCTCTTGGCACACCAATGGGGGTCCCTTTATTGGCCCAATCCTCCTAAAAGGTGCCTAGGGACTCTAAGAATCCATGCCATCACTCTTGATTGTTCTCTGGCCTCTTTCCCAGAAGAGACTTTTTGCTTCCTGATAGATATAGATAACATGGGCCAGAAGGGTTTCCAGCAGAGGAACATCACTAGGGATGGAGAATAACAGGGGCAGGCTTCTCTGACTCTGGATGGGAACTCTCTTTTTCAGCTGAGGAATGATAAATGGGATGTGAACAGGAGCACTTTGCAACAGCCTAAACTTAAGTGACATCATGGTGAGAAAGAGAAGAACTCAACTTCTGGCACAATTTGCTTTCCTCAACAGAGATGAGAAAAGGGGAATTTGGAAGATTTTGATGAAGGATGGAGCAAAATCGGAAGAGGGGGGATATATTGCCAGTGGGGTTCAAGGAGCATGTGGGTGGGCATCGATTATTCAAAAGGGGTGTTGTAATAATGGGCTGCACCCAGGGAACAGTGTCTTTGTGGAACAGACATTAAACTTGAACAACAAAGCTCTGTTTTCAAATCCTGGCTCTGAATCTTACAAAAGTTGTAGCTTCATTAAGGCTTTTCAACCTTCATTTGTGAAATGAAGACTTTTCAGACTGCAAAGGAAATGTTCCTTTTGATTCGACATTTGTTACTTAATTGTTTCAGTTGTGTCTGACTCTTCACAACCCTATTTGGAATTTTCTTAGCAAAGATACTGGAGTGATTTTCTATTTCATTCCCCAGTTCATTTTACAGATGAGGAAATTGAGGCAGACAAAATGAAGTGACTTACCCAGGGTTATCTAGATAGTAAATGCCTGTAACCAGATTTGAATTCAAGATGGATCTTCTTGACTCCAGGTCCTACACTCTAGACATTGCACCACCTAGCTGATATTATTATATTCTCCCTCTTTTCTAACTATCTTCTTCTTGCTTATTTGTATCAAGGTTGCATCTCCCAAAGAAGACTGAAATTTCTGTACTGTGTTAACTTCCTTTGGAGTTTATACATCCAGGAGGTGGAATATTACCTTCCTGTGCAGGCTCATTTTCAAAAAAAAAAAAGAACTTTGTAGACTTGCGCACCATAGACGAGTTGGTGACTCAACAGAAAGAAAGGAACAATTTCTAGAGGAAATGAGTCACTCATCAGTGGGGGGAGGGAATAAAAGTCAATGACAGTCTATCAGCCAGGTTGTGTTAAACCCTCACAAGGTGCCAGGCACTAAGCTAAGCTGTGAGAATGTGAAGAAAGGCAGACTGGAGGCCCCTGCCTTCCATGAGCTCATGTCAGAGCAGAGGAGATGACATGTGGAAAACCAGGTATATACATGATGGCTGTAGAGTACGTGGAAGGCCATCTTAGAGGGGAGAACACTAGAAGCCAGGGGGAATAGGAAAGGCTCCTATGGGAGGTGGGAGATTGAGCTGAGACTCCATGAAAGCCAGGCAAACAGTTAATTGAAGATTTTATTTTTCTTCTTCTGCATAACCGAAGAGATCAGATCAAGATGGCCTGTACACTCTGGGTCGTGATACTCAGGAATGTCGTTGTTTAATTTTTGCAGAGTGATTCTCTCTCTAGAATCTCTCTTCTTGCTCACAATCAGCTAATTACCAAGTGATTTTGTGATTATGTCCAGCCACCTTGAGAAGGAGGCACTATGATTGAACCCATTTTATAGATTGGCAAACTAGAAAACTGAGGAAGTGAAAGCTCTAGCAGCAGATGTAGTGATCATCAAATGTGTTGGGGAAATTGGGCATATAGGTACATAATACACAGAAACACACTGAAAGCCATTTTGTAGCCTAGAAAGGTTGCTTCACTTTTCTGAGTCTGGTCGGCGAGTATCAGGATTGTGAGAAAAGCACATTTTAAGTCTTAAATGCACCTAGAAGGGGTGTCATTATCCTTGTCACAATGCTTATTATATTCCTTTTTAATTATGGGTTGAATTATATGGTGGGCTCATCCCAAAGGTAACAGAGCAAGGCATGAAGAGGCTGCATCATATTATCAATGAGGCAGCAGATCAGATCTATCTGGGTCATCAAAGAAGGGGAGGAGACAAGTTCCATGCAAGGATGAGCTTTGTCGATTCCCACATAATGCCAAGACAACTAGGAAGAAAAATGAAGCAGCACCCAGTGTGGCCCCCTGGAAGGAAAAGATGGGAGACCGTGGAAAAATGTTACCCAGGTCAAGAAGGGGTAGGTGGATTGGGATCTGGCCCCTCAGGCAGTGGAGACCACGTGGAAGTGATGGCCAGATCCATCAAAGTATTCATAAGACATCACGAGATAGTTAGGACCATAGTCTAGAAAATGATATTGAAGGGATCATGTGATAGCCTGAAACTTTTCAAGGAAATTCAGAAAAGAAACAAAAACTTATCCTGGTTTTGTACCTGCATCCTAGACTGTGGCTAAAAGGGAAAGCTTCCCTGGAGCCCCAGGCTACACTCTTTTTTTTGGGAAAAACAAGATTCATACGTGCTAAATACAACCTGCAGTTTGGATGTCACACCCCAGATGCCACTTTGGCCCTCCAAACAGGCACTGTGTATTCTGGTCAAATATTTAGGCAAATGATAGCCATTCCCAAAGAATTTTGCATAAAAAAATAAATAAATGTGGAGTTTGGTAAGCAAATCACCCACATGGCTCTTTGGAGTAAACATGTTCAAGTTTGGTTACTACATATTGAATTGGTCCATCATTTTGTCAAGCTGTGTTAAGGGAAAGATCAAAATACTGTCTGTGTGCCTTTAAGCTTCTCAAAGACTCCTGATCTCAGCATGACCTCATTCCCCTCATCCCCCTCATCCTAGATCTCTGTCTGTCTGTCTGTCTGTCTCTCCCTTTCTCTGTCTCTGTCTTTCTCCCTTTCTCTGTCTGTCTGTCTCTCTCCCTTTCTCCGTCTCTGTCTGTCTGTCTCTCTCTCTCTCTCTCTCTCTCTATATATATATATATATACATATATATGTATATATATATATATGTGTGTGTGTGTGTGTGTGTGTGTGTGTGTGTGTGTATGTGTGTGTGTGTGTATAAATATATAAAGGATAAATCCATTTCTAGATAACTGATACTTCCCCTGGCTAGTGGCAACCACCTCAATACCAACATCAATTGGTAAGCTGGTTCTAATCCTCAGGCTCCCAAAGGATCTTCCCAAGTCAGTTTAGGTACAGCCCCCATATCTTGTTGGGTTGCATGGCAGCACAACCCACAATTCTGGTGGTCAGAAATGGCAGGTTTTGTGACACGCGGCCATTTGGATGAAGAGAAGAACGTTGGAGTTTCCAAAGACATACGTGGGTTTTTCAAGGTAGCGGCCATCAGGGCAGAAGCTGCAGACACCAGGCAAACTTGATGAGGACTGTGGGAAGGGCCGTCCACTTCATCAGGAGCTGTGAGCCACCCCCCACCCCCAGCCACAGGTGCTCTCCCACCTGGAGTTTGCTTCGTCCACAAGTCCTCATATTTAGCATCACGGACCAGAGGGGAGTGTTTTGCACCAAATCTTCTCCTACATGTTTAGTAAATGACTTTGAGCTAAGAGCTAATTAACTCCGACTGCCTGATGGATGTCAAATGGATGATCAGTAGGGAGCCGACCATTGGGGACCTTGGGTAATAGTACTAGGGGGGACTATCCAGGTTACCCCCAACAGTTATCCTCTGGGTATCCATCTCACCAGCGCTAGTGTCTACAAAGAGGAGTGCAGAGGGAGATATCTAGCCATTGCAGAGATGCTTTGTGTTACAGAAAAGGTGTTCTCCAAGGTGCTGTCCTTTGCACATTTTCATTAGAGATGGCCTTGGTAGCGCCAAATATGGGTCTAATAAGTTGGGGTTTTAGACATAAAAAAAACTTGTGAGTGTCCTCTTTTTAAATTGGAATAGCCTTTGTTTGGGTCACTTTTCCCAATTGTCCAGACCTTCCAGAATTTCAGATTGGTGGAAATTGATCTCATTGTTTCCCAAATCCCCTGATCAGTGGCCTCTGGGTACCTGGTCTGCTCCAGCTCTTGAGTACATTTAGCTGTGAGCCCAGTGAGCCCTGTGAGCCCGGCTCTTCCTTTCTCTTTCTTAGTACTTTAAGGCTGAAAATGGATGAACAGAATAAATCCTCCAAAGACATCATTAATGGTGTTTCTGGCTCTTTTGCACCAGTTAAGTGAATAGATCCCGGGTCAGCCCTTTGAGGGGTCAGACCAGGTGTGAGAGAAGGGGGGAGGAAGAGACTTTGTTTTTTGTTTTCTTGGTCAAAATCCCTTTCATGATAGAGAGAAAGAGTGTGTCGTGTCCACTCTCTGCCCTGCACAGGCATCCCGGGGCAGCTGCTGGGCTAAGAGTCCACACCGCATCTTGTCTGTTATGGAGGAAGGAGAAAGGCCCCGGCCTCCAGGAGCCCTGAAAGAGCCAGATGGGGTCGAAGACATCAGCTCTGGCCATGGGCAGGGAGAGGGAGGATAAGGAAGAGCTTAGAGACAAGAGGGACAGCAGGGGAAAGCAGAGTCCAGGAGAAGATCCTCCGATAAACTGGAGCCACCCCAGCTGGGAGGGCCTCTGACTCTGGCCCCTTCGGGCCAGCCTGGCCTGTTATTGGAGCCATTCCATCAGGCTTGGGACTCCCCTTCCTTCAGACTCAGAATGGCAAAGCACATGCCAGCCCTGAACGCTCCCTTATCAGGCTCCTCGAGCTCCTTTCTGCCATGCGTGAGCCACCCATCATCCTCAGCGAAGCTGCTCCTTCCAGAAATGCATCAGGGCTGCCCTCCCCAGACATCATTAGCCATTAGCCTCCAGCCAGACCCCGGCCCTGCTGCTGGCTCCCTGCCTTCTCTAGGCACCCTCCCTCATCTAGGAAAAGAAGGAATCGGCTGGAGAGGTCCCTGTCCCTTCTCCCCCTAAAGCCCTAAGCCTCAGGCACCCAAAGTGAACAGAGGAATGATGAGTAGGGCTAGTTGTGGTAGCAGTTGGGGTAATGGTGGTGGTAGTAGTAGTGGGG
Organism: Monodelphis domestica; assembly: GCF_027887165.1. Lineage (NCBI taxonomy): Eukaryota > Metazoa > Chordata > Mammalia > Didelphimorphia > Didelphidae > Monodelphis > Monodelphis domestica. Next base: position 322,192,593 of record NC_077231.1, read on the forward strand.
ATAGTAGTAGTAGCAGTAGCAGTAGCAGTACTGGGAGGAGGAGGAAGAAGAGGAGGATCCCCCCTCCCACAGTCGGAGGGCCTCAGTCCCCATCCCGGCTCTGGGGAGCAGCGGCTGACAGCGGTAGTGACGGGCGCCCATCCTCGGCCTGCCCGGGCCTCTGTCTCCTCGTCCAGAAAATGGGCGCTTTGCTGCCTGACCGTCCCTCCTAGCTCTGAATCTCTCCAGAGAGGCCATTACCCCCATCTGCTCTTCAGCCTGGCGGCAGTCTGGCCCGTGGAGACAAAACCCCGGGCAAAGGCGGAAGCTTGACCCAGAGGAACACCTGCTCCCCTTCCCCGGTGTCGGAGCCACTTGGAGTCGGAGCCTCGGCCGGCTCTCTGTGCCTCCTGCAGGGGAGGTGGCCCCCAGGCCTCTGGAAACCGAAACGAGCTTCTACAGAGAGCGGCGAGATTTGGGGGCGGCGATGTCAGGCCAGTCCATCACGCCAGCCCACAGCGGAGCAGACACTCGATAGAAAGGAGGATACGGAAAGCCACTGCCTGAGCCTAGCCCGGGAGGGGGAGGAGCCTATGGAGAGGCCCTGCACTGCCGCTGTCACGGAGATCTGGCGGAAAGGCAAATGGCAGCCCCTGGAATGGTGAGGAGCCCCCGGCCTCCTGGAGTCCAGCTACTGGCACTGGCTGACAGGAAGTGCCTCTGAAGCCCCATCAGACCAGCGCCTACGAAAGGGTCAGCTGACTCGCCACTTTGCTCATTGGTCTTCCCTTTGGTCCCTCAGTTTAGGGGTGTCCCTCCGCCATAGGAACACCGCAGGGTAAGTAAGACAAGGAAACGGGCGGCTGAAGCACAGATCAGAAGAAAGAGCTGATTCTCGGATGGGAAAACCTCTTGAAAGCTCTTCTAGGAGGGGCAGCCAGGTGGATCAGTGGCTGGAGACGGGAGGTCCTGAGTTCCAATCTGACGTCACATTTTCCTCTCTGTGTGATTTCAGGCACGTCCCTTGCCCCTCCTTGCCCAGCCCTTGTGGCTCTTCCGCCTCGGTACCGGTACTTCGTGTTACTTCTTAAAGAGAAGGTGAGGTTCAAAAGTAATAAAAAGAAAGAAACCTCTGAGGCTTTGACTTCCCAGCAGGGCTTCAGCTCAGCCAGGGAAGGGGAGAAGAGAGAGGGACGGAGAGAGAAATGAGCCCCATTCTTCCATGGACAGGGAGCACATTTTCCAACATCAGATCCTGCCCCCTTGAGGGGGAATTAAGAGCCTTTACCTGAGTGGCCTCCAGACAAGCTGCCATGTTCCAGTGGATCCGTCATGGAGGAGCGTTTCTTGTCCACCCCCCTGCATGCTGGGGGGCTCCATAAACAGGCAGCCTTTGCCCTCAAGGAGCCACCATTGTTAGAAGAGAAGCAGCATGTCCTGAGGTGAGCTTGGACCCATGGGTGCGCCTCTGTGGGAGCTCCAATCTCCTCTGGAAATGCCTTTTGTTTGGTTGTTCCTACGCAGAGGCAGACTGGTGGAAGCTGTTCAGGAGCAACCAGAACAGGGAGGGATGCCCTTGGCCAGGGCCTTTGATGGAGGGGACGCCAACATGGGGTTCTCAGGAAGTGGAGGGAGAGCATCACTGCTCTTCTGTCCGTCTCCTGAGCTCCCTCGCACCTTGTGAGGATGCAGCCGAACATCCTGAGGGCTAACGTGCCAAATGGACTCAGCTTTGAAGGAAAGACGAATTAGAGGATGTCTCCTACATTTGGACAAGTGTAAATAGATGTGTTTTCCTGTAATTCTTGTTCTTGACATGACATATGGAGCCCAACATGATGGCATGTTTCATTTTCACAGTTCTAATCCTCGATGCTTTCTAGTGTGAAGGAGCAGCCTTTCGGAGCACGGGGTCCTGGGAAGCCAGGTGTCCTGAGCTCCCATCCTCTTCTAGAATCTAGGGCATCACTGCCATTCTGCACCTCTCCCTTTGCGTGGGAAGAGGGCAACATGTGGCAAGAGGCTTCAGGGGCATCCAGTCCAACCTCTGCCTTTCATCCATGAAGAAACGGAGCCACGGACATGCAGTGCTCAGGTATCCAATGGCCAAGATTCAAATTCAACTCCACGACTCCCAAAGCCAACAGGATTTCTCATTTGACTGGGCTACAAAAGGGACTTGTTGATTCTTTATGGATAAAGCCATAAAATGGTTGCAAGAAGGCCGTCTGGCTAACCACTGAGTCACCCAGCCACCAAAAAGGAAAGCTAATGCAGGAGGAGCTAATGCAGACGTAGGTGAGCAGAGGAAGACTAGGAAGAATGAGCAGAGGAAGCTTTCCTCCGAAAAGCCAGTCTCCTCGGGAACACAGAAATTGGAATGGGGTCCTAATGGTGCTTTGAACTAGCTCCACAGATCTTGGTTCACTTCCACTCCTTTCAGTCCAACCCGGTGAAATAACCATTCCTTACATGCTTATTGTGGAAGGGAAATGAACCAACCAACCAGCATTTATTGAGTGCTGACTGCATGTTCGACACCGAGGAAAGGGGAAGCAAAACCACAGATGCTGCCCACAGGAAGCTCCCAGTCTAACAGGGGAGCCAAGTGCTAAATAGCCAGGTAGATGCAGGGCACAGAGCAGCTAGAGGAGGGCCATCTGGGTGGGGTGGGGGGCACGAGCGACTGATAGAGTAAATGGGGGGCCCTGGAGTCAGGGAGACCTGGTTTCAAATCTAGCCTCAGATTCTTACTAGCTCTATGACTCTGGGCACGTTACTTCACCTTGCTTGCCTCCGTCTCCTCTTTAAAATGAACTGGAGAAGGAAATGGCAAACCATTCCAGTATCTTTGCCAAGAAAACCCCAAATGAGGCCTGGAAGAATTCCGATGGGACTAATCGACTACACAACAACTATCACCTAAGGGGAGAACGGCCCTAGGAACTCAGGGTGGGACCAGAAAAGACCTCCTCCAGGGGTGGCTAACTTGAGTGGAGCCTTGAATGAGGTCCGAGATTCTAGGAGCCACAGCCACAAAGCAGGGCATTCCAGGTATGTGGGCAGCCGTGGAAGGGCAAGATGGAGCTCCATCTCAAGGGAAGAGAAGTCAGCTACCAGGGATGGACCACAGCAAGCGTGGAGGAGAGTAACGGGTGAGAGCCCTGGAGTGTCAGGGAAATGCCCAGCTGGGAAGGTCTGTCCGACAGAGTGGTTTGTATACAGGCACTCAGGAGCCAATGGAGTCGGGAATTAAGTGGTCAGAGCCATATTTTGGAAACTCATGTTGGCAGTTGACTGAAGGTTGATGGAGAAGGGAAAGACATGAGACAGGGAGAGTGGTAAAAAGCTAGTGCAATAGTCGATGTCCGAAGCAATAAGGGCCTGAACTAGGGAGTCCGCTGTGTGAGTGGAGAGAGGACATCCAAGGGATTCTGTGGAAAAAGAAATGGCCAGATTTGGTCATGGATGTGGGATAAAAGAAGGAGGATTCAAGAAGGGCTCGAGGCTGAGAATTGGAAGGATGGGGGTGTCTTTGGCAGTGCCGGGGAGATTTGGAAGAAGAATGGCTTTGGGGGGAATGATCAGTTGAATTCAAGATGCCTAGGAGACCTCCAATGTGAAATTCCCAGCAGCGTTCATGGGAGGCTGGAGCTCTGGACAGATTAGAAGAATTGCAGTTATGTGTTGTCTTCCCTATTCGAATGGAAGTTCTCAGAGAGCAGGGATTCTTGTCTTTTTGCATTTATAGACCCAACCCTTAGCACAGAGCCTGACACATCGTGAGCTCTTAACAGCTTTTTTCCCTCCTTTCTTCCCTTCCTTCTTCCCTTCTTCCTCTCTCTTTCTGGGCATGAGAAATGGATTCCCTTCTTTTTTTTCTTCCTTCCTCCCTTCCTTTTGTATCTATTATCCACAGATGATACAGAGTTTTTCCTGGAGTTTCCACAAGGAAGCCTTCCATAGCCTATTGCCTCAGTCGAGCTCCATCCTAATGAAGCGGAGGTTGGTACGACTCCTCTGCTCTAGCATTTCTTATGCCACGCACTGTCAGTAAATGACAGGTAAAAGGGGCAGCACCTATTCGGAAGATGCCACAACAGTCCCTCAACAAGAATGCATTAAGATAGTCATGATCTTCTAAGCACTGGGCTAAGTTGTGAGGACACAGAGGAAGGGGAACAAAAAAGGCACAGGAGGAGGACCCCGAAGCCAGGTCAACCCCCCCTTCTTCCCGTGAGCTCTCCTCTCACCACATATAAGGCACCTTCCCAACAAAGGAGATGCTCCTGGGGGCCTTGGCAGCTATGGCTGGGTTTGGGGAGAGGAAGGGATCCCTCTTCCAGGCTGGCTCGAGGAGAGAAGCTAAGAACGCACAGATGCTGTTTTTCCTTCTACTCGGGGGTAAGGAATGCGGATCACTCACTGCAGTGGGTGGAACTGAGTGGAACCTTTTGACCTGTCATGCAGTATGAGAACGTGGGTGTTATCTTCAAGCCAGCTGAAGGCGTGCCAAGCAGGAGCCACAAATAGCCTGTGTGCGGTTGAACCTGTCGGCTTGAGCCCCAGTGACTCATCGAGCGACTCCTGGGGGACTCTAAACCAGACTTGCAGTGTGGACCTGCCAGGTGTGGCTTCCTAGAAAAGAGCACTAAGATCTGCTTGAGGCCAGGCATGAGAAATTGATGGGGTTCTGGGTCCAAATCACTTGTCATCCTTGTGGCTGCTTCTGTGGCGGCGTCCAATCCAAATTCCTTTCTTTAACAGCCATGGGCTAGAATGCAAGAAACAGTCAGCTATGAGACCTCAATATGCCGGAGCTGGACATATGAGGAAGAGAATGAGAATCCTCTTGGCAACTCTGAAAAGCAGATTCTCCCATTATCTCCCTCGTGCAGATAAGAAACGTGAAGCATCCGTTAAGTAACTTGCCCAAGGTGAGAGTCAAAGGCAAGATTTTAATTCAGATTTTCTTGACTATAAGTCTAGAGCTTTATCCACTAGAAAAGATGGTAGACCTGGACCTAAACAAGAATCCTCTTTGCATGAGTGACAGCTAGTTTGCTGGGCTTTTTCTTGAAGACAGCCAGTGAGCAGAAACCATTTTATGTTGAGGCAGCCCCTTCTCTCTTGGGAAAGCTCTGATTATTCAGGAAGGTCTTCTGACAACAAGCCTAAACTGACCTCTTTCCTGATGGACCCCCACCCTGCCCTTGGTCGAGCCCCTGGTGCTGCCCTCTTGGGAAGAGCAGAATAAGTTGAATCACCCTCCCAAGCACCAGACCTTGAAATACTTGAAGATAATTCACATGACCCACTCTAATAAACTTTCTCTTCTCTAGACTAATTACTATAGATCCAGTCATCCCAATTACCCTCCCTTGGGTGCTCTCCAGTTTATAAATCTCCCTTCTATAACGTGAAGCTGAGAAATTAATATGAAACCCCGCAAAGTGGATTACCCAGGGCAGATGGCACAAGAATTATTGAACTCTCTCTTTTGGGACATTGTGCCCTTCCTAATACAGATTAAAATGGAATTCTTTTTGTGGCTCCTACATTGGTGGCCTCAGACTGAGCATGTGGTACACTAAGACCCCCAGATCTCTTCAATGAGAATGCAGTCTCTCTCTCAACTTCTACTTGTGAATCAGATTCTTTGAATTCAACAATACCAAATCAATGAACCAACAAGCACTATTATGAACGTATGCTCCAGGCACTGTGCTAGGTATGCTAGCGATAGAAAGAAAGGTGAATGTCCTCAGGGAGCCTACATCCTGATGGAGGAGACAATATAAATAGCTACACACAGGGAAAGAAATATTATCAATGGAATAGAAGGGGAGCAGGGTGAGCTCCTAAGTTTAAGACTCTATTTCTTCTCCTTGTTGAATTAGATGAAGTCCAGCCATCTCAACAACCCAAAGGTTTGGGGATCTTGAATGTGATCGAGCATGTCCCTTCCAGCTTGGGTCATCCAAATATGTCACTTCATTGATGAAGTCTGTTAAAACAGTACAAGACCAAACCCAGAAGCCTGGAGTGCTCCACTGTAGGCCTCCTGTCAAGTTTATACTTAATTAGTAGTCAACAGTATTGTTTGGAGTCCTCTGGAGATATTTGCACTAGACAAAACCATTGAGGAAGTCACATTCAAATAGCCGGGGAGAATTGGCTTGTTCTTAAAGCCCAGGGGTTAGAGAAATAAAAAAATGAATAACTAGTTAGGAGGACTAGCCCAACTCTAGGGACTGGTGACAGATTTGAAATTGGTTGAAGTCAGGTCCTCCTCTGGACCAAGAAAAACCTCCCCAGACATTCAATAATACTACTACTAATAATACATGTTAAAAGTTTACAAAGCATTTGAGATATGTTATTTCTTTAGAGTCGTACTGCCTGGAGAGGGTTGGCCATCTATCTCTCCCCCATCATCTAGCTGAAGAAACGAAGGAACAGAGAAGTAAAGCAACATTGCTGTCACCAACAGGATACCAAGAGTGGAGCTTGGGTCTCTTGAATTTTAATTCAGAGCTCCTACTAACCTGATTTCCCATGACATGTAACTTCAATGATGTGGTGACAAGAATCTCTGACTTCTGTGGCCTCGGGATAGCCCAAAGACATGGTGGATGGTGAGCTGATCGAGGGAGTGGGGAAGAGTTAGTCAGTGCTTGCTATGTGCTAGGCATGAGGCTGAGAGATTATTATCTCAAGAATAAGGCAGCAACAACAGATTAGAATGTTTGGTCTCATGTTTCTCATGCAGCCTGAGACTCACAATCGGTCAAAGTTGGACTGGATCCCAAGTGGATGGTATGTGATTATGATGGGATTTTATTGTGCTGTGAGAAATGATGACGGCATCAGAAAATCTGGGAAGACATGTATGAACTGATGAAGAGTGAAATGAGCAGAACATTGAGATTTTTGTATGAAGTGACAACAAGAACATCGTAATGATAACCAGCTCTTGAAAACTTGGCTTCTTTGGCCAGTGCAATGATCCAAGACAATTCCAAAGGACTCGTTATAAACAATGCTGTCCCCCACCCAGTGAGAGGACTGAAGTATATTTTTCCCTTATTTATTTTTCTTAATGCGGCTAATATGGAAATATGTTTTATATAACTATAACAACTATGCCTATAACAATATATAATGGATGTTTTATTTATTGCTTTCTCAATGGTTGTGGAAGAAAATAGAAGCAGGGAGAGAATTTGGAACTGAAAACAATATACAAATTTTAAATAGCCCTAGGCACTACTAGGTCAAGAAAATATTCCAAGAAGTCAGACTAGGAGACACTTTGTTTTGTTTCTTTTTTTTTTCTCAATTCGAACTCATTTCCATGTTATTGGTTTTTGTATTAGGGTGCTCATTTAGCGTCTCTCCTCAATCATATCCCCTCCCCTTTAGTCAAACAGTTGCTTTTCCTCGGTGTTTTTACTCCCACAGTTTGTCCTCTGCTTGAGGATAGTTTCTATTTCTCCTAGATCCCTGCAGATTGTTCAGGATCACTGCATTGACACTAATGGAGAAGTCCATTATGTTCTCTTGTACCACAGTGAATCAGTCTCTGTGTTTAATGTTTTCCTGGTTCTGCTCCTTTCGCTCTGCATCACTTCCTGGAGGTTGTTCCAGTCTCCATGGAATTCCTCCACTTTATTATTCTTTTTAGCACAATAGTATTCCAACACCAACATATACCACAATGTGTTCAGCCATTCCCCAATTGAAAGGCATCCCCTCATTTTCCAATTTTTGGCCACCACAAAGAGCGCAGCTATGAATATTCCTGTACAGGACTTTTCCCTTATTATCTCTTTGGGGTACAAACCCAGCAGTGCTATGGCTCGATCAAATGGTAGACATTCTTTTGTCGCCCTTTGGGCATAGTTCCAAATTGTCCTCCAGAATGGTTGGATCAGTTCACAACTCCACCAGCAATGAATTAATGTCCCAACTTTGCCACATCCCCTCCAGCATTCATTACTTTCCTTTGGTGTCATATTGGCCAATCTGCTAGGTGTGAGGTGATACCTCAGAGTTGTTTTGATTTGCATCTCTCTGATTATAAGAGATGTGGAGCACTTTTTCATGTGCTTATTAATAGTTTTGATTCTTTAACTGAAAACTGCCTATTCATGTCCCTTGTCCATTTTTCAATTGGAGAATGGCTTAATTTTTTGTACAATTGGTTTAACTCTTTATAAATTTGAATAATTAAACCTTTGTCAGAGGTTTCTATGAAGATTTTTTCCCAATTTGCTGCTTCCCTTCTGATTTTAGTTACATTGGTTTTGTTTATACAAAAAGTTTTTAATTTGATGTAGTCAAAATTATTTATTTTACATTTTGTGACTCTTTCTAAGTCTTGTTTGGTTTTGAAATCTTTCCCTTCCCAAAAGTCTGACATGTATACTATTCTGTGTTCACCTAATTTACTTATAGTTTCCTTCTTTATATTCAAGTCATTCACCCATTCTGAGTTTATCTTGCTGTAGGGTGTGAGGTGTTGATCCAAACCTAATCTTTCCCACACTGTCTTCCAATTTTCCCAGCAGTTTTTATCAAATAGTGGATTTTTGTCCCAAAAGCTGGGGCCTTTGGGTTTGTCATAGACTGTCTTGCTGAGGTCATTTAACCCAAGTCTATTCCACTGATCCTCCTTTCTGTCTCTTAGCCAGTACCAAATTGTTTTGATGACCACTACTTTATAGTATAGTTTGATATCTGAGACTGCAAGGTCACCTTCCTTTGTATTTTTTTTTCATTATTTCCCTGGATATCCTTGATCCTTTGTTCTTCCAAATGAACTTTGTTATGGTTTTCTCTAATTCAGTAAAAAAGTTTTTTGGAAGTTCAATGGGTATGGCACTAAATAAGTAAATTAGTTTGGGTAGGATTGTCATTTTTATTATGTTAGCTCGTCCTACCCATGAGTAATAAATGTTTTTTCCAATTGTTTAGATGTAGTTTTAATTGTGTGGAGAGTGTTTTGTAGTTGTGTTCATATAGTTCCTTTGCTTGTCTTGGCAGATAGATTCCTAAGTATTTTATATTGTCTTGGGTGACTTTAAATGGAATTTCTCTTTCTATTTCTTGCTGCTTAAATGAGTTGGAGATATATAGAAATGCTGATGACTTATGCGGGTTTATTTTGTATCCTGCAACTTTGCTAAAGTTGTTGATTATTTCAACTAGCTTTTTGGTTGATTCTCTAGGATTCTTTAAGTAGACCATCGTATCATCCACAAAGAGTGATAGCTTGGTCTCCTCATTGCCTATTTTAATATCTTCAATTTCTTTGTCTTCTCTAATTGCTACTGCTAGTGTTTCTAGTACAATATTAAATAATAAACATCATAATGGACATCCTTGTTTTACTCCTGATGTTATTGGGAAGGCTTCGAGTTTATCCCCATTGCAGATGATGTTTGCTGATGGTTTTAGATATATACTGTTTATTATTTTTAGGAATCTATACTTTTATACTTAGGAATCCTATACTTTCTAGTGTTTTCAATAGGAATTAGTGTTGTATTTTGTCAAAGGCTTTTTCTGCATCTATTGAGACAATCATGTGATTTTTGTCAGTTTGTTTGTTAATATGGTCAATTATGTGGATGGTTTTCCTAATATTGAACCAGCCCTGCATTTCTGGTATGAATCCTACCTGATCATAGTGGATAACCCTTGTGATGACTTGCTGGAGTCTTTTTGCTAGTATCCTATTTAAGATTTTTGCATCTATATTCATTAGGGAGATTGGCCTATAGTTTTCTTTCTCTGTTTTTAACCTGCCTGGCTTTGGGATCAGTACCATGTTTGTGTCGTAAAATGAATTTGGTAGAATTCCTTTGCTCATTCTGTTAAATGGTTTGTATAATGTTGGGATTAGTTGTTCTTTGAATTTTGATAGAATTAATTTGTGAATACATCTGGACCTGGAGATTTTTTCTTAGTGAGTTCTTTGATAGCTTGTTCAATTTCTTTTTCTGGTATGTGGTTGTTTAGGTAGTTTATTTCTTCTTCTTTTGGACTAGGCAATTTATATTTTTGTAAGTATTCATCCATATCACCTAGATTGCCATATTGGTTGCCATATAATTGGGCACAGTAGTTTTTAATGATTGCCTTAATTTCCTCTTCATTAGAGGTGAGGTCTCCCTTTTCATCTTGGATACTGTCAATTTGGTTTTTTCTTTCCTTTTTTAAATTAGACTGACTAGTACTTTGTCTATTTTGTTTGTTTTTTCAAAGTACCAGCCTCTAGTCTTATTTATTAAATCAATAGTTCTTTGACTATCAATTTTATTGATTTCTCCTTTGACTTTTTTGGATCTCTAATTTAGTCTTCATCTGAGGATTTTTTAATTTATTCACTTTCTAGTTTTTTTAAATTTGCATGCCCAATTCATTGACCTCTGCCCTTCTTAATTTGTTTATGTATGAACTCAAGGATATAAATTTCCCTCTGAATACTTCTTTGGCTACATCCCATAGGTTTTGAAAGGATGGCTCACCATGGTCATTTTCTTCAATGAAGTTATTGTTTCTACAATTTGTTCTTTAAGTAACCGGTTTTGGAGAATCATAATGGTTAATTTCCAATTAATTTTTGATTTATCTATCCATGTACCCTTACTAATTATTATTTTCATTGCATTATGGTCTGAGAAGGTTGCATTTATTATTTCTGCCCTTTTTCACTTGTTTGCAATGTTTTGGTGCCCTAATACATGGTCAATTTTTGTGAATGTACCATGTGCTGCTGAAAAGAAGGTGTATTTCTTTTTTCCCTATTTATTTTTCTCCACATGTCTACTAACTCTAATTTTTCTAAGATTTCATTTGCTTCTCTTACCTCTTTCTTATTTATTTTTTGGTTTGATTTATCTAGTTCAGATAGAGGAAGGTTCAGATCTCCCACTAGTATAGTTTTTTCTATCTATTTCATCCTTGAGCTCCTCTAGTTTCTCCTTTAGAAATTTGGATGCTATGCCATTTGGTGCTTACATATTGAGTACAGATATTTCCTCATTGTCTATACTGCCTTTTATCGGGATGTAATTACCTTCCCTATCTCTTTTAACTAGATTTATTTTTACTTTGGCTTTTTCAGATATCATGATTTCAACTCCTGCCTTCTTTTTATCAGCTGATGCCCAATAGATTTGGCTCCATCCTCTTACTTTCACCCTATGCGTATCTACCTTCCTCATGTGTGTTTCTTGCAGAAAGCATATGGTAGGGTTTTGGATTCTAATCCACTCTGCTATTCATTTGGGTTTAATGGGTGAGTTCATTCCATTCACATTCAGAGTTATGACTATTAGCTGTGTATTTCCCAGCATTTTGATTTCTACTCCTGGTCCTACCTTTTCTTCTTTCACTATTTCCTTCTACACCAGTGTTTGTTTTTAATCAGTCCCCCTAGTTCCCACCCTTATTTTACTTCCCTTTCTACCCCCACTCCCTTCTTATCCCCCCCTTATTTTCCCCTGTAGGCTTTTTAAAAATTACTCCCCACCTTCTCCCTCCCTTGTACTGCTTCCCTCCCCACCAGTCTGTTTTTTACCCTTCTACTCTCCTATAGGGCACAAATCTATTCTCTGCCCCCAATGGATTGGATTGTTCTTCCCTCTTTGGATCAGTTTCAAAGCATGTAAGAGTTGAATATTTCCTATCTCCAACCTCTTTACCCTTCCAGTGTATTGATGTTCTCCCACCTCCCACCATGAGCTTCTTTGTGACATATAAATTTACCCCCATTTGTTTCTTTTCCCATTTCTTTTAGTATTAGCCTCTTTTTTTAGCTCTGATTGTATACACACACATATATATGCATTTATAGATGCATATATCTATATATCTATTTATGTCTTGTCCTTTCATCCTATACAGTTTGTCACTGTTCCCTCTAAGTGTAATTCTTCTAGCTGCCCAGGTGATAGCAACAGTTTTTAAGAGTTACCAGTGACCTCTTTTCTTATAGGGATACATAACATTTTAACTTACTGAATCTCTTAAAAATTTTTTTGTTGTTTTTTTGTTTTATTTTTCTTTTCCCCCTATTTTTAAATTTCCTTTTAATGATTCTCTTGAGTTCTGTGCTTGGGCATTAAATTTTCTGTTCAGGTCTGGTCTTTTCTTTACGAATGCTTGGAATTCTTCTATTGTGTTGAATGACCATACTTTCCCCTGTAAAAATATAGTCACTTTTGCTTGGTATTTGATTCTTGGTTTTAGACCTAGTTCCCTTGCTTTCCAGAATAAAATACTCCATGCCTTTCGGTCCTTCAGTGTGGATGCTGCCAGATCCTGCATTATGCTCACTATGTTTCTATGGTATCTGAATGGCTTCTTCTTGGCAGCTTGTAATATCTTTTCTTTGGTCTGATAGTTTTTGAATTTGGCTATAACATTCCTGGGTGTTGTCACTTGGGGATTAAATACAGGAGTTGATCTGTGGATTCTTTCAATATCCACTTCCCCCTCTTGTTCTAGGATATCAGGGCAGTTTTCCTGAATAATTTCCTGTAGTATAATGTCCAGGCTTTTTCTTTTGTCATGGTCTTCTGGTAGACCAATGATTTTTAAATTGTCTCTTCTCAAACAATTTTCTAAATCTTTTGTTTTGTAAATGAGATGCTTCATATTTTCCTCAATTTTTTCATTCTATTAGTTTTGTTTCATAGTGTCCTGCTGCCTTGTGAGGTCACTTAATTCCAGTTGTTGTATTCTGGTTCTTAAAGACTGGATTTCATCCCTGGCTTTTTGGTCATCCTTTTCCTTCTGGTCTGATTTTCTTTGAAGGTTGTCTTTCATCCTCTTTACCTCATCTTTCATCTCCTTTGCCTCATCTTCCATCTCCTTTGCCTCATTTTCCAGCTGGTTGATTTTGGTTTTCAAGACACTATTTTCTTGTTTTAGTTCCTCTGTTTCCAGATGACTTATCTTAATTTTTAAGTTCTTTTCCCAATTGTCTTCAGCCTCTCTTAATTGTGTTTTGAGTTCTTCTACAGCCTGTATCCAATTCGCTGGGATTTCTGATTTATCTTTTGCTGATCTCTCCCCCTCTGTTCAGTTTGCTGAGTAGAAGCTGTCTATTGTAGTTTCTTTCTTCTTTTTCTGTTGTTTGTTCAAATTCACCCCTTCTTTACTCCCTGTATTTTTCTGTGCTCTTGCTCTTTTCATTTTTTTGGTTTTAGGGGCTTCTGTCAGTTTTCCCTCTTGGAGCTTTAACAAGAGATCTCTTGGTATAGTCTCTGTTAGAGGTTTGCTGGGGTTTGAGCTTACCTGTCCTCTGGAGGCTTTTGATTGGATTAAAGTCCAGCAGTCAATGAGGATGGGTGTGGAGCCTAGGCTTCCCTGAGTTCTGGAGACTTTTGATGGGATTAAGTTCAGCTTACTTGGGCTGGGTGTGCTCTGAGTCCAAAACTTCCTGGAAGGCTGGAGCAAATATGGAAGATCTCCACAGCTCTGGCCAGGCTGCCAGGTCTATGCTCCCTCTCTAGCTCCTTCCCCACCATCTGTGCTGGATGCGCTGAACTTGGCACAGCCCTGCTCGCAAGGTACACCCTCCAGACCATCACCTTTGCCTGCCCAGAAGTTCCTGCTGCTGCTGGAATCTCAGAGCTCTGGGACCTTCCTTCTGTCTTCCCCTTAAACCCGAGTGTTCTCAGATTCTGGCTTTGGGGGGGGGCATACCTTTTGAATTAGTTCCAGCAGGAGGGTTCCTTGTCTCTTTCTTGTTGTTAAGTTTGTTTTTCAGTCCCCTGGGAGCATTCAGTTTGTGATCAATTAGGAAGGGTATTTAGAGGTCTGAACTTCTGCTCCTTCTAGGCCTCGATCTTGCCTCCACCTTCCCTCAGTTAGGAGGCACTTTGGAAATTCCAAATTTTCCACTTTTAAAAGACAATGTGTGGGAGACAATCAAATGTAATCAACTTTGCTACTACTAACAATGCAATGATCCAGGACAATCCTGAGGGACTTATGAAAAACAATGCTGTCCATATCTAGAGAAAGAAGTGTGGGAGCAGAAACACAAAAGAAAACATTTTTTTATCACTTGTTTATATGAGTATAGGATTTGGGGTTTGGATTTTATAAGATTATTATAAAAATGAATATTATAGACCTAGGATTTATTTATTTTTATTTTAAAGTGTTTTTATATGGCTACATGATTCAGGTTTTTTCCGTATCCCCTCCCAGAGCCAATAAGCAATTCCACTGGGTTATAATATTTTCACATTATTCATTTTTGTAATAAAGCAATCTTTTAAAAACTAAAACCCCACATCCTATATTCATATAAAATGTGATGAATCACATGTTTTTCTTCTGTGTTTCTGCTCCCACAGTTCTTTCTCAGGATGTGGATACATTCTTTCTCATACGTCCCTCAGAATTGTCCTGGGTAATTACATTGATGCTAGTAGCAAAGTCAGTTACATTTTATTGTCCCACAAAGTTTCAGTTATTGTGTACAATTGTGTACAAGTTTCCCTGGTTCTTCTCCTTTCACTCTGCATCAATTCCTGGAGGTCTTTCCAGTTCGTATAGAAACCCTCCAGTTCACCATTCCTCACAGTAGCACAATAGTATTTCATCACCAACATATGCCACAATTTGTTCAGTCATTCCCCAATTGAAGGGCATCCCCTCATTTGGAAACACTTATTGACTGATAATGCATGTATAACCCAGTGGAATTGCTTGTCAGCTCAAGGGGGAGGACGAAGAGGGGAAGGAGACAACAAAAATCATAGAACCATGGAAAATTTTTTGGGAAAAAAAGAGACAATGTGGACTTTAATTCAAAATTCTCTTAAAATGATGTCAACAAAACTACCAAAGAAAGTACTGATCTATTCATAGGTGGGTTTTAATTGGACAAGATCACTTAGAGAATTTCACTTTGAGAAAGTTTCAGAGGGAGAATAAAGGACTAGTTGGCATCTAAGGTCCCTTCCAGCTCTTAATATATGGTGCTAAATTGTTTCTTCAAAATAGAATCTATAGTGACTCAGGATTTCAGAGACATCAAGTCCTCGCCTAATTGATGTCCACAGTTGGATCTAAGGTAAGTCAGGAGAAGGACTTCCTGAAAATGAGTTCTAGCAGGACTTTCTTTTCTCAAGTCAGTATCACTCAATTTTTGTGGGAATCTGTGATTGAATTCCAATAGCTTCTGTGAGAAGGTGTCCATGTTCTCTTTCTCCACACTCTGGCTCTCAGTGAATCAAAAGCCAACTCTTAAGTGCATACCATATGCCAGGTATTGTCTTTATTCCTGGGGTCACAAAGACATTCGGTAAATAGGCCCGGCCCTCAGTCAGCTTGCATGTTCAAACCTTTTCAAAAGAAATCTGAAAATGCTGCATAAATATCAGCTATCTTAAGTGCCATCATCATCCTAATTCGTATCCTCATCATTATTCCTTCCATGGATCTTAGAGCTATGGGCACTCCTTCCAATGGAATAGATTGTGACCCATAAGTGCCTACCCACCTTGTGCCATTCTCTTTCACAGCTCACAAATTCTCCCCAGACGATCTCTCTCATCGTCCTAGAAGAGGAAAGAAGGAAATCTATCACTATCCTCCTCTTTGTCTTCACCACTGTTAATATTTCTCCAGTGATTCCCAATCATCTTTCTTTTTTAACCCTTAACTTCTGTCTTGGAATCAATACTTAGTTTTGGTTGTACCACAGAAGAGCAGTAAAGGGCTAGGCAATTGGGGTTAAGTGACTTCCCCATGGTCACAGAGTTAGGAAGTATCTGGGGGCAAATTTGAACCCAGGACATCCCATCTCTAGTTTGGGCTCTCTCTGCCTCTGAGGGATTCACAGGCATATTGAAGGAAGTCCAAGCCTGATTTCATCTGATGTGGCTAAGGTTAGAAATATATAGAACAAAGGAGGACTTAAGAGGAATATACTGGCGTAGAAAGAACAAGATGACATGTGAGGTTGTAAATCCAACAGGAACAAATCTAACCAAATGTGAATTGAGGAATCCCTATGTAAAGAGAAGAAATCCCCCCTGTAGCAATAGAAGTCCTTCCTCACCAGATCTGAAGTCCCATATTTCATCATGCCTGTTATAGAGGCAGCTCTGTATCACCTCCATCCCTCAGCACCTATATAATTATCTCAGACTTTCAGTGGCAGCTTTGGCATGTGAGGTTTCAGAGATGATCTGGAAAATCTTGCCTTGTATGTGCATTATAGAAAGGGAATCAGAACATGAAAACATTTGTTTTATGCTTCCAAATTCCCCTGAGGCTTAGCAGCATTTGGTGTATTTATCGTTCTCATTACAAGCAGATTCTCTAACTCCTTAGAGCAGGTGGAGGAAAGATGGAGCCAGGGTCATTCCTCTAAGGCCTATAAATCTATGTGTCAGGAGAATGAGCAGAAGAAACTTAGACTCAGAAAGGGAAAATGCTTTCCCCAAGGTCACTCAGGTCCTAAAAAAAAGCACAACCAGGGTTCAAATTCAACCCCTTTCCCACTCTATAATTAGCTTGAGCTCAATGTTTGTCTAATGTTCAACACAATGAAAACCATAAAAGAGGGGTTCTTGAGAAGAGAGGAGAGCCCTGAGCAACAAAGACTCAAACATATTCAAGAGGAGAAAAGAAACTGAGACAGACAGTATCACGCCTCAGAGACTCTCCCCCTTGAGTTTTCTTCTTCCTTGTTTTCATGGTATTTTCTCAGATTAACTGCTAACCCACTTCCTGTATTTCTATTACTTGTCCTAGAAAAAGTGATGATGGTGAGTGCTAGAAAATTGACTTCTTACCCTGAAATCCAGTGATGTGATTTGAAACTCATTGGCTCAAATGGGGTGGAAGCCCAGTTATTGAGTCAGAAGCCATGGCTGGACTCACGTTCCAGCCCTTCTTCTATTGTATGATTTTAGGTCATTTCTTCTCTGAAGTGATTGCAAAGGTCCCTGGAAGTGCTTCCATTCCCTGAATCTAAAGTTTACACGTGGGTCCTCTGAAGCTTTCTGATTGCTTCGGTTCATATCTTCATAAAAGCTTTTCTCCCATCATTATCTTTTATCCTTCCATCTTTTCTTCTGCCACTAGAATGCCTAACCCTGTTATTTGTCTTCACTGCAATCTCCAAACCCTCCACCCCTCAATTCTTTCTCAGAATGTTATCCATTCATTGCCAAGCTCGATCCTTAGATTATTCCCACTATCTACCTCCTTCACTCCTACATCATGCTATCGAATGGAGCCGAAGAAAATCGTGAAACCGATGATAGATAGATTCTGCTGTAAACACGTTCTACAACCTCTCTTGAGCCCTTATTGAAACAAGACTTCCTTTTCTACCTTGCTAAGTAATTTTCTAGCCCGCTCTTCACAGCAGCTACTCCAAATCTTTTACACTCTCTCCTACGGCACTGCTCTCACGAGCATCCCAGCTAAGGACTTTGATTCATATTTCACCCAGAAAAAAGGAGGCTCTTCACCAAAAGCTCCTCTTCCTCCTCCAGTCCCATCAGCCAGGCATCTTATCCCACTGAGTTCTCTTTTCCCTTTATCTCACTTGAGAAGGGATCCACTTTCATTGCTGAGGCAAACATTCTGCATGACCTTCTCATCCATCTCATCTTCTCTAACATATGAGGGCCACTATCATCCCTGACTTGTTGTTGTGATTCAGTCATGTCTGAATCTTCCTGACTCTGAATGGAGTTTTCTTGGCAAAGAAACTGGGATGGTTTGAATTTTTCTTCTCCCATGGATTAAGGTAAACAGAGGTTTGGTGATTTGCCCAGAGTCACAACGCTGGTGAATGTCTGAGGGAAGATTTCAACTCAGGCCTTCCTGACTCCAAGCCCAGTGCTCTATCCTCTGAGCCATCTACCTGTCTTCATCCTCCCCAGGCTTGTTCCTATATTCAGTCTCTCCCTATCTGTTGGTACCTTCTCCACTGACTACAAACATATTCAAGGCTGTCTAATCCTTAAAATATCATATGCTATCATCCTTGCTAACTATTGTCCCAGATCTCTCCTCCCGCTCATGGCTGACGAAGGCTTATTGGCTAATTGGCTGTTATTTACAAAGTCCTTACAATGTGCTGGGTACTGTAAAGGCTTCCCAAGCTTCCTCCAATATAGTCATCACTGGCCCCTTCTCTAATGTCCTCCATGCTCCTTTCTGCTTGGCAAGGGGATCAGATTACTCTAATTTCTAAGAATCAATCAGCCAAATATCCCAAACTATTTCATCCAAAAGTAAGTCTTTTATCACTAATGATCCTAAATGTCAGCAAGTCATTGTTGTTGGGATTGTTTTGAACCTTCTTTTTTGAAAAGGAACAAAAGGAATCATAAGAATGACGGCTTGACTTTTGAGTGAGTTGAATGTAAGCCATCAGCTTTACCCTCTCTTCCATTCATTGAAGTCCATGGGCAAGATGGAAGTCAGTATGACTGGCAATGGCCTGAGACTGTGGTGGAGGACTTTGGTGTCATTGATGTCTGACCAAGCTCTAAGCTCTCCCCAGTGCCTGTTTCAGCTTCTTCTTGGCCTTTGGAACAAATTGTTTGCATTGACCCATTCCACATTGGTGTGGGGGGAGGCCTGGAATTTAAAAGTAACCTAGATTTGAGCTTTTCCCTTTCCATGTTTGAAGCATCAAAACAAATAGACCCTTCAATCTAAGGTAACACAAGATGTGTTTGAAAGAAAGTCGCAATACTCCATCTTGCTTTCTCTAAATAATGGAACCATTTGTCCATCTTTTTGTTTAGGATAGAGAGCCAGCCTGGATGTTGGAAAGACCTGGGATTAAGGCTCATCAATTAGATGTTCTGGCTTGGGTGATCCTGGGTAAGTCCCTTAACTTCCCTGGGCTATGTTCTCATAGACTACAGTACAAGCCCCTGATGTGTGTTAGTAGGATTATTCCTCACTAGGCATCTCCTATGCTCGGGAAGTCACATGTCTAGACCAAAATAACACTGTCTAAACTATATCCACCAATGAGGAGTTGAAGCATTTGTGGAAAATAAAAAGAATTAAGTTATGTAAAAGCAACTCAGATTCAAGGACTTGGCACTGGGGGGAAGTTTACAGGACATCAAGTCCAGTCCTTTCATTTCCTATGAATGACTAAGCCTATAGAGGTTAAATGACCTTGTCCCAGGTCACACAGGAAATAAGTGGCCACGGTGCAAATTGAGCCCAGCTCCTGAAATTCCCAAGGTAGCACTCAGTTCACAACACTCTGGTCTTTTCTGTCCAAATTTTTAACAACTGTTTTGACTTTCTCCTAAGGAATATATCGAACCACCATGTTCATGTAGCTCTGTTCAAGGGAAGGAGTGAAGAGCCCTTTGGAGGTGGAGAATGCATCTCCCAGAGTATGTCACAGCTGACAAATGATGCTAGTTCCTCGCCCAACTGTGGCTCATCACAGCAGTCCTAAAGAAATGTTGAAAGAATTAATGTCAATCAATCAATCCATCAGTCAATCAATCAGCATTATTAAGAGCATCTAGATATGGCTCCACTTTCTCTGGAAAGAGAACGGAGCCCATAGTCACAATTCCGAGTTTTTTGTACTGACTAAAGACTTCTTTGCCATCACAGAGGCCCAGGGAAATGCTGCAGAAGGGCCCTCACAGGCTGGCACATTCACATGCCCCTCTTGCAATTCTGGAAACACAAACCATTCTCCTCTTTTACCCTTGGATGACCAGTGTGCTGACTCACAGGGCTCATCATGTCTCTTAAGAATAAGAACAATTTGACTGCGAAGTTAAATGTGGAGTTTGTTATGGGCATTTCCATTAGTTTTGGCCCCAAGTACTGAGCTCTCCTCCAATATTCCAAGATTCCCCCAATGATGCAGTCCTCAGATGACCTTCTTATGTTATGTATGATCACTAGAAGTCCAGAAAGGTCAAGAGAAGACCAAGACAAGCCCTGGCTCCCCACATGCAGACAATGGAAATCCATGTGGGGCATGACCTTTACTCCATCATCTACCTATAGTGCCATGTTCTTCTATTATCCTCACCAGATAGCTTCCTATGGCACCATGCTTTTAACACGGTGCCTGATACATGGTAGGGGCTTAAAAATGTTTGCTGATTGATTGCTTTTAGTTGTCTTAATGTGAGACATAATTCACATCTGAGACAACTGCCAATACAAAACAAGGGACTCCATAAACAGAGATCCAGAGCTTAAAGGAATCTCGGAGGTCACCTAGCCCAACCTCTTCCAAATAACTGGCCCAATGTTACAGCTGTGTAAGTGGCAGAGCTAGGAGTATCACCCAAGGACTCCAACTCTAAAGCCAACATAGTCTACAGAAGCAAGGGATGAACTGGGTTCCTTCTTCACTTGACACCAGGAACCATGATTGGTCCACCATCACTCCTGCAATTGCAACATGCTTTGCTGGACTTTTTATGGTTAGGACTTTCAATTATTAGCCAGATGGTCACATGGAAGTTTGGGATCAACAAAGGGATTGGGAGGGCCAGGGTTTGAAAGTATGGGCTTTTTCATGCATGTATGTCTATATTGGAAGTCCTCCAATAAATGTCACTTGATCATTTGTCAAATATGTTGGATAGGTTTCTCCCCACTTTACCCCAGCTCACTGAGGTCCTTTCAACATCTTAGATTCTCTGTTTATGAGAAATTAGATGGCATCCCTTCAGTTTTTCAAGGTCAAGAAAATTAAAGATGGAGGATCAAAGTCACCGCCCACAGAGATCATAACTGGTGTTGGCTAAGGTGCCAGTCGAAAAAGGTTGAATTATGCGCAATGAGAGTTATGCTGAAAACAAAGTGACCTCACTGGCATTTCATCCCATCTTTCAGTTCCTGCATGCTAGATCAATTTTTTTTTCACCAGTTCAGCTATTCCAATATAACAAATTGGCCTCATCTCCATTGGTCAGCTCCTTCCTCTAATGCAGACAACTTAATGGATTTTATTTCTAAATACAGTATGGTTTGTTTCGGAGTAATTTCAACTTTAGGTTATTGTACAAATTATGCCCTCCCTGGAAATGGAAGCCTGTTGACCACTGAAACAGAGAAGTCTAATGGATGACCTAAATCAGCCAATTGTGCCTCGCCAGCAAAGGTCAGTTGGCTTGAGTTTTTTATCCTTTTAGAGATATGATACTAATTCACAAATCAAGTTCTCCCCCTAATGGCCAGATGGCTTACAGAGAGGCTGGGCTCCATGCTTAATAGGCCATTATAACTAGGCTGGCAATGCTTCCCTCTGGCTGACTGTATTGGAATGGAGGGAGGAAAAAGACAGATATTTCAACACATTAAAATGGTGTTAATCGGAGTGTGTTCAAGCAATGAAAGACTGACACAAAACTGCCCCAGTTAAATAAACATTATCTGTCAAGATCCCATCCAAGCAACTCCACGAAAGATGTTGGTGTCATGGAGGGGCATTCATTCCCACTCCAATGATCCCTCACAGAAGTCGCGGGCTCCCTGGGCCTCTATCCTTGGACAGCAAGGAAGCAGCTATTAGGAAAGCGTGCAAAAGAAGGGGTACTCATGTGGGATAGTTACTGGCTCGAAACAATTATTGCATTTCAAATGTTTCTAATCAAAATTAATCTGCCTCATCTCTGAGAGATGGCCAAGCCTTTGTCACAAGTCAAATTATCCTGAGAGACTGATTTGGGGGCAAAAAAGTGTTCGTTATTATTTTATCATGTGTATTAATCACACCTACATTGTTATTATTATATATGTTTATTATTGTGACACCAGGTTTATTAGGTAGGTCAGCAATACAAACTGATGACGTGATATAGGTCTCCACAGTCATCTCTTGAAAACCAGGAAACCGGGCTGTGCTAGCCAGCCTAATAAACAGATTGGGGGATCTCATTATTCAACCTCTCCCTTGACCATTCCAAGACATCCTGCACTGGCGATAGCTAATTAGGAAGTGGTCCATCAGCCTCTCCTCCCTTCCCCACACCTGTGTCATGGGAAAGACATAGCCAGCCAAAGAACCCTTGTCCCCTTCAATTATTACACCAACTCTGTTAAGAAGGTAGATGTTCCTTTGATTCCCAAGGACAAAGAAAATGTGAAAAGGAGCAGACTAGATGGCATCTCTGACCCAGATCCCAGACACGGGAATATTTAGCAATTCCCTCTAATATAGAGAAACAAACACAGCATATGAAAAACAAGTCTCACCCTGTGACAAAATTCACTGTTGCCAGGGCAGAGTCTCGGGGCTCTCTTCCTTGATCTCGGGCTGACTTTAGATGTGACCTTGGGCATGTGGTGTCCCCTTGCCCTTGTAAGGAGAAGTGGCATTCCTCAGCTGACAGGGGATGGGAATTAGACGTGACATCGAGGAAGCACTTTCAAGTCTGCACAATACTTTCCACACATGGGTCCTTGGATCTGATGCTCTGAGTCACTCACTGAGAGAGGGAGGCACTGTCCTGGCATGAGGGCTCCCACTTTGTAGGTGACTAAGCTCAGATCTGACAGCTAAGAAATGACAGAGGAGGAGTTGGAACTCTGGTGCTCCTGAATCCAAGTCTGCTCATGCTGCCTCTGAAGTAAGAACAAGAAGCTTCTTTCTTTATCACATTTGTTTTTGTGAAGCTCATGTTACTTTAATGACAAATCAAGCATCAGGAGGATTCAGGGAGAGATAATGTGGTTCAGTGGATAGAGCACTGGATTTGAATTCACAGAAGTCGGGTATAAATTCTGACTATCACTGTCTGTATGACTTTGGGTAAATTTAGGGTTCTCTACATCTCCATCTCTCTAACAATGCCCTTCTCTGTCTCTCTCTCTCTCTCTTCTTTCACTCTTTTCCATGGTTTCTTATTTTAACAAGAAACATTTTGAGATGAAAGATTCTAACTCTAGGGGGCAGCTAGTGTGATTCAATGGATTGAGAGGCGGGAAGTCCTGGGTTCAAATTTGACCTCAGACACTTCCTAGCTAGGTGACCCTGAGCAAGTCATTCAACCCCCATTGCCTAGCCTTTATTATTCTCTCTTGGAACCAAGACACAGGATTGATTCCAAAATGGAAGGAAAGTTGTTGGTTTGTTTGTTTGTTTTTTTAGTGATTCTATTACTAATGAAAAATGGCATTACTTCTTTCCTAGTTTATTGCTAATATTGGTATAGACATGTTAAATATTTTATGACCATCTTCCCTTCTATCTCTTTCCTCCCAAGTGATTCCTTCCCTGATTCTCACAAACATACCCAGAGGTTTAAGAAAAAGCTGGTTTGGCAGTCCCTAAAGTTCTCATCCCATATCTTTCTTCATTTTTAAAGCCAACCACCTGGAGGTTTCTGTTTTTCTCTATTTCCTCTTCTCTCACTCATTGCTGTCTGATCTCTAGGTTTAGAGGGCTATTCCTTCATACCATAGGTGCTTAATGGATGCTTCTTTATGGATTGTGATGAATTTGGAGTAGATGATAAGGCTTTGAGGAAAAGAAATCCCTTAGCCCAGACATTTATCTCCCAGTTCTCTGGTCTTGGTATTTTATCACATATATATATATGTATAATTTTAAAAAGACCAAGTGGGCTGGCAAATGTCATAGCTTCATCTTTCTAACATATCTGTCTTTGTGCTTCCCGTGGAGCTTCTAAAACCTGAGCCTGCAGACCAGCTCTAACTTAGAATAAAAAAACAAAATGATAACAACAAAATTTCTAATCTAATGGATGTCCTGCAAACATGAGATCAAGATGAATTTACTTTTTTTTAATTTTACATACACACTATGGAAAGCAGAAATAATTTTCTCTGCATCTCTCCAATGCTTCTGAGGGGCATTAAGTAATAAGCATGCTTTGTAAACATGCTTAGATATTGTCACCTGGGTCGTTTGGACAGTCAACACAGTCCAATGGAAAATGAGCACCATAAGTGACAATTCTTCAGTTAATCTGGACAATGTATTGGGCTTTTTATCAATACTCTGAGCACCTAATATCTTCACCTACTTTGATCTATCCTCATTCCTATAGAATCCACTGTCATATTTTTCATCCTCTAAAAATCTTGTCTGTGTTCACTTGAAAAATCCTCCCTCAATCAGTGGAGTAGACTTGGGATAAGTGACCTCAGCAAGACAGTCTATGATAAAGCCCAAAATCCACTATTTGACAAAAACTGCTGGGAAAATTAGAAGATAGGATGGGAGAGATTAGGTTTAGATCCACATCTCACACCCTACATCAAGGTAAATTCAGAATGGGTGAATGACATGAATATAAAGAATGAAACTATAAGAAAATTAGATGAAAGCAGAAGAGTATATTTGTGAGATCTTTGGGAAAGGGAAATTCTTAAAACCAAGCAAGAGTTAGAAAAAAAAATACAAAATGTAAAATAAATAATTTTGATTACATTAAATTAAAAAGCTTTTTTTACAAACAAAACTAATGCAACCAAAATTAGAAGGGAAGCAACATATTGGGGGGAGGGGAATCTTTATAAAAAATTCTCTGACAAAGGCCTGATTTCAAATTTATAAGAAGCTAAATCAACTGTACAAAAAATCAAGCCATTCCCCAACTGATAAATGGACAAGGGACATGAATAGGCAATTTTCAGATAAAGAAATAAAAAAACTATCAATAAGCACATGAAAAAGTATTTTAAATCTCTTCGAAGTAGAGAGATGCAAATCAAAACAACTCTGAAGTACCACCTTACCTCTAGCAGATTGGCCAATATGGCAGCAAAGGAAAGTGATAAATGTTGGAAGGGATATGGCAAAATTGGGGCACTGATGCATTGCTGGTGGAGTGGTGAATTGATCCAACCATTTTGGAAGGCAATCTGGAACTATGCCCAAAGGGTACTAAAAGACTGTCTGCCCTTTGATCCAGCCATAGCATTGTTAGGTTTGTACCCCAAAGAGATAATAAGGAAAAAGACTTGTATAAGAATATTTATAGCCTTGCTCTTTGTGGTGGCAAAAAATTGGAAAATGAAGTGATGCCCTTTGATTGGGGAGTGACTGAACAAACTGTGGCATCTTTTGGTGATGGAATACTACAGAGATCTGTCCAGTGGTCTCCTTGAAGGTCCAAGGCTATCTCTGTCTAGGTGTGGCAATCCAGTCAAATAATGGAGATGAGAAACCCTATGTGTTCAGACCCACGTATGTAGGCATCACACACAGTGCTCTGCCATAGCACCATGGTTCATTTATTATGCAGGTTTTCAGTTACATACTTCAATTTTCTATATATGTGGCATTCTACATTCTGACTGGATATTTCCAAACCACCTAAACAACACTCTTGGGATGTTACTACAACAAAGAATTCTGTGATCATTTACTACATTCCTACAACACTCTGTGATGTATATGAATAATTTGAATAAAGTTGTTTGTAGGTTAGTACCCCTTGACCTGCTGAGAGGATCATTGTGCTTTTGATCAACTTTCATTATCAATCACAATTGCTTGGGAGATGAGTAACAAAACTTCTTCATATCTGGGTGCAAATTTAAAAGGTGACTTAAAGCAGACCAGTTTAGGGGTTTTCCTTAATTTACAAGTTCTGGTTTTCTTGTGTTACTTTGAAGTGCCTAGCAATGCTGCCTGGTTTCTGTTCATCAAAAAATTCATTGGAGTATGATAACTGTAAGGAAAGATTTATTATGGTGCTTAAGCATTTGACTAGTGTTTATTGTAGTACCTTGGAGCATATCTTGTGCTTAAGAAAGGAGGGGTGATGGGCAATAATCTTTGGACTTTAATTCGATAATTGCAATCTTTGGGGGGTAATAATCTATGGAGATTAAAGTGGGGTATATATATTTGTATATATATATATATATTGATCCTATAAGTATTTGCTCTCATATTGTTTCTCCTGTATTGGGGAGAAATTAACAAGTCCATTAGTGGGGAAAATTGGAGAGAGAAGTCACAGCAGGGGTTGGCAGGGGCTTTTGTCCTTGGGGGGCTGCCTTGAAGCTTATGGCTTCCCACTGTGACCATGTCAGCCAGTGGGGGTCTGTTGGCTCCCCACAGAATACTATCGTGGTGAAAGGAATGATGAACTGGAGGAATTCCATGTGAACTCGAATGCATGGATGCAGAGTGAAAGGAGCAGAACCAGGAGAACATTGTACACAGAGACTGATACACTGTGGTACAATCAAATGTAATGAACTTCTCTATTAGTAGCAATGAAATGATCCAGAACAATTCAGAGGGACTTATGAGATAGAACACTATCCACATCCAGAGAAATAACTGTGGGAGTAGAAACACAGAAGAAAAACAACTGCTGGATCACATGGGTTGATGGGGATATGATTAGGGATATAAACCCTAAATGATCACCCTGGTGCCAATATCAATAATATAGAAATAGGTCTTAACCAATGATGCATGTAAAACAGTGGAATTATGTGAAAGCTATGGGAAGGGGTGGGAGGAAGAGAAGGAAATAACATGATTCTTGTAAGTATGGAAAAAATATTCTAAATTAACTAATTAAATAAAAATTTCAAAAATTAATCAAAAGAAAAATCCTCCCTCACATTCCCCCAATTGGCCATGGGTTTTTCATTGGTTCTTTTAACATACAATGAATGCCAGTGAAATGAGCTTTCCCTGGATGACCTTTGACTGTCAGGGTAAGAGTCACCTTATGGTTTAGTTCATAAAGATGCTTAACGAAGTCAGCTTGCCATGTCTCTGATAGAAATGATCAAAAACAAAATCCCTCAACCAACTCATACATGCTATGAATATTTCCATTTGCTTTGGATTATTCACCTATACTTCTGATTCTTTTGATATAACAGTATTCCATGACCTGTAGCTTCATAACACACCAGGAGAATATGGGTATCGCAAATGAGCTTTTGGGTCACAGAACAGCTTGAGATCCTTGAAAACAATTGATAAAAATTTCCAAAGACAATCCAGTCAACTATCTTTCTCTAGTCTAATTCTAGGACCAGAAAATTGATAGTTTTTAACAAATAAATCAAATGATCTGTCTAACTACATACTTTATTGTAGGGGGAGGGAGAGGAAAAGGATGCTTCATCCACTATATTTTTCCTATGAAGATTGTTAGGGCAAGATTTTTTGAATGCTCCTTGTTCTCACTGAGATGGTTTTACAGATTTCAGTGGTTCAATTCAAGAAGCATTATATCACCTACAATTAGACCGTGTCTGCTGAAGACTATATCTAGAGGGAATTCTATCTAGATTGTGAAATGCCTTTGGTGAATGACCATCTTGGAAAATTAGGCATGAACCTATTTAGGTAAATTGAGGAAATGGCCTTCATTTTTAGCAAGATTGATTTTCCTTGGTTAAAAATTGACTTGTTCCTTGAATTCAATATGATAAGGATTAACTATTTCCCAAGTATGAGTCTCTGCATTATGCCCCAGGGATGAAAAGACAAAAAATAATAATAATAATAACAATAGTTCCTGGCCAAAAATTGGGACTCCAAATGCTCATGGTCCTCTGAACTCTCCTAAAACTTGAAATGTAGGAAGTGTGATACTACCTCTAATGCTCACGTAGACCCAATAAACAGACAAAGAGATCACGACAAGAAAAAAAATTCGCTATCCCCAACGTGTATGAAAATTAGTGAGCAGGGATTAAAAACATGCAGGTGTTGTGATTTCATAGGAATACAGACTTAGACCTGTTAGCAGGTCTCTCAAACAAGGAGTTGGGGGTCCAGAGAAATGTAGTAATTTAGTGGCAGTCACATTCCTGCAAGGGACCAGACCAAGACTGACCTAAGGCCACTGGACCACAAATCCAATCCTCCCCTTCCCTTTCTGTTTTCTCTTCCATCCTTCATCTTCCTTGAGGTCCTTTTTGTATTCATTATCACACGTGCTTTCTTGGGTTTCTGTTTATCTCTGTGTGTGTGTGTGTGCTACTTTTTCCTTCTGTTTTTCTCTCTCTACCTTGTCTCTTTTTATCTCTATCTCTGTAGCAGTCAGATAGCTTTTGTCAAGACACAACAGACCTAACTGTGTGAGAGTGCTAACTTCCCTCTGCCCTGCTGAAAGGACTTCTTGGGCATGTTGTGCCTTTGAAATTGCCTTTAAAACATCGAGTTAATGGCACGGATCATTTTTACTGGATTTTTTTTGAATGGTGACCTTTGCAATAGCCAATCAATGATCTGATTAAGTACAAAGAACGAACGCTGAAAAAATCCCCAAATGGTGGTGCATCCTTTCCTCTATGGTCATGATGTAGTCGGTGTCACGTTTCTGACATTCAATGCAAGGTCCATCCGGCGCCTTCTGACTTTTTTCAGGAAAAAAAAAATACTCCAGTCTAATTCAATCTAGGTGTTTAGACTGTGTTTCCACACCCCCGACTACATCTTTCCATGCTTCCTCCTTTACATGCAAGAATCAAGGCCTGTGTCAATGGTCACTAGACTGGGAGGTTCACAGAAAGTTCTCTGACATGTTTCTACTTTTCCTTCATGCTCTGCACCCCACATGGCAGGCCTTCTCCCTGGTGTGGCCCGAGTGCACGTGGTCACTCTGAGCCCTGCAAAGGAATATGCCAGGATCCCTAGAAGAGGCGTCATTCTGTGGCCTGGGAGTGTGAGATCAATCCAAGCTCCCTGAGGAGTATCTGTGAGCCTTTTCTTTCACTGTGACTTCTTTGTTTCCTGCTTTCATTTATAGCACCAACATCCATATAGAAGTGAATCAGGTCCTCAAGTGTCCTCTTGAGTTGTTGGACCAAAATCTCACCTCTAGAGTTACCAAGAGTTCAAACAATCTTGGAAGGCCATAGACATGCCCAGGCCTCCCATGCCCTGCTCTCTGCCACCATGTCTTGCAGGAGGTCATGACAATTTAATGGAACCCAGAGCCATTCTGCAGTCTTGTTCCCATTGTTGTCCTGGCCAAAGGGCTCATTCTCCCGGTAGCATCCCCCGTGTTGCTATCGGCCTCTATCCCTTCCAGACTAGGCCTTGGCTGCCAAGGAAAGTCTGCTGCTGGGGATACATCAAAGACTTGGTAGACTCTACCCGAGTTCAGACTTTCTAGCAAAGCTTTAAAGAGCTGGAGTCCCTTCCATGTCCCTCCGGGGAGGTCAGGAGAGAGGGGAGAATTCTGTTTGGAGAGCTTTACTTTCACAAGATTTCTCATTGTAAGTAAGTAGGCAAATGAGAACAGTTTGTTCCATGTTAGACTATGAAGGTGGCAGAAACAGGCAAGGAGGACGGTGTGGAGCTTGGTTAGACATTGAGGAAGCCAACGTCTTCCACTGCCTCCCAAGCCATTTCTTGACTTTTGTCTTGCCACTGTGCTTTAATGACTCTGGAAGAGAGTGAGGTTGACAACTTTGCATAACTTGGCTTTAATTAATCCAATTTTTGTGGGTGTCAAAAGGCATCACCAGAGATGCCATCTTAATCTTCTTTGAGTATGAAGGACAACGGCCAGCCAGCCAACCAACCAACCATTACAAGGCCTCTAGTCCAAAAAGATAAAAAATGAGAAAGAGAAAAAGGACTTGTATGTAGAAAATGATTTATAACAATCAATTTTGTGCTGGCAAAGAACCAGAAAACAAGAGGATGCCCATCAATTGGAGAATGACCAGACACATGGCGGAATGCGATTGAGATGGATCAGTGGCGTGGCATAAGAAAGCACAAAGGAGACTGTTTCAGAAAAATCTTGGAAGACTTAAATGACTGAGGCAAAGTGAAGTAAGCACAACTAAGAGAACATTATTAGCATGAACAGCAACATCATAGCAATAATAAATTGTGAAAGCCTTGGCTACTCTGGTCAATAAATACAATTAAAAGGACTCAGGATGAATAATGCTATTTACATTCAGAAGGAGAACTGATGGAATCCAATGGGCAAATACAGACTTCATATGTTTCATGGGCACCAGATTTCTCCTGCTCTCATTGACTATGGGAAGGAGTAGAAGAGGGGAGGAAAAATCGGGCATCATGGAGGGAAGCCATATGAAAAATCCAGACCAACAACAAAAGATGGATCCCGCCCAACGTCAGCTAAGCACGATCGGGAATAATTCCCAAACACCTCTTTCATCTACATCATGCCCAGAGGTTGCTAGGAAGCCTTCCCAGCACATTGAGTGGACAGGGAGTTCGGAGAGCTCCTTTCTAGACAAGACTGTAACCCTAACCCTAACCCAGGTGCAGCTCTGGAGCAAGACAGAAATGGGGCAGGAGTGAGAGAAGAGCAGGGAAGGGGAGCATCTATGAAGCCAGGTGAAGCCGGGAAGGCTTCCCAGGGGAAGAGGTTTGGAATTTAAGCCTTGAAAAAGGAGAAGCGATCTGAAAGACAGAGATGAGGAGAGATGAAATCGTGAACAGCCAATGAAGGGGAAGTTAACACACTGAGTTTGGGAGACTGTCAAAAAGGGGGTGCATGAAAGAGTCCTAAGTACAGGGGTGCTCAGCCAGGTCATTGAACCTAGAGGTCCAAGAGCCTGGAATGCCAAGATAGAGGGAATTGTATTCCTTTAACTGGCACATTGGTATTCCTAAGGCATTGATCTGACCATATGTGTCCCCTCTTCAAAAGCTTCAATGCCTCCTTCTCTGTAGGATGAAGCCGCCCGTGCGAGCACACACACACACTCACACTCCTACTGTTGCCTTGTGACATCCCATCTCCCATCTCTGTGCCTTTGTCCAGTCTGCCGTCAGGCCTGAGATGCCCTTCTCATCTCTGACCCTCAGACTCGGCAGATGTGCTTACGAGGTAGCCTCCATGTGCAGATCTCCCCTAGGAAGGTTTGGTCTGGTAAGCAGGGCAGGGATGGGGCTGGGATCACCGGTCTGGCATCTGGTACCTTGGAGACCATCGAGCCCAGCCCCTTTCATTTGGAAGGAAGATCAGGCGGGGCTCCATCAAGGAAAAGCCGTTTGCTCAGGTCACACGTACTTTGCACTGGCTGGAAGAGTCAGCGTTTGACCCCTGGTCATCTGCCCGCCCCTCCTCAGGGATGCTCCAGGGTTCCGTCCCAGCCTCCTCCGCCTCTTTCCTCCCTTCCCCAGCAGAGTAGCGGATGCTGGGGAAGCTCTGGGTACCATAAACCCTCAAATAGAGGGGGCTCGAGGATGCTGCCTGGGGAACTTCCTCCCTCTTCCCCCAAAGGGTCCCTCCCTCCCTCCCTCCTCATCTCCCCCCACATACACAGAAAAGAATGCGGGGCTGCAAAGCTGTTTAGCCCAGAGAAGCGATGGAAGGGAAGGGCGGCACAGCCCCCATTCATGAGCCGAGCTCGCCCCCTCGTGCCCTGATCTAGAGGTGCAGAAGCTCTGGCTGGCCCACCGTGAACAATTCATGTCACGAGGATGTATTTGCTTGGCAGGCAGGCGCTTGTCTTGGATCTCAGGTAGAGCAAAAGCCTTTCCGTCTAAGATATTTTAAAGCACGTTTGACACCATGAACACCCTGATGCTTCTTCCTTGAGCCCTTCGAAGTGATAACAACCCCGGAGGTGGAGTCCGAGGATCTGAGTTCAGATCCCTGGCGAGCCACAACTTGGGCCAGTTACTGAACCCTCTGGACCTCAGTGTTCTCTTTTGTTAAATGGACCAGGTGACCTGCCAAGGCCCGGCTGGTTTTAGCCTGATGACCGTCTTGCCCCATCTGTAAGTGGAGAGAAGGCTCCTGGCACCTTAGGCAAGTTCTGGAGGAGTCATACCCTCTGCTCTACCATTGACCAGTGAGCACGTGGGCTTTATTAGGAGACCTTCAGTGACTGGACCCCTGACCTGCCCAGGCAGCCCACAATCCTCTGGAGAACACTCTGATCAGCAGGAGATTTTCCTCATATCCAGAATAAATCATTAACTCAGTGGATGGAGAGTCAGGTCTAGAGACGGGAGGTCCTGGGTTCAAATCTGGCCTCAGACACTTCTAGCTGGGTGACCCAGGGCAAGTCATGTCACCCCCATGGCCTAGCCCTGACCACTCTTCTGCCTTGGAGCCACTACACAGTATGCACTCCAAGGTGGAAGGTCAGGGTTTAATTTAAAAAAAAAGAAATTGTTAACTTTTCACTGCTTTGGGTCTTGCCCTCTGAAGTCCAGCAGTACAAGGGAAGCCTTCTGGTCAACCAGAGTCAATTTGACAAGACTCTTGCCAAGGTCCATTTCTGCTACAAGTCCAAAGTCCTATCATTGGTTTCGAGATCATGGAATATGAGAGCCGGAAGTGACTTTAGACCTCATCTGGCCACCTCTTTGTTGGAGTGGAGTGTCCAGCATCTCCGTTTGACTCTTCAAGATCCATATCAATGACTTGAATGAAGGCATATTTGACAAACTGACCCCCCGAAGGGAAAACCAGTAGCAATAGAATGAATAAATTGGAATAATGAGGATGAGAATAACGAATAATAATCATTCCAAAGTATTTTATACTTGTTATCTCACAGGATCCTCATAACAACCCTATACAATTCCCATTTTACAGATGAAGAAATTGAGTCCAGGGTTCAACAGCTAGTCCGTGTCCGCTATCAGACTAAAACTCGGTTCTTCATCTCTCTAACATCACTCTAACCGCTGTGGAGCCTTGCTGCCGCCCATTCTTTCCCGGCAAAAATAAATCAGTTTAGACCTGGCATTGGAAGAAATAACAGGAATGCTCCCTTCCAATGGGAGCTGCCCCAGACCACAAGGGGGTCCGCTTCCTTATCAGCCTTTGAGCTGAGAAGGGATGACCACTAATGGGAGAAGCTGTACACAAGATTTCTTTTTTTCATCCCAAATTGGACTAGGTGGCCACTGAAATGCCTTTCAGCTCTCTGCTTCTGTGATTCAGTGAGGGGCATGGGAACTAAAGTCCTTCCAGCCCTCTCCCAATAGGTAAGGTGAGTCCAGAGAGCACCCTTTCTTGGGTCCACATTTATCTTCTATTCAGATCCAGCTCTGGGGGGTGGCAAAGACAAAAATCCTGACAGCTTCACTTCATGAAACCCTCAGGCATCCCTGAATCACCCCCCAGAGGTTGTCCTAGACCGAACAATAAACCTTCAATCACCCATACATCTCACCCTAGACATGAGGAGGAAATAGAATCTAATCTCAAAAAGCCTAAAGCCTTAGAAGTGTCTCCTCTCCTATCTAGACCTCTCCCAGGTAGTTCAGTTCCAGGCTGAACTCTTTCTTTTGTCTCCATATAATCAGTCAGTTGTCTTTCCTTTCCTTTATTCCCCAAAGTGTATTGTAAGACCCCAAGTTCTTGGGAATCTATTTGCCAAGTCAAACACTGGAATTATAAGAACACAACTATAAAATACTTTTCATACACATGAAGTTAGAGCTAA
Source organism: Monodelphis domestica (assembly GCF_027887165.1). NCBI lineage: Eukaryota > Metazoa > Chordata > Mammalia > Didelphimorphia > Didelphidae > Monodelphis > Monodelphis domestica. Next base: position 322,225,980 of record NC_077231.1, read on the forward strand.
ACTAATGAAAAAAAAAAACATTAAATGCTCATGGGTAGGCTGAGCTAATATAATAAAAATGACTATCCTAACTAAATTAATTTACTTATTCAGTGCCAATCAAACTACCAAAACAATTTTATGTGAAATTAGAAAAAATAATAACAAAATTTATCTTGAAAAACAAAAGATCAAGAATATCAAGGGAATTAATTTTTTAAAAAATGTGAAATATGGTGTCCTGGTAGTGCCAGACCTTAAACTGGGCTATAAAGCAGTGGTCATCAAAATAGTCTGGTACTGGCTTAGAAACAGAAGGGAGGATTGATGGAATAGACTTGGAGTAAATGACCTAAGCAAGCCGATGTTCAATAAACCCAAATATCCCAACTTTTGGGACAAGAACTCATTATTTGACAAATACTGAGAGAATTGGAGAACAATATAGCAAAAAATTAGGGTTAGATCAATATCTCACACCCCAAGCCAAAATACATTCAAAAGTGCATGTGATTTAAACATAAAGAGTGATATTATAAGTAAATTAGGGGAATATAGATTTACCTATCAGATCTATGGAGAATGAAAGGATTTATGGCCAAGCAAGAGATAGAGAACTTTACAAGATGTAAAATGAATAATTTTGATTAAATTAAAAAGGGTTTATAGAAACAAAACGAATGCCACCAAGATTAGAAATAAAACAACAAACTGGGGGGATTATAATAAATTTCTCAGATAAAGGTGTCATTTCTCATATAAAGAACTAAGTCAAATTCATAAGAATCCAAGTCATTCCCCAATTGATAAATGGTCAAAGGATATGAACAAGAAATCAAAGCTATCAATAATCATATGAAGAAATGTTCTCATTCTCTCTTGATTAGAGAAATGCAAATAAAAATAACTCTGAGGGGTCACCTCACACCTAGCAGATTGGCCAATATTGTGGCAAAGGAAAATCATAAATGTTGGAGGGCATGTGGCAAAATTTGCACACTAATACATTGCTGGTGGAGTTGTGAACTGATCCAACCACTTTAGGGGGAAGTTTTGGATTTATGCCAAAGGACTTTAAAAGAGTACATATAGGGGGCAGCTGGGTATATCAGTGTATAGAGAGCCAGGCCTAGAGATGGGAGGTCCTTAGGTTCAAATCTAACCTCAAACACTTCCTAGCTGTGTGACCCTGGGCAAGTCACTTAACCTCCATTGCCTAGCCCTTAGGGCTCTTCTACTTTGAAACCAATACATAGAACTAATTCTAAAATGGAAGGTAAGGGCTTAAAAAAATGCATGTCTTTTGATCCAGCAATACCACTACTAGCTTTGTATCCCAAAGAGATTTTTAAAAAAAACTTGAAAAGGACCTGCTTGTACAAAAATATTCATAGCTGCACTTTTTGTGGTGGCAAAAAATTTGGATACTGAAGTGCTGTCCTCAATTGGGGGATGGCTGAACAAATTGAGGTATATTATAGTGGTGGAAAATGCTTGTGATTTAAGGAATGATGAATAAAATGATTTCAAAAAGATCAGGAAAGATCTATGTGAACTGATGCAGAGTGAGAAATCAGTGTGTTATTCTCAAGGTAATAGTTATTAATATCTCTAAGATCAATACTGCTAGGACCCCAGTAGAAGTTAGTAAAACTGGTCTCTCCAAGACATTCTTCTCCCTGCAGGACATTATCTTACCCCATTTGAAATACAAAGAGCACTTAATCCTTTGGTCTCAAGTTCTGTAAACCTTACTCCATTCATTCAAAAGGAAAACCTGGGTCTCCAGCCTTTGTAAAAAAGTTATAATCCGTTCAGGGAGGCTTGACTATATCTGGATTCTCCTAAAAAAATGAAGGATTTTTCTGTAAATGTGGGCATTTATCTCAGGCCAATGACTTGAGGCATTGCCCCACATTTCTCTCTGTGTCTCTCACCTCTCTTTCTCTGACACTCTCTGTCTCTGTCTGTCTCTCTCTGTGTCTCTCTCTGTCTCTCTCCTCTCTGTCTCTGTCTGTCTCTCTCCTCTCTCTGTCTCTCTCCTCTCTCTATCTCTGTCTCTGTCTCTGTCTGTCTCTCTCTCTGTCTGTCTGTCTCTCTCTGTGTCTCTCTCTGTCTCTCTCTCTCCTCTCTGTCTCTGTCTGTCTCTCTCCTCTCTCTGTCTCTCTCCTCTCTCTATCTCTGTCTCTGTCTCTGTCTGTCTGTCTCTCTCTCTGTCTGTCTGTCTCTCTCTGTGTCTCTCTCTGTCTGTCTCTCTCTCCTCTCTGTCTGTCTCTGTCTGTCTCTCTCCTCTCTCTGTCTCTCTCCTCTCTCTATCTCTGTCTCTGTCTGTCTCTCTCTCTGTCTCTGTCTGTCTGTCTGTCTCTCTCTCCTCCTCCTCCTCCTCACCCCCAATAAAGCCTTGCATTTTAATTGATGGCTTTCCAAGGTGTCATTTAAAAAAGTGCCTAAAAGGGTCCATCTTGTTACTTCAAGGTCCCTTTAAACTTGCACTTCCCACAAGAGTGAAATAAGCAGAACCAGGTAAACATTGCACACAGTAACTGCAAGATTGTAGAACAATTAAATGTGATGGACCCTGAGGTAAATGACAATCCCCATCAGGGGGGCCAAGTCCAAGTCAAGCGACTCTTTAAGCTGAAGGTCCTGAGTTCCATCCTAGAAAGGAGGGTGTGACACAGTGCGAGAGGCTTCTGGAGACAAGGAGAGTGACCCTATTTTAGGGTCCATTATTCAACCTGAAACTGCTGGCCTGAGATTCCCTTCAGGGTGGATTCTCACAGGAACAAGCATAAGCTTTGGGGTCTCCAACCTACAAGCTAGTCCTAAAACTTGGGGCTCATCAGATCTTACTAGGCTACAAGTTTGGGGTTTCTAGATTCCATGTTGACAGCTTAGAAACATGAATAAGTGGACATGTGATAATACATGTAGAACCCCGATTGAATTGCTTGTGGAGCCCCAGGAGAGGGGAGGGAAAAGCGAGGGAGACAATTCGTATGATGAAACTTCAGAGAATGAGTGTGATAATTGATTAAGAGATTTTCAAGTAATTAAATTTAAATGTTAAAAAAAAAAGTCCCCAAGTGCTACAGTCAGTTGGAAATTCCAGCGGTGGAGATCCATTCCCACATGTGATTCGCTGTCCTGGAACCATTGTTCCCGGAGTCTCCGAGCTTAGCTCCAAGTGTTCTTGGTGCTGTGGGTGCCCGTGATGCTGTGGAGAGGCACAAGAACTCTCTCCCTTGGCCTGCTTCAAGATTTGCCTTTTGAACCACGTTAGTGGTTCTGGGTTTTTCAAAGCCCGGTTCTGGAGGATTCCAGCTTCCTGGCTCCCAACATTCTCTTCCTTCTTTCTCTCTCGGGTTTCCTCTTTTGAATTCACAGGGGGGACGGCCACGGCCAGGAGAGGCTGCAGCCCGTCTTCCTTGAAAGAAAGAGGGACGTTTTCTAAGCAATAAGAGGAAGAAGGAGAAGCTCACACGGCAAGAGCAGCACAGCATCTCCCAATAGCTTTCCCTTTACCAAGAAGGAAACCGAGACCCGGGGCATCATGGGATTTGGCCATCACGGCACACGAGCGGGGACCAGAGCGAGAACTGGAAATCACGTTTGCCAACGGCCATCCCTGGCTCTTTGCATGAGGCTGCACACACCAGCAAAGACTAAGCTTCTCACTGGGCTACCCAGTCTGGCTGCATAACGGCTCTCATCTCTGCCTCTGCCTTAACTCCCTTTCCAAGGTCCACAGGCTGCCTCCTCGAGGAGGCTGGGCCCGGGATCCCCAGACACTAGGGGGCGCTGCTCCGACCCTTCAATGATCTCGGCGACTGTATTCCGGCAGGGCTAAAACGACCTGGGGGGAATCATTTAGCCCCCAATCCGAAGCCTTTTGGCGGAGCGCTTTCCCGAGATCGGGAGACGGTCCCTGGCAGATCCACGGTTCGGAGAGCAGAAGAGGGAGAACAGCAGGAAGAGAACTTTGCTGCTTATTAGCGGCCGAGCCTGATGTAGCGCGCCTGCGCGGTGCCTGGACTTGGGCGCTCAGACTCTGAACGGTATCCCATACTGCCTTTCATCGAAGCTGGATAAAAGATAAAAGTAAATACTATCGGAGGGGCTGTGAGAAATGGCGTCTTTTCCTCTCTTTCCCCACTAGGTGGCAGGAGAGTTCCACTGGAGGCTCCCTACACCCTCTGGGGGCTGCCTTTGAATCCCCCGAGCCTGCCACCCCCAGCCCATCCAGGGGCGCCGTCTGCAGCTTCTCCAGTATGCCCAGGGCGGCGATGCTTGACTGATTGTTTGGGTGGAGTCCATGAGTCAATAAGCACCTGCTGGGGGCTCCCCGGAGGCCCGGCTCTGGGCTGGGCGCTGGGGACCCAGAGGCAAAACCTGGAAGAGCTGTCCTCCAGGAGATCAGGCCGAACGTTCACTGCCAAACTGGAGAGAAAAAGCCGGGCTGTGTGGCGTGGGGGGGGGGCGGCCTTAATGATTGTCCGGAGCTCCGGCCTCACGGAAAAATCTTGCCAAAGATTTTTCTGACTCAAACCCATCTCTCACCTCCGGACCTTTGCACGGGCTGTCCCAGGTGGCCACAGCCATTCCTTCCTCCCCTAGATTGCGGAGAGTCCCGGCTTCCTCCAAGCCCCCAGCTGAAGGACTCCATTGGTTTCATGAGGGCTCTAGAGAAGAGGCACACGGGGAAACCCTCTTCTCTCTTCAGTTTTCTCCCAAGGAGCCTCCAGGTGCACCCCCATGCCCCCCATCCCCCCTTGATCTTGGATCTGTCCTCAGTCAGAAGTCTGGTGGCATCACAGGGTTGGATGTTTCTCTCAGTGTGTCCTGAAGCTCCTGGAAGGCCCCAGCCTAGAAATGATGGGCTTCCTGCTAATGGGGTTTCCTCCAAAAAAACTGGCGGATGACTCAAATTAGCCCTCGTGGAGGCACTGATTAGTGGAAAGTCAAGGCAGAGAGACCACGGTGAGTGGGCGGGGATTCTCCGGAATGCCTTTTTTCCTCACTCAGCTACTAAGAAAGCCGCCCTTGGTTTGGGCAGGTGTGGCCTGTGTCCCAGGGAACGAGGCCCCTTTGCCCATGGTTCACTCGGTTAGCCCCCGGCAAACTTCAATGCAGATGGCCGCAAGGATGTCCAATACGCTGGGGCAAATCTGGGCCGACTCCAAAGGAGGGCCGAGAGGGTGGAAACGGAGCATTGTCTGAAGCTAGTCCTGTGTGCTGGAGGAGCCCAGAGCCCACCCAGGCAGGGGGTCATGGCTGAAGACTGGAGCCAGGGGTTTCCTCCCCGTGATTCTAGGGACTCACCTGTCTTCTAGGGAAGGTGGCTCTTTTGGTGGTGTGCAGCTGCTTTCAGCCCCCATCGGGGCTGTGTAAGGGGGGGGGGGGTTCTAGGAGCTTCACTCCAGGTGCCCCAACCTTGGCCCACAGCAGCTCCTCTTGTGGCTGCTCTTCTTCAATAATCTCGTTACACACCTGCATATACATATTAGAGGCGCGCTTGTGCTCTCCATCCTGTCCCACATCATCCCCGGCCCATCCTAAGGGTGAAAATCCTCCGTTCTCTCCGCCAGACTCGGTGTGCTCTGCTTAGGTGTCCTCTCAGCCCTCCCCTCCCCCCCTCTCCACACTTCCCAGTGACCTCCCCAAACCCCGCCTTCTAGGACTAAAGACATGCCTTCGCTGGCCTCTGCCCAGCCCAAAAGGCGGGAGGCCTGGACAGATCCTTTCCGAGTCTGGGTGTTTAGTGTGGAAGGAGCAGAGATGGAAACTCCCACAGCACCGGCTAACGTTGGCTGAACCCGCATCTGGCCTGGGGAAAGGCGGGTAGAGAGGAAGACTGGGGAGAAGCGCGAGCTCTCCTTACACTGGGAGAACCGTAGAGCACGTAGGTCCAGATCTCGTGGCTAGACCTAGGTCCCCCACAGCCTGGGCTCCCAAGCCGGCAGCCTATCAGAGCTCCAGGCTCGAGGCGCCTTCCAGTCTCCAAGTCTCCATTCGGGAGCTGTTATGTGATCAGTGGTGGCCCGCACATCTCCCAATGGCATTGACTGACCTTTGGGAACTTCCATGGCACACTACTGACTCTTGATGAAGAGCTCTACCCTCTTTACTGACCTCGTTCTCATCGGCATCGGGAATGTCCTGGAGAAAACCCCCTCTAGGGATTCGTCAGAATCTTCTCTGTCATGTATAGAATCTTAGAGATTTGCCCAAAGCACTAGGGACTAAGGGATTGCCCAGGACCTCGGAGCCAGCGTGGACCAGAGGTAGGCCTTAGATCCAAGTCCTCCTCATGGAAGACCATTTCTCTACTCATTGTACCACCCTGCCTCTTTCTGAGTAGTGCATCCTACCATCGCTGCAGATGCTGCTCTCTCTGTAGCCCCAGTGATGCAGGGAAAGAACTGGACTGCTGTCCCGGGTACCCGGATTTCTTTACTCTGGTTAAGCAGTGGCTGGCAGGAAGACCTTGAGTCAACGACGAAGATCATGGGGCTGAGTCGCCTCCCTCTTCTCAGGGCAAGTTTCCACAGAGACCACAGACACGTTGGCCCAGAACCCAAAGATGAGCCAGGTGCTGCTTTTACATTCCAAGCCCCATTTCCCTTGTCACGGTGCGTTTTCCAAACATCCATCTTTGGATGAGCGACGAGTCTTTGGTATGCCAGGCTGGTTAGTTCAAGGCCCAGCTCTGGGAGTTGCACGACTTACACAGAATTGTGACAAGTGGCGATGCCCAGCCTTCCCCACCTCCTGGCTCATCGCCCTCCCCTGCCTGCCATAAGTACTCATTTTCATGCATGTTGGAGCTAAAAGCACTGACAGAAAGCTGACAGTTTGACAGATTAACAGGAATTAAATGGCATGGTGTCAGCTAAGCATTTCTGATTACAGGGGAAATTTCTTACCTTATTTCTAAGAAATTGGGCCATATTTCCCTGTCATACCTTGTCATCGCTGTAGTTTAGGGCTATTTATTTATTTATTCCTTTTTCCAGCAGGGCTCCCTGCTGTTTGACTCCCTCGGAGTATTCAGTTGCTGCATATTCCATCATAAGTAGGAAAGATCCTGGCCAATATAGCATGGTCAGACACAGAAAAGAATGGGTTCGATGACTGACGTTACTCCCCCAGGATCTTCATATCATAGATTTAGAACCAGGAGGGGCCTTAGAAGTCACAGCTTCATAGAATCGTAAGCTTATAGATGAAAGGCAGCTCTAAGGCCAGCTAGCCCAGACGTGCCATTTTACAGAGGAGGAAACTGAGACCCAAGGGAATTGATTTACTCAAGGTCAGACACACAGGGATCTTGAAAAGCTGGCTTTGAACTCATCTCTAATGAGGCCAGGGCTTCCTAGCAAAGAGTTAGTCCCTAGAATAAGTGTGGCAATGATGTAGCTAATGATGGAATGCTGCAAGCCAGGAGGAGAAGGGAAACATAATGACATGGTGAAACCCTTTAAAGAGGACTTTTCCAAAAAATTTGGAAAATACATCATAAAAGGATCTGTTATCAAATCTGCTATTAAGTCCAGTTCCTATTAGTATCCACGTCTTATCCAGGAACAAATATTGTTGTAGAAACTGGCTTGGTTTGGGGGAGAAGAGGCTGAGCTTTGTGGAACAAAGAGGCAGAAAAGTCTTTAGTATCAGGATGAATGAGAAGCTATTTCTTGCTCGGGGATGTTTCTGTGCTTCTTAAATCCTCAGCCTGAATAGTCAGGATTCATTTAGTAATTCTTCACTACCAAAAACTGATACATTTCCATCTAGGAAGAAACTGCCCTGGCAACCTCTTTTTCATTGGTGAGAAGCAACCTGGGACCTCCATTTTAGAAAGAAAAAAAAAACAGATATGCTTGATCTCACTTTCTTATAGAATCTCTCTGGCATAGTCCCCCTTCTCTTTTCTATGAGCTTATCTCATTATCCACCCCCCCCATGGGTACTATTCTCTCCCTGGCCACTTAAATGTTGTCTTGTTCAAGGTCAGATATGTGCAAGGAGTCCCCTGCCCTCTTAGTTATCGACAGGGGGCAAACTAATCTATAGTAGCTCCAGAGCACTGTGAGAACCTGTTAAAGGAAGAAGTGACCAAATAAAAGTCTAAATAAATAAATAGAAAGATAGATCTACCCATAGCTAGGATGGGAGGATCTTTAAGAATTGACTGGGAAGCAGAATGACTTTTCAGGAATTATTATTATGTGAAATGAAGGCATCTCCAAAGTTGGAGGTCAGTTTAGGGGGAAAAAAGATGCATTTCCATCTTCTATAGAAAGACAGACAGACACAGATAGATACATAGACAGACAGAAAGATAGATAGATAGATAGATAGATAGATAGATAGATAGATAGATAGATAGATAGATAGAATAAATTTAATTTATTTTGGGAAGGAGAGAGAGAAGGCATGAATAGTTGATGGATTAACAGATTCAGTGAAGAAGATGGTGCTTGATTTTTGTCAAAAAGTTTTAAGGTGAAAAGCCTAGGAGCAAAGGAAACTGATCAAATAGCCTCCATTTTCTAGGTGAAGAACTAGGTCTTTGAGTGAGAAGGTGAGGGAAAATGTACGAGTAGCTTGAGGAGGAAGGGGGCAGCTTAGAAATACTATCTATGGGGAACAAGCTAGGGAATCAATTAAAAGAGAATTAAAAGCCTAGCTTGCTGTAGTATAGGTACAATTGAGTTGGATAACATAGATTTATAATTCATCCAGGCACCATGCTTGTGAGTCTTCCTCCAGTTTTGTCCATCAGCTTGGGAGGAGGAGAACAAGAGATGGCAATCAATGGGAAGAGAGAACTGTGCAGAGGAGTAATGGCTAGCTACTAGGTGTGTGTCTGTGTTTGTCTCTGTGTGTGTGAGGGTGGGGAGAAGAGAGAAAAAAGAGACAGAGACAGACACAGAAGCAAAGTCAAAATAGGGAGTAATATGTTGAGAAAATATTGATTGGAGGTCTCAATGAAGCTTAAAAACAGGTTTCTGGGGGCTGAGGCACAGGGAGAGGTAAAATGATAGGAGGCTATGGTCAGAGGTAGGAATCTCAGAGATTCTACTAGAAATACTTTGAAATAATGAGTGACCTTCCTAGTATAAACACAGTCATCAAAGAGGAAAGTGTGGGTGATAAACTAGAGTTAGAGGCCAGTGGGCAATAGTCACCATGATCTGGTTGAGGTAGAAAGTTATGCCTGAGTGGTTATCAAAGGGAGAAGATTTTTGATTATTGGAGTTAAAAGGAGAATCTAGAATTGGCCATGGAACTACGCTCTAATCACTCCTCAAGGATTAGAGCACACAGGATATGAGGGAAAGGACAGCCAGCCCTAGAGAGAATAGCCAGGGATTCAGTAGTCAGAGGAGAGGCAGGTCCTAGTTAAAGCTAAGAGATGAAAAGAGTATGAGAGAAAATAGTTGAGGTCATTGGGAAGTCTATTAATTATTTACTGCTTCAGCCAACACCTCAATTTTCAGGGGTTTGGTATCCAGAGACCAAGAAAGCTTTGGTCAGAAAACATCTGAATTACTAGCCTGAAAAACATGGTTTTAAAGAGAAACCAAACTATAATGGAAAACCACTTTTCATATAATAAAAAGAAAGATGATGGACAAATAGCAAGATGGCATCATTTCATAAAACAGAAAGAAGCCCTGGAGGGTCAAACTTATCTAGAAAAGTATGGCAAAATATTCAAGTGGCCAAGTAATGTCTAGGGCTCTTGAGGTTGAAGATAAAGGACTACAAATCAAGAAGGATGGAAAATGAGGCAGCTAAGTGACTCAGTGGATTGAAAGCCAGGCCTAGTGATGGGAGGTCCTGAATTCAAATCTGGCACTAGACATTTCCTAGTTGCGTGGCCCTGGGAAAGTCACTTCAGCTCATTGCCTAGTCCACACCCCTCTTCTGTCTTAGAATCTTGATACTGATTCTAAGAAAGAAAGCAAAAGTTTAAAAATAAATAAATAAAAGAATGATGGAAAACAATCATCCTAACAAGCTATTTTCTCCATGATGGACAGAGGGGTTATCCACTTTGGGGCCTAATATTACAGTCTAGGAGGTGCTGTGAACATAGAATTAATAGTGGATCATCTTTACACCGATTTTACCATCTTCACAGGTAAATGAAAGACAGAGAATATATGACCCTTTTTTATTTATTTTGTTGATTATGGGGGGAAATATTTCGTTAGGTAGTCCATAATGCCAAGATGCAGACTCTTCCCAACAAAGTCTCTCTGAGCTACATCAAAATCACTGTAGACCACTTAGGAAATGGAGCAAAAAAAAAGCCAATTCACTTGCCTCCCCTTCTGTTCTCTCACATATTGCTTGATTATTGATTAACCTATCCAACCTCTTCATTTTACATATAAGGAAACTGAGACCCATAGAGGAGAAGTGACAGGTCACACAGGTAATGAGTAGCAGAGGCAAGATTTGAACCTAAGTCTCATGACTATTTTTCAATTGTTCTTTTAATTAATTATACCACATTGCCTTTCATGTTAACGTACAAATTATTTTTTTATCTTAGCTCCATTTCCCTGTGTATTGATAACACAACACAGCCTAATTAACAGCATCTTAGAAAGAGAAAATCCTCAGTTTACCTCCTTCCCTACCCCCACCCCTGCACGTTTTGCTTTTTTGTTATTACTTTGTTTTGCTTTGCATTCCAATGCCTAAAGTATTGGTTATTAAAATGCCAAGAATGTTTGAAAATTACGTTACCTCAACTTCTAGCTGCCTCTGGGAATTCCCTGCGGTTTCTCTCACAAACGAGTGTGATGGGGAAAAGGAGAAGGACATTTCTATTCCTGCACAGTCAGATTCCTCCCCCTAGTGCTCTGTTTCCTTGTGTTCAGAGGAGTAAACCAGTCCAAATCACAACTCTCGGCCCCGGAGGACTCGGCACTCTGTGGCATGCAGCTGGAATACAGGAAAGATGGTGCTTTCTTCCCCTAAAAGGAAACTTGGATGGGGAAAACCCCATCCCCAGTTAGGCAGTGGCAGCAGCCCAATAGGGAACTTTCTCCAAGAAGTTTGAGTGGAAAAGTGGTAGTTTTGGGGTGTCCAGTGATATGATGTGAGTGTATTAACAATGTGACCATATGGATGAGTATTGTGTATCCTAATGTAGGACATCATAGCATCTCTTTTATATTGTTTTGTGAAGCTCGAGTGAGATCATTGTGCATAGAGTGCTTTGCAAACATTAAAGAGCTCCATAAATGCCAGCTTCTGATGATGACGATTATAGAGCCGGATAGTAAAGCACATACTCAGAAAAGGAGAGAAGGCTGGAGGGAACCCTGGACTTTGCCGCCATTTTCATTTTCCCATTCTAGGAAAGCAAAGGGGTCAGGCAACATCTGTTTGAAGTACCGACTGTGAGCCAGACGCTGTGCTAAGCACTTCATAAATACGATCTCCTTCCATCCCCACAAGCACCCGAGAGGGATGCACACCCTCCTTTTCTGGCTCAGGAGACAGTCATTGAGCGTCTCTGTTTTCTAGGACTGTGCCCAGGGCTGGGGATGCCAAAAGGGGCACAAGACTGTCTGCCCCCAGGAGCTTACAATCCAATGGGGGAAAGAAGCAGCAAACATGTGTACGAAGTAAGCTGGGTAGCCGAGGTCAGTAGGAAGTGAGAGGGGAGTCTCTGGAGTGAACAGGGCTGGGGAGGCTTCGTGTGGAAGATGGAACATTCACTGGGTCTGAAGGGAGCCAGGGAGACCAACAATCTGAATGGAGGTGAGAAAGCATTCCGGCCAGCCACAGCCAGAGAAGGTCCAGAGCGGAGGGTCAGGGAAAGAGCGGAGAGGCCAGAGCAGTGCTACTGGATCAAAGAGCGCCTTGTGATAGAAGATCCAAGAAGTAGAAGAAAGCTGGAAAGGTAGAACTGGCTACGTTATGAAGGGGCTGCCAGGCGCTGAATTCATGCCTAGAGTGAGGAGGGGTCAACTTCATGGCTTCAGACTTGGCCTCAGACACTGACTAGCCTTGGGGCCCCAGACCAAGGGTCACTCTCCCCAGTTTGCCTCAGTTTCCTCATCTGGAAGATGATCTGGATTTGGACACTGTAGAGCCCTGCAGTGTCTTTGCCACGAAAACCACAAATGGGGTGAGATAGAGTCAAACATGGCTGGAAAAAGACCGAACAACAAAGTTCAGAGAGGACTTTGAATGTCCAAAGGAGATGAAGTGGTCAGACCTGGGCTTTAGGGAAATGCCTTCTGTGGCTCAATGGATGATGGAGCGGAGTGAGGAGAGGCTGGAGGCAGGTGACTGCCCACTTCCAGGTCCTGTGAGGCAGGTGAGGAGGGCTGTCAGCCTATTAGCCATCAAGGACCAGGAACAAAGACTGCAGAAACAATGGCAAGTTACCAGAAAGGACATAGAAAAGGCTCAAATAGCTAATGAAAAGAGAAATGAAAACCAAAACAGCTCTGAGGTTTCCAGGTACATCCACACGTTGGCAACAGAGATGGAAATCATTGGTGCTGGCAGCACTTTGGGCAGAAATAGAAACCTGTGCGTGTTTGGTGCAGCTGTGAATATGTTCAACCCTTCTGGGAGAAAAACCAAACCAACCCAGATGGGATTGTGTAAGAATTACAGAATCGATTGCAAAGCACTTAAAATATTGCCTGGCGCATAATAAGAGCGCTACATAAATGTTTTATTGTCATCATTGTTAATATTATTCAACTAGTTTGTCTCCAAGGAGATTAAAAAAGATCCCATGCATGTCAGTAGAGCAACATCATTTGCAGGAAATGAATGAATTAATGAATAAATAGAATAATAAACAAACGAATGAACGAATGAATAAGAAAAAAATTAAAAATTAAACCAAGAGCCAATACATGCTCATCAATTGGGGAATGGCTTGCCTATGTACATAATGGAATAGTATTGTATCCTAAAACATGGGGGATTTGAAGGATTCAGATAAATATTCAAAAACTTTTGAATTGATGCAAAGTTAAAGTAAATGAAAACATCTCAGATCTTTGTCTCTTCAAAGTAAAGAGCCTTCATTTCTCCCATGAGTGTCATCACTTTCCAGCCTGGGTCCCAGATAGGACCTTTTTCAATTGGTGTGAGAAAATAAGTACCCTGGAGAAGAGTATATCACTCCTGAAAGGGAGGAGACTGTTATTTATAATAATCAAAAACAAGTACTTATAAATACTTATTTTAGGGTAAAGAAAGAAGGGGTAGAGATGGGAAGATAAAGAATGTTGCATCTGGAGGTTCAGTGCATGGCCCCAAACTCTGGCTTTGATATTTATTACTCCCACTTGAGCTACTATTACCCACTTGCGTGAGTTAACCTCTATAGGACTCAGTTTCCTTATCCAGATGATGGGAGAGTTGGACCTATAACCCAAAAGGTCACTTCCAGCACTAAATCTCTGTTCTCATAAGCTTTACTCTGAGTGGATGTACTTGAGTACAAATAAATCTGAGTACTTGGAGAGGATTCCTGAGGGAAAGGGGATGCCAGTTAAGAATCAGATTATGGAGACTAGAATGCTCCTAGCTGTGAAAAATAAAGCAAGAAGGTCACTTTGGCTTCCCAGGTCTACCATACATCATAGACTGAACCTGTCCTGTGGGAGACACTTACTTTGCTCTCCAGGATCAGACCTGGATTTTCAGAACATGTCAGAGCTTTTGGGTATAGAAATATCTTCATATAAACCTGAATCCTCTTACAGAATGTGCAGAATAAATGAGTTTCTCTCATTCTCTAGCCCTGGAACTTATTTCCCTGCATGGTCTTTAAATACCATTCATGCCAATCGAGCACCTGCCACTTTGGGTTTTTTTAGAAGACAATCCTATTTTTTCCTCTTGGAGGATGTTAATTTGAATTTTCAGGGGACATGCATACAAGCATGCATGTGTGTGTAGAGAAAATGAATTTTAAAATAATATATATTCAATTCAAATTGATCTAAATTGGACAAACCTGATTTTCTGTCTCTATAATTTTTAGAAAAGGTATTGGTAAATATGAACGCCATAAGTATCTATTAGATGAGACAGGAAGACTTCTAGTACAACTTATTAAAAAAGGAACATGTCATCTAACCCATATTTAGAACTCTCAGAGCTTCTTTCCTTGTTTGGTGTTCACCTGCCACCCAGCTCTCCCCTGTGACTCCAAGAAGGCATAGTATGTGCAATGTGCATCCCAGTGAATCGTCTTGGCTGTCAGGCTAGAATAGATTGAGGGTAATCAATAGGCTTTGAACCTATCTATCAGGAAGTCAGAGAGGTATCTATCCCAGGCATGTGAAGACTTCCTGTAGCAAAAGGGGTAGATGAGAACAATTTATTCCAATGACCACGAAAGTGGCTGAAGGATGCTTTGTGGAATGTGGGCTATTCTTTGCTCTTACCACTTGACTAGCTCATAACTCTTTGAAGGTGTGGGACCCACTGATAACACTTGTTATCTTTCTCCTCTGCATAATTCTGCTTGGCTCTATCCTGAAGCGGACTCCCATCCACCATTCAATTCCTACTTCATCTTGGATAAGAAGGGAAATGGTGGTGGTGGTGGTGGTGGTGGTGGTGGTGGTGGTGATGGTGGTGATAGTGATGGTGATGGTGATGGTGGTCATTGTCATCATCATCATTTTCATCTTCATCACTGAGGACCCCATGACCAGCTCCAGATTCCTGTTGTCACATCTTCTCATTCTCTATACACAGAGACCTTAGAGCTGTTGTAGCTATTATAGTTTTGGAACCCAATTTCAAAATCAGCCCCTTGTTCAGCTCCCTTGGATGGTACTGGCAAATCCAACTAGCCAAGAAGCTTGAAAAGGAGTGGGAGCAGCTGTGGAATGGAGAATGTAGGGGATAGATACACTGAAGACACCCAGCAGTGTTTGGGGCTAGGTTTCAGCCCCATGATTTTGCTTGTAGAGGCAGTTCCCAAGATGGAAACAGATTCCCACTTATATTGTCTGAGTTGCACACTAAAATTTAGGAAAATACAAATTACAACAGCTCAGATTCCCCTTTGTACCATTCAAATTAACAAAGATGACAAGAGAATGAGGGCAGTCAATGTGAAAAAGGTACGGAATGATGAGCACCCTTTTGGTAAAGCTATGGATTGAGCTGACCATTCAGAAAATCAAGTGGAAATAATGAAAGACAAGTGATTAAAACTGTCTGGAGCCTTTGAACCAGTCATCCTTCTATTGAGATTATGCCACACAGAAGTCAAAGACAGGCAAGAAGGTCTAGCATATACTAAAATATTTGTCAAAGCCTTTCCTATAGTAGCAAAGAACTGGAAATTTGCATGGTGTTCATAGATTTAGAAGTGGTGATGACACGAATGGAAAAAGCAATGGCTTTGGTGTCAGAGGAACTGGGTTTGAATCCTGCCTTTGCCAGTTACTAGCTATGCCTTGACCATATCACAAAATATCTCCAGGCTTGTTTCTCCATTTTTAAAATGGGGTCAGGTGAAGGAAGGTTAAATAGTATAAGGAACTTTCCAGGTATAAATTGATTATAATAAATTACACTATATATGAATGCAATGAAATTTAATTATATCTTGAGAACTGGCAAATGGGGCATTCATAGAATTGGGGAAAGATTTGCTTGACCAGATGCAGAGTGAAAAAAGTAGAACCACAGGAATATTTAATGCAATCGCTATAAGGTGAATGAAAGAAGCATTAAGAAGAATCAGTAACTGATGACCACAATTAGTAAAGGCAAGCAGGATCCTGAAGCAGTGACAACATCTGACTTGGAGAATGTTCATTCTCTCACAGACTTGGACAAGGTGGTCCCTCAGTCTTTGTTTATGGTGTTAATTTTGTTCAACAGTCATTAATTGTGGATTATTTGGAGAAGGTGTATAGTATTGAACTATAAAAACAAAGAGTATTGATAAGAAACATTTTAAATATACACATAGATATCATTCAGTCATTTCAGTAGTATCCAACTCTGTGTGATCCCATTTGGTGTTCTCTTGGCAGAGATATATGAAGGGTTTGTCATTTCCTTCCCCAGCTCATTTTACAGATAAAGAAACTGAAGGAAATCAGGTTAAGTGACTTGCCCAAGGTCACATAGCTAGTAGGTGTCTGAGACCAGATTTGAACTCAGGAAGATGATTCTTCCTTACTCCAGGTCTGGTACTGTATCCACTGTGCCATCTAGCTGCCCCACATATATGTACATAGGTGTATACGTGTATATGTTTTCTTATTCAGCCATTTTAGTCCTGTCTGATTCTTCATTAACTCATATGTGTATGAATACTTCCCAGATCTGTCCTCTACTCTGCCTGACTTCTCCCACTTACCTTTCCTTATCCAACTTGTATTTTCTAAGTGTACAATTTATACAGTTTTCATTGAAAAGCACCTGTTTACCTTGCTCTATAAGTACCATATTTCTGAGCTTAGGCAGAAAGGCATTCCCCATGTCCCTTTTGAATCTACGTCTCCCTTTTTTCTGTATCAAACTCCCATTACACTGCTTCATTGGCAAATTGCTGAGCAAAGGATTAGCCCAAATGAGAGGAGGCACGCCTTGTTTATTTTTAATGAAGTGCCCCATATAAATATTTAATTGAGTCATCCTAAAGGCTTCTCTACCACCCTAGAATTAGATGGTAATTCGGAATCAATGCCTGAGCAAAGGTGATTTAGATTTAGCCGATCCTTCTAATTGGTCTATTAATCAAAGCTACAGGAGCAGTCAGTGAATAACTAAGTGTGTTTTTATTCATTTATTGCATTAATAAAAAACAGTTAGGCAGCTCACTGGCTTCTTACAAGGTAACCAGACCATGATAATTAGATCCCAATAAATTACCCAGTGACACAGAAGCGCTGAAGATACCAACCTTTCCGCTTAGCTGGTCCCAACTTCTGGGAGCCTTCTCTTCCCGAGAAGTCATAACAACCCTTCAATGAAATGTGTCTCCAAATCCCCACCGGCTCCAGAGACGTATTCGGGAAAGACTCGCCACATTGTGTCCAATGCAGTGGTAGATAGAGGCTGGCTCTTTTCGAGTCTCCATGACAAACAATCAAACAGACAATAACTTGTCAGTCTGGAAAAGCAGCATTATGGGGTAAAAAAGGGAATAATCCAGAGTCAAGGGTCCGAATGTCAAGTCCCAGATGTGCAAACTACATTACCTGGGCGACTGGGGAAATCTGTTTCCCTGTCTTGGCTTCATTGTCCTCCTCCAGAAAATGAGTCTTTTGGATGAGGCGAGCTCCAGGGTTTCTTCCAGTTGAGATTCATAACCTAAGGATCCTAACTCTCACTTCAACTCCCTCATTTCCTATATGCTAATTACAAACGTGGGAGGAAATGTATTTGGAAATATATGGGTTACTCATTACCTCCAATTTACTGGAAAGTTTGATGGAGAACATGGCTAAGTAGAGACCCCTTTGTGAAAGTCTAGCCACAAAAGTCTCAAAGGGACTCAGAAAGGTGTCCAACCATCTACTGATGCCCAACAGAGAGGTCTCCATGACTCCTCCAGGACAGCGCCATTCTCATCAACTGAAGAAGAGTAGAATCTCTTTGGTATCTCCTACCTATTTGGGGATATAATGTGGTGGTTCATCCATTTAAAAAAGGAAAAATGACATCATGGGGTCATTTTTTTTACTCTCCTGTGAATTGGATTTAAGTGAGGCAGAGCTGATCAAGCCCTCAGCCTCACTGTCTCTTCCAGAGTCATTGAAGTCCAGTGTCAAGATCAAGTCAGGATGACTGGTGATGTCCTGGGATGCAATAAATGACCTCAGCATCTTTGATGACCAAGTTCTAAGGCCACCATTAGAACAAATTGTTCTCCTCTGCCCATCCCTCTGTGTCAAGTCTTCACATGTTTGGGAGAGACACCCCCTAATTCTCCAATGGGTTTGAGGCTTCTCAATTGCTCTCAACCTGATTGAGCTTACCTGCTGAGACTGTTTTCCTGGGAAGTGGCTACTGTGCATGCTAGAGTTTCTTGGAGCCACAGGTTAGAGTTGGGTGAAAGGTGAATAGCAAAAGTGGATGAACAGCCCTAAGAAGGACTTGGCAAGCCCTACTGCCAGAGGTTCATGCCCTCTCCAAATATCCCCAACCCCTCAAGGGAATACAATGGCAGAATGATAAACTGCCAGAATTATGAATTGATTTCTTGGTTATACCTTATCATGACTCAACATCTATTTCCAATTTTCAGTGAGACATATTTTTGACCCAATAGCAATAGCAGCAGCAGCCAGCCAGCCACCTCCTCCTGACACTTGCCCCTTACCACTTCCATGATTTCTGAATGGCACCAAAAATTGTCCTAGGAACTCAGGCACCATGAGGGTAGACTCTTGTATCAAATCTATGAGATATTATCCCTCGTCTCATGGTTCCCCCAAAAGAAAAACATTAGGCTGTTTGTGTGAAAAAATTTTCCTTTTTTTTTAACCCTTACCTTCCATCTTTGAATCAATACTGTGTATTAGTTCCAAGATAAAAAAATGGTAACAGGAATTAAGCAAACTTGCCCAGCGTCTGTGGCCAGATTTGAACCTCAGACCTCCCATCTCTAGGTCTGGCTATCAATGCTCTGAGCCACCTAGCTACCTTCTGTTGTATCATTTCTAAGGACCTATTGTAATTCTTCTGCCTTTTATATGAGGTGGGAGTATGTCAGGTATGAGCAGACTGGATTGTTCAATTCAGTAAATGTGGCATTTAAAAGAGTGGATGCCATAAACTGTAAGAGTTAAAATAGTTGAGGTAAACTGTAATGATTAAAATAGTGGAAGATATAAATTGTAGTAGATATAAGAGTGGGTGAGTAAATTGTGACCGCTGGAAATATGTTTTCACTACAGTGTTTTGTTTTTAAATCAAATATAAGGTGGTCACCAGGGAAATATTCCCAATTATGAATATACCCAAGTCAACTGGGTTTATAGAGATTTTTAATTAATAATACAATGAGGAATCCAAAAGAGAGAGAGAGAGAGACAGAGAGAGACAGAGAGACAGAGAGACAGAGAGAGAGAGAGAGAGAGACAGAGAGAGAGACAGAGAGACAGAGAGAGAGAGAGAGAGAGAGAGAGAGAGAGAGAGAGAGAGAGAGAGAGAGAGAGAGAGAGAGAGAGAGAGAGAGAGAGAGAGAGAGGAAATAAATGAGAAAAGAATAGGCCGACCCAGGCAGTCCTGGACTACCCAGGCCTAAGTCCTAAAAAAAAAGATCAGTCAGTCCTAATCACTCACCATAAGATCTATTCAAGCGAGGATTCAGGGGAACAGAGTCTCCCCAGAAGGAGTTCCAGCCAGAGTCAGCCTCCCTTGAAAGACCTCCTTAGAGATTGTCTCTCAAGAGCCTGTATATCTCAAGAGATCTCTCAACAGTCTGTCCTTTTTCTTATATAGCGGGTTTTCTCCTATGTTACCTCCCCTAAGTTCTTCCATCTACCAATCACAGTAGATGTTTTCCAAAGGACAGCCCATTCTGAATTCACACCTGAGTAGATTAATCCTTTTAGTAATCCACACCTGAGTAGGTTTTTTCCTCTTTGCTCCTTTTAAGTTCACAAGTTGCCTGACCTTTATAGGTACTTAGCACCCCTTTGTAATAATTCTAAAAATAGGCATGGCTTAAGTATGGGTTTAAGTACTTTTCATTGTTCTGCAAGGAGTTTTCTTCCCTAAAGCAGTCTTAAGTAAGGGTGGAGTAGAGGTCTTCCCATTTCTGATCTAAGTAGAGTTCTCACATTTTAGATCTAAGGAGCTTCACTGTTTAAAATGGGGAATGGTCTTAACCAAATGTTCTAAGGTAGAGTCTGTGAATCTTTATGTGAATCTTTTAACATTCACAAGTCTGAGAAATTTCAAGATTCACATAAATTTTAATTAAGAAATTACTATATGCCAGGCACTGTTAGGAGCTGCAAATACAAGTTTAAATAAATAGCCTTCCTCTTAAAGAGTCTGCATTCCATCAAGGGAAGCCAGATGTAGTACCATGTAGAAATAAAGCTCTAAGCCGAAGATGAACAAAATAGAAAGCAAAGTCTAACTTTCTTAGACTTGTAAAGAAAGAAAACAGTGAACTGCTCCTTGTGTGAGATGACCTATCAAATACCGATGAATATTGATGAGACGTCGCCATAGGGATTATCCTTTGCTTTTTTCAATTGTGCATTTTATGTAGTCAGAAAAGCTCCAAATCCAGAATGTTATAAAGTTGTTCCCTAATCTCTTTTTGAATAGCAGGAAGCATTTACCGCTCTTTTAATGGCAATTGGACTAATTGATCTCATCCTCTTTCCTTGGCTCACTGTAGGCAAGGGAGTCTTTAGAAATAATGAAAAATGATTATGCCAGTAAGACTGGGACTTGATGGCCCTCAAGGCCCCTCCTACCTCTAATCTATGCTCTTCTAATAATGACAGTTCATGCTATGTAACACTTTCCCCTTTACATCAAGATTGTGCGATGGGTTCCTAGGAGAATGAGAATCAGAGCTGGAAGAACCCTTAGAGATCCCTCTAACCAAATACTATCACTGGCAAAGGATTAGTAGTTCTCTGCCGCAGGGAATTAATTGCCATATACTAGAGTATGCCTCCTCTTCAGGGGCTGCCATCCTTTGACTGTTCTCTGTAACTTGGATCCTGCACCAGGACTCCTCCACGAAGATGACAAAAATCTTTGGCAAGCTGCATTTTCCTGCTTAATGCCACTCTATCTGTGCCAACAAGTTTTTCATTGTGGTTATATTTGTCAAGGAATCTTATGTAATCATAAGCTAATAAAGCTGGATCTCAAAGGGACCAACTCCCTCATTTTCTTAGAGCTGAAGAAACTGAAGTGCAGAAAGATTAAATCATTTGTTCATGGTCACCTGGAGCTCAACTATCACTATTCTTCCTCTTGTTGACTTATGCTGTAAATATTCAGAAAATTTAATCAAAATAATCTAAGGCACAGCTCTGAGCAAGACCTGTGTATTAACAGTGACTTGTGGGTCCCATTGGCCAATTCTCCATGAAGTCAGAGGACACCTCTCCCAGAGAAGGAGCGAACCATCTTGATTAACTCACAACAAAGAAAGGGTCTTGTGAGGCATGAAGAAAAGGTAAGAGGTTGTAGGGTTGGGGCAGGAACATGTTAATTGATTGGACAGAGAAAGGGAGGAGTTAGTTGACTCAGTGTACCTACAGTTAGGAAAATCCAAATTCAAATTTGGCTTCAGATACTTACTAGCTGTATGATCCTTGGCAAGACACTTGACCTCTGCTTTAACCCACTAGAAAAGGAAATTAAAAAAAAAAAACACTTCAGTATTTTGCCAAGAAAACACGGGCAGTATGGTCCATGGGGTCACAAAGAGTCAGAGACAACATAACAGCATACTGAGAAAGGTGAGCTGATATTCAAGTGAGGCTAACAATGCCCCTCTCTAAGAATTAAAGAGTATTCCTTGTTTTGTGGGACCCATCTGTAGCTCATAGTCTTTGCTAAAGAATCCCAACTAAGATACTTGCTATTTCCTTGGAAGAGATAAAAACTCCCTATATATAGAGACACAGAAAAGGACAAAGAACCTATCTTTTGGGGGGTGGTAATTGTAGGGGACTAAACCCATGAAATATTCTAGCGGATACCTGCATGAAAGAAAACAAATTTTCTTTTCAACTAACTTTAAGAGGAGGTGGAGTCTAGATGGAAGCATAGAAGCAGCAAAAGTTCAGACCTCTGAATAATCTTTCTTACCAATTACAAACTAAATGCTCCTAGGGGACTGAAAATCAAACCTAACAACAAGACAGAGCAAAGGAACCTTCCTGCTGGACTCAAGCCAAAAGGTACGACCCCCCTCCCAAAAGCTGGAATCTGAGAACACTTGGGTTTAAGTGGAAGGCAGAAGGAAGGTCCCAGCACCACTCCCACACACACCTAGAGTGTTAAGTCGCCAGTGGCAGCAGGAACCTCTGGGTGGGCAAAGGCACTTGCCTGGAGGGTGTACCTTGTGGGCAGGGCTGTGCCAGGCTCAGAGAGTTGAACACAGGTGGTGGGGAAGGAGCAGTAGAGGGAGCACAGAGCAGGCAGCCTGGCCACAGAGGCAGAGACCCTCCATATTGCTCCAGCCTTCCAGGAGGTTTTGGCCTCAGAGCAGACTCAGCCCAACCCAGCTGAACTTAATCCCATCAAAAGTCTTCAGAGTTCAGAGAAGGGCAAGCTCCAACACCCCTCCCCCACAGACTGCTGGACTTTAATCTATTCAAAAGCCTCCAGAGGACTGGGAAGCTCAAACTCCAACACCCCTCCCCCACAGACTGCACAGAGAAATTTTATGTCACAGCTCCAAGAGGGGAGACTGACAGTAAACCCCAAAACCAAAAAAAAAAAAATGAGAGGAGCAAGAGCACAGACAAATACAGGGAGTAAAGAAGGTGTAAATGTGAGCAAACAACAGAAAAAGAAGAAAGAAATTACAATAGACAGCTTCTATACAGGCAATAAACAAAGAGAAAATGGAACAGCGGAGGAGGGATCAGCAAACGATACATCAGAAATCCCAGCGAATTTGATATAGACTTTGGAAGAACTCAAAATATAATTCAAAACAAAATTAAGAGAGGCTGAAGAAAATTGGGAAAAGAACTTAAAAACTAAGATAAGTCATCTGGAAACAGAAAATAGTGTCTTGAAAGCCAAAATGAACCAGCTTGAAAATGAGGCAAAGGAGATGAAAGATGAGGCAAAGAAGATGAGAGATGAGGCAAAGAGGATGAAAGATAACCTCCAAAGAAAATCAGACCAGAAGGAGAAGGATGACCAAAAAGCCAGGGATGAAATCCAGTCTTTAAGAACCAGAATACAACAACTAGAATTAAGTGACCTCACAAGGCAGCAGGACACTATAAAACAAAATGAAAAGAATGAAACAACTGAGGAAAATATAAAGCATCTCATTCAAAAAACAGAAGATTTGGAAACTCATTCGAGGAGAGACAATTTAAGAATCTTTGGTCTACGAGAAGACCATGACAAAAGAAAAAGCCTGAATATAATACTACAGGAATCTATTCAAGAAAACTGCTCTGATATTCTAGAACAAGAGGGAAGAGTGGAGATTGAAAGAATCCACAGATCACCTCCTGTACTTAATCCCCAACTGACAATACCCAGGAATGTTAGAGCCAAATTAAGAACTATCAGACCAAAGAAAAAATATTACAAGCTGCCAAGAAGAAATCATTCAGCTACCATGGAACCACAGTGAGGATAACACAGGATCTGGCTGCATCTACACTGAAGGACCAAAAGGCATGGAATATGATATTCTGGAAAGCAAGGGAACTAGGGCTACAACCAATAATCAACTACCCAGCAAAATTGACTATATTCTTACAGGGGAAAGTATGGTCATTCAACAAAACAGAAGAATTCCAAGAATTTGTCAAGAAAAGACCAGACCTGAACAGAAAAGTTGATGTCCAAGCACGGAACTCAAGAGAATCATCAAAAGGTAATTTAAAAAGAGGGAAAAAAGAAAAACAAAACCAAACAACAAAAAATCTTTTTCTTAAGAAACTCAAAAAGTTAAAATGTTATATATCCCT
Organism: Monodelphis domestica; assembly: GCF_027887165.1. Taxonomy (NCBI): domain Eukaryota; kingdom Metazoa; phylum Chordata; class Mammalia; order Didelphimorphia; family Didelphidae; genus Monodelphis; species Monodelphis domestica. The sequence goes on from NC_077231.1 coordinate 322,249,637, forward strand.
ATAAGAAAAGAGGTCATTGGTAACTCTTAAAAATTGTTTTTATCACCTGTGCAGCTAGAAGAATTACACTTAGAGGGAACAGTGACAAACTGTATAGGATGAAATGACAAGACATAAATAGGTATATTGATATATGTATGCATAAATGCATATACATGTATATATATATACACACACACAACTAGAGCTTAAAAGGGAGGTTAATACTAAAATAAATGGGAAAAGAAACAAATGGGGGTAAATTTATATGTCACAAAGAAGCTCATGGTGGGAGGCGGGAGAACATCAATACAATGGAAGGGTAAAGAGGTTGGAGATAGGAAATATTCAACTTTTATGTTCATTGAAATTGACCCAAAGAGGGAAGAACAATCCAATCCATTGGGGCAGAGAATAGATTTGTGCCCAATAGGGGAGTAGAAGGGTAACAAATGGACTGGTGGGAAGGGAAGCAATATAAGGGGGAGAGGGTGAGGGTAGTTTTAAAAAGACTGCAAAGAAAATAAGGGGGGAATAAGAAGGGAGGGGGTAGAAAGGAAAGTCAAAATAAGGGCGGGAACTAGGGGGACTGATTAAAAACAAACATTGGTGTAGAAGGGAATAGTTAAAGAAGAAAAGGCAAGACTAGGAATAGAAATCAAAATGCTGGGAAATACACAGCTGGTAATCATAACTCTGAATGTGAATGGAATGAACTCACCCATAAAACACAAATGAATAGCAGAGTGGATTAGAATCCAAAACCCTACCATATGCTGTCTACAAAAATCACACATGAGGAAGGTAGATATCCATAGGGTGAAAGTAAGAGGATGGAGTCAAATCTATTGGGCATCAACTGATAGAAAAGAAGTCAGGAGACACAATCATGGTATCTGACAAAGCCAAAGTAAAAATAAATCTAGTTAAAAGAGATAGAGAAGGTAATTACATCCTGATAAAAGGCAGTTTAGACAATGAGGAAATGCACCAAATGGCATAACACCCAAATTTCTAAAGGAGAAACTAGTGGAGCTCAAGGATGAAATAGCAAGAAAAACTATACTAGTGAGAGACCTGAACCTTCCTCTATCCAAACTAGATAAATCAAACCAAAAACTAAATAAGAAAGAGGTAAGAGAAGTGAATGAAATCTTAGAGAAATTAGAGATAGTAGATATGTGGAGAAAAATAAGTAGGGACAAAAAGGAATACACCTTTTCAGCAGCACATAGTACATTCACAAAAATTGACCATGTATTAGGGCATAAAAACATTGCAAACAAGTGCAAAAGAGCATAAATAATAAATGCAACTTTCTCAGATCACATTGCAATGAAAATAATTAGTAAGGGTACATGGAGAGGTCAATCAAAAAGTAATTGGAAATTAAACAATACAATTCTCCAAAATCAGTTAAAGAACAAATCATAGAAACAATTAATAACTTCATTGAAGAAAATGACAATGATGAGACATCCTTTCAAAACCTATGGGATGCAGCCAAAGCAGTACTCAAGGGGAAATTTATATCCTTGAGTTCATATCTTAACAAATTAGGTAGGGCAGAGGTCAATGAATTGGGCATGCAAATTAAAAAACTAGAAAGTGAACAAATTAAAAATCCTCATATGAAGACTAAATTAGAGATCCTAAAAATCAAAGGAGAAATTAATAAAGTTGAAAGTCAAAGAACTATTGATTTAATAAATAAGACTAGAAGCTGGTACTTTGAAAAAACAAATAAAATAGACAAAGTACGGGTCAGTCTAATTAAAAAAAAAAGGAAAGAAGAAAACTAAATTGACAGTATCCAAGATGAAAAGGGAGACCTCATCTCTAATGAAGAGTAAATTAAGGCAATCATTAAATATACTATGCCCAATTATATGGCAACAAATATTACAATCTAGGTGATATGGATAAATACTTACAAAATATAAATTGCCTAGACTAACAGAGGAAGAAATAGATTACCTAAACAACCCCATATCAGAAAAAGAAATTGAACAAGCCATCAAAGAACTCCCTAGGAAAAAATCCCCAGGTCCAGATGGATTCACAAATGAATTCTATCAAACATTCAAAGAACTACTCCCAATATTATACAAACTATTTGACAGAATAAGCAAAGAAGGAGTTCTATCAAATTCTTTTTTATTTTTATTTGGCTGAACAATGTTGCAGAAAGAGTAGCAATAGGCAAAAAAGTGACCCAACTAGAAAATCGCAAGGAGGCTTTGGAGATGATGCTGAGCAGTATCGATAGTGAACAAGCCTCAGTTAGATATCAAGTCTTCAAGTAAATGGTGTATGTAAAAGAGAGGGAACTCCATCGTCCTTCAGTATTAAATCTGAGTCTCTGCACCGTCTAATTGGCCACATGAACAAGTGATGAAAAACAAAAGGATACCAAAAACAAGGAGCATCCTGTGGACAGACCCTCCCTGGACAAGTTGCAGAAGGTCATTTCAATGTTCCGGTGCTCCTCCCTACAGATGTTGGGTTAGACCTTTATTTGCCAATGTCCCTGATGTTGAACAGAGCACATGCAGCTTCCCCTTTGCACTCACTTTCCCAACTCCACTCATAGCATGCGGGATACTGAAGGAGCAGCCAAGTACTCATCCCCTTAGAATTCCAGGGAGAAGTCCGGAGGGATGATGGCTTCTAATACTGTGCCTCAAGAGCCCCCACCCAGACTTCCCAGTGGTGTGCCTGGACAACTCACAACCCCCATGTGTGGTCCGAGGTGGAAGGAAGAGCCTCTCCATCAAGATGCCCAGAGGAAACCCATCCCAAGGTTCCTTATTTCCAAGGAATGCCGACTGTGCATGCCATCTATGCAGAAAATAAATGGATTTGGGGTTCTTCTGAGCCTTGTGAGTTAACATGGGTAAAGCCTTTGAAAACCTAAAAGTACTACAGAAGTGCCACCTAATATTGTTGTTTAAGTCATTTTTTACCAACCAATTTGCCGAGATGAAGTCCATCTGGGGCTGCACCCTATGTGTGACATATGCATTATGAATCACCAGCAAGTTCTGGGGTTTGCTGAAAGCTATGGAGCTCTTGTCTTGGCCAAGTCCTCCTGATTGGGGAAAAATGAGTCCACGTTTCACGACCTGCTGAAGGTATCCAGCTAACCCCAGACCAGGATACGTGCTCCTTCGAAGCCAGCCAGCCAGCTGCTTGTCTGTCTTCTAGCCACTTCCTTCTCCCTCCCTCCCATCGCCCTCCACTCTGCCTCCCACTCTATCCCTTTCTCTCCTATCTCAGGACAACCGTAGGAAGGGTTTGGGGAGCTCTGCTTGATCCAGAAGCTTCCTTCACCTCAAAGGAAGCTCCAAGATCGTGAAACCAGGGCCAGATAGGGTTTTGCTTAGATTTGAATGACTCTTGTCTATGTCCAGCTGTATCACTGAAGATTCTGCTAGTGGCCACCATGTTACACACCAGCCTCACCTGCTAGCACATTCTGCAGTCATTAAGTCCTGGAAATTAAACTGGGGATTCCTAACAAATACAACTGATGGACTTCGGTTGTCCCCTTGGTTCATGGATTGTTTACTTGTAAATGGAAACCTTTTAATGTCTTGGGGAAAGATTCTTCTCCAGAACCACAAATAAACTATGAATTCCCTTGTTTTGAGGCTCCTCAGAAGATAATGGAACTGGGTTCAGTTCAAGCCATCATTCATTACTTCATGAAACTTTAATGAAACATTCTTTGGGAAGTTTCCTACTGACACAACAACCCAAGTTCCATTGAATGAAGGATCCACTGAGAAAGGCAAATGGGTGCCCCTTTGACCTTGTCTTCATTCATCACAAGTTATGGAGGCAAATGATGGGGAAGCAGTGTGGTCCAGTAGCTAGAGTTCACCTTGGAGACAAGAATCAACTGATTAATAGTCCTTTATTAAGTGCCAGGCACAGTAGTCATGCTGGAGAAGAAAAGGACGCAAAAGGAAGTCTGCCTCCAGAGAACGTAATGGGGGAGACCACACAGAGACAGGCTAAAAGAGGAAATAGTTCAAAGAAGGAAAGCACATATTGGCTGGGACTGCCAAGAGGTGAGTCCTTGGAGGGGAGGAGAGAAGGCATTCCAGCCCGGGGACCTGGGGGGCAGCCACAGAGAATGGCCAGAACCCAAAGATGGCGTGTCTTCTTCTGGAACTGCAAGAAGGCCAGGGGCTCAGTTTGCTAGAGAGCATGCTGGGGAATGAGCTGTGAGAAGGCTGCCAAGTCAGGAAGGGGTTCAGTTAGGGCTTGGAATGCCAAAAAGAGTTCTTGGTATTCGCTTCCAGCTGCAATAGAGTCACTGGAATTGATTGAGTAAGTCTGACACCTCAGCCCCAGGCTTTAGGAAGATCACTCTAGTGCCTGAATGGAGGATGGACTGCGGTGGGGAAAGATTGAGGCAAACAGACCCATCATCAGGCTATTGAAATAGCTGAGGAATGATGAGGCCCTGCACTAAAGTGGGGACAGCATCAGAGGGATGAAGGAGACATACACAAGAGATGGTACAAAAGGGAAGTCAACAGGGTCAGTTCTTGTCTCTAATATAATGGCTGTGCAATCCTGGAGAACCACCTAACCTCTCAGTGCCCCGGAAAGCTTCTTAAAACTATAAATTGCAGACAAGTTGTTAACTGATTTAACAACTTCTGGGCTCTTCTGGGACCTTCTTTCACAGATTCAGAGGTCTAATAAACAGAGTGGAGAGGGAGAGACAGACAGACAGACAGACAGACAGACGGACAGACAGACAGAGACAGAGAGAGACAGGCAGACAGACAGAGAGACAGAGAGAGGGAAAGAGACAGAGACAGACAGACAGACAGACAGACAGAGAGGGATAGACAGAGAGACAGAGACAGAGAGAGGGAGAGAGAGACAGAGAGAGACAGAAAGAGAGAACAATTATCAGTAAACTGGTAAATGGACAAATTAGTAACTTATATGATTAAAATAAACATCTCCATAGCCATAGCTTTCGACTCTAGAAACTGGAAGAAGAGTTTTGTCTTATGGTGAGAAGTTTGTACTTTAGTACATTGATGTAAGCATAATCTTTGCAATGTGGATTTTCCTTCCCACCATTCAGATAGCAATACATGGTACCCAACGTGGCTTGATTCCTTGGGCTTCAGGGGACAAAGAGTCTGTTTCCCAGATGGCTCACTCTGCAAAGAATCATACCACCTCAGATAGCCACCAACATCTGTTGCCAGGAGCATTATTAAAGCCTTTACAAGATGGCAGTTCCTGCCACATCTGTCACTCTGTAGTTATAGGGCTAGCATAGAACCCAGAGCTAGAGCCACCTCCATGTCAAGGCTTGATGAGGGCCCTACATTAAAATGGTTTTCCTCATGACTTCTCCAGGCTCTCATTCATCCTGCGGCATTCCTTGATTTCAGAATTAAACTTTCAGAATGAGTGGTACATGTTCTCTGGCTCCATTACCTCACTACTGCCTTCCTTCTCGGTCTCTTCCAATGTGCTCCCTCTTGCCCTTCAACCCCTTAGCCCATTCTGAAACTGCTATTTCCACTAAGAAAAAATTGCTAAAGAATATTTTATGAATTAGCAGCCATAGCAGCCTTCTGTGTATCCTCATGTTCCATGCTCTTCCTGTAGCCTTTATGAGTGCTGACCCTTGATGTTCCTGAGATTCTCTCTCCTTTGTAAGCATCCGACGCATCCCAACAGTATCACTACATATCCGGGTGATCTTTTCTGACAGTTAGACTTAAACTTAAAATAAGTCCCTTTCAGCATGGAGATTCTTTAATTCCATAAGTACTTGACAACAGATCATTCTACAAAAGGGTAACAGAAGAAACCTGAGGCTATTGAGTCGAGCCTGAATGGATGACATCCTCCATCAAAAGGTCAACCAGCCATTTCTCAAGCACTTTCAGTAAGGGAGAATTCATCACCTCCAATATTTTGCATTTTGTTTTAGCTCTATTTGTGAGGAAGATTTCCCTGACACCAAGCTAAAATAAGTCTCAGATACTCCCACCTCCTTCCACACATGACAAGTCTTCAATAAGGGAGACCAGAAAATACTTGAAGGCAAATCTCAGATTATCTCTAATCCTTCTCATCTACAGGTTAAACATCCCCAGATCTCACAACCAAACCTCACATAGCCAGATCTGAGGACCCTGCCTTCACAGAGATGTCATCAAGGCTTTTAACATTTTTTAAATACATTCCAGAATTGAATAATATTCCACATGTCTTCTGACTTAAGAAGAGTACAACAGATTTACTTCTTCTCTAGTCTTTACCATTCTGCCTGTCTTATTAAAGACTAATATTATGTTACTTCCCTTTGTTACAATTCCATGCCATGGATTCGTATGAAGATGTTGGTTCACTGAAATCTTTACTACATACAATTCTCTCTAACCATCAATTCCTCATCTTGAATTTGTGAAGTTGAGATTGTGCCCAGAAGTGTAAGTATTTGTATCTGCAAAAAAACATAGGCCATACCCCATGGACCTTGGTTTATCATCCATATGAGAAAGGTCAGTATTCCTCTGGTTTGGACATTTAACCCATTATCTTGTCTTTGTTATATGTGTATTATTTTTAAAAAATTTAAAGAACTCATAGTATATATATGAACCCACAAATGTCATAGTCAGTCATATCTGGCTTGTTATTTAAAGGAAGCTAATAAGTTATTCAAATTTCATGTGTATTTCTAGAGATCATAAGTTTATGGGAAGATATGTAGGCTTGGAAGGGACATCAGATGGCATCTGGTAGAACCGTTTAATTTAATAGAAGAGAAGACTAACGATGATAAAGGTTGAACGACTTTCTCAAAGTCATATAAGGTAGAAATCATCAAAGAATTTGTGTGTCAATGTGAGGTTGCCCATCTTTGGAAATTCTTCCTCAACTTTCATTATTTAAAAAATAATTACATACTATTATTTTCTAATTGGGCCCAAATGTTCCTTAAAATTCTGAGCTTGTTCCATAGGAACATAGAGTAGGGGTTGATACAATGAAATCTCTAATAATCTCCCTGGAAATAAAACCATTATCAACAGTCCAAAGTGAGATAGTCTCAAGAAATCAAAGTTTTTTTGCCTTGAATCTTTGTATTTTATCACTGGTCAGAGAATAAAAAGAACAATAAACTCAATTTAGTTTGCACCATATTTGACTTAATCATTTGGTCGGTGATTTAATGAGGGTCTTGTCAATGAGTGATTGCATGAAGTAATGGCCCCAGTATTAAACTGGAAATAGAAAGTAGTTGAGATCATCACCAAAAAACCATGGATGGATGATGGAAGCAGGCAAAACAGGTCTCCAGCCACAAACATTTTATGAACTTTCTGTATGTGTCAGTGTTCCAGGCACTTATTCAGTTTGGTGTGTGTGTAATTTGGAGAGGTCCAGTGTATTTTTTCTTTGTTGTTGGCTATTTTGAGGAAATTAACTATGTTAAATTTGTTCTTCAAATTCTCTGAAAAAAGATGTAATAATTGGAGAGTACATCAGAATGACAAATCTCAGAGCAAATCCCAGGCTGAAGAAGACTTAAAATGAAGACACTGGAAACAAGAGATGTCTACAGGCCACTAATTATATGGGAGACTTACAGGATCATAGATTTAGAGGGAAACTAGTTTTCAACAACATCTGGTCCAACACTTTGATTCAATGCATAAAGAATGTAAAGGTAAAAGAAAAGCAGATCAGGTAGCAAGTTTAGATCAGGGATGTGAACCAAAGCCCTCTGGTGATACCTGAGACAGGATCACTGGAACCATCTTCCCACTAGAGTCTACTTCCCTTTCTTTCAAAAGAATTACATTATGAGGTAATTCAGATTTTCGTGAAGAGCTTTTTAATGTAATTTCACCTGACTTCTGAGTGAGCATGCTTTCAGTCTTGCTTTTTTACTTAAGCAGCTTTCCAAAAGAGAAGATTTGGGACAGACCTACAAAGAACTATCAGCCAAATCCAGCCTGTATTTCATCCATATACATATTTATCTTGAACCTCTTCTTATAGGCAAAAAAAAAAATGAAGAAAATGAAGAAAAATGGCAAGAACCTCATATCTGTGTTCTTTTTAAGGGACATCCCCAACGCTCTAGCTATGGATAGTAGCAAGAAATAGCCATCAAAGTTCCAATTTGGTCTTAGAGTTAGTGGTGGGGAGGATGAAGAGAATTGGATTAATAGTAGTGATGATGACAACGAGGATGAAAAAGACAGTATTAATGGCGGTGATGACAATAACAGCAGCAATGCTGGTGGCAATAGGGGAAGTGGGGGCCATATGATTTTGATTTTTAGTAATAATGTCTATGTCAGCCCATGTGGCATCAACCAGGTCCTTATTTTTCACTCTGATGTTATCACATGATTTTCCCCATTTGAAATTTCATATTGGCTATTTGTGCCCAACCTTTGGTAGAGCCTCCTGAACTGATATGACTGATCAGCCCTAGATGGGCACATTATACACTGACTTCAATATAGTGGTGTCATTTTGGCCATCTTTGAAGACAAAGGATAACAGTTATCATAATATATTTTGTAGATGTCATTTTTATCTATTAATAATGAATAGATTAAGGCATTCGTGTCAAATGTATCCTAGTCTTCCTCTTCCCAAGTATTTTTTAATTGAACAAAATTATTCAGTAGATTTTGAGTCCAGAAGCCCAGTTCTCAAATTACTGCGCAATGTTGAAATCCAAGATTTGCAGTAAGAAAGAATTCTTTTGTCCACACTACAATGGGTAGAATGTAATGATTCATCTCGGTCTATTTTTTACTTTAAAGATCTGTGCGTGTAATTAATAGCATCAGTGAATCATTAAATTAACATTGGGTGTGTGAAAAGAAGTTTTAAAATAGTTGAATATTACATTTGCTGAGGAGGAATGATGTAATTGGACTTTATCATATTTTTATCGCCATCTAGTTTAAAATCTTCCCAATTCTCTTTTTTCAGAAGTTGGGCTTTGGTTTGGTTTTGCTGATTTTGTTTGTTTGTTTTTGTTTACTTACTGATATGTAGACCTTCCCAGGCTTGCTATGGCTAATTAAGTTCTTCTTCCCACACTCCATGTTCCTTCTCCTGGCTCTGTAGAAGTTCTCTTTCCTTCCATAACGGAAATCCATTAAGCTTTATCTTTTAGGGGAAAACCACCTTCTACATGACTTTAACTGATCGTCTCATTCCGTCTATTGTCTAAAATTACCATGTGCTTTTTTGTTCACAATCATATTAACCAGTCAACATATATATTAATCATTTATAGTGTAACAGGCACCAAGGAATAGCTGGCAATTTAGAGCTAAAAAAAAATAATAACCCTACCCTTTAGAAACTTATATAGAATTGAAGGTATGTAATTGAAGGGAAAAAAAGTCACTGAGGGGAGGGTGGCTCTGCCGAGGGGCCTCTGATCTCTCTCTAAAGCGTTCAGGCCATGGAGGCAGCTGGGTGGCTCAGTGGATTGAGAGCCAAGCCTGGAGACAGGAGGTCCTAGGTTCACATCTGACCTCAGCCACTTCCTGACTGTGTGACCCTGGGCAAGTCACTTAACCCCCATTGCTTAGCCCTTACCACTCTTCTGCCTTGGAGCCAATACCTAGTATTGACTCCAAGATGGAAGGTGAGGTTTTGTTTTTGTTTTTTCTAAAAAGTGTCTGTTCATATCTTTTGACTATTATCTATTAGGAAATTGATTTTGATCACAAAGTTTTGCTAACTGCCTCTATATTTTAGACTTTGACCTTTCATAGAGATACTTGACAACTGAAACTCATTTTCCCTATCATTGCTTCCCTTCTTATCTCAGTTATACAAACTCTCTGTAAAATATTTTCAGTGTTGTTAAATTGAAATTAATCATTTTAGCTTCAGTGATCTCCATCCACTTTTTGGTCAAGAGTTTACCTTGTAAGTCTGGCTGAGAGAGCAGCCTAATCTTGTTGTTTGGGGCATTTCCTTCTTTCTTTTTTTAAACCCTCACCTTCCAGGCAGAAGAGTGGTAAGGGCTAGGCAATGGAGGTCACACAGTTGGGAAGTATCTGAGGTCAGATTTGAACCCAGGACCTCCTATCTCTAGGCCTGGCTCTCAATCCACTGAGCTACCCAGCTGCCCCCCTTCTTTTTTTTCTTAATGGCATTGTATAATTAGAATTTTGCTTCCCGGGACTCTCCTACCCAGCATCCCATTTGTGTCCTCACGCTGAGTGCAAATACTGCGTGCCTGCAGTAGGATAAACTTCTGGTTGACCCCTCCTCTCTCTCTCTCTCTCTCTCTCTCTCTCTCTCTCTCTCTCTCTCTCTCTCTCTCTTCCCCTGATCAGGGCTGCTGAAACTGACTTGGAGCCAGGCAGGAGAATTTACTCATGTGTTGTTTTTCTTTGTTAGATAATTCATTTTATACTTCTATTCCATTTTTACTCCTCCTACTTCAAGTGATTATTAATAAATTTGTAAAGTTAATACTTGGAGTTATTGGTATTGCTTTAAATATTACATTTTGAAATTTAATATTCAGGCTAAGTTTTCATTTTGATTCTATTAAGTATATGAGTATATGGTAAGACATTGCAACAAAACTCATTTTTGCCAAACTGCTTTCCAATTTTTCAACTTGTTTCTTTAAAATAGGGGGTCTCCCTCCCTGAGTAATGCACGTACTGAAGCTCATTAAACCTTGGGTTATTGAGTTTGTTCATCTATAAATCCTCTTTAGCTAGTCTGCTCCTCTTTTTAAAATTTAATCCAATTCTCTATAAATGTTTCCTGATGTCTTCCCTGTGGATTTCACACATTTTATTCATATTGACCTTATGTCTTTTGCTCCTTTCTTCCTGCTCACCTGGAAGCTCCGTGGAGGAAGGCACTCTAGTTTACTCAGTCCTTTTACTCCAGTGCCTAGGTCAGAGCTTTCTAGGTCTCCGCTGCAGGAACTGTTATCCTTTAGGGATGTTAGACTCACCGACTTTCAGAACAACCAAACAGTGGTCACTCAGCCTTTGACTGAAGTCTTCCAAGGAGAGGAAGTGCACAATCTCCCAAGGGAGCTCATTCCCCTTTGGGAAAGTTCAGCTTGTAAGAAGAGAGCTCTTCCTGACACCAGGTCTGAAGAACATCTGTGGGCAAACTACAGCCTGTCTCAGGGAACACACCTGGAGGAAGACACAGAAGTTGGCATGGAATTAGAAGCTAGAAGGAAGGAGCTTAAATCATACTTCTGTCATTGACGCTGTCATCTTGAGCAACCTCTCTGGGCCTTGGAGATTTCACAAATTTATTGAGCTTCCACGGTACATCCATGTGATTTGTATGACCAGGTGTGAAAGAAGTGTGGGCTATATTTGGAATTATGTAGGATGCTCACCTTAACCCACCTGCTTCTAGTCGAAGCTGTAGGAAATCAAGAGGGAGAGGGAGAGAGAGAGGGAGAGGGAGAGGGAGAGGGAAAAGGGAGAGGGAGAGGGAGAGGGAGAGGGAGAGGGAGAGGGAGAGGGAGAGGGAGACGGAGAGGGAGAGGGAGAGGGAGAGGGAGAGAGGGAGAGGGAGAAGGGTTCCTTGGGAAGATGGAGTTTATTCTAATTTCTGAAATGATTAATATATTGATCCTCTAGGAATGAAGTAATTACAATTGTATAGAACACTGATAATTTTCGCAGAAATACTTGGTGTAGAACCCCTACCCTATTAGGAACAGTTGATTAGTACAGTAGATAGAGAGCACCAGAGTTCAAATTCAGACTCAGTCACATATAAGCTGTGTGATCCTGGACAAGTCACTTAATCTCTGTTTACTTCAGTTTCTTCAACAGTAAATTGGGGATATTTAATATCATTTACCTCACAGGTCTTTTATGAATAAATAAGATAATATTATTCATGAATGAGGTCATTTCCAGAAAGAAGTGTATTCATGTCCCATAGGATCAGTCAATTTGAATGGCAAGTCAATCTAATCAAAAAGAAAAACAGCACCAATCTGACATCTAATCCTTGTTCTGACACATTTCTTCTCATTTTGTGACTTTGGGGAAAATGCAAAAACATTCCATACCTCTTTTCTTCCAATGTGTACAATGGGGATGGAGTCATCTGACTCCTTCCTAAAATTCAGTTTGAATTAGGAAATATTTTGATGATTATTTTTCTGTTCATTAGACATATCCATCCTCAAACATTTTTCCTATGAAATTTCTCTATCTTCAGTCAGTCAATACACATTTAAAATGTGCTTGTTATTTGCTAAGCTCTGAAGATACAAAGAAAAGCAAAAGACAGTCATTGGTGGGGTGGAGCCAAGATGGCGGAGTAGCAGGATGGAAAGCTAGACTCTCTCTAAGAATTCTCTCCAACCAACCTTCAAATAGAGCCTCAAAATGAACATATAAGTCACAGAATCAACCAGGTTAGGAAGGCCTTGAATACCAGAGTATTTATATTTGATTTTAGAGGTCAAAAAGAGCTACTGGAGTTTATTGAGTCAATGGGGTGGCATGATCAGGACTTGTTTTTAGGAAGATTGGTTTGATGACTGTTGCAGGATGGATTGGAGGGGAGACACTGGAGACAGCTAGACCACTCAGAAACTCCTGCAATGGTCTAGGTGTGAGTTGAGGAAAGTCTGCATCAGGGTGGGACAGAAGAGAAGAGGTTGGGCATACTATAAAGATGTCATTGAGGTACTTCCACAGTTTACAGAGACCCAGAATCATTGCAGTAGGTTATTGATTGATATATATAGACTGATAACTACATGGGAAGATGATGTCTGCCTGTGGGTTAGAGCTTTTAGAATTTCTTGGCAATGAGAAAATATGATTTATCTAGCATCCAGAAGTCTTTAAATTGTTTTTTTTTTAATTTTTAAAAGAAATTCATCACCGAATAAAAACATTTCATATTTAAAGAATAAAGGAACAATTATATATGGAACCACTAATTTTGATTATAGATGCAATTTTTTGTGAGGAAATAGTAATATTGTTCTGTTCCTTGGAACATTTTGTTTGGTTCAGTCTCTCTCTCTCTCTCTCTCTCTCTCTCTCTCTCTCTCTCTCTCTCTCTCTCTCTCTCTCTCTGTGTGTGTGTGTGTGTCTCTGTCTCCCTCCCTCTCTCTTTCCCTCTCCCAGTTTCTCTGCAGTTTCTCTCTTTCTCTGTCTTTAGCTGTAGCTCTATCACTTAACTATTTACTTACCCCACAGAAAACAAATGAAACATTAAATCTTCCCTCTCTCCTTTGTAACAAAAAAAAAAATACATTCAAGAAAACCCTGTCTCTCTATTGACCTGTTTAAGAGGTGTGTCCCACTCTGCACCTCTAGGCTGTCATCTCTCTGTTCAGAGATGTCAGGATAGACAGCCAGATCTCTTGCATATTCAGTCTTTTGGCGCTGAGATCACTTACAGCAAGACTGTTAATGAAGGTAATTGCCATGACTGATAATGCCAGTTGATCACCATGGTGATGAATGTGAGTCACCGAAACTTTTGAAGGTCCCTCTGAGCGATCACAACATCACATACTTGGTGCATTTGTCATTTCGGAGGATGTCATTGGATCAGCAGCTCCTCTCCTTTCTTTTCCTATGTAATGTGGGAATTAGGCTCACAGATTTGGAACTGGAATAGTAGCCCCAAATTCTCATTTTATAGATTAGAAAACTGAAGCTGAGGTTTGAGGTGGCTGCCTAAGGCCTCTTAAGATCACACAGGTCATAAGCTATAGAGGCAGGTTTCATATTCAGAGGAAAGGTTCCTAGGTCTGGAACAAGAAGGGTCTTTAGGTTGTACCTAGACCAATGTCCCTGTTTTTACAGAGGAGGAAATTGAGGCGCTGAGTTATTACATGACTTGCCCAAAGTCACTTAGGTAGTTTCTGAGACAGGATTTGAATCCAGAACCTCTGACTTCAGAATCAATATTCTTTCTACTGCCTCCATGCTTTTTTGGTACAAATAATACTTTTGAGAGTTGATGATATAATACTTTTCTTTTAAATGGCATCATTCCTTTCCCCATTGCATCCCCAATCATTGACATCCTTTAAGAGAAAGAATTTGCAACCCTTTTGCTGCACAGACCCCTTTGTCAGTCTGCTGACACCCCTTGACCCCTCAGAATTGGGTTTTTTAAATAATTAAAAGAAGTGTTTAATGTCAGCTAGAAGTGAGTGAAAGTAAATATGGTTTTCCCCCATCCAAGCAGATAGAATCCCTCAAATAAACCCATCAGCCCCTTTAGCGTCCTTGGATGCCAAGTTAGAGCCTCTGTTCTGGAATGACACTTCACCAGTGTATTCCTTTAATCATGGTGGTTACGACGGCCACACAACAATGCTGAGAGCACATTTCCAAATGCTTTCCTCCCAATCCTCTCCTCTCACCTTTTCTCTACCTTATCAGAGCTCATTTGTTTGTGTGGCAGGTGAAGGGTGCCATGGCTGAGTCACCCGACAATGGGCACCGACTGCCTTCTTTAGATGGGGGGAGACAGACTTTAATACATTTAAAACAATTAATGGTGGAAGACAACTAATGAAAAGGAAACAATTAAGCGGGAGGTCATTTGATTTTAATTGGTGCAAAAAGAGTTGGGGAATGGAGAGTGAAATCAGGGAATGGCCTTCTCCCATGTGTCTCTGAACAGTCCAAGGATTGCGGAACCCAAACCTATTGACCAGTGTGGGGCGGTTTTCACATACGACATAGGGCTACTTGAGATATACGCGGTGAGAAAACTCCTTGCAGCAGTCTTTGGGTGGGGCTGGGTTTGGGTCCCCAAAGAGCAAAGAGGTGGTCCAGCTTCTCCACCCCACAGGCTAGGTTCAAACGATGCCACGAGGCTTTCTGCCAAATCCCACGATTGAATACAATTTTCTTACAAGATCAAAATTGGACCGGACTCATGATTGAGTAGGAAGGGAACTGAGCGAGCTCCAGAACTGGGCCAGAACACGAAGTCAGGGTGGTTCACTCGGTTCCCAGTTCATCACGTTCTCTTATTTGGGAAGAATCCCAATGTTGGTGGAAAGCAACAGTGAGGTTTGGGTCAGAAAAGCTGGGCCCAAGTCAAGATCTGTTAGTTACTGTCCGAGTGACCTTGGCCATGTCCCTTAAGCCACAAAGATGTCATGTCCTCAGATTCTCCGGACGGACACTTCAGTGGATGATAAAAGCATCCTAACTGCATTTAGGTTTTAGTTTCACTAACATGTGCCTATTGAGAGAAATTGAAACAAACAAAAAACCTGGGATGACGAGGAAATACCCCATAGAGGCAACTGTCGGTGGGGATCTAGAGCCTCTGCTTTCAGCTGAATCCTCTGGGAGGAGTCCACGCTGCCATATATGGAGAGTCTCCAGGAAAACCCTCCTGGAGTGATTCTGAGTGGGCATCTGCATGGTTTAAATTCATTACATTGGCTTTACCAAATTATGTCTTCACCAGAATGGCGGGTTATACTTAATACAGGAGGGGAGGAAAACAACAAAAAACAGTTCAGAACATCTTTGACTGGTTTCTGTGCTAGCTTCCTTCAAAGCACCCATAATGCACAGGGCACCCCCTCCATGGAGGCCCTCTGGATTCATTCTCCACTCCATACTCATCTGCTTGCGCCCCCCCCTCCTTCTACACCCTACAGTACATTCATTTGTATGTTATTGAACCTGGCTGTGTTACCCCAGAAAATGGCAGATCCTCCAGGGTGGTGACAGTTTCTTGGTGAACTGATTTGATTATGGGGATGGAACACAGGTGCCCTGCCTTGATACCACACTTGGTAATTGTGGAGTCCTGGATATATCACTGGCCTTTAGGGCTCCCAGAGAGACATCTAAGACCAAAACCCATTTGTCAATAGAAGATGTCTTCATGGTCATGAAATCTCAAAGATTCCAAGTCCTACAGCACGTAAATATGGACACAAAGATCAAATAAGCAGGACATGTGAGATGTCTTGAGAGTTCACATTTACACGGGTACTTTAAGGCTCTACACAAATTATTATTCCCATTTTATAGAGGGCTAAAAGGAGGCTTAGAGAAGAATGAACCAACGGTAAAGAATCTAGGACTATAGTCACAGTTGACTCAGAGTGTGAGGCTTTCTGGACCATAGCATGTGGCCTCAGCACCTTCCAGGTACTGGGCAAAGGCCAGTGCTGAGGCAGACTCAGAAGCACGTGAGCTAGTGGCCTCCATCCTCTGCCTGGCTCTACTTCCCCCTCAGATGCTGCCTGTAATGAACAATCTTCACCATCCCCAAATTAGTCGATTCTAAATCTCCGTTGATTTTTTTTTTACATAGTGAAAGGTCAGTCAGCAGCATCTGCTATCTTTAATATGAAAATTAGTTTCCCTTAACATTTAAATAATGTCTGCAGGGAAGATTTAATTATAAACAAGGAATAAATACCAAACAATCTGTTGATGAAAGCAATAATGCAAGTAGAGACTGTCTTTGCAGCTATTTTGTGAGAAAACAGGAAGTCTGCTTAATGCTCAGATAAGAATGGACCATCCTTCAAGGCTGCCTCATCTTGGCCAGACACTTGGGCTGAACAAGGATCTAGGTCCACAGTGGAGAGGGAAGAAGACAAAGGACTGGCTGCCATTTGAGAATTTACCCTGAGCTTTCAATGATCCAAGGCTTGAGTTGTCTGTGAATTGTAGAGCTCCATAAGTTCCAGAAAAACAAGATGGTAGATGAGGCACGATGATGAAAAGATCATTGGTTGTCCAGGGAGATGAGAATGTGTGGCATAGAAGTCACCCACCCAGTGTCAGATAAGGCAAGAAGATGGAGGGGGTGCATAGCAAGAATGTGGATGACAGATGGGCAATTCATGAGCCGCATTATCACCAAAGGATCTTGGGAAGTCTGGAGGGTGGCCCTCAGAATGCAGAGGAATGGTGGAATGAAAGGGGCAGCATCGCAAGGAATGAAAAGGCCTATGTGAATTGTGACTTGGTGAAAAGGAGAAGGAACAAAGAGGTGGATGCCCAGATGGGTGAGGTTCCAGAGGTTCTGAAACACTGGTCAGGAGGCAGCCTTATTTACTTCACACTTTCATGGATTTGGGCTTCTAGTCTTGCTCACTCATTCCAATTGATTGGCCTTTTCACCGTCTTATCCAGAACTTGCAAACATCAGATTTGTCCTTAGGCTGAACAAAGTTCCATGCTTAGTGGTGAAGACGCAAGGACAGAATTCAGACAGTGCCTGCCCTCTAGGGACTTCCATTTTCCTAGATGGAGGGAATATTCTCAAGGAAGGTAACAGCATTGCTCCTCTCTCTGAGAATATCTTTGTGAAATAGCTCCGATCTCTTCAGAAAGGAAAGGGATTCCAGTGCCGAAGAGATTCACACCTCAGCTCTGCTGCTCTTACCTGTGTGATCTGCAGCAAGGGACCTTACCTCATTCCACCTAGGTTTCCTCATGTGTCAAAACATAGGATTCAGACTGAATGGAAAAGGCCCTCTCCCATTAAAATCCTGCTTCTTTTCTTTTTCTTCCAGGAAATAGCCATTAAAATACTGCCCTTGGGGGCCTACTCGCCAAGTCCGCTCCTGTGATGATGTCTTTGAAAAAAACACTGCCTCTACTAAGAAAGACTAGATATATGGATGAGGAGTTATCCCAGGGGCCTCCCTGTGGGCCAAAAAGTCCCCCTGTAGTGAGCAGGAAAAATTAAGCCTATCTTCTTAGAAAGGGATCCAGAGCAACTGCTTCCAAGTTCATGGGATTGCTCCAGCCCTCTAAGGCTGCCTGTCACTTTCCTGGTCATTCCATGTGGCCCACTGAGAACTTTGCACAATTCAGATACTTTGGTCACAGCTGATTGTTGAAATATCAGGATGAGGTGGTGGAGGGAAGTATCTTATCAACTGGCAATTTTCTTCTCCAGCTTATTTGGTGACTTTTCCCATAGACTTTAACTGGCATAGGAAAAAGGGCACATCTCACTACCTTGTGGTCATTCAACACCCACTTTTGTTATCCCCCAAACTCAGCCTAGAGTAGAGTTACCCTATCTTGAGGTGCCCACTTCCACATAGGAAATAACCTAAACTTACCATCACCAGCACATTGAGAAGATGGTGTGTGCTGCTGGGTTTGTACCCCCAAAGAGCTAGATAGGAAAAAGACTTGTACAAGAATATTCATAGCTTCACTCTTTGTGGTGGCAACAAATTGGAAATTCAGGGGATTCCCTTCAATTGGGGAAAGGCTGAACACACTGTGGTATCTGTTGGTGATGGAATACTGTTGTGCTCAAAGGAACAATGAACTGGAGGGATTCCATGTGAACTGGAAAGACCTCCAGGAACTGATGCAGAGTGAGAGGAGCAGAACCAGGAGAGCAATGTACATAGAGATGGATACATTGTGGCACAATCGAATGTAACAGACTTTGCTACTAGCAGCAATGCAGTGACCCAGGACAATTCTGAGGGACTTATGAGAAAGAATGTATCCACATCCAGAGGAAGAACTATGGGAGCAGAAATGCAGAAAAGAAACATTTCCTTGATCACATGTTTCGATGGGGATATGATTGGGGATATAGATTTTAAACGATCACTATTGCAAATATTAATAATAATGAAATCGATCTTGATCAAATGATACATGTAAAATCCAGTTGAATTGCTTGTTGGCTGCAAGAGGGAAGGAAAAATATTCTAAATTAATTAAATTAATAAATTTAAAGATAAAATAGAATAAAAAAGAAGATGGCGTCTGAAAGTGGGATTCAAATTTGAGAGCCATGGCTTTCAATTTCTTGGCCAGAAATAGGGTTCATCCAATAAGAGCCACTACAGTCACACTGGTTTAGAATCATAAGAGTCTGAACAAGAGGAATGTAAATTACAAATGAAACGAGAGAGAAAACTGTCTCAGAATATCTGCCAAGCTGGATATCACCCTGAGAAGTTCAGTGCAGGAAGATAAATGGCTCCAGCAAAGCATTGGATTCATAAGAGAAACAATCCAAGAAAGGAGAGGCTAATAAAATAAAACCAATGCTGAAATGCACAAAGTTTTAGTAATAAGCAACATAAACTAGAGTTTTTAAGGCAAGAAAGCAAAGTTGACTTTCAGGGTCTCCCTGAGACCTGGTGTCTGAAGCATGACTTGACAAGGGTACAATTAATCTTAAAGAAGCAAGACTAGCTATAAGAAGTGAAGGGGGTTGTAGGGAAGATGCAATTGTATATTAAGCATATACAGTCATGGGAGCAAACTCAGAATGCAGACAGGGACAGCAAATCTAGTATCAGTTGAGTGAAGACCAAGGGATCAGGAAGAAAACCGATATTTTCATTGGAGTATATAGGTCACCAGGGCCAAAAGAGGGAATCGATGAGGAATTTGTAAAGCATATAGCCACTCTGACAAGGAAGTAGATGGAAGAGAGATGAGGACTTGTTAAGTACTCTAAGGGTCCAGAAGCTGATCTGCAGAATTCACAGAGCCCCTTTCACACTTGCTACACATAGCCTGTTCACTCATTCCCCTGGGGGAGTGTACAGGATTAAAGCTTCTGCACCCATTACAGGCTTAGGAAGAAAAAAATGGAAAGCATGATTAATGAGAATGAGATGAAGGGCAGTGGAACAAATAGCTCATGTGACTAATTGAAGCTCACTAATCCACTTTTCTGAAATCTGGGTCCAACCTACTTTCAAGTCTCTATTCGAGCCATACTAGTCTCCTAGCTGTACTCCAAAAGCATTACGCTCCCTCCTGCCTCTGACTTACTTTCTCCTCCTTTCTCTCATGCTCTTCTTGATATTCCTCATGTTCACCTATTCAGAATCTTTCTCTCCTTTCATTTATGCAAATGTCCAAGTTCTTTCATTCATTCATTCATTCATTCATTCATTTATTCATTCCTATTCTCTAGAGTCCAGTTCCATTCATTCTCATTTTCAAGACTTTTCCCTTGTCCTCTCTCCTTTGCCCTAAATGAAAGATGTCTTGCTCCTAGGCCAAGGATAAGATTCCTCTTTGCTCCTCAAATCATAAATGAATAACATCATTCCTTTTGTTCAGATGAAGACGGAATCAGATGACCAAGTCTTTTGGAGAGAAATAATGATGTAGAAATTAGCTGAAGAGAAGAGAGCAAGATGCTTAAAATCAACCTTTTGTGGTTGGGATTCATGCAGAAACTTCCAAGGCACATGAGTGATCCCTTTTATAGAATCCCACCCTAGAGATCTAGCACCAAATGGGTTCCCTACGAGGATGCTCTTGATGGCACAAAGAAAAAGGGAAATCTATTGACTGAAAGCTTTTCTAGAAGACAAGATGGTAAGGCCATAAGCTAGTCTGGTGTAATATAAAGGACCCTGGATTCTGACTCCAGGGGCCTGGTTTCAAATCCTGGTTCCTCCCCCTTCTGTGTTTATTCTGGGTATAACTGTCACAAGAGAACTGTTGCATCCAGGTGACAGAATGCCACAAACAACTGACCTAACAAAAGAGTATAAACAAAGATTTTCTTAGCTGGTGAGGAGACAGTTATCAAACATGGGGCAAAGTTTTATGCTAACAATCCTGGCTTGAGTTCTGATCTCTCCCGACTCCCTTCTTTTTATAAGAGGATGCTTGATGGGTGTCACGTGCAGGTGGCATAGAGTAAAGAACTGTCAATGTTTGCAGAGCCTCAGAGTCCTGTAGCCTAGCATTGTCTCATCTCTGCAGGAGAGTCAGCCACTACGGTTTGTTATTGCTATTGTTCCATCGTCTCAGTCATGCTTGGCGCTCTGTGACCTCATCTGGCATTTTCGTGGCAAAGATACTGAAGTGGTTTGCTTGGTCTTCTCTGCATCATTTTCTAGATGAGGAAACTGAGGTAAACAAGGTAAAGTAGCTCGTCCAGTGTCACACAACTACTCAGTGTCTGAGGCCAGATTTGAACTCAGGAAAACGAATCTTCCTGACACCATACCTGACTACCAACTGCACCACTTAGATTAGCATAAAACCTTCCATGATGCAGGAAACCTTGGCGCTCTCACTGCCTCCATGGCAGGGTCCATTGGGCTTCCATGTTCCCACAGTGAGTATTTCTAAGTGACTGTTGTCTATGGTTTGCCTGCCAAAGTCTCTCTCCTGAAAGTGCTCACCTATGTGCATGGTATCTCCCCAGAGAGAATACAAGCTCCATGAGGACAGGGACCAGGTCATTGCTTGCCTCAGTATCCCCAGAACATAGCGTAGTATCTGGTATAGCATTGACACCTAGTAGACACTGAATTGGCTGAGTGAGTGACTGTGACCTGCAGCATGTCCTTTCCTCTAGCTGCTTCCTTTCCTTGGAGACTCCATGGTGAGGCTGGGAGAGATGAGCCCGGGAGCTGATGGCCAGAGCGTTGGATGGATCTCCTTCCTCTGGTTTGTCACAAACTGGCCTGCGCGCTTCCTGGAAGACTGGCTTAAGATCAAGGTTTCTTGGGCTTGGTAGGACATGGCAGAGTGGGGAATCCTCTCTTCTCTGACCCCCTGAAAAATGGCTTCCAATTCTCCTGTCGGAGAAAGTAAGTTGGACGGAGTCTGTGGCATGAGCCATCCAAAGCTGCCAATGACTGTGTATCTGGTGTGCCGAGCTGGAAGCTTCTCCGAGCTATGCACTTCATTTTGTCTAAGACTAAGCCCCCAAATGGCCATCAAGAAAGCCTGCCAGAAGTCCAGGCCTGGCCCCTGGCTTGGGCAATGGCTGGAGGAGAGGCTGAGAAATCCCCTCATCCCAGGCTGGCCCATGGAGGAGAGGAAGAGAAAGGATGGAGAACAGAAGGGCTTGCTAGGACAATTACCTCGGTAATTGCTCTCCCTCGGCAGCTCAGCCTGGGAGGAGGAAGCGAGAAATAGAAGCTGCTTTCATCGTGCCACTATAGAAGCAAACAGATAACTAGGACAGAAGCCAATTACTGGGCCCTCTAAAGTAGGGCAGAGTCGAAGGTGAGCACGTGAAGGTGCAGCAGAGAAGGGGTTCTCCCCATGCCACTTTGCCCCGGCCCGCTGGCCGGCTGTGGCTGCTGGGTGCAGCTTCTGAGGACGGGGGAATCTCTGATTAGTGTTCAGCATCTTCATTAACATGGACCTCATGTGTAGTGCGGAGCTTTCCATCATCGGGCTGAGGACGCAGCGGCAGCTTCTTTAATGAGAGAGCCTGGATCCTAAGCAATGAAAGAGCACAAATCGGTCCAGCAGAAGAGACTGAGATTCTGCCCAGAGGAAAAGACTCTCCTGGATGTCTCTTAGGCCAGAAGCCTCCCAGGACCACTGGGCAGGCGGGAGCCAAAGGGACCCCTGCTCTGCCTTTGCACCCGGAGTCCTGGAAGCTCTCGAGACTCCAGCAGCAGCCTGTGTGAAGGAGCGAAGGCCCGAGCGTGGGCTTCCTTACCCATGAAGCTAAAACCATACGACGAGCCAAGCCCGCAGGGCTGAAGACCAGGAATGCCACTTTTGTAGCTGGAACAGGCTTGGACTTGGAGTCTCCTTTTTGAAGTCATTTCCAGCTCTGCCATTGACTGTGTGGCCTTGAGGAAATGACTTAAGCATACTGGACCATGAAGTGACACGTTTGAATGACTGTCAAGGCTTCTTCTTGCCCTAAAACCAGCCTCATAATATAGCCGTGCTTAGTCAGAAGAGCATCAGCTTGGGAGAGGGTTGGGGGTTCAAAGTCTTCCTCTGTCACTGCCTGTATGTGTGACTTACAGAAAGTCCTTTCAGCTGTCTGTACCTCAGTTTCCTCATTTGGAACAGAGGGTTGATGATCTCTAAGAGTCCTTTCCTGGCTAAATCTATGGTCATCAAGTGCTTTGCAAACACTAAAGCACCATAAGGACATCAGCTGTTGCTCTATCTGTGGTCCTATTGAGGAGAGGCAGTGACAGGCTATCCCCTCAAGTTAGAAATTCCAAGTCCAGTCCTATCCTTAGCTTGAGGAGAGATCCGTCCCTATAATAGTTGCTTGTTCATTGACTAAGTCACATTTCCTTAGACCCACCAGGGGCCGCCAAATAGCCTTGTTTATTTATGGGTGTGGAAACTGCCTTTGGTCCAGGACTGGGAGTCCCCTCCTTGCATTTTTAGTCCAGGGAGAAAAGGGTCCCAAAGCCATTTCTTAAATGGTCGCTGGTCAAGATGAAGCCAACAGAGCCCCTCTGTGAGGTGGGCAGCAACAAGCAAGGCAGCCGTTGGTCCTGGGACCACGTTCACTTTGCCCTCACCTGGGCATGCCCAAGAGACCGAAAGGCAAATGACCCTACATCCCAGTCGCAGTCGTGTCATCATTTGGCCAAGTTCAATGGATTTGGGTACCTGCACAGTGTCATGGATGAGCTCCTGATGGTTCGGTCATCCCCCCTGAATAGCTTTCTACAAGCTGCTCTACTCCTACCCCTGCTCCATCCCATGGAGAACCTCAAGCACCAGGCATATGACTTCAAGGCTGGTCCCCAGGAGGAAATTGCAGGGGCAGAAGAGTTTATTGGCAAGTAATTATAAATGAAAACAGTCCCTCCTCAGGCTATGTTACCCTGACCTGAGCTGGAAGGGACCTTGGAAGTCACAACACAACAACACACACACACACACACACACACACACACATACACCCCTAGAAAAGAAGCCTCCAACCTTGACCAGTGACTATCCATCTTCTACTATCATCCCTCAGGAGTGGGGCAGCCCTGGCTATACTTGGTCCTTCATTGCTCTCATGGTGCAGTTATCCATACGGAGAGATGTAGGAACAGGAATCCAGGCTTCCCTTTGTCAGGGCCCATCACTGGACATTGCCCGCTCTGGAATGTGTATGTTCCAGGCACTATATTAAACACTAGCATATTCAGAGACAAAACCACGATCCCCTCCCTGAAGGAGTTCACATCCTGATGGGAGAAAAACCAAGTAAACCACATTGATAATAATACATACAATGCAAAATCACGTCAAAGGAAAGGCACGTTGTGGGAAGGATGAAGATTGACATGGCAGCAGGGAGAACAGAAGACAGATCCTGCAGAAGGCAGGAGCCAAGCTGAATATTGACGATGTTTTCTAAACACTTGCTAAATCAAATTCTGTCCAGGTTGTCCTGCCTCACCTCGAGGAAGGTGATAGATGGGAGGTGAACATCTGGGCTCTCGCTGCTGGCAGGTGCCTGGACTCCAGTGAAGAGCAGAAGCAGCAAACATGAGGAAAACCAAGACACAGGAAGAGCTTCCATGAGAATGTCTGCTCAGCTGTCTGTTTGGACAAAACAAATCCGAAAGACCAACGTTCTTACTGGTATTGTATTCCCAGCAGACACACTGGTCTGGAGCCAATCGGAATGCAGTTGAGATGCCTGAAAGTGGATGAGTCACTTGGCCAGAACTACAGAGTCTATTTGGAACTTTGGCTGCTAGTTAATATAATAAACAATAACTAACATTTTACAAGGCTTTAAAAAAGGCAAAGGGTTTCTAGTCATTATCTCCCCCTATCAAGGGATGTATGAAGCACTGTTCTTATAATGGAGATGATAAAGATAATGAGGTTCCTGGTTTAAACAACCTAAAAATACAAGTCAGAATAAGAGGAATGGGAAGGATCCAAAAGTCAAGGACTCTTACCAAGTTTAATGGCAGGTCATTGTATCACAGAGGCCATTCCAAGCCCTCTACACTTGAAGCAAGATCCTTTCAACCTCCATCTGTTTTGATAGGATGTCTAGTCAATGGAACTTGTGTTTAGATGAAGGCAAAATCCAGAAAATACAGCATTCCCACAGACAGAAAGAAAACCCATAAGTGAACTCCATAATCAGTTCTGATGTTCCTTCTGTTCCAATTCAATCTCAAATGATGCAAGCATTCTTTGCAAATCACCAGTCCATGCCTGCTTTCCTCCTGTTCCTCATACTTTATAGGGCTTCACATCCTATCTCTATACCTTTGCCCTAGTGGTTTTTGATACTTGGAATTCTGTTTCCTTCAGAACTTACCTTATTTTCTACTTTCTGCAGGGAAGCCTTTCTTGAGCCCAGAACTGCTTGTCTTCCCACCCCTCTGCTCCCTTCCAGACAAAGTCTTCGTAGTGCCTATTTTTAAATGTATATACATCAAGGTGCATTTGTATGTGTTGTGTTTATATGTATATAAATTCCCCCAGCTGACTAAGAGATTCTCAATGGCAAAATCACATTTTTTGCCATTTTATTCAGTGCTTAGCACTGTCCCCTGCATATAGTAGGTGCTTAATAAATATTTGTTAAACTGGAGATGACCATAGAGAGGGAGTTAATGATTCTTGAAGGTGATAAGTCAACCCTGATCATGGGCCAGGAAGGGAGGGAGAGGGACAAATAAAATTAAAAAGTAATAATAATTCCTTTGAGATTGAATTCCTTAATAAATAATATATAATTTTATTATATATTATATATATATAAATAAATAATAAATAATAAAGATATTCCTTAAAAATCTGTTACTTGACAAAAACAAACAAACTTCCAACTATGAGACTCAAACAGTCATTTACAGGCTTGAAGTGACCCTGCCCTCTGTAAACAATTATTGACTGTTTGTGAGGAGGAATGGGGAAACAAAGCCATTAGAGTCTGGAATTCAAAATCAGTATTTATAGGTCATGATGTACAACAAAATTTGCAATTGTCTGCATTCTCTGGCAGATGATAATTTTCCCCCAAAGAGACATATTTTTAAGTTGAATGCCACTTGAAGGCTAGAAGATGAAATACAGCTGAGGTGGCTTTGGCATACTAATCATAATAGTGAGGGAAAAAAGACTGATGCTTCATCAGAAAAGTTCCCTACAGTGTAGAAGAAAGATCACTATGCTTGGGAGACTCAGCTGGAATTCAGCTTGGGTTTCTTTGGAACTGGGAGTCCATGAGCAAACATTTTCACTCCTCTGACTCCCAATTTCCTCCTCTCCAAGATGGCAACTTGACATGAAGACTCCCTGAGGTCCCTATAATCTCTCCATACAGGATCCATTCCTCTGACCCCAATACATTTATTGAAGTGAATAGGATAGGTCATCAAGAAAAGGAGTCAAAAAAAATAGGGGCAAAAAGCAGAAGTGCTTGCAAATTAAGAAAACACAATATTGGAATGAAGGTACAGGGGTGGTGATGATAGGGAACAAAAATCCCTTTGGCATGCTGTCATTCTTAAATATCATAGAGGTTTTTACCTTCCAGATTAATGAGGACCAATAAAATGGTCTCAATAGCAGGGCTGATATTTGAAACCTGAATAAACAAGAGGTGACTCTAACTCAGTAATGAAGATGATCCCATTTGTCCCAGGAGGCTAATTAATGGCAAAAGATATGTATGATCCTTGAATACCCCATCACTATCTAAAGTGGATCTCAAATCTAACTCCTGTATTAGGGTCACCCATCTTTTTCATTTGTTCTTTCAGACAAAAAGCATAAATATAATGAGGAATCGTTGCACTGGCACCAAATTCAGTTGGCAAGGAGGACAGAGAAGAAAGTTTTATTTAGTTACACTTCTGCATGTTCTACAGTGAGCCTGTTAGACTTCCCAACTAGGTATGACTGATGGATCCTGACTCCACCACCTGAAGGAGGCAATGGAACAAAGAACAGGCCATGATAGGAAGAGTGGTCTTAAGTAAGAGATGTGAGAGCCAAGGGACTCTAGAAATGACAAACTGGGATGGGGGAGAAAGTATCAGGAAGGTCTTCTATATGAGATAGGGATGATAGGTCAAATAACATATAGATGAAGTGTGCCTTCCCTTTCACTATCCAGGGATAAATCCCCAGTCACCTTAACCTAGTTACAACCTTTGGTAAAGTTGGGGAGGATGGAGAAGCCAAGATAGTGGTTTAGTAGAAGTAAAAGCTAAAACCACTCTGAGAATCCTGGATGACCATCTCTCACCTACTTTGCCAGGTTCCAAATCTGGTCACAGACCAACTTCAGGATTCAGGGACCCAGCTTACACCAACATCAGAGCACCCCACACCCCACACCTACCTGAAATCTAAGGCCCTAGCATCAGCCCACAGCGATGCATGGAAGTCCATAGAGCTTGACCCTTTCAAGGCTACACTGAGGTGAAGCCCTTACCCAAAGGACAAAATGGGTCAGAGTGATGAGTCCTACAAGCTATCAAAAGAGGAGACAGAATCAACAGCTTTCAGCACTTCCAATTCAAAGGCAATAAAAGACTGGGGAAATGAGCAAAGAGCAAAAAAATATACCTACTCATAGAAAATGTCTATGGAGATGAAGAGCATTGCACAGAGTTAATAGGGAATGGTGAGATCCAGCAAATCATATATAAAACTTCAACGAAAAATGGGAATTGGTCTCAGGTGCTGCAAGAAATAAAAAATGAATTCAAAGTTCAAATAAGAGAAATGAAAGAAAAATAGGAAAAAAAGAAATTAAATTAATGAAAAAAAATAACAGCTTAAAAATCAATAGTGGTCAACTGGAAAAAGAGGGGGGAAAACTCAAGGAAGAAAAGAATTTCTTTAAAATAGAACTGATCTACTAGAAAATGAAGCAAAAAGAATCATTGAAGAAAAGAGTTTGTTAAAAAGTAGAATGGACCAAATGAAAAAGGAGGATCAAAAGTATATAGAATAAATCCATTCTTTAAAAATTAGAATTGGGCAAATAAAATCTAATGGCTATATGAGACACCAAGAAACAATAAAATAATAACAAAAGAATGAAAATAATAGAAGAAAATATAAAATATCTCAACTGAAAAAAAAAAACTAGCCTGGGAAATAGATCCAGAAGAGACAATTTAAGAATTATTGGACTATCTGAAAGTCATGATTAAAACAAAACAAAACAAAACAAACAGCAACAGCAAAAAACTAGACATCATGTTACAAAAAATTATCAAAGTAAACTACCCTGATATTCATGAATAAGAGGATAAAATAGAAATTAAAAGAATCCACAGATCACCTCCTGAAATAAGTCTCCAAATGACAACTCCCAAGAATGTTATAGTCAAGTTTAACATCTCCTAGGCCAAGGAGAAAATATTGGAAGCATCCAGAAAATAGATTCAAATATTATGGAGATCCCATCAGGATTACACAGGATCTGCCAGCTTCCACAGTGAAGGATCAGAAGACTTGTAATATGATATTCTGGAAGTTTCAAGGACTTGAATTTACAACCAAGAATCAACTATCTATCAAAACTGACTATATTCTTTCAGGAGAATATATGGTCATTTAATTAACTAGAAGATCTGCAAGCATTCCTGAAGAAAAGATCAGATTTAAAGAGAAAATTTGATATCCAAATAGAACATTCCAGAGAAGCATAAAAAGGTAAATGATACAGAGAGAAAAAAAGCAGCCTTAATATGGTCAAATTGTTTATATTCCTACATGGAATAATGATATTTGTAACATTGAATTTATCATTATCAGAGTAGAAACATACATAGACAAAAAATGTAGCAGTAAACTAAGATGATATGTTAAAACATCAAGGGATGAAAAAGAAGATTTCACTGAGGGGGGAAAAGAGAAGTATATCACATAAAGAGAAATGGGGAGGAAAACTATTACATTGAATGGAAGATGAAGGTGTTGAAAATTAATACTTAAACCTTACTCTCATTGGAATTGGTTCAGAAAAGTGAAAACAGTGAAGTTCATTAAGGTAAAGAATACTAGGTTACCCTTTAGAAAAGTAGAAGGGCAATAAGAAAGGAAGTGGTGTGAAGAGGAGTAATATAAGGGAAGTGGGGATGGTGATTAAAGGACTCTATAGGAAAGTAGGAGGGGAATAAGAAAGTAGGTGATGGGAAGCAGAGTGAAATAAGGAAAGGGGAATGAGAAGAGTGATTAAAAGCAAAAATTAGTATAGAGGGACAAAGTAAAAGGAGAAAAGACAGGATTAAAAGTGGAAAACAAGATTAAGGGGAATACACAGATGGTAATCATAACTGTGAATGTAAATGGGATGAACTAACCCATAAAAAGGAAGCAGATTGCAGAGTAGATTAAAAATCAGAATCCTATCATTGGTTGTTTACAAGAAATACATTTGAGGCAGGTAGACACACATAGAGGAAAGGTAAAGGATGGCAGTAGAATCAACTGGGCTTCAACTGAGATAAAATGTAATAATAATAATAAAATAGGAGTAGCAATCATGACCTCAAAGCTAAAGAAAAAAGATCTGATTAAAAGAGATAAAAAGGTAATGATAAAAGTTAATATAGATAATAAAGTATTATCAATACTAAACATATATGCACCAAATGGTATAAAGTCCAGATTTTTAAGGGAGAAACTAAAGGAGCTCAAAGAGGAAATATATAGACAATAAAACTAAACTAGTTGGGGACCTCAACCTTCACTTCTTTTAACTAGATAAATCTAACCAAAAAAAGAAAGAAAAAAGTAAAGGAAAAGAATGAAATTAAAAAAGTTAAATTTAATAGAATCTGGAGAAAATTGACTAGGGATAAAAAGGAACAAACATTCTTTTCAGCAGCATATGGAATATATTTAAAAAATTGATCACGTACTAGGGCATAAAAAATTTCACAATGAAATGAATAAAACCAGAAATAATTCAACCTCTTCAGTGCATAATATTATCAAAATTATCATGGGAAGACAAATTAAAAATTAATTAGAATATAAATAATCTAATTTTTCAAATCAGTGGGTCAAAGAACAAATTATAGAAACAATGACTGATTTCCTTAAAGAGAAAGACAATGAGGAAACAACATATCAAAATTTATGAGATATAGCCAAAGCAATTCTCAGGAGAAAAAATTTATATCTTTTAATGCTTATGTCAACAAAACAGAGAAAAGGCAGATCAATGAATTGGGCATTCAACTAAAAAAAAACTAGGAAAAGAACAAATTGAAAAATCTCCAATTAAAGAATAAATTGGTGATCCTAATAATCAAAGGATAAATTAATAAAATTGAAAGCACAAGAACTATTAAACTAATAAATAAGACTAGGAATTGGTTCTATGAAAAAAATAGAGCATTTGTTAATTTGATTTTTAAAATGAAAGAAAAGAATTAAATACACAGAATCAAAATGAAAATGAAAGGGTGATTTCACCTCCAATTAGGAAATTAAAGCAAACATTAGGTGCTATTTTGCTCAATTATACAATAATAAATGTGATAACTGTGAGTTTTAAAATTAATATTCAATAACTTATATTTTAAAAGTTTTATTAATAATAACTAGGGAAGAAGAACTGCCTGAATTCATCCTGGTCACAGGTACAAAAAGATAGAGAGGGAGGAGTTAAATACAATCACACAAAATGTGGGAATGTAGGAAAAGGGAATTTGGAGAAATACTAAGGGACTTCTGGGAGATGAAGTCCAAAGGTTCAAAATCTCCATTTATATATAATCTAGGTGAAATGGATGAATACTTACAAAAATATAAATTGCCTAGATTAACAAAAGAGAAAATAGGATACTTTAATAATCACAACCCAGAAAAAGATATTAAACATGCCATCAATGAACTCCCTAAGAAAAACTCCACAGGATCAGATGGATTCAAAAGTAAATTCTATAAAACATTTAAAGAAATTAATCCCAATACTATGCAAAACATTTGGCAAAATAAGTTTTAAAAAAAGGAGTCCTACTAAATTCTTTTTAACATAAATATGGTGCTGATATTAAGCCAGGAAGACCAAAAACAGAGGAAGAAAATTAAAGATCAATTTCCTTAATGAACATTGATTCAAAAATCTTAAAATAATAACAAAGAGACTACAGCAATATATCAGAAAGATTTTTGATATGACCAGGTGGGATTTATACCAGTAATTCAAAGCTGGTTTAATATAAGGAAAACTATCAACATAACTGACCCTATCAATAACCAAACTAACAGAAATCACAAGATGAGGTCAATAAATGCAGAAAAAGCCTTTTACAAAATGCAATATCCATTCCCTTTAAAAACACCAAAAAAGGGGCAGTTTTCAGAGATCAAAATCAAAATAATCAATAAAAAATGAAAAGTGTTCTAAATCTCTCATAATTAGAGAAATGTAAATCAAAACAATTCTGAGGTACCACCTCATACCCAGCAGATTGGCCAGTATGACAGTAAAGAAAAATAATAAATGTTGGAAGGGTTGTGGCAATATTGGGACACTAATGCATTGCTGGTGGAGTTGTGAATTAATGCAACCATTCTGGAAGGCAATTTGGAACTTTGCTCAAAGGTCTTTAAAATAATACATGCTCTTTGCGCCAGAAATAACACTACTAGGTTGGTACCCTAAAGAGACAATAATGAAAAATATTTATATAAAAATATTCATAAGCTTTTTATGGTGGCAAAAAAAATTGGAAAATGAGGGGGTATCCCTTGATTGGGGAATGGCTGAACAAATTGTAGTATCTGGTGGTGATTGAATACTACTATAGCATAAGGAATGATGAACTGGAGGATTTCTATATGAACTGGAAGAATCTCCAGGAAGAAGTGAAAATTAGACTCAGTTATTTTAATGTAATCAATCAGCAACCTTTAATTTAATCAAATCAAGAACTTAAAAGTACCCCCTACTTAGCACTTAGCTAACTATTAAGAGAGTTCACAAGTCACTTACTAGAGAGAGTTTATATCTCCAAAGATCACTCTCTGTTGTGAAGCTTAAATTGTAAATCCCCTGATTGTAACAATGAAGATACTTAGCACTTCCTTGATTGTGGTGTGATATAACCAAAAAAGGTATAACTAACCAAAAAAGATGTGAACACACATTTCATGCATTGAGTGGGAGGTCTGTGACCCACCTGTGAATGAGTGGGCAGTCCTGGAAAGGAGCATCTGCTGTGATTGGTAGACATGAAATTTAGGGGAGGTGACACAAGAGAAAAATGTTTTTAAACAGAGAACCACAGAGGTTAAAGATATATAGAATCAAAGAACTCTGACTCAAAGTTGGCCTGGAGGATCAGTTTGGAGTGAAGAAGAATCACTCGGAGGAGAGACTGGAAGACAGACACTTGGACTTGGCTGTGGAACTCGACCCTGGAGGAGCTCATGCAGGAGACCTCAGACTGCTTTCCTTTTAGAGGTCACTATGGAGAGTGAAAGGCTAACTAAGTTTCCCTGCCTTTCTGGAAGTGTGAACCTCCAAGAAAGGCCCATCATCTTGAGATTCTTTTCCCTGATCAGGGCCTTAGAATTTCTACAATGGCTCAAAAGAAACTGGGGATTTCTCTCTCTCTCCCTTTTATCTCTTCCTTAATATCTTCCCTCTATTGTAAATAAACTACCATAAATTCCATTTACTTTAGCAATTCATTTTGGGATTTAGAAATTAATTCCCCGGTGACCACCAGTTTAATATTTCAGTCCAACCATTACATATTAAGTCCAACCACAATTAAATTTAATCTTATTTGGCTGACCACACCATTTGTGATGAAATACCCTCAATCTTTTTAACTTTCCTAATCTTTTCCTTTACTGTGACTATCCCTAAGTCAACCTTTAATAGCTTATTTTGATCAACTGTAGAGGTAAGTTAAAATTTGCTTTTGTTTTTTCTCTTAAATTAGATAGAACACAGCTGTTTTAATTTAATTAGCTGTGAGAAAAACCTAAAGAAAGGAGCCCTGCTAGAGAGAGTGATTGTATAAAGTTTTAGTCTTGTCTCACTCTGCCCTTTCACCCAGAAGAGTTAATTGGATTGAAACTTTAAAAAGGACCATACCCAAACACACACAACTTAACAATTGGCTTTTCAGTAAAATGACCAAAATTGGACAAACATTGTTCTTTGTCTATTTCATAATTGCAGAGAATTTATGGCAATGGCAATACTCTGCACTGCTCCTGGTTGGGATTTTAATTGATGGAGCTATAATATTGTATCTATTTTCCTATAAGAGAAACCTGGAAAATACCATACATACACTTCAGAATCAGGAGAATTATGTCAGTCTTCCCTTGAAAAACCCATTTCCGGGTCAAACCAACCAATTGCTCCTCCTACTAAATAAAATGCAGAACTAAATACTAGACTTGAGTTTATAGAGAAATGTTTGGGGGAGCTCATAGCTTTTTATGAAAAGCATTAAATGGGACTCAATAAATATCCCCAAATAGGAATGATTTATCTCTCCATACTTCATCATTATAGGAATCTCTGCCCACTGCACCCCCCACTCTACACAATATGACTCCTAGTTTGCAAATTATCCCCTCCCATACCCAACTTACTCCTACTACCCAACCAACTCCCACCTCCACCCATGCTGACTACCCCACATGCTCTGAATCCTCCCCCCAGCCCCTTCTTCCTTTACCCTTCCTTCCCACCCTGCTCAATTCATTTCTCATACTGCTCCTTTCTCTCATCTTTCTGGCACTATGGGCCCACAGCCCCTCCCCCTCAGCTTGATCACCCCTTCCTCTTCTCTTACCTACCCCATTGAGAACAGAGCAAGAAGCCTAGCTACAGAAACATGAGAAAATTTAGATAGAAATTTACTCCCTTTAAGGGAAATCCCAACTTTCAATAAAAATGGGAACTTGATATCTATAAGACAACATACACCTTTCAGTCCTGATGATCTAAATAAATTCAAGGAAGATCTTCCCTCATTTGAGGAAGAGCCAATATTAATTATAAAAAGATTGGAGAACATATTCAAAACTTTTGACCCCACTTGGATAGATGTCAAAAAATTTCTGACAAACAGAGAGAAAAATAAAGTCATCTCTTTGGATAATCAGAAGCAAGGTAGGGGAGTAAATTATTGGCCAACTGAAAATCCACATTGGAACCCCAATGTTGAACCAGATTATACAAAACTAAACCAGGCCAGAGAAGCATTATTGACAGCCATGAGAGTGTTCTCTGATAGACCAGATTCATGGTTTAAATTTGAAAGCACCAAACAAGAAATAGATGAGCCTCCATCTCAGTTTATGAACAAATTTATTGATGTTGGGAACATATATGTGGACTTTGAGCTATCCAGAGAAAGAGACATTAGACAAATACGGAAACAATTTATTAAGAATTGTTGTTCAGTGGTAAAAGAATACTATCAAACTATCTGCCTGAACTGGGACTCTATGGACCTTGAAGAATTGAGGAGAGTAGCAGTCTACATTTATAAGGGCCATACAAAAAGATGTGAGGAAAACAGTAAACCAGTGGAAGACTTATAGAAAGAAATTGAAATATTAAAAAGAAAACTGAAAAATCATGGAGAGACCATAGCCCCTTTTCAGGAATCCACAGATAAATCAATAACATGCCTTTACTCTGGAAAAAGAGTCCATGTAGTGATGGTCTGTAAGAACTAGCTATGAGAAAAAAGAAATAATAACAATTTTAGAAACAATAACTATAGAATGTCTATAATAATGATCATAGAAATCACAACTTTAGGAGTGATAGAAATAACTATAATGACTATAGGAATCAAAATTTTATAAATCAAAATTATAGAAATAGAAATTGGGAAAATGATAACTCAAACCAACTAATTCCACAACAGTGTAATTTAAGTGGAGCTCATCCAAAAAATACTCAAGGTGCTACTGCCTCTTCAGATGGGGTAGAAGGTGTTGCCCCTTAAACTCTATTGTTTTTGTTGATATTAACCCTTTTCAGTTTTGTCTCCCCCCCCTAATAGTAGCAAAGAAGAAGAAATGGATTTTAATAAAGTACCTCTGTGTCTGATTATACCTTCTCTTAATAAGGAATAATTGTCTATATTGATTGTATTTAATTATTGATTATGATAAGACTTCCCTATTGATGGATCTGTATTATCTTATTGCAGTTTATTTGTGCCATACAGTATTTATTTTTTTCTTTCTCTCATTTTTGCATTTGAAGCAAATGTAATTGTATTGAAAAGATTTTAACTATTTTTTATTTTTGCAATAAGTTAAGATATCCATTTGCTTAGCATAAAAATGCATACCCAAAAAAGCTTTAGACTACTATTTATTGATAAATGTTATGAGACTGTGATTTATGAGTGTGTCTGATTCTGGGGAATGGGATATAAAAAAGGAGCACAGACTTTATCTACATAGTGCCATAGAAACATGGATTTAACCTGAAAAGTGCCAAAAGAGCACACAGGTCAAAAAGAAACAAATCCATGTGGGATTGATGAACTTTTATGCCAATATGAAAGGACTTGAACCTAGTGTAAGACTCAAGATTGAGGCACTTGACATATGTTAAGACACAGGACTCCTTGAACCACACTCCTTGTAAAATACTTTCTTTGAAAGTACCTAACAATTGGCTATTCTGACTCCCCTATCCCTGAGATATAATGAAATATCTGACCAGGAAATGACACTTCCCTTTTTACATGAAAATCTAGTTTCTTTTTTTTTCCCCTCTCTTAAGATATGGCAACTTCCTGTAGTCCTGACTTATAATGGATAAATACAAGATTACTGAAATTTTCCCCCTACAGAGTTGTAGGACAGAAATTTATTTTAATTGGACCCTAGTAACAAGGGCCTCTTATGAATTTATTCTTTTTTAATTCAGAAATTTTATATGTATTATTTTTGATATTTTGATTCTGAAATTTGAATTTTTATTTCTCCCAAAGCTTAATTTTTCCTCTGTTTATTTTTCTTTTATATTTTTGTTTGTTTTTTTTTCTATTTGACTCATACACCCCATAACTCAACCACATTCAGCTGATCTGGGTGTTGATAAACACCCTCTTCAGGGGGAATTGTATTTTTATTAAAAAAAAAAAAGAAATCCAAGATTTAAAATTTTGTTTGAGAAGAATTTCAGGAAAAGAAGTTTGCTAATTCCTTGAACCCAGAGAAGTGAACTCTTCGAAGAAAAATGCTTGCAGAAACCTATACTGCATCAATAAGATTCAGAATGAACTTTTGGGTGTAATTGATTGAACAAAAGGGGATCGAATATTTATTATAAATGTACACTTTTATGCCAAAGGGGACTGTCCCCTAATTTGACTTTTTGTCAATGTGCCTAGCAAAATACTGGTTTTGTTTTCTCTCTTTTCTATTTCTCTATAACTAATGTAATTTCCTCTTAGAAAGTGGAATATTGTATACATTTGTAGTTAGAAGGTTTTAGGACTACAAGATGATTCTGTTAAATGATCAATGGGGAGACTAGTTTCCCATTGATCATCAGGGGGTATTGTGAAAATTAAATTGTAAATCCCCTGATTGTAACAATAAAGATAATTAGCTCTTCCTTTATTGTGAAGATTAAATTGTAATCCCCTGATTATAACAATGGGGGTACTTAGCTCTTCCTTGATAGTGAAGATAAAATTGTAATGTAAATGTAATACTTTTAGATTTAAATCCCCAAAAGAGTTAACTCAGTATTTAAAGTAGATCTACCCATTTTAACTACCAAAAGGTGTGAACTAACTACAAAAAGATGTAAATAACTACTAAAGGTGCAAACTAACCACTAAAGGTGCAAACTAACTACACTGCCTACAGTGCTAGGCAAATTGGGAGGCTATGATTGGTTCCCAGGAGTGACAGGAAGTTACATCAAGAAAGTGACTGCTTTTAAAAGGCCAGCCAGAGGATTCATTCATTCATTCTACACTGGTGAGCCAGGCTGAACGGAGACTCTAGGAAGCAGTCACTTTATCCTGGACTTGTCCTGTGCTGGAGAGGCTTGCTGGATGAGTGGCTCAGGCTGAAGGAAAAGGTTTGCTTTGGTGGATTTCTGGTTGAAGACACCACCAGCACTTCCACGTGGAGATTGGGGTTTGAGGGAGTCCTTGCCAGGGGCTGAGCCAGACTTCACCAGATCAGCTCTTAGGCTGCTAGGCTAGGTAACTCTCTACCTCCTTTCTATATTTCCCACTTCAATATCTCTACCTTGTTGTAAATAAAAGCTGCTAACAGTTTTTTTTTTCTGATTTAAGGGTTAATATTTTATAAACAGTGACCACAATCTTATTTTTATGACTCTCATATTTAGTCAAACCTAATGTTAAATCTTACAAACTGTTGGAGAGTGACATGAGCAGAACCAGGAGAACATTATACACAGAAAGTGGTCTTTGCTAATACAAGACAATCCTGAGGGACCTGTGAGAAAGAATGCTATCCACATTGAGAGAAAACCTGTGGGAGTAGAAACGAAGAAGAAAAACAAAGGACTTTGCACGTGTTTCTATGGATATACGATTTAATGTTTTGGTTTTAAAAGATTGCTCTATGCAAGAATGAATAGTACGGAAATAGGTATAAGTGATAAGGTTAGTGTAACCCAGTGGAAGCGCATATTAGATGAGGGAAGAGAGGAAGGAAAGAAAATGAATCATGAAAACATGGAAAAATAATTTAAAAATTACAAAGCATAGGAGGAATGCAAAGGCCTTTCCTCAAAAGAATA
The DNA here is from genome assembly GCF_027887165.1 of Monodelphis domestica. Lineage (NCBI taxonomy): Eukaryota > Metazoa > Chordata > Mammalia > Didelphimorphia > Didelphidae > Monodelphis > Monodelphis domestica. The sequence continues at coordinate 322,287,119 of NC_077231.1, forward strand.
AGTAGTATTTGTTTTAAGCCATCAGGAAGTATCATCTACAATGGGGATAAGTTAGATGCCCTCTGACTAAGATCAGGGATGAAGTAAAGATGTCCATTATTGCCACTATTGTTTAATATTGTACTAGAAATTCTAGCTTTAGCAATTAGAGAAGAAAAATAAATTGAAGGAGTTGAACTGGGCAATGAGGAAACTAAACTATCGCTCTTTGCAGTCGATATGATGATATACTTGAGAATCCTAGAAAATCAAGTAAAAAAATAGTTGAAATAACAACTTTAGGAAAGTTTCAGGATATAAAATAAACTCAGATAAATCATCAGCATGCAGATGGAAGCATAGTATTTATTACTTGTTTATTTGGCTGTTTGTTTGGGGTTTGGTTTCATAAATTATTTATTTATAAATATTAATAATATGGAAATGTTTTGCATGATAATACAGGTATTAGACTAAATTGCTTACCAGCTCCAGAGGTTGCAATGAAGAAGGGAGGGAGACAATTTGGATCATATAACTTCAGAAAAGGTATGTGAAAATTTATTATAAAAATAGAATTAAATTCAAAGCTTACAAAGTAAAATAAAACAAAAATAGAGAGTGTCTGTGTGTGTCTGTGTGTATGAAAATATATCCATCAAGATAATTGTTTTCAGAGATTGAAAGTGACAGATAGGTGGCTCAGTGGGTGGAAAGCCTGGCCTAGAGAAGGGATTCCTGGGTTCATATCTTGCCTGAGACACTTCCCAGATTTGTGACCCCGGGACAAGCCATTTAACCCCAACTTACCTAACCCTTACTACCCTTCTGCTTGGAACTAATAGAAAGTATTCATTCTAAGATGAAAAGGAAGCAAGCAAGCAAGCAAGCAAGGAGAGAGAGATAAAAGAAAGAAAGGAAGCAAGGAAGACACTAAACTTATGGGCCCCAACAAAAGTTCTTAGTCCATCTCTCCAAGGCTCTGGACTACCTTGCTTTGAGTTCCAGTAAAGCAGAAAAGCAAGGATCAGCTGGTCTCTTGGAAACCAAATCTCACCCACAGCTGATGGGCTGTTGTGTGACATAGCACCAAGGCAGAAAAAGTAACTAAGTCTTATTAGGGATCCCCATGGAGCCAAAGAAAATAAAAAGACCAGATTCATTCCTCAACTCCGGAGTTCCCTCACGACTAGGGTGGCCCCTTGACCACTCCGAGCCTTGGGGATATTATGTTGTCTTCTTCATAGTTTTGTGAGGATTACCTGAGATCCCACAGGTCAGCCTGAGAATAACTACAGCATGTCTTTCTCTGTCTGCCTCTCTATGTAAGATCTATATCTATATCTACATATCTATATATATATATAAACATAAACACCCCTTCCTATCACCATCCTGGTACAACAAATTGTAGTCACTTCCCTCCATCCTCTTTATAGCATATATATGGAGAGACAGAGAGAGACAGAGACAGAGAGAGATCCCTATGAAGCAGAATCTCTCGTGCTTTCTGGATTACAAATGAGGAAAGTGAGGCATGGTTAAATGCTAAATGATTTGCCAGGGTCTCCTTTGTACAGTCAAAGGTGGGCTTCAAACCTCCACCCCAGTCAGGCTGCAGCTATTCTAAACAGACCAGCTGGGGACTGTGGAGAATCTAGTCGAGTCTCTGCCCTTAGCAAGCTTTCGGTCTCTTTGAAAAGCCAAGATGGCCTCTTGAGCCGACAATCAACCCCAAAGTAACCAAGCCTAGATTAGCTATTCTCTCTGTGCTGAGATAAAGATGGTGTTACATAAAGGGAACAGAGATTATTCGGCTAAATCCAGTCTTATCCAGCTGAGTCCGATGTAAACCAAGTCAGCTCTAGAAACTCTTGGCGTGGCCCATGTGCTGGGCACCAGGACGCTGGGGTCCCCCGTCCCACGTGGCAGAGGATCTGTCCCCTCCAGGTAACTCTAACCCTCCAGCGGCCCTGGCAGCAGGAGGGCAGGTGCCGTATCCACTCCTGAAGGCAGCCAGAGCCCCCGTGTCCGGCCGTGGCCGTCTCCTCTCTCCGGGCTCGCTGCTCCTCTTCTCATTTACTCAGCACACACGAGCTCTCTTCTCCGCATCACTAGGCTGCAGTGGCTCAGAATGCTGATGCGATAATAATGCAATTACATTGCAAATAAGTGGAGCAAGCTTCGTTGAGGGTCTCGTTCTACCTGCAGGATTATTCAGTGCAGCTGTCAGACTGGTCCTCTAGACCACAGAGCCAATGGCCTTGGCTCAGTCATCTGAGTGAATTGAACAGAGCTGGGGAGGGTCCTCCTGTGCCAATAGGAAGGTGGCCATGCGAAGACCACGGGGCTTCTCCCTCCCGGATCTGCCGGACCCTCCAGGCCCAGCCACAGTCGTTTGGCCGCTGCGAGAGTACCTGCTCCTGACATTCAGAATAGAGATCCAGGCAGGCTTGTTTCCATCTGGAGTGAGCCTCACTGCTATAAATCTGCCATGTACCAGGGATTTTTTACGGTTTGTGCATATTCGTTGAAGGCAGCAGAAAAGGCCAGAACAGACTATACCGCTTGGGCGCATATTTCCCCAGAGAGGGCGTTTTATTTTCAAGTGGCTCGTGGGTAGCAGAAAGTAGAAATGGCTCCTGAAGCTACATCGGGTGTGGTGGAGAGCAGGCAGAGATCCGGACAGCTCTCTCGAAGAATCTTTGTTCCGTCTCCCATGAGGCAACGGGGCTCCACCGGCTCTGCTGTCCTTTTCAGTAAACTTTTAATGCTGTATCTTTTCCAGGTGCTCACTAGATGGAAATTAAACGTATTCCCTCATGCTTTATTTTTCCAGAAACTTGCTTCCCGTGCGTGCTGTCTCGCCTGCACCAATGTTACCTCCTCTTCTGCAATCAGAAGAGTCTGTCTCCAGCAAAGGTTTTCTGAATGATCACGTTTCTTTTTGGGGTCCAAGTCCTTCCTTCACCTGGGAGAGTGCCGGAAGCATCCACTGCTTTCCCCAGCTTGGCACCATTGACTTCAGTCCAATTTAAATCCGTAAGGAGGGGACAGGCGTGTTTTCGATTGCCGCAAGAACTCCCAAGGACGACGTTGCTCTTAGGAGGAACCCAATTTAGACACTTCTGTGCCTCCCCACTTACACTTACGCCTGTTCGAGAGGAAGTTCGATATCTGACTGAAAATGGCTGTAAGATACCATCTTCATTCTTGTTGCAGACCAAACAGGTCGGCCTTGGGAGAGCCTCTTTTTCCCAATTTCAGTTTAATTCAGAAAATGGGAGCCTTGGAGATGGGGAAGACTTCAGCAGCCATCCAGGTGGAACCCTCTGTTTTACCTGCAGTCTCATTCTTTCTCCTCCTAGTCTGTGTCCTGGCAGAGAAGAATGAAACATTAACTGACTTTGGTTTTTTGTTTGTTGGGGGGGGGGGGCGGTAGGGAATGTAGGAAAAGGTGGATTTAGAGACTGGTCAAGGAGAAGGAATAAGACATGGAAGCCCAGGGGAAAGTCCTGAAGACAGAGTCAAGTACAAAAGGACATGGAGGAAGGCCATCAGGAACTGCAACCAAAGGGCTAAAGGTCAGAGCTTCTCCCATCCAAGTTCTGTGATGTGATGGTGAGGTCATCCCTGAATTGTTAAAGGAACGTGAGAGGCTATGAGAGATCCCTGCCGGTGACAGAGATGGAAACGTCTTGGCTGTCAGAGGAGTCTAGCCCTCTCCATTCTGCACCACCATTTAAAGAGGTGAGGAGGAAAGGGAAGAGAATAAGCATTTATTAAGCACCAAAAAAGATGGAGATGACCCCTCTGAGAGATGGGCTCGAGTCCCATAGTATCATCCTTTGCCCACTTACCAACAGAGCAAATGTTGGGCTCTTCCTTAGAAGTCTTGGGTCTGGAGCACCTCATGTGTGAGTTCTGAGACATGAGAACCTGTGAGCTCGAACCCCCGCCAGAGACCGTTTTTCATATTTGACCTGATTTCAATGGTACAGGGAGCCCCCGTTGAGGAACATCCCTCCACCGCTGTAGGTTGGCCCCTCTAGAGAGCCAGAGAGGATGTGATCTGCCCAGCGTCCCACAGCCAGGAGGCACAAGCCAAGCCTTGACACTAGGATCAGTGAAGTCTACAGGCCCTGAGGAAGCGCGGCCAATGTGCCAGGCACGGAGAAAGGCAGACACTCTCGCGGTCCTCCAGGAGCTCTGGCTCTCTGTCCATGACATCAACAACCTCTTCCTGGTTTCTGGGTTTTATTTGCTCTGTGCAAAGACCTGTCCTCTGTGTTTAGATTACAAATAGCTGTGGAGAGCTGATCCCATTATATATGTTCAGGGCATGGGACAAGGGTACAGGGGCATGCAGAGAAGGCAGCAAACATGTGAGAATGTGCAGGAGGACTTGGGCCCAGAAGCCTGTTCTGATGGGGAAATGCACGAGGAGGACAGCTCATGAACTGGAGATAATAAACCGCAGAGGAACCATGTTTATAGTCCTGGGAGGTTGGCAAAGCTCTTTACAAACGTCGGCTCACCAGATCCTCAACCTGGGAAGGCGGGGACTCTTCTCCCCCTTTTACAGAGAGAAGGTCCTCTGGCAATGACTTTAGTTAGTAGGAAATCCGACTATGGGCAGTTGAAGTAGGATTGAACCCTTTTCCTGCTTCTCGGTTCTGGTTTATTGTAATATTCTTCTAAAAGGCCTTGTCCTTTATGTAGCACATACATGTCAAAGACCACTGTGTGGGATGCACCTGCCACAGGCCAGGCTCCATGCTAGGCTCTTACAAAAGCTGTATTCAATCCTCACAACAACCCTGAAAGGTAAATGCAATCATTATGCCCATGACTGTCCAATAAACTGAGGCACACAGGTTAAGGTACTTGCCCAGGGTCTCATGTCTGAGGCAGAATTTGAATTGAGGTCTTGCTGACTCTGGATCCAGTGCTCTATCCACTGCCCGACCTAGCTCCTCAGCTAAACAGAATTCTACGCGTCCAATTGGACATTAACGATGGAACCTGTGGTTTGGGGATTCGCTAGATCTGGGATGGGATTTTGCCTTTCTTTGCATTCCCAGCACTTAGCAGAATGCCTGGCATAGAGCAGACACTTAATGGCTCGAGGGCTGACTCAAAATGCCCTTAGAGGTCAATCCTTCCACATTGGGAGTTTTATAAGAGGAGGCCAAGATCAGAGAAGGGAAGGGATGCTCCCTGGCAGAGCTCCCCACACTCACCGCCAGGCTATGGTCAGTTGAAGGACCAATGCATGGATCTCCAGCACAGGCGGGGACTTCTGGCTATTGGCCTTTTTAAAGTTTATCACTGCACACTTAGAGCAGCAGAACAGTGGGAAGAGTCACAACAGCTCCACGGCGTTGAAAAATCAAGCACGGCGAGTGAATCCCTGAAGGGGAGGAATTCTGAACTGCAGGAGGGCTAATACCAAGCAGGTGTCACAGTAAGACTGGCACCGCCTGATAGGCTCCTGCAAGCTGAGGGACCACCAGGATGCGTAAGGAGGGGCACGTTGGTCCAGCTTGGAAATGGAGCAGCTCCAAGTTCCCAAGGCAATTAGGAGCAGGAAGCGTTGAGTGCCTACTGTCCAGTCAGGCTAAAAACAACAACAATAAGCCTGTACACATGAAGCTTTCCTTACTCTCATATCTACAGGGCACAGCATGCTCTTCTGTCCAAAATATATCCTCTAGTGGCAGGGCATGGTGCCCAATATTGACCAACAACTGTTTAGCACTGAGGTAAAGTTTACCACTCAGAAAGGCTCACAAATAGGGGGCTGATAGCTCAGCGTGGGAGAAGGTCTAAAGAGAGGAGGACAGAACCAGAGCCTGGGGAGGGCTGCCAGGGACAGATGTCACAGGAAGGGTAAAGAGGAGGATGTTTGGGCAGTGGAAAGGGTGTGGAAGCACAAAAGGAATGAACTCACAAAAGAAAAGGGATCTTCAAGAGCATGGTGAATGGGACTGATGGGCATGGCTGATGTGGCCATTAGATTGGGAGCTCCCCAAGGGCAAAGACTGTCTTTTTGTCTCTTTTTGTAACCTTTGGGCTTAGTGCAGTGCCTGGCACAGAGTAGACAATTAAGAAATATTTATCATTTGATTGACTTATTCATTCATTCTTTACTCAAAACAATGTTTCCCCAAAGTCCCTGTTAAAATGTAAATCCGCAGGGGCAGCTGGGTAGCTCAGTGGATTGAGAGCCAGACCTAGAGATGGGAGGTCCTAGGTTCAAATCTGGCCTCAGACACTTCCCAGCTGTGTGACCCTGGGCAAGTCACTTGACCCCCATTGCCTGGCCCTTACCACTCTTTTGCCTTGGAGCCAATACACAGTATTGACTCCAAGACGGAAGGTAAGGAAAATGGAAATCCGCACACTGGGAAATGTGACCAATTAACCCATTATGGCTTTAGCAACTAGGCATGTGGATCCATTTTTGTCTGTTTCATGGATTTCCATTTACAGAGAAAATAGGACTAGGTCTAAGATTCCAAAAAAACCCATTAGCCACGTACCTCCACATTTCAACAGCTGTTTGGACTGTCTCTGCAAGACTTCGTTGCCATATGGGAAAAATACTATAACTTTGAGATTCATTCAGATAAGTATTGACATTTCAGACAAAGCTGGTATCCTTAGCCCCAGTTTTACGGATGGGGAAACTGAGGCTCAGAGTTGATAATTAACTTGGCTTGGGTCATATAGTTAGTTGGCACCAGAAGAGGAATGCGAATTTAGGTTCTCTTGGCTCTAAGTCTGGCTCTGTAGCCACTTAACCATATAGTGTTATATTTGTTGTGTGCCATTTCCCGTTAGAGATAGTTGTAATCCCAATCTTAATTTCCTAGTATGGATGTCCCTCTCTCCTGTCTTTATGTTTTTTAATAAAAGCACTGTTAGTTTTCAGGATGTCCCCCTCATGATCAATAGTAAATGACTTGGGATCCATCAAGTCTCCCAAATTAGTGTTGTGCTCAACAACAGCTTTTGGTGTAATGATCTGAGCAATATTTTTACCCAAATGGAGACAATCAAAACACAAAGTCTCACTTACACAACAAATGTGGAGCCACAGATATTTTTGCAAGGTGAAGGATTTTCCATAAAGGGAAGCAACTGGGACTAGAATTAACACAATTCGAAGAAGGAGGAGGAAAACAAACAAGTCATTCGAAATGGTGTTTTCCTGCTCCACCAATTCTGCTTTCCTTTGCTTGCCCAAACCAACTCTAAATTTAATTCAACAATTTTCCAAACATCTGTGTGTCAGGCAGGGGACTCTGTTAGGAACTTGGGATGTAGCGAGGGGAGGAAGAAAGAAGAAGGAGGAAGAAGAGGAGGAGGGAGAGGAAAGATTCTCCCCTCCAAGGGCTTCCAATCAGAGAGAGGGCATGGACGTTGGGCATGTCCCCAAATATTTCCAGACCATGGCGGGCTGGTTTGGCTCCAAGATATAGACAAAGGCAAGGTACAGAGAGAATGCTTTACAAGAGTTTCAAGGAGAATATGGTGCTACGGTAGGTCTTCAAGTAAGAGGAGAAATGATGATTAGGACAACATAAACTCCTAAGAGGCAGGGGCATGGTGTGGGCTTTCTTTGTATCCCCAGCACCTAGCTTTTCCTGGTATGGGAGTCCATAATGTCAATGCTTCAATTGGACCCATGTGTTCATTCTTTTTTTTAAAACCTTACCTTCAGTCTTTGAAATTCAACAAGACAGAAGGATGATGAAGACTAGGTGATTGGGGTTGAATGACTTACCCAGGGTCACAGCTAGGAAGTGTCTGAAGTCAGATTTTAATCAAGGATTTGGCATCTTGAGGACTAGCTCTCTATCTACTGAGCAACCTAGTTGCTCCTGTGTTCACCCAACACACACTCTCCATTTAGATAGGTGAGAATGTTGTTCTGACACCTGTTAATCCCAAGAAAACCAGGAGCTTCCCTAAAACCTGGGCTGGATGAAATCTTCTAGAATTTCTAATCCTTAGACTCTCCGAGGAAACTGTTTATAAATATGTTCCTTTTCTTGACACACAGGAATGTGACTGTATTGATTGATGTCCATTGATTAACCAGAGTGGGAATGATCTCAAGAGACATAGCCAGGTGGCACAATGAATACATCACTGCACTGACCTGAGGCCTGAGTTCAAATTTATCCTCAAACCCTAGCAATGTGACCCTTGACAAGTCAAAAGCTCTTTCAAGCTCAGTTTCCTAATCTGTAAAATAGGGATAGTAGTAGCAACTCCTTTCTAGGGTTGTTATGAGGATAAAAATGAGAAAACCAATTTGTAACATGCTTTTCTAACTTTAAAGTTCCATATAAATGCTAGTTACTACTACTACCACAACAATAACAACTACTACTACCACCACCACCACCACCACCACTACCACTACTATTGTTATTAGTTATGGAATCATAAAATCTCATTTGCAAGGGCATTCAGGAATGTTCTATTTAAACAACCCTCCCCTTACCAAATCTTTGCTACTAGATCTAGGGCTACTCGGGCTTCAGTTAGAAGAATCGGCTGCTTCTCAAGGCATCCCAAACTGTACATGTTATGATACCTCTCAATCTATCTTTCAAATGTTGTTCAGGAGGTTTTCTGTCTCTCTCTTTCTCTGTGTGTCTCTGTCATAATTTTAAGAACATTTTCTTCAGTTAGATAGCAAGATGGAATCAATAAAATCCAGCCTTAGAGTCAGGACAGCTGGGTTTGAGTCTCTCTTCTAACACTGACTGTATGACCCTAGACCAGTCACTTCCATCTCTCAATATTCTAGGTAACCATGAAAGCCTCTAAGTTAGTTATTGATCCAGGGCTTACATGCATTAGGAAAGGGAGTTTCCTCATTGGAGAGCTCCCTAGACCAATCCCAAGTTTAAGGACATTTCTGTCCCTTGCCTGTGGGAAAATGGCTAGGAGTAGTTGACCATCCAATATTCCAAGAAGTGTCTTTAGATTGTCAGGACAATGTCATTGTAGCAGCAGCCTATACTGGCGTAGTGTTGAGCTTTGCTTGGCTACACACCCTTGAGAACCCATCTCTGTGAAGTGAGCTCCTGGAGGGCAGGGCCTGTCTCTTGTCTCTTTCTGTATCCCCAGTGCTTAGCCCAGTACCTGGCACAGAGATGCTCAAGCAGTGTTTAATGACTGACTGACTTACCAGAGAAGTCCGTGATGAAATGTCCATCCACCAGGAGGACAATGAAGACATCCTTTGTTATGAATTCTCCCTCTAAAAAGGAGGGGAAAAGTTTCTTTATTTCAACCTGCTCTTCATTAAGAATAGCTCAGCCTCATTTCTTTCTGGCTACAAAGCTGTGAATCCATGCTAATTGGCTTCTGTGTCTAATAAACATTTAATTACTCTTAATACCTGAGGATCTTGGCCTGAACTAAACAGGTTCTTGATGTGGCAATAATTGCCGGGCATTGCAGTTTTCAGAGCCCGTCCTCATCCTTAGCTAATTGCCATCTAATCCATTCACTGTTCTGCTCATCCATTTGTTTCTCAAGGTGCTGATGCCAATTAAATCTTGTCAGATGTTCTTGCTGCCTGGACAAGAAACGGTCCCTTTTCTGGGATTTCCTCTCAGGATTTTGATGAGCTTGAAATGGTTCCCTTAGAATTCCGAGATGTTCTGTGCATACTAAGATGGTGCCAGGCCCCTGGAGAATGGGCACCTCCTGTCCTCTCCTCCCCTCAAGGTTTTACAATCAGCTCTCAGCTTGAATGATTCTCAGATGCTTTAACAAAATAATCACAATATAGACAGCATCATTTTTTGAAAGATCTTTGGATTCTTTGAGAATGAGATTCCTGAGCTTCAGAGCAGCTGGGTTATAGTGGAGAGAATCATGGCTTCCACCCCTGCCTCAGACACTTACTGTTTTTTGTGCCCATTGGTAACTCAAACTCTCAGAACCTCAGTTTCCTCATTTGTAAAATGGGTATAATACTAGCACCTACCTCCCAGTAAGGATCAAATGTTAGGTGTTAACAATGGATAGAGGGCTGTTCTTGGAGTCAAGAAGATGAGTTCAAATCCAGCTTCAGACACTTGCATGACCTTGGGCAAGTCATTTCACTATCTCAGTTTCCTCATTTGCAAAATGGGTTTAATATGAGCAACTACTTCCCAGAATGCTGTGAGGATCAAATGAGATCATATTTAGGAAACACTTACCACAGTGCTTTGCACATAGTAGGCATTAAGGGAATAATGGCTGTATGTCTGTGTATGTGTGTACATGTTGTGAAGCAACTATTCAATATCATCAATTATTATTTAGTGAATGAATCGTTTGTAGTAAGCAAACATTTCCAAAGCAAGACATAGCTCATCACTTCATCTAAAGCCCCCTACATGGACATGACCTGAGGATTGGCCAGAAATACAAGGCCCCCAGGAGAATGACAATAATGAAGAGGAAGGAATAATGCACAGAGACATAGACAGACAGACAGATAGAGAGGGCATTACACTTGCTTATTAAATAATAAATGATGGCTACAGAGAAGAGACAGAAAATGATCCTGTCTTCTCCCTGGGCAGAAGAACGGTCTCAGGCTCCAGAAAGCTTGGCGTGACTTAGACTCTTGATAGAAATGTGTGTCATAGTCCCCCTCTTTGCTTTTGGAGTCTGTATTATGGGGAGGGGCCAGGAGGGGTGAGAGTGTGGGGGTCACCATTGGAAATGAAGGTGACGGCAAAGATCTCCAAGATGCTGCCAAGACAGGTTGGCCAAGATCATGTCAGGGATTGGACAGCTGCCACTGGATGGAAGGAGAATGCCAGGTGGCTTAATGATGATTATTTTTTCAGAGGATGTTTTTTCTTACCTGGCACACAGCAGGTGCCTAATAAATGTTACTGAGTCACCAAACACAGCCATCCTTGTTACTCCCTGATGCTTTAGGACCCCACCGCCTTGTGTGTGTGAAGCAGACGACTCTAACATATTTCCCTCTCAGAAAGCCTTGTGTTTCGTTACACAGAGTGGCTGCAGCTCCTGCACGCACACAGTGGTTTCTGGATCATGTCTGATTCTTCATGACTCCAGTGGTTTATTTGTTTTGGTTTGGCATTTTTGTTGTTACTGTCGTTTGGAGTAAAGATACTGGAGTGGTTGGCCATTTCCCTCTCCAGGTCATTTTACAGATGAGGGAAGTGGGACAGAGCTAAGTGACTTGCTCTAGGACTAGGTCATACAGCTAGTAAGTGTTTGAACCTGGACTTGAACTCAGGAAGAGGAGCCTTCCTGACCCCAAACCCAGAACCCTAACCACTGCACCTCCTAGAGGCATGCACAGATTAGCACAGCCTATTCCCTGTGTCCTCTAATCATTTCCCTCACATCTGCCTGGAGGTGAGCATAAGCACAAGAGAGAACTACAGGCTTGAATATGTAACCCTGATTTAAACCTCAGTCACATCCATCCACTCCTGGATTCATTACTCTGTCTCTGTCTCTGTCTCTCTCTCTCCTTACTTTATTTTTAGCATAGTCTATGACTTGTCTTTTCTCACTCTCATGTCTCTTAGCATGAGGTGATAAAGAAATATTTCCCCACCTCAGGGCCAGAGCTCATGCAGAAATTCCAAGGGGGCTCAGTCAGTGAACAGTTGACAGCAGAGAAGCTTGCTTTTCTCAGCACAGAAAAATAGGAAGATTACTGAATTTCCAAGGACCAAGGTTCAAATCTCACCTCTCTCACAGATTGCCAGAGACAAGTTAACTCCTTTATAAAACAGAGTTAGATTGGATGGCCTAAAATAAATGTTTGTTGGCCATCTCAATTCTGAGGTTCCTTTCAGGTCTCAATTTATGACTCCATAATGTCTCCTTCCCTGAAATCTGCCCAGAATCACCCAGCCAAATGGCCAGATTCAGAAGGACCCCAACACTGAAGGGTTCTGCCCTCTCCAAAGCCATCCTGCCTAAGCAGAGGAGCCTGTATTTCCCTGGAGGTTTCAGTGTAAATCATGAGTACTAAATACCAAGTCCCTAGGATGTTGCCCATATTGTGATGAAAAATGTTCGGGAAAGTCTAATATACCAATTCAACAGCTTCCTTTAATCCTTCAGGGGCCCATGATTTCAGGGCTCCCTCCACCAGTGGGGACCTCCAGACCCTCTATGCCTTAGCAAACCATCTGAAAATCTCTAGCCCTTGGCACCTCAACTGGTGGTCACCCTCTAGGACTTAACTGGGGTAGTCCTTGGACATACATGTGTCATCTATTGCAAAGATCCTGGCCAAAGTCATTTGAGCTTTCCAGGGCTAAGCACGGTGTCTTGAACATAGTAGATGCTCCGTGTTGGACGTCCTGGGTAGGAGCAGTCAGACTTTATTTCCCACTGGTAAAGCCTCCAAAGTCATCCAAAGGATGATATGGTTCCAGAAGACAACTTCGGTAGAGGATAGACATCAACATGGCAGAGTAGGAGGGAGTCAGGAAGCCCTGGGTTCATACCTGACCTCAGACATTTACTAGCTGTGGAACCTTGGGCCAGTAGCTTAACCCCAGCCTCCTCGACTATAAAATGAGGGAACTAATAGCCCTTACCTCTTAGGATTATTGGGAAGATTTAATACAATGTTTGTAAAGCACTTAGCACAGTGCTAGCCCATGGTAGGGGCTTAAGAAATACTTGTTAATAAAAGAGCAGAGCTTTCTATACAGCAATATTTTCCATGCAGATGGTGTGTTTTAGGAGAACCTGAAAGCAAACCAGAACCAAGAATCCTACAGGCATCGGATCCTATTAGATTGGTTCACTGTTCAGTTTCCTCTTAACTGAAATCACTGGCTTCTGGCTTATTAGAAGATCTACACATGAAAAATAAATCACATTCGCCACTTTGAGAAATTCTATATTGGAAAAAGTCAACGGTGCACATTAGCACAAGAGACCCATCGATCCTTTTATTCTTGCTTCTGATGTCATTCAATTAGGTTGTCAAGACTCAGGAGAGGCATCACAGCACTCAGGTGATCTTGCATTAAGGCAGCCCAGAGATTTTTTTCCTTTGCATTAAATAAGCAGTTACCAAAGAGAGAGCGCAGAAGAATGCTGGATTAGACTGTTCCATGAAATCGATATTAGGTTTTTTTAATGTCTCTATTCCTTTTTATTTGCCATTCTGAGAAAAAGAGAACTAACTGTTCTATTTACAGCCAGGGTGGCCCAAATTAGAAAAAGAAAATGTGTGCTGCTTTGTCCAACTCCATCAGGCTCCAGTTTTATTATTTTCTTTGTTTTGTTTCTCCCTGAACACCCTTTTCTGGGATGAGGCATCTGTCCTTTCTCTCCTGAGCAACTGGCTCCTCCCCTCCTTTTTCTCCCTCCCCCCCCACTTCTTTGTGAGGGAGCTGTTCCCCATATATGGTGAGCACTCTGGGATGTTCATTAGGAGAGGCCAATTTGCTAAATTGCACTCCTAGAATTGAAAGCCCATAGAATGCTTCCATCTCCTGATTAACAGTTGATCAATGAGCTCAGTTGAAAAGTTTAAAGTAATTTGTCCTATCTCAGGGAGGGCATCACCTTCCTCCTAGTCCATGGGGTCCCTACCTTGGAGCCACCCTGGACTCCTGAGTCCCTCTCAGCCATCATCTTCCAGATGTTACCATGGTCTGTTGAACATGCTACCTTCTGTCCTCTAAGACTTCCCCACACTGGTGCAGGCATTCATCACCACGTGTCTGCATCACTGCAGTAGCTGCTGATGGATCTGCTTTCCTCAGTTCTTTCCCCACTCCAGTCCATCCACCATTCATAGTTTGAGATGATTGTTTTCTTCCTTCCTGTCTTCCAAGACTGAAATTCCCTCTGTTGCTCACGCTGGAAGTATCAAGGGGCATTTACTCACAGGACAGATGTTAGTCTCATCAGCTCAAGAGTTTGACCTGCTCTGTTTCCAACTTTGACATCCTTGTACTCTTCTCTCTTTCCTGAATGCCATATTCAATCAGTTATCAGTATTTTATCCATTATTTTGTTCTCATCCATCCTTCCCATTTATACTTTTTTCCAACATAATCCCTCTGCCATTTACCTAGGCTCTTTGGGGAAAAAACACCTTACCTTCCATCTTAGAATCAGTACTAAGTATTGGTTCTGAGGCAGAAGAGTAATATGGGCTAGGCAAAAATGAATGTTAAGTGACTTGTCCAGGGTCACACAGCTAGGAAGCATCTGAGACTATATTTAGATATAAAATTTCTTGTCTCTAGGTCTGGTTCTCTATCCATTAAGCAATCTAACTGCCCCTGCCTATATTCTTAACAAAGGCCTTATAACCATGTTGGTGAAACTATGGCACATATGCTGAAGCATGCCAGAGGAGGTTACTCCTGTCCCCCTCTCCACAAGCCTGAGGACATTTCTCTTATCCCCTGCCATTCTACCCAAGAGCCCAATAGTAGCACTTATCCCTTCCCCTGTCTGGGGTAAGAGGGTAGTTCACATGAGGAGTGCAGGTTGTAGTTTGGGCACTCAGTTTCTAAAAGGTTCACCATCACTGCCTTACCACCTTCTACTTTCTCTTAGAAACCATTCCTTAAAATACCACCAAGCTACTATTCCTTGGCCTAGATCTGGTCATATCATTTCTCTTTCCCAGTTCTTTCAAAGTCTCTCTGTTACCCACCTATATCAAATTTCTTTTTTCTGGCATTTGAAATTCTCTATAAATAAGCCTGACCATTTCTTCCTTATATGGCATCTTTTTTAATATATTATTCTCCTGATAAATAACTTCTGGCTTCCCTGGGAAGCAGTTAGAGAAGGAGAAGAAAGGGAGGATATGAGCGGAATAAAAAGAAGAAGTTGTGGAGGTGATTTGAAGGCTTTAAACTTGTGAAGAATGTCAGAGATTGAATTTGGTTAGAAGAAATTTTAAAGAAACTGAAGAATATTTGAAGAATAGAAATGTTCAAAACCAGATTCTACTGAAGTAGGAGGAGAATGGTATCAAGGAAAAATTAGAGATGTTCAATGACAGAAAACTAGAAAGAATGACTCAAGGTCAAGGAAAAGTCAGTCAACAAGGCAAAGTAAATTAGAAAAGGAAAGTCAAATAAGATGGTCAGTTCAGCAAATTGATAGAACAAGGAGGTTGGGGTGAGTCAGAAAAAGAGATAGGATGAGCTTAGAGAATATTCATAGTAACTAAATAAGGGGAATGAGTATGGCATCAAGAAACCAATGGTAATCATAAACTGAACAAAAAGTGAAGGGATCTTATCCTTAATGTCTTCCTCTCCCTAGTATAATATATCGTTTCTCTCCTCTATCTTCTGTGGTCTTGACAAGGTTAAGGATTCAAACCAAAGCATCTTTCTTTGAGGATATCACCAGTTATCCTGATTATTGGGGCACAGAATCCTCTCCCTTCCTGCTCCCCAAGAAATACAACTTCACGTTTTCCAGTTCATTAAACTTCTAACAATAGAAAGTCTCAAAGGATTCAGAGAGTTACTGGCAGAGATAGCCCCTCCATGAATACTGGGGCTATATATACCCCGGTTTCACCATTCATTCATATTTGATGGCTTCAGAATATTCTGTTGGTCAAGATGATGAGTCCAAGGATTGTCAAAATGGAACTAGTGACATAGGTCACTGATTATTCTGAGAAAGAGAATCTTTAATCACTTGACTGAAAAACCATTTCTTTAAAACAAAGACCAGAACTCCATGGCAGGACAGCTAGTTTGGCTGCATTGAAGATACCTCCAAATCACTTGTCCTCAAGAGGAAAACTCAAAGAGAGCTAAATACCTTATTAATGCATCCAATATTATTTATTTAATCATGTGTGCTCCATGTTTCATCTGCTGCTCTGACTGGTTTCAGCCTCACAGAGCAAGATGTCCTTCTATGGATAAGCTTATCATTTCTAAACCCACTATTATGTAGCTAACTCAAGCCTCAAATGACACCACTTCCTTAAGCCTTCTTTCTCCTATGATTGAAGAGCTAAAAGACACAGTACCAAACTCCTCCCAAAGCCTTCCTTTATAGAGGGCAGAAACTGAACTCAATTCATTCTGCTTGGGATCTGCTACTCTACCTGGCTTTAAACCCATAGAACAATATGCTCCCTATCCATTTCCTGCCTCCTTTTTGTTTATTGTCTCCCTCTTTTGGTTGTAAACTCCTTGAGGGCAGGGACTGTCTTTCTTTTTTTAATTGTATCCCAGCACCTAGCACAGTGCCTGGCACATAGTAGGTACTTAATAAATGTTGATTGGATTGAATTGGATATGGGTCATATTGATGCTCATGTTCTCTCCAATGAAACATATCCCAGGTCATCCCTACCTTTCTATCCTCAGCCATAAGTTTGTTACCCATGTGTTGAGACCTTGATTCTGTTCGTATGACACCTTATGGTTAGCAATGGAACCTCTGGGCTTGCTCTCATTTCACCCTCACTTTCATTTCCCGAGTGACTAGTCCTCTTTCCTCATCATCTATATGTTCAACAGATTTCTTTGTCTTCAAAATCTGACATGATTCTTCACTTGTGAAGGGCTGTAGCCTATTTAAACCTTCCCATTGCTCTTTGGGTAATGCTTAGATATAAAGCACCTTACATTTAGTTCTGAGGAAAGAAATATTTTCCAATCACCTCTTTAAAGATAATTCTATTCTTTTAGATGCCGAAGAGATAGCAGCAGCAAGGTACCCTATACCTAAACAGGGATGCAGCCCCAGTCAAGGAGCACTGATATTTGTCAGCTGAAGCACATGTCCTTCCTCCAGGTTTTCCCTATTGAATTTTCTGTTTAAATAACAAGATTTTTAATTTGCAGAGCTTTTCAGTGTTTGGGGCTTCATTTTTTGATGATTGTAGAAGGTGGGGAAAGTAAGCTAAGGAAGGGAGATATGCCCCCAAACACTCATTCACTAGTTATTTCCCAGAAGGCAATGGGTTCTCTGAACAGGGCTTTGCCATAGCAACCCATGGGTAGGCTGTTGCATTCAGTGAGTCCTTTGGTTCCATTTTCATATCACAAAAAGGGCAGCAGGATTTCTGGACATATTATAGCTGCTAATGAGCAGTAAAAAAGACACTAAAAATATCCCTGCCACAGATGCTGGGATGGCACTCCCTGAAACAAATTTCCATTCGTCCAAATTTATCATCTTATATTGAATACAATCACTGGGCATAAATGAACCTGATGAGGGTGGTTGGTCATTGAAATTCTGTGGACTGCAGCTTCTTTTGGATTTCTCATACTTTATTCCATTAAATATGAAAAAAAAAGAAATCACTTGGATTTCTGATGATGTATGTCTCTAGACATTTCAAATAAGTGGCTTCAAATGAAATTCTTACTTGTTAGAGACAATTTTTAAGCAAAAAATAAAAATCATTCATTTCTATCAAATCTATTAACAAGTATGTAAAATCCTGTATGAGCTTCTCAGAGAATAGATATTCTGATTTTTCAGGTTTATTAGCCACTGTGCCACAGAGTTCCTCTTGAGATTCTGTTTCAAAGGCCAGGCAGCTCTCCCCCATCCCATTAATTCAGAAAGATAAAATCTGAGTGCTGCTTTGAGCCTGTGCTGGTGCCTTGTGTGTGTGTGTGGTGGGTGTGTATAGAGGGGATGTCTTTAAAAATGATGGTAATGAGCATGGGAGTAGACAAGGCTGAAAAGTTTCATTTGGGACCATCAGGCTTCCCCATAAGATGGAGATAGTGGGAAAGTGTGAGATGGGCTTATGGAGCTAGTTAAAGATTCTTTCTGTGGCAAGAGATCACTTTGCACTGTAGAGCTGGGTGCTTCTAAATCCCTTTTTCCCAAAGAAAAGATCCCATTTACGTATTTATTACTAATAATGAGATGCTCATGGATACCTATTACTGCTTCGGAAAACACGGTGGTCATAGGAATCACAAAGAGCAGAAGCTGAGATGCTTGAGGGTAGAAAATAGTTTGGTTTTGTCTTAGTATCCCCAGTGCCTAACACAGAGGAGGCACTTAAAAAGATATGATAAATTGAATCGATGTCATTCAAATGTTTGGGTTCATAGGAACCTTACAGAACTTCTCATCCAACTCCTCTTTCACTTTTGAAGAAACTATTTCCCCAAGTTAAGAGATATTTAAACTCTCATTGCAGAACCTGGACTAGAACTCACGTTTACAGACTGAACCTTTGATCCCATGATCCCAAGGTCTTCCCCTTTTATAATTTAAACTTTAAAGTAAGGCAAAAAAATCATCAGTATCTATTTTCCCCCTCCTTCAAAAAATGGACTTTATCATCTCTATAAGTTCATAGATTGTGTATTCACCTTGAAAGCCAACTTTTCTTAGCCCAGAGAAATGGGAGCATTAGTAAGCCATTATAAAAATTTGGTGAGATGCCAAATACAATGGATTTGGAGTTGGAAGAACTGAGTTTGAATCTAGTGCTGATATTTGCTTGCTCAGTAGCCCTGGACTTTCTGGGTCTCCATTTTCTCATCTTTAAAAATCAAAGTTGGCTATAGAATTGGTTGTGAGGTCTTTTCTACAACTATAAGACAATGTTTCAAATTAGAAGGGTAGATTTTAAGGGAAAAAAAACAAATCTATTGTGGTTTGTGGGAGTATTTCAGAGATGAAGTTCTCCTTTCTCAAACATGACTGCTTAAGAGATATTTATTGATAAAGCAAGGGTGTCCTGGGGACAGTTGGGTAGCTCAGTGGATTGAGAGTCAGGCCTATAGATGGGAGATCCCAGGTTCAAATCTGGCCTCAGACACTTCCTAGCTGTGTGACCCTGGGCAAGTCACTTAACTCCCATTGCCTAGCCCTTACCGCTCATCTGTCTTGGAATCAATACACAGTATTGATTCTAAGATGTAAGGTAAGAAAAGGTTTAAAAAAAAGGTTCCTACTGGTTTTGAAAAATGTAACTATGAAATATCAGGGGCTGCTATCATGTTAATTCAATGAGAGAGAGAGAGAGAGAGGGAGAGGGGGAGAGGGGGAGAGGGGGAGAGGGGGAGAGGGGGAGAGGGGGAGAGGGGAAGAGGGGGAGAGGGGGAGAGGGGGAGAGGGGGAGAGGGGGAGAGGGGGAGAGGGGGAGAGGGGGAGAGGGGGAGTGAGGGAGAGGGGGAGTGAGGGAGTGAGGGAGTGAGGGAGTGAGGGAGTGAGGGAGTGAGGGAGTGAGGGAGGGAGGGAGTGAGAGAGGGGGGAGAGGGGGGAGAGGGGGGAGAGGGGGGAGAGGGGGGAGAGGGGGGAGAGGGGGGAGAGGGGGGAGAGGGGGGGCAGGGATAAACTTTTGAGCTTTCTATGAATGAGGCACAAAGTATCTCTCTGGCCAGGGCTAGGGTTTGGGGCAGAGCATCCTTTAAGCAACACTCCCTCTGAGTCGTTTGCACTGAGTTTGCATCTCCTGCCAGCTTAGAGCCATATTTGGCCAGAAGCAATGTTTACGAAAGGAAAGTTTATCAAAGGAAATGTGTGAATCAGCCCATGAGATGAGAGCAGTTGGTGAGGTTCCTGGTTCTTTGGAGTCCAGGGTTCTGCAATGACATCAGTGAGTTGGTTGGTGTTTCTCTACATCTGCAAGGCAGAAGAAATGCAAGAGATGCACAGGGAGAAGTCTAAAGGAGAGAAACATTGGGAACTTTCTGGGAAGATAAAACCCGACACAGACACTAAACAAGGAGAGCCATCGCATTTGTTTATCCCCCTTACATCTGTAATTTCATTGGGATGGGGAACTCCCAGTGTGAAAACTCCATCTGCAAGCACGCCCCCCAGCAATCAACCTCAGTAACTTCAGAAAAGGAAAGGAATCCTGAGGGTGCCTCGACCAGTAGCTAGGAGGGTGGCTGGAAGGCTGTAGACAATCTGCAAAAGCTGGCTTGGGAGGTGGGCCTGGGGATACGATTGAAAGAGGAGTTAGATAAAAGCTCGTAGAGTATCCTGGATTTCTGTTCTAGATCTTCTGTCTACCTAGCAATACTCCGTCTCTGTAGATTAGAGAGATCTAAAAGCAAAAGGAACTTCAGAAGTCGCCAGGTCCAGCCTTGGGTGAGGATGAGGAAACTGAGGTTGAGAGAAGTTAAGGGCCTTTCCTGGCTTCACAGCCCCACGTGCCGGAGACAGGATGCCAGTGCAAGTCTTCCTGTCCCTGAATGCAGCCCTCAACTCCGGCCCCTGTGCTACGTCTTTCCCTCAGAGGGGAAAGACTGTCTTCTGCCTCTTAGCCAACACCCCCAGCTCTTCTCTCAGATCCAGTGATGTATACAGAGAAAACAATGCCAAGGCTCCTTAAGGGTTAGGGATAACGTCTTTGAAATATTCCCTGTATGGCAAGGAAAGTGCATAATCTCAGCTTCCCCATTTTACAGATGAGAGAGTTGAGGCCGACCAAAGTTTAGCAATGGGCACAAAATGCTAGGAAAGTGTTAGTCATTATTATCATGACCATGACGGTGACATGGATAGATAAAAGCTATAGATGCCAGCCTTGACAGATGCCAGATGACACAAATGTCAGAGAGGGGACCGGCATGCTGAAGGGCAGCTAGAACTTGGCAGATGAGAGTAACTGGACTGGATCTAGCAGGAGCAACTTGAACAGCAATAAATGGGAAGCCCCCAACGAGATTCAACTTGTCTTCCCAAGAACAAGCCAGGGAAGCACGGCCACCTACCACTGCATGGGAAGTAGTGGCGAGGTGGTCAGTGGACTGAGTTGGCCAACATACCGCGGCTTTGATACTTCAGTAAGAATTCTGGGCTTCTGGGAAGCTGCCACTTGTTTTAAGACAAAGTTTGCTGACTAGAATCTCCAGCCGTTCCCCTCCACTTTTGCCTGCTGACAGCAAACTCACAGGACTCCTCCCAGTCTCTTCCCTCTAGTCTCCCCTTCTCTCTTAGCCCTCTCCAACATCTGGCTGATTACTCAAGTACTTAAGTTTAAAATCCTTTTCAAAGAAGCAAAAATGCCAGCTATGGATCTGATAGCCCTTTCCTCACGCTTTCAGGCAGCTAAAGGGGCCCAGTGGCTAAAGTATTGGACCTGGAGTAAGGAAAAATTGAGTACAAATGCAGCCTCAGACCCTTACTAGTTGTGTGACCCTAGGCAAGTCACTTTACCTATACCTGCCTCTGTTTCCTCAACTGCAAAATATACAACCCTCCCTCTAAGGATTAAAGAGAAGATCAAATGAAGTAATGTTTATAAAGCACCTGAGTGCCTAGCACATAGTAGGTACTTAATAAAGGTTTATAGACTGTCTCAGTGTAGAATGAATACTTCTCTATATTTCTATTTAATATGAGTAAAGTTAATGTGGACTCTTTCTGTGGGTTTCTAACTCCTACAGGACAAAGACCACCGTTCAGTTTTGTTTGTTTGTTTGTTTTATTGTTGTTCACTTTGTGTCCAACACTGACTTGATTTGTCACTTTCTTGGGAAAGTTCCTCATTTGCCACTTTCTTCTCCAGTTGATTTCACAGATGAAGAAACTGAGGCAAACAGAGTTAAGTGACTTGTTCAGTCATAAAGCTGATGTCTGAGGTCAGATTTGAATTCAGGTCTTCCATGCTCCAGCCTCAGTGCTCTATTCACCATGTCCCCTGGCTGCCCAGTTTTGTTAGACTTCCCAATCTAACCTTGTCCCATTCAAATAGCAGATAATAGTCTTGACCCACTCTAACCTCAATCGACCTAGAACCCAAACGCTATGGTAATTTCTCTACAAAGACCTTCTGTATGTCTGTGGCGTCACCTTCCCATCTGCCCTCCACCGAGAGTTGGAAATCGGCAGTAAAGTTGTAGCAATTCTATTTCTCTTCTGAATCTCCACTACATGTTAGTGGCCGTGTACCATAGTGGAGAGAGCATAGGATTTGGCATCAGGAAGATCGAGGTTCGAATCCCTCTTCAAACACTTGGTAGCAATGTGACCCACCATGAGCATGTCACTTGTACCTCAGTTTCCTCATTTGTAAAATGGAGGTAACAGCACTAACCTCAAGGGAACTTTCATTTTTCCTTCTGGCTCTCGTTGATTAAGTCGAGCAGGCCATAGTCCCTTACATAGTGATGGGCTTCTCAACAGCAGGTTTCCTTCATTTTTTCACTACAAGGACTTGGGACTTCACCAGTGGCTCATAGGCAGACCCTCATCAGGGCAATCACAAGCACTCTGTGCCCTAGTGGAGCCTGCAAACCACACACACACACACACACACACACACACACACACACACACACACACACCCCGCTGCCCAAGCTGGGCTTGGAGTTCCTCAAACAGCAGATGTCCAGATCCTCTGCCCCCCCCCCCCATCTCTCCAGACATCCATCCAGGCTTTCTCTAGAGAACGCTGCCTCATAGGATGAGAGGATGTGTTTGATGAATGCTAAAGACAATGCCAAAGGCTTCAAGTGCTATGGGGGACAAGCTCTGATGGGTGAAAGGTCAGGCTTCCTCACCTCCACTTGGTTTCGGTCTTCTTTGCCAAGGAGACTGAAGCCTGTAGATGCTAAAGTAAGCAAAGGACTGAAAATTGTTCGTGCAAAATTGAAAGCAAATGGTCATGGGAAAATTGGCCAAAGAGCGTGCTTAGCTGCCCTCTCTGTCTGAGTCACTGCATTCAGTATAATAGCCAGAGCTCCAGAAACAAACACATGACCCCGTCAGGGCACTGGGACCCCTGGGAAGAGACAGGAGATGCCACCCCACTGCCCCACAGTCTTCATAGAGACTTGAACCCAAGACAGAGATTGAGAGACAGAGAAAGAGATTAAAGATATATCTAGGAGTCACTATGTTTCCCATGCCACCAGCTTTGTTACCAACCTACCTCCTCATCCTTTATGTAGGAGAGTAACCCTTCTGATTGCCCAAGTGTACCCTTGTCTCTAAAAGTCCTAAAGTCACAGCCTTCTCAGCAACATGGTCCAATGGGGCAAAGGCATCCGGATACACTTTTAACAAATGAAACATCACCAACAAAGATGCCCTCAGATTGTCACGGACATTTGGGTTCTGACATCTACCCTGCTACTGAGCCCTCTAATATGTGCCATCTCCTCCTCTTAGAATTCCAGAACAAGAACAATCTCTTTTTCTAATTCATTGCTATGCTACTGTTTATGATCTTTGAGAAAAAATTATCAGAGAGACTTATTGGAGGAGAAGAGATAACTCAGTTTTCTATCTATTAAAAAAAGAAAGGATATAAATTTATTTGAGTCAACAGGCACTGACAGGGTAGAAGTTTCCCATAATTATTTCCTGGACAACAAAAGAGTATCTGGACAATTCCCTGATGATCATAGTTGATGGGGGAGGCATGTTAACAAGTCTACTACTTTTCTTTATTTTTTACTTTCTTTTATTCTAAATTGTATGTCAATGCAATTTTAATAATAATCAGACATTTTGAAATTCATATTCTCTTCCACCCTCCAAACCGTCCTCCCTAACTTAGGAGGTTTTATATAGATATATGAATCAACATAATATCTATATTATATATATATATATAACATAATTGTACATTTCATAATAGCCATGGACAATCTTTATATACATGTGTTATTATACAACACCTATTTCCATACCCATCATTTTGTGAAAGGAGCTACATCACTTACGCTACAGAAAATTTCATGGAGGAAATAAAGTGAAGAAAGACATGCTTTAATCTGCATTCAAACCCCCTCAGTTCTCTCTATGATGATGGATAACCCTTTTTGGCATGAGTCCCCTGGAGTTGTTCTGAAACTTCAAATTGCTGATAATGGCTAAGTCATTCACAGCTAATCATTATACATTACTGTTGTAACCCTGGGCAATCTTCTCTTGGTTCTTCTCACTTCACTTTGCATCGTTTCATTTAAGTCTTTCCAGGTCTGTGATCATCTTGTTCATCATTTCTTATGGCACAAAAGTATTCCATGACAATCATACAGCACAATTATTTTTGTTAGGAAAGAATGAGTAGAGTGATTTACAGGAGGAAGAGGATGAAGACTTCATATTTGATCTGAGTGGTTGAAGAGATGCTGGTATGAGAGAAGGTGGACTATTGTTAGTCAGAAGCGTTATGTTTCAGGATGAATTCTAGAGGGCTTGGATTATCCCCCATGGCAAACTTTGGTTTAGGGTGAAAGGAGAGAGTGAGAATTAAAAGAATGTATGGAAACCCTCTGGAATTCTCCTTTTAATCATAGCAAGCATTCCTAAATCAGACTGTAAGGGAGGTACTCAATTGAATCAATCATCCTGGTCCTCTGATGAAATGAGAAAAATTTTATTTAATCAATCAGTCATTCTGGGACTTCAGACTAAATACAAAAAGTCCTTGATCAATGTAGAGACCTTTGAAGGCCATTGGACTAAGTGAATGGCACCATAGTGTTCCCACAAAAAGGAAAAAAAATGACTTCCACAACCTTGAACATGTAGAATGAAGAAGAGTGAGGAATTGCGGATTCTAAGGTCACAAGCCTGAGTAACTGGGGATAGTGGTGCCCTTGTCGATACAAAGAGATTGGAATCATGAAACTCTTTGGGGAAAGATAATGAGTTCTGTTGTTGGCATATTGGATCTGAGATGTCTACAGAACAACCAGTTTGAGATGACAAATAGGCAGTTGTTAATGCAAGACTGAAGACTGGAGGTCAGGAGACAGAGTAAGACCTGATAAATAGATCTGACAACTGTCTACAGAGATGATCATTGAACCCACTGGAGCTAACAAAAGCACCAAGTGAAATATTATAAAGGGAGAAGAGGGAGCACAGGACAAAGATTTGGGGAGCACTCACAGTTATTGAGCAGAATGGAGATGGAGATTGTGAATTTTAGATTTACTCCACCCTGCTTAGTCTTTGGAATTTTAGCAACCAGGAATGTATATATCCCCATTTAAGGATTAAGTGTGGGGGAGGAAGGTCTATGGCCCACATGTTCTAGGAAGTAACAAATCAGAAACAACTGACTGACCTCCTGGGCTGTCCAAAGCCAAGTTTAAGCCTCCATTGGTACATGTGAGACACGGGAAGTGACATAAAGAACTGCCTTCATATTTCACATCACTTGCTGTGAGAGGGACTTTGGACTTTGGCAGTGGAACTTGACTTGGAGGAGCTCCAACGTTGGACCTCAGACTGCTTCCCTTAGACAATCACGTGGTGAGTGCAAGGCTTACTTCCCTTTCCTTGGCTCTTTCTGGAGGCACTAGCCTCCAAGGAGGTCCCTCATCTTGGAGGAGGCCTCATGGCGGGAAGTCAAGCTAGATTTTATCTTCTGGGAAGGCCTCTTGGCTGAGGCCTCTGAACTTCCCCTGGCTCAGACCAGGCCGGAGCAGATCTTCTTCCTCTTTCCCTCTCTCTTTCTTATTCTTAATTTCTTCCTTCTATTGTAAATAAACCACCATAAAATTCCATTTTGATTTGAGCATTTCATTGGGATTTTGAATTTAAATCCCTGGTGACCACTTAAAAATATATTAATTCTCAACCCTAAAAAATTTACCCTTAACAAGATCCAGGAAAGGAACCTGAGAAAGAGAAGGCAGACAGTTAGGAGGAGAATGAGAAGAGGGGAGTGCCATGAAAATCCAAAGAAGGGAGAATATTCAGGAGAATGGGTCAGCAATGAGTTGAAGAAAGATGAGAATTGGGGGCAGTTGGGTGGTTCAGTGGATTGAGAGCCAATCCCAGAGATGGGAGGTCATGGGTTCAAATCTGGCCTCAGATACTTCATAGCTATGTGACCCTGGGGGTACATCAGTTTAAAACCCCCATTGCCTAGCCCTTACCACTCTTCTGCCTTAGAACCAATACACAGTCTTGATTCCAAGACAGAAGGTAAGGATTTAAAAAAAAAAGATGAGAATTAAGAAAATATATGGTTGCTAACTTTAAAGTAAGTATTTCCCATTGGATAATGAGGTCAGGAACTGGGTTGGCCATCCTCGAATAATTGACCCTCAATTTCTTCATGTATATTTCATACGTATAGCGCTCCCTTCAAAGACCTGACTAGACCTAAATGAGCTAATGAATGGAAAGTGCTTTACTGACTTTGAAGCACTGCATAAATGCCAAGTATGCCCAGGAAAAAATAATTATGAAACGTATGCAAAGAGATCTCCATCCTCAACAAACTCTTTTCCTCCCATGAACGCTCAAAACAGAATGCAGGCCTGGTCACTCGGGAAATGCTTTTGAAACAGAGCTCCATCTCGTTGTTCCCTTTGCTGAGCTCCGTTTCCTCTGGCTTCCAAACATTTGCAAACAGTTAAAGATGCAGAGTTGTCGGAGAGATCCAATAGAGACAAACAAGGCTTCCAGACTTCCAGCCTGTGTGCAGTTAGTCAGCCAGCGCCCTCAGGTCGCATTCAGAGGAATGGCCACGTCATAACAGCTCAATCATTCCCCAGCCCCTGGATGCTTCTGTGTGGGTGGTGCCTTGCCTGGATTGGGGGAAGGTATCCATTTCAGGGTGGTGCAATCACCCTGTGTGGGTGCCCGGGCTCCTTTCCCGCATTTGCTGGGCCTTGAACCCCTTTACAATGGATTAGTCAGTCACCCACAAGAAAAGGAGGAGGGAGCTGTCCAGCCCCGGGAGTCAGTCACTAAGCTTAGACCCGTCAGCGTCTAATAGCCTCTCGGGAAGGATCCCGGTTTCTAGTGAAGGTCCTTTGTTAAATAGGGACCAACATCCAGGTTTCATTCTTGCCCTGATCCAGGATTCCTTGTGCGCTTGCAGCCCAAGCCAAGACTGAGGGCGCCAGACCTAAATCTGAGTCAGGATATTTACACACCCACCCACGGGCTATTGGGACCTGACATGGCTGGTTAATTTGCTATTTGCATAACCATATTTTGGTATGAGTTGTTTCCTTGCTAATTAACGAGCCGTACTTTCTTTTACACATATAAAAGCTTGATTCTGAGAAGAGTGCCCACACTGACTGCCCAGGGGCCCTGGACACCCCAGAGGTGAAGATCCTGATCTCTGCCATCGACCAGCCCCAATGGCTTGCAATGACTCAAAATTGCTGCATTTGCTTTTGTGAGTTTTATGGTGTCTTCAACAACTGGTAATCTTTAGAATCAACTCAGAGGACCTCACAACGAAGCCCAGTCTATTTGGAAATAGGTTCCAATTATGGACAGAACACTGACTTGGGGGGAGCCCAGATCTGCTTTTCCCACCATCTCTGATGGCAAGGAATTCTGTTCTCCATTTCTGGACTGTGCCTGTATCTATAAAGAGAGGTAAGGTGGACCCTGTGTCAGACCAGAGCCACCCAGTTAGTGGTTTCAGGGCTGTGGGCACCCACAAACCACCTCTGGAGATGCCGAGAGGCTCCCTGGGAAACCGAGTGTCCAGCCCACCGAAATCACGGGGCTGGGAAAAGTTGAGGCAGTGGGTTGAGTGTTAATTGTACAGAATAAGCAGGAAGCTTCAAGTCCCAAATAAACGAGCTCCTTCTCTTCTACAGCTGAGGCATAGTCTGTTGGTTAAGGTATTATCATTAAGGAGCTAAAGCCATGAGGAACCACTCAGCCCACAGCATGGGACCCTATTACCAGCCTGTGGCCTCAGTCTGGAAGTGTGGCATTTGAATAAGTCCCCTTGAATTATTCAAGAAGAGTTTCTCTATTAAAAATATTAATAGCAACTGATGGGTTGAAGTCATTTGGGCCCTGTGAGTGCTGCGGCTGGGTGGCTCGAGGACTCTGCCCTCACAC
The DNA here is from genome assembly GCF_027887165.1 of Monodelphis domestica. Taxonomy (NCBI): domain Eukaryota; kingdom Metazoa; phylum Chordata; class Mammalia; order Didelphimorphia; family Didelphidae; genus Monodelphis; species Monodelphis domestica. The sequence goes on from NC_077231.1 coordinate 322,314,902, forward strand.
AACACCTTGTTTGCTCGTCACCCCAGAACCCTTTTTTGATCCCCTTAAGCTTTTATCTGGGTTGAGACAGCGTGTCCTCAAAGGCCAATGCAATTTTCAGCAGTAATAGCCCCAAATGGTGCTTTTAAATTAAGCTTTAATAGCCTAAAATGCCACGAAGACTTTGAGGACATCCTGCATGAGTTTGCCTTGTGACTTCAACACTAGAATCTACTTTTTAAAACAAAATAAATTCATGGGGGCAGCTAGATGGCTCGGTGGATTGAGAACCAAGTCTAGAGACAGGAGGTGTTGGGTTCAAATCTGGCCTCATATGCTTCCTGGATATCTGATCTTGTACAAGTCACTTATCCCCGTTTCCTAACCCTTACTGATCTTGTGACCTGTGTGAAGATTGGATTCCATTTACTTGAGTAATTCATTTGGGATTTAGAAGTTAAATCCCTGGCGACCACCAATTTAAATATTCAGTCCAACCACATAACTTAAATTTAACACCTGGAAACAATACACAGTATTGATTCTAAAATGGAAGGAAAGGGTTTAAAAAGAAAAAAAAAGCAATGTTTGCTTTTGATTCTTCCTGGCATTTAAATGGTCTTCAATATGGTTTCCTGGATAGGACAACAAGCAGATAGAAGGGGGATTGTGAAAGAAAACTGGCTTTGTATTTAGAAATCAGGGCCTGAATGTTAGCTCTGCATCTAGCTCCTTTGTGACCTTGACAAAGTTGCTTAACTCTCTGGGCCTCAGTTTCCCTCTATGTAACATGGGAGGATTGGACTGGAAGATCTCTAGGGGTAACTGTTCCCCCTTCAAAATGATAATCCCTGCATCCAGGGATTTTCTTCATCCTAGGACTTTGGTTGCTCAGAGAGGAATCTGTTTTCTCCAGCAATATCTAAACCAATAGGAATCAGAGAATGCAAGGACTCTCCATGGTATGAGATTCCAGAACTCTCCTTTAACATGTAAGGAAACTGCAAGACACAGGAACCACTCATATCACCATCCCCATGACTCTATGAAGAACTCTGAGGGGATTCTAACAGAAGAGTATTTGACCTTGTGGTTATGACCATGTTCACCAAGAGCAACCTAGCCATGCAACCTTGGGATCCAATCAAACCTGCAAAAAACATTTCCATAAGCAAAGAATAAAGACAAGGTGATTGGGGCAGCAACTGGTTGGCTCAGTGGATAGAAAACCAAGCCTGGGAACAGGATGTCCTGGGCTCATATCTAGCCTCAGACACATCCTAGCTGTGTGACACTGGGCAAGTCACTTGACCCCCTTTGCCTAACTTTTATCTCTCTTCTCCCTTGGAACTGTTATTTAGAACTGATCTTAAGAAAGAAAGTAAAGGGGGAGGGGGGAGGCAGATGAGTAGCTCAGTGGATGGAGAGCCAGGCCTAGAGACAGGAAGTCCTAGGTTCAAATCTGGCCTCAAACACTTCCCAGCTGGGTGACCCTGGGCAAGTCACTTGACCCCCATTGCCTAGCCTTACCACTCTTCTGCCTTGGAACCAATACACAGTATTGACTCCAAGACGGAAGGGGAGGGCTTAAAAAAAAAAAGAAAAAGAAAGAAAAGAAAGAAAGTAAAGGTTAAAAAAAAAGTTGGTCATCTCACCCTAACTAATCAGCATAGTACAACAGATGCTTGTTGACTGTTGGATGATCAGGTAGGATCCTAGTGAGCATCACTCACAGGCTTCAACGGTGACAAGACAGAGTAAAAGTTTGATGCTTGACCTCTACAGCACACGTGTGAATTTAACTTGTGATCTTCACTAATGAGGCGGTTCAGGAAAAGGGGGCTGGACTTGGAGTCAGGAAGTCCTCCATTCCAATCCAGCCTCCGCCATGTTTAACCAGAAGGCCATCACCCGAGATGAGGCGTCCATTTCTCTCAGGGGCCCCAACTCAGCTTTGTACTCCTGGGCTCTGTGACCCAGGCCATCACGTCACTTCTCAGACTCGTGTTCATGGGTCAAACCAGGAGGAAAATGGCCCCCTGCCAGTCCTACTCGTTGTGGGATCCAACGCGACATTTGCAAAGTGCTTGGCACGACTTAAGATGCGACACTCAGATCATGACTAATTCTCGTAGGCTGGTTCCATACAAGATTCATTGTAAAGAGTTGAGAAAATCAGGAAAGAAAGCCGCCGCGTCTCCTTCTGGTGGGTTTTTGGACTGGATGTGTTGACTTGTCCGGACTTTGTCCCCTGAATCATGCGACCTGGGAGAAGCTCGTCCTCCCCGTCTGTCCTTGCCCTTCAGATTCCATCATGTCACTCTGGAGTGACAGAAACAAGCCGGACCTTTCAGTGCCACAGCCAGGCTCAACATTCTGATCACGCCCTTTTCGGCAATTCCCTACAGGCTTAATTAGGGGGTTTTAATCGACTCTGGGGCTTTTTTAATGTATTTTCTACCTCAAAACAACATCCACATCAGCTGATCATCACAGCAGCCCAGAGATCCAGCCTTTCAGCATCTTTATTCAAACATTCATTATCATGTTTCAGCAGAAACCTTTCATCTCCATCTTCCTCCGGCACGTTTTTGCCTTTCAATGGGTCTCCTCAAGCCACTACCAGGTGTTATGCAAATGCTGGGGACTCGGGGGGGGGGGGGGGGGGGGGGGGCATGGACACACAGGCACCAACTGAGCCGGACGCTCGCCCGTTTATTTGTGCCAACCTTGGAAATGGAGTGGTCTTTGAGCCAAGACTCCGGCCAGGCGAGGAATACGAGGGGCATTCCAAAGCAGACGCCAGTCTTCAAAACAGAATATTGGAATGGGAATCCTATAGATTCCAATGATGGGAGCATGGACTAGTGCAGTGGACAGAAAGACAGCCTCTGAGGAAAGAAGACGTGAGTTCAAGTTCTGCCTTGAATCATGTAGATGGACAGTGGAACAGTGGACAACTCCATCTCTGAATGCCTGAGATGACTCCCTGAGGCTGAGTAGCAGTGAAGGTATTAATCAGCACTGGTGAGAGTGTTTTCTAAACTGTCTTAGCCAATTCTCCATCGTACTGATAAGGAACGTGAGGCCAGAGAGATAGGACTTGACGAAGACCAAACAGCTAGTTAATGTTGGAACCAACACTTGACTTCAAAGCTCCTCACCGTACATCCAACATTGCTGATGCTCCAATGTGCTGCAACAATCATATTTTGGGTTTCTATTATGCTTGTGAATAATAATACCATTAGTAACTGTAGTGTCTCAATATAGACCCCTTCTCCCCCTCTGAGTTATTCTCCCTATTGGCATTATACTCTTGGGTTGGTCCCCTCAGCTTCCAAGAAGGCAGTTGCAACTCCCAGGGTCTTGGAAAATCTGTGAGTTTACATTCACAAGCCCCTACTAGTGTGCCTGCCTTTAGTAGTCAGCCAGTAGACAGAACTAACTCAAAGGAAAGCAATTTACTAAAATGGCACAGTAAGAACTACTTGTCCAAAACACTGGCCCCAATAGACCTGAAAGCACACTCTCTCAAAACACAAGCAACATCCATCAGAAGAGTGCAAACAAAGAGTAATGCAGGAAACACTTGTACATAAAGTAACTCGTGCTTATTGAATTCCAAGGGTCTTGAGGTCTTTTGTGCTCTCACAGCATCCTCATCCAGACCTCTTGTTTATGAGAATGAGCTACTGGAAACCTCACACATTTTCCAAAGTGCAAAGGAGCCTGGTTTTGCAGAATGATCCTCTCTAATCTGAAAAGGGGCAATGCTTTATTAGAAGCAAATGCAGACTGAAATGGATGAACCATTGTATGTCATCATCTTTGTTACATACTCCTTACAACCTAAACATATGCCATGGTATCAGAAATATCAGAGGCCAGACCTGAACCCAAAACCCCCAGTATCCAGGCCTGGCTTTCAATCCACTGAGACACTTAGCTATCCCTGAGCACAATCTTGAACTATTTTAAACTGAAAGATGGAAGGATCTTAACATTATAGACATTAGCATATCTGCATATTTCTTAGCATCATACAGAACTTTTATCAAAGTAAATCATGATCAATGGCACAAAGAATTTTTTGTTTAAAAAAAAAGAGATTACAAACACATCCACTAAAGAATATTAATCAAGAAAAAGATAACCAATACAAATCTGTTGAAAACAATGGGTCTAATTGGAGACAATAAAAGCTTAAATAATGAGTGTACCAAAGAACAAACCACAAAAACAATAACATGAAAAAAAATGATAAGAAGACAATATACCATAGTTTCTGGGACACAGTTATAAAAAAAAAAAGAAAAAGGACCATAAATTCCCCAAAACACACATTAATAGAATAAAAAGAGTATCAATAGACTAAATGTTCCATTAAATAGCAGGGATTTAATCAGATCCTGAACAAGCATTTCGTAAGAATTCTTAACATTGGAAGAACAATAATAGATAAACTGAAAACAAAAAGGGTACTAGAGATAATAAAAAAATAAATCTGGTTCTTTAAAAAGACCAGAAATATCAATTAAATAAGAGAAAAAAGAATCAAGTTAGAAAAAAATAGAAAAGTAACAAAAATGAGAAAGAATAAAAATGATCACTATCTATTATGCACAATTATCTATTTAAAATAAGGAATCGAAACTGTTATTTACAAAATGCCCATATTTGCAGAACTCCAGGTAGTTACCTTTTATCCAATTTCACTCAAATTGAAATGGGTGTAAGGGGACTAGCATAGAAAAATAAAAGTCAAAATGAAATTTTTGGAGAATTCTAACCTACACTTAAAGAAAAATTAATACCTAAATTACAGAAATTTTTCTGAAGAATTTAGAAGAAAACAACCAAAATAGTTTATGATAAAAATATAAGCATCTAATCTCAACCAGGGAAAGATAAAACAAAGAAAGAGGACTATAGACTAAGAGTATTAATGAATCTTAATTCTAAAATTCTCAGTAAAATTCTAGTAAAATAGCTATTACAGAGGGCAGCTGGGTAGCTCAGTGGATTGAGAGTCAGGCCTAGAGACGGGAGGTCCTAGGTTCAAATCTGACCTCAGACACTTCCCAGCTGTGTGACCTTGGGTAAGTCACTTAACCCCCATTGCCTAGCCCTTACCACTCTTCTACCTTGGAGCCAATACACAATGTTGATTCCAAGATGGAACTTAAGAGTTTAAAAAAATAGCCATAGCAATTTATTTTTTTAAATCCCTCATTATGATCAAGTTAAAGCTAAGCCATGGACAGAGTTTGCTTCAACATTAGAAAAACAATAACTATAATTAATCATATCAAAAACCAAAGCACCCTAACTACACAATCATAACAATAGATACAGGAAACGTCAGAAAAAGTATCCTCTTCCTTTAGAATAAAAACCCTACATAAGGCTAAGGGGATCTTTTGAAAATTGGCTTACTAGAAAGCCAAGGTCTAGCATTTTATTCATTGGTGAAATTCTAGGAATTTCCCCAACATATAAGCAGAACAGCTCTCACTTCTTTCACCTCTGTTATCTGACATAGTTCCAGGAATGCTGACAAGAAAAAAATAATGAAGACATTAAGAGAAGTCAAGAAGCCAAAGTTATGCCTATATGCCAATGGCATCATGGATTACTTGAAAATCCTGAGAAATCATCAGAGCAGTTTTAAAAAGAAACTCCCCAAATTAAAATCATTTCTAAAGAACAATTATGATATCCAAAGGGAAATAATAGAAAAACAAAGTAATATAGAATAATAAACATAATTTTGAAAGAGTCCCACTTAAAATCTCTCCAAAATATATAAAATGTCTGCCAGTTGATTTATCAAGAGGTGCTCAATACCTGTTTGGATACATCATTTCTTTTTTTTTTTAACCCTCACCACCTTCCATCTTGGAATCAATACTGTGTATTAGTTCCAAGGCAGAAGAGTGACAAGGGCTAGGCAATGGGGGTGAAGTGACTTGTCCAGGGTCACCCAGCTGGGAAGTGTCTGAGGTCAGATTTGAACCCAGGACCTCCCATCTCTAGGCCTGGCTTTCAATCCACCAAGCTACTCAGCTGCCCGACAATGTTTCTCTTGAGAAAAATGAAAGATGACTTAAATAACAGGAGTTAATACTGTCTGCCAATATGATAAAAATGTCAATGCTGTCTATATTTATTTAGAGAGTCTATGTTATACAAACTACCAAGTTGTTACTTGATAGAGCTTAGCAAAAAGGTGACATTTGTTTTGGAAGAAGAAAAAATATCGACTCTAAAGGGGACTCGCTGAATATGCTCCCCCTTCCTTTTGATCCTTTGTTACAAAGAAGCTTTCACTGGAGGACAGAAGGGTGCATTGAAAAGTATGGAAAACATTTTTAAAGAAATCAACAAAAAGTTTTCTTTGAAAGAATCCTTTTTTCCTGATGTCCCTGATTAACGGTGATCAAGAACTCCAGTGGTGTTCCACAGCGTGACCACAGACCACGCTCCTCTAAAGAGGAAAAGACTAAGAAAGAAATACGAGTGGAAATGAAGTCCCCATGACAACTGCAATCAGGACCTACGGCTCCAAGAGCCTCTGTGCCAGGCAGACAACAATTCCTGGAAAATCCAGCTCGGTGGCTTTTCCTGCTGGGTCACAACAGGTGTGATCACAGAGAAACAAGCCCTGTTTTTACTCCTCTGAACTTTCCTCTTCCTCTCGAAGGGACAAAAGGACAAACAAGGCCACCCTGGATCAGGCAGCAAGCATCCTCTAGGTGTCAGGCAGCATTCGACAGAAACAAGGGGCTTGCTTCGGCCCCCATGCAGGAATGAAGGAGGGCTCCCACGAGTGAAGCAAACCTTTGGTTTGTGGAACCCCGGACCCCAAGAGGAGCCTGCTGCAGGGAATGCATCACTGGGAGCTGTCAACGATGGAAAGCTCTTCCGATGATTCCCGTTTGACAAATGATCTTAAAGGTTAAGAGAGAAGACAGACCTTCACTGGGGAAAATCAAGGAACTCTTTCAGGCTCTAGGATGCTCTGAAGAGGGGAGTACAGGGAAAGACCTAGAGTAGGAGCACGGGCTCCACTAGTTACTACCTGAGTCCTTTGCCTCTAAAGGAAGGGCTCATACTAGACCCCTCTAGCCTTTCCAACGTTAAAATTCTGGTTGCTTTCGCCACCCTTCAGACTAGCCAGTCCTGTGCCCTTTCCTTTAGACCCAGGGCTCTTCTAGCTGAGTTCTAGATAATTACCTGTTGGCGTTTTCAAAGAAACCATGAGGCTCTTGAAATTAAGGCACAAACAGGGGTTCAATAATGTACCCTCTTGGGGTACATTGGGTACTGGGTAACTCACTGGATAGAGAGCGAACCCAGGATATAGGAGGTCCTGGGTTCAGATTTGGCCTCAGACACTTCCTAGAGATGTGACCCTGAGAGTCATTTAACCCCAACTGCCTAGCCCTTACCACTCCTCTGCCTTGGAATGCAATATTGATTCTAAAATGGAAAGTAAGGGTTTAAAATAATAATAATGATAGAACTTCTTCTGAGCCCCAGGCTGCCTTTACATCTACAGAACAAATGTATTTCTTTTCTTTTTTAAACATTCACAAAACACACTTCCAATGAAGGACTTCTTCAGGGATTGTTGTGAATCTTTGGTTCATAGGCTGCCACACCAACTTCCCTGGCTGATCTGGTCCTACTTTTTAGGTCCACTGATCTTCCTTAGGTTTCCCTAATCTTCCCAGTCAGGAAAAATCTTTCCCTCCCATAAACTCTCACAGACTTTATTTGATTCTGGGCTGTGTATACAAGGCAGTATAATTAAGCCAATCAGCTTCGTGATCACTTCTACTTCTAACTTAGACGACTGATGAGAGGGGAAATGGACTCCCCCCTCGAAGAGTGGTGTTTAAAGCAGGACATTCCGAAGAAGGTGTGCTCCATTCAAACTGTGCTTCATGGTACCAGTGGCTACAACTCTCTTGTTTACTCTGCTTTCATCTAATATAATTCAACTGTTTATTTAGCCATAACAACTGAGGAAATGATGGGAGCAAAGAGCTCATTCTCGAAGGAATGAGTGGCTGCTAAGAAGGGGCAGGACCAGGAAAAATACACAGAGTCTAATATATAATAGTAAAGGGAGAAATGCTCAGTGATAGACATACATCCTCCATATATAGTCAATCTCTTATAATATTTAATTTGCTTAGTGAACAAATGAATGAACATCTGAGAAACTGTCTGGTATTACTAGTTTATAATAAAATGATCCCCCAGATGTCAGTAAACAGAAATATGTCATCCTGAAAATACATTCTGTAAATGAAATGTCATCTATCTTAAGTTTTTAATAAGTGAAAAACTCTTTCATTTCATATATTTTTTCCTGTATTTATACTATTGAGTAATTAAAATGATTGAAGAAATTATCTGAAGCAACCAGGTGACAATGGATGAAGTACAAAATTTGAAGTCAGCAAGACCTCAGATAACAAACACATCTTTGTTATATGACAATGGAAAATTTACTTAACCCTGTTTTGCCTCAGTTTCCTTACCTGTAAAAATGATCACAATAACTAACTTGCCTCACAGAGTTTTTATGAAGATCAAATGAGATAAAGTAAACATTTTTCCCACAAGACTTAAAGTGCTTTGTAATTGCTGGCTGAAAATAGCAAGGGCAAAGAATGGGAAAACTAATGGTTGTACCTCTATTGGGGAATGGCTGAACAAATTGTGGTATCTGATGGTGATGGAATACTATTGTGCTGAAAGGAATAATGAACTGTAGGAATTCCATGGAGACTGGAAGAACCTCTAGGAACTGATGCAGAGTGAAAGGCACAGAACCAAGAGAACATTTTACACAGAGACTTATACATTGTAGCGCGATCAAATGTAACTGACTTTTCTACTAGTAGCAATGCAATGACCCAGGACAATCCTGAGGCACCTATAAGAAAGAATGTATTCACATCCAGAGAAAGAACTGTGGGAGCAGAAACACAGAAGAAACATCCAGAGAAAGAACTGTGGGAACAGAAACACAGAAGAAAAACAGAATAGATCATGTGTTTCAATGGGGATACAATTGGGGTTTTGATGTTAAAAGATCATTTTACTTCAAATATAAATAATGCAGAAATGGGTTTTGAACAATGATACATGTATAACCCATTGGAATTGCTTGTCAGATCTAAGAGGGGGAAGGAAAGAGGGACAGGAAAAAATCATGAATCATGTAACTATGGAAGAATATTTTAAATAAATAATAATAAAAAGAAAGTGATTTTTAGGCTTATTAGCACTTACATCTTGGCTATGGAATAGTGAAGAGAGTCAAGACCACTTAAGCCTAAGACTAACATTCTATGTGACCCTAGACAAGTCAATTAACTTCTCAGTAGCCCAGAAATTGGAACACTCTTGAAGTTAGCAGTTAATGTCAATAGAGGAAGTTTCCATACTGGTAGTTAACAAGAAAAACTAAACCATACCTTGAGGCAATGAAAGGCATGTCTCTGGGTGTCAGCCTTGGCTCCAAAGTAGTAGAACATGGTCTTGGGTTCCCTTATGGCTGTTTTCCCCAGAATTCCTCACCCCACTCTCAGGAGTTTAAAAGAATGAAATCAAAGCCCATTTGTTTTGGGGATTCCAAAGTTATGGAGTGGGCAGAATGGTGGTGCCATCTAGCATGAGCTCAGGACACTGTTGAAACCACTTTAAAGGACACACTCCTAATATAATCATAATCATAGTGTTAATGAATATGAAGGCTGCCCAGGAAGCCACCTATCCAACACACTCCAAGCATTGACCCAGCTGAAATACCCCTGCTAGCTGCTTTGCCACAGACCAGTGATGTCATCAGTAGAAAGCCCTGAATCTCCTATCTCTACCTGGACACTGAAAATCCTTTCTCCTGCAATAATAAAAGGGGCCAGCATTTACAGAGCTCCTTAAGCTTTACAAAGGGCTTTCCATTTATTATTTCTTTTGAACCTCACAACTACCCTGGGAGGAGGTGGCATTATTGTTTCCATTTTACCGATGAGGAACTTGAGGCAGGCTGATGTGAAGTGACTTGTCCTGGATCACACATTAATAAACATCTGAGGAAGGATTTGAATTCCCATCTTCCTGACTCCAAGCCCAGCACTCTGTGCACTGCTGTTCCTCATCATGCTCTAGGTAGTCTTTCTTTGGTAGGTTCTTTCCAGATATCGTAGCACTGATGGGTGGCAAAGCTTTTCAGGGAATAGAATGTTGTTTCTTTCCATTTTGAGAAAGTCTGTTTTCTAAGTGTCTCCATAAGGCTTTCACATGTTTTTGTAATTATGATGTGACTTGTGTTTCCCCTCTTCTGCTAGAACTACAGCGTAGTCTCCTTGAAACAGCTGCTTTTTACCAAAATGGCATCCAAGAAAGGTTCACAGCTGCAATGTGGGTGGTCTGGGAAATAACTGGAGTGCTTTTCTTTTACATTGCTTTTCATTCCCTGAACCCATCAGCAAGACCACACCACTGAGAGATCCCTTTGCCTGCTGCCTCCCTTTCTATGCCAAAGGTGGAAAAATGGGAGTGGGGAAAGTGCAAGTCCCAAAGAAAAGAAACCCCCCAGAAACTAAGGCAAAGCTTAGAGAGGAAAGTGATCCCGTCCTCCTGTGGGGGCGATCAGGAGGAACGAGATGCTTCTGTCAGTTGGCAGACCTCACCAAAGCGAGGCAGCTAGGGACAGCAAAGCCCCGACCTTAGAAACTGAATCACAATGGAAAATGCATTACAAACCCATGTTGGGAAGGATGTGCAGGGATAAAAGCTGCAGGTCCTCCTGAGAGTCATTGGTTTCAGAGGGATCAAAATAAGGGGGAAATCATTTCTGTGGGAATTTTCATTTGTCTGCAGATGGAGAGGAAGGACCCTGTCTGAGCTGCTTTTCTGTGTCCCCTGGCTTTGAGAAAGAAGGGTCAAAGACAGATGCAAATAGGATGTCCTTATAGAAAACCACAACTGAGTTGTAAAGAAGTCAAGGAAGTGACTGACAGTCTTGGCTTCCATAAAGGATGAGGGCTGCTTAGCATAGACAATAGCAACTCACATCTCTAAGTTTTGCAAAGACCTTCCCTTCACAGCAATTCAGTGGAGTCAGAGTGCAAATACTATTATGCCCATTTTGCAGGTAAGAAAACTGAGACCCAAAGAAGTTAAATAGCTAACAGGAGCCAGAGATGGAGCACTTGATTCCTAGCCTGAGAAGACTTTCATCGTGTCTGTGGAAGTCAAAGCTGAAATATGATTATCTTGTTCCTAGAGTGTGGGCATCCATGTCTTTTGTGACATGTCTGGCCCCTGGCTGAGCAACAGGCAGCTTTGGCTCAGAATTCTGTGGTCTTACTCAGGTACACCAGCAGTTGGAGGGTACCTTTTTGGTATGATTCCCAGAGAAATGTTTAAGTGGGACATAACCATTACACAGGAAGCAAACAGCCTGCAGTGGTAGGCTAAGGTTAGATGGCCTGCCCCGGTCAAGTGCCTGTTATAAATGAATGAAAGGAAGGGACAGCCCCAGGTACACTCTCATCTCCTTCTCTGCAAGGTCCCAAGCATAGAGACCCAGAAGTCGTTTCAAAGCCAGAATTCTCTTGAGGGATCAGCCAGTGTGATAAGCCACTGTGTTACAACTCCAAAGTGGAGGGATATCAAGAAATCCTTAGAAAGAGATTCTATCACGTTTGGATTCTGAATAGAGTTCTCATTCTGGACCAATGGGGGGGGGGGACTTTCTTTCAGAGGCATATTGATCTGTTATTTCTGTAATTTCTCTCTCTGATGGGACACTCAGGATGTCTGTACTGTGGATGGAATCCAAGATTTTTGTTTATTTCTTACAAGCTAAAAGGAAGCGCTTCTTTGGGGGTTTTTGTTTCTTAATTATATTATACATTTTCTTTTCCAGAGAAAATTAGCCTTTGGTAAAGATGCATTCACATGTTTAGATGTAATGTACTTCCTAACCATAATGTCATCTCTCCAAAGAACAAAGAGCATACCTGGAGTAGTGACTTTGTTGTGAGCAGAAAAGGACAGAGGGCACTTCCTTCGCCCAGTTATTTTCCATCTTATGCTCAGGGTAAGATTTCATCGGGTTATAATGGGAATGATGGGAATGGAAATGATTTGAAGCAAATTTTCTAAACCCAAATCTAGGTCCTAAACCAGGGTTAGAGAGCAAATAGTTGGAAAAATAGACTTGCCTAAGAACTCATCTAGCTAACTGGCGGGTGTCTGAATCACAAAAGGCTACATCAATCACTAGGTCAATGAACTAAAATAGTGGTTAGATGCCTCTTCTTATGAAGAAAAGGTCACTCAATCCCTAATTCCATTTTGAATCCTAACCCCCATTCTGAGCCAAAAACCAACAAATTGCAACTAAAGTCACAAATCAGCTCCAGAGAGAATCTTAGATTCAGAGAATCCATCAGCAGATGGCAGGAAGGACCAGAGAATAGCCCATCAGGTATCATAGTAACGCAAAGCTATGACCTGTAGACATAATCCAATTAACATGTAAGGAAAGAATCCGTTCAGGGCAACATCATGTGGCAATGTTGGGGGCACAGTCCTAAGAGTATTCATTGCACTTCCTACATACATTTTCCTTATATGTATATTCTTCCACCCATGTTTCCTGCCAGACATGTCCCTCACATGTGTCTTTTGGTCAGTGGTATGGGAAATAGTTGGAGAGTATGTCCCAATATGATTGAGGTGAGGGAAAACCTTTGCCATCTAATTTGCTAAGCTGTTTCATGCAATGTCTTTAGTTTTTATCTAATTTTCCCTGAATTTGACTGAGGAGAAGAACACCATCATTAGGACCTCCTGAGCTATAAATTGTGGTTTAACCTACTGTGTGCCATGATCCTGGGATAGTATGGAGGGAGCAAATTTAAGGAGGTAGAGAAAGGAGGGGTGAGTATGATTTATCCAGAGAATATATTGAGTTATGAATTCAAGAAGACAAGATTCCAGTTAACCCAAATTAGATCTCCGGACCCTGACATAGCAGTATGATTCTGCAGAATCCCTAAAGAGTTTTATCAAATGCAGAGGAAGAAGAGATCTCAAGGACCATTTAGTATACTCATCTGGAAAATAAAAGTGGGCAGAAAATGGGTCCATAGCAGAGAAAGAGCTTGGCCTCTTTGGGAGTAAACTCAGATCCTTTGTTGGCAAGTTCTAGAGTCCTCTATAAAATTCATACATTACCTCCTTTCTCTGTCTCAGAGTCCATTCTGTGTATTGGTTCCAAGGCAGAAGAGTGATAAGGGCTAGGCAATGGGAATTAAGTGACTTGCCCAGGGTCACACAGCTAGGAAGTATCGAAGGCCAGATTTGAACCTATGACCTCCTATCTCTAGGCCTGACTCTCAATCAACTGAGCTACCCAGCCACCCCAGCTAAGAAGATTCTAAGATCATTCTTGAACCCAGGACCTCCCATCTCCAGGCCTGCCTCTCTATCCACTGAGTCACATAGTTTCCCACCCTCACATAAGTTTAATTAATAGCCCTCTGCAGATGTGTCTCAGATCTACAGATCCAGCACTTATCTTCCTCTGGATTTAGTTTCATATCATTGACTGGCCACTGGATAGTTCAAACTGGATGACCTGGAAACATCTTAAACTCAAACAACCATATCCAAAAATATCTCAACCTGAATTTATCATCTTTGCCTCTGACACCTTCTCTGTTCCAAAATTCTGCTTTTGCTGAAGGTTTCACCATTCCTCCAGAGACTCAAATGATCCAGAGATCATTTCTTTGGTCTTATCCTATCTCTTCACTCTTCCCCACACCCCACATGAGCTAATTGTGTTTGCCTACAAATAGATGACAAATTTTGCCATTTCTACCTTCGCAACATCGCTCACATATGATCCCTTCATACCCCTCTCCCAGGTACTTTCTTGATTAAGGCTCTCATTACTTCTGGCCCATATTGTTGCAAGTCTCATTATTATCCTCCTGGCCTCAAGTCTCTCCCCACACTAGACCATCCCCTACACTGTGGCCAAAGGAATTTCCCATGATCACAGACCTGACCTCCTTTAGTGAATCAATAGAGAACTTCCTTTTGCATTTATAAAATAGATAATCAAATAGAATTATCAAATAGAATCAAATAGAAGAAACTCCTCTATTTAGCTTTTATAGACCTATACACCAGCACCCCATATTTTTCCCCCAATCTCATTGGATATTAAACCTTTCATACCCTACAACCCAGCTCAACTGGTCTCTCCATGACGTAAACATAGCTCTCCATTTCCCATCTCCATGTTTTAGTACTGGTCATACCTCATTCCTGTGCATGCCTACTATAAGGGTATAATTTGTTGATAGATACACAAAAGAGATTCATAAGTTGGTTTTCTTTAAATCTGAATGGAATCTCAGAAATGATTGATGAGAGAGAATTTTCCCAAAGAGCTTTGAGAAAGGCAGTTGATCTAATGGTACATTCTTTGAGCTGACCTGAACAAGGAAGGTGATCCAAAGAGAGTGGCTCTACAAGTTTGGAAAATCTTGGTGAATTTACAGCCTGAGAATAAAACCATCTTATCCAGCCAGAGAAGAAGAGTTTGTTGGGTGAAGTACCTATGACTGCTCCAATGGGTGGAAGTAAAGTCTGACCTGTTAGAGTGGGGGAGGCAATGGAATCTCTGACAAGTTGGAAATCACATCTGAGCAGCAGGAAAGAGAAACCTGACTTATTCTTCTTGTGTATAAGTTCATATTTAGATTAGGATAGATAGAGAAGCCATCTTTTTTAACAGTAAAAACAACCTGTCCACTCGAGACACAGGTATTGGAAATACCTGTGCCAATACCAATAATCAATAAGGGTTCAATAAAGCTTATAACACTACTTTCCTTAAATGTGTTTCTTGTAAACAATATATAATAGGATTCTGATATTTAATCCACTTTGCTATCTGCTTCCATTTTATGGGTGAATTCATCCCATTTACAGTCACAGTTATGATTACTGTCTGTGTATTACCCTCCATCTTGTTTTCCTCTTTTAATCCCACCCTTTCTCCTTTCACTCTGTCCCTCCACATCAGTTTGCTTTTCATCACTCCCCACTTCCCCCCCCTTCCTTATATTATTCACATTCCCACCACCACCCTTCTTATTCCCTTCCTATTTCTCTATAGGGTCTTTTAACCCCCCCCCATTCCATCTTCCTTATATTATTCCTTTCCCCACCACTACTTTTCTTATTCTCCTTCTACTTCTCTATAAGGGAAGATGGGGTTCTGAAACCCAATAAAATGTCTGTTCTTCCCTCTCTGGATCAATTCCAATGAAAGTAGGATTTAAGTATTACATATAACCACCCTCATCCTCCCTCCACTGCAATAGTTCCCCCCATGCCTCTTTAGGAGATATAATTTATCTTGTTTTAATTCTCTTTTCCCATTTCTCTTAGTACAACCCTCTTTTTCACCTCTTAATTATTTTTGCATATCATTCTAAATAACTTACTACTGTCTGTATATACTTCTTCTAACTACTATGATAAGGATAAAAAAAATTTAAGAGTTACAAATATCATCTTCCCATATAGGAATATAAACACATTGATCTTATTAAGGCTGTTATTTTTTTCTCTCTCTTATTTATCTCTTTATAATTCTCTGGAATTTTATATCTGGATAGCAAATTTTCTGTCTGAATCATGTCTTTTCTTCAGGAATGCTTGGGAATCTTCTATTTTATTAAATAACCATATTTTCCCCTGAAAGAATATAGTTAATTACAATGGGCAGATGATTCTTGATTGTAAATCTAGTTCCCTTGCATTCCAAGCCATCTGATCCTTCGGTGAAACTGCCAGATTCTGTGTTATACTACCTGGGCCTCCATTAATTCTTAAGTGTTTCTTTCTGACTGCTTGCAGTGTTTTCTCTTTGAACTGGGAAATCTTGAACTTGACTATAACATACCTGGGAGTTTTCATTTAGGGATTTATTGCAGGAGGTGATCTGTGGGTTCTTTCAATTTCTGTTTTATCTTTTTGTCCAACAATATCAGGACAGTATTCTTTGATAATTTCCTATAATATGATGTCTAGGGTTTTTGTTTTGTTTTATCGTGACTTTCCAGTAGTCCAATAATTCACCACAGTGAAGCCTTGAAAGAACCAAGCACTATTAACTACCATGCCTCATTGTGGGCTGATGCCAAGGCCTGGGACTTCAAAGGGTGAGTGTGGGGTATGGAGTGCTCTGTTGTTGGTGTAGGCAGGGTCCTGGGATGCTGAAATTGGCCTATGCTCAGGTTTGAAACCTAGTGTAGTGGGGGGGGGGGGGTCAGGCAGCAATCCTCTGTGTGCATTTTTACTCCTGGTTCTCCCTTATTCCATGAAAAAATCTTTCTATGCCTATTTTTCAAGTTGTTTTCCACAGGAGAGCCCCCTCACTTCATCTTACTGTTTGAGTTTGACTACTATCATTTTGAGGTGCTTTTTAAAGATTGGTTTAGATTTTAGAAGGATGGTCAGAGTGGTTTCAGCTTTTGCTGCTACCAAGCCATCATCTTGGCTCCACACCTATGAAGCCTTTCTTAATCTCAAATGCTAATAACTTCCAAACCATAGAAATATAAAGAAAACATGTTTCTGCATATATTTGCATACATACATAAAATATACATATGAGTATATACATACCCACAGAGAGAGTCTCAGACTAGAAATTGTCTCATAAATGCAGAAATTTTTGTGGATATTAAAGTCATTGATTCCTCTAATGACCCACATATTGAAAATTGTGGATAGATATATATAAATCTATAGATATATAATTAATACACATTTACATTATATTTGTGATCTATGTATATACCTCTTAGGTACTTCGATCTCCTCTATTATCATGCAAAGTCCCTGTAGGTAGGGTTTGTTTCATTTTCTGTATTTCTAGCCCTAGAAACTAATATAATTCCTGGCACATAATAAACACCATTAAATACTAGTTAATTTATTGGCTGGTGGGCACATCTTATAACTAATTAGATGTGAGAGAAAAGTATATGTTTCAGAAACTGTTAGCAAGCCTGGCAGGGAACATGCGATCTTGTGGGGCTGTGCATTCTCTGGTATAAGACAGCAGATGATAAAATCTGGACTTGCTTTAATAGGCAGGAGCGTGAACACGTGTGACAGTAGGCAAAGCATTGGCCTGGATTCAGGGAAAATGAGCTAAGACTGTTTTGTTTGGGGGAAGTCACTTAAACCTCCCTGGATCCTTGGATTCTCCAAATGGAAAATAAGGAAGTTGGATCATTAAGTTCTCTCTGCACTCTGATGACCCATGAGACTAGGACGCCACTTCAAAAGTTATCCTACCTACCCTTCTTCTAGGTGATGTTCCATTTCATGAGCAAGGAATGGATCAGCCATGTCAGACTGGGAGACCTTTAAAAAAGAATGAAGCACTCACCTGTTCCTGGCTAGAAAGAAAGGGTCTGGGGGTAAAATTATGAGTCATCCAAGAGAATCTGTCAAGAAACAGGACAGATAGAAAGGCTTCTGTCTCAATGATGGATTAAACTTTTCCTCTTCTGCTCCCCTCTCTCAATGCTCTGGCTCAGTGGTCCAGGACCCCATCAATGTTGTTAGACCAAGAAGCCCTAAGTTCAGAGATCACTCCTTGTTAGAAATGCAGAAATCCTTTGTGGAATACTAGAGTCATCAGTTCTCCTAACAACCCATGTGCTGTATGAGGAGATGGGCCATGGTGCCCAAAGTGGATGGAATAGGTTGTTTTACTTCCGCTAGTAGTTCCCAGAGAGACTGAGTCTTGTTTATGCAGTTGCCAGGCGGGGAAAAGAGTAGGGGCCAGAGTGTGAAAGGGAATTTAAAACTTCCTTTATTTATTTTAACTTAATCAATCAAGAACTTGGAGTACCCCTCCTTTCTCACTTAAGTCAGTCAGATTCTTGAAGATCCTTTTACAAGGAAGCTCACGCTCTCAGAAAAAGGAAGTTCTCACAGGAAGTAAATCCCACAGGGCAGTGCCAGGCAAATTAAGAAACTATGATGTGTTCCTAAAATGTGATAGACCAACCCACAGTGAAAGGAAGTAGAAACCAGAGACTGGGACTCTGTTTCTCTTGGGAAATTTTTATCTGCTTGAAAACAAGACAAATTATCCTTCAAAGCAACAGATTCATACCAGGAGAGATGTTAAAACAGATCCTGTGACCCATGTCAGATTCTAGGGGGAAGGCTAGCTTCAAGGAAGGCTGGGAATAAATGACCACTAAGGTCTGAGATCTTCCCAGGAATCTAGGAGAGGATTCAAAGTCAATTTATATTTTAGTGGAAATGTTCGTGTGTAACTCTACCTGAGAGGTTTTTGGTTTGTTTTTTTTAATGCCGAGTTAGTGGGATAGAATGGAAAGAGCTCTAGATCAGAACTGAAAGGACCTAAATATCGTGCATTTTAATACTTGCTACCTGCACAATCCTACATAAGGTTCTTTCCCTCTCCAGGTCACCAAATGGTCCATTCAGATCCCTTGCTAGAAGTTTAATTTTCTGGAGAGTTGACATAAATGTATGTCAGGAGACAAACAGCACTATTGGAGTCCAATGTAAAAACTTTATTAAAAATTTAAAAAAAAGAATCTCCAAATAATGAACTTTGATTCATCTGGAGGTCACATGATCTAATGGAGATAGTGCTGGGCTCGCAGTCAGGAAGACCTGGGCTAAGATCTATCTGAGATTCCAGGTGTGCATAGAACCCGGACCAGGAGTGCTAATGCAACCTTGATCCAGAAAGGGGAATGACCAAAAGACTTAGCCTAGGTTGGACTGGCTCATCCAGCAGGCTCAGTACAGGCCTATACATAAGGAACTTATTAACTGTGTGAGCCTGACCAAGTCCTTTATCCTCAGTAATATCCAAGCCCCTCTGACCTAACTACGTCAGAGGCATGGGGATTTGAACTGGGCATCCCTGTGAAACGATCTAGCTGCTGAATACTGGGCTCTTACCATGTGCAAGTCCCTCCACTAAATTCTCTATAAAAACAATCCACAAAAGAAATACTGCTTGCTTTTAAAAAACAGTTATTCTACAAATGTACCATAGCTCCAGAACACTCACAGGCATGCCTTGTTTTATTGTACTTTGCAGATATTGCACTTTTTTTTTTAACAAATTGTAGGTTTGTGGCAACTCTCCATTGAACAGGTCCAGCTGTGATATTTTTCCAACAGCCTGTGCTCTCTCTCACTGTGCCTCTGTCACATTTTGGTAATTGTCACAAAATTTCCAACTTTCATTATTACTATTATTGTTGTTGTTATTGTGATGATGATGATGATGTCTATTATGGTAGTCAGTGCTAAACCATCTTTGATGTTATTATTGTAATTATTTCAGAGTGCCTCTAGCCATACCCATATAAGATGGTAGACTTAGTCCATAAATGCTTTGTATGTTCTACCTGCTCCAATACCTGGCTGATCCTCATCTCTCTCCCTTCTCAGGTCTCCCTATTCCTGGACAGACACAACAATATTAAAATTAGGCAAACTAATCACCCTACAGTCACCTCTAAGTATTCAAATGAAGGGAAGAATCAATGTGGCAAACCTCACTGTCTTGCTTTAAAGACTTGCCAACAAAACACCCAGCTTTCAGCAACCACCAACCAGAGAGATCAGCTAGCACCAAAAGGGAGGCAAGCGCCTCCACCCAAAAAAAGAGCCATTCTTACAGAAGGCAGATGTGACAATTAGCATTTTCTATCAAGAAAGTATTTTTCATTCAGGTCTGTACATTTTTTTTTTTGGTTAGAATACTATTGCAGCTTTTTATAGTAGCTAAAAATTGGAAAATGAGGGAGATGTCCCACGATTGGGGAATGGCTGAACAGATTGTGGCATATGATGGTGATGGAATACTATTGTGTTGAAAGGAATGATGAACTGGAAGATTTCTACAAGAACTGAAATGACCTCCATGAACTGATACAGAATGAAATGAGAAGAACCAGGAGAACATTAGACACAGAGACTGATACACTGTGGCATAATCAAATGTAACTGACTTTGCTACTAGCAGCAATGCAATGACCCAGGACAATCCCGAGGGACTTATGAAAAAGAATGTATCCACATCCAGAGGAAGAACTGTGGGAGCGGAAATGCAGAAGAAAAACATTTGACCGATTACATGGTTTGACAGATATATGACTGATGTGTGGGCTTTAGAAGATCACTCTATTACAAACATGAATACTATGGAAATGGGTTTTGAACAAAGACACATGTATAACCAAATGGAATTGTTTATCAGCTCTAGGAGGGGGTAGGGAAGAGGAAAGGGAAGGAACATGAATTTTGTAATCATAGAAAAATATTCTAAATAATTTTTAAAAGAATACTATTGCACACTTAATAGACTACTGTATAGTATCAACAGAATTCTTATATGCTTTGAGAAACCCCCAAAACTGTGACTCATTTTATTGCAACATTTCCTTTATTTCAGAAGTCTGGAATTGAAACCAGGAAATCTCTGACCTCTGCCTGTACTCCCAGAACACCAGAATCAGAAGTGGCCTTTGAGGCCAGAGTTTCTAATGAGGAAGTATTAAGCCCATCCAGCACATTTGTAGTGCACCAGAAACTAGGAGTCTGTGGGTCTCTGGATCCCCACGCCTGTGCATTTTTCTATGCATGGAAGCACCAAAGTCCAAGTAGAAAGGTTTTCAAATACAAGCTAGCTCCATGTATTCTGGTTTTTCACTTTTCTTGCCCTCTGCAAGAGATTTTTAGGAAGGCAAAAGGATTTCAAGGAGTGTGATTGAAGCTGTTGAAGCAAGACTGACAGGGGTTAACCCTGTTAGAATTTTGGAAAGAGGGGATGCTGGAATTCCAACCAACCAGCAGGGGAGGTGCTCCTGGACTCTGGAGAGACAGCCAGCTCCCACACCCTGCTCCAACCCTTTTGGAAAGAGAACCCCATTCCTGTGTGTGAATTTGACAAGAGCCTGAAACCATCTGAGTCTGACAACTCCTGTAACTCTGTGAAGAACAAGATCTAAGAGGGAGCTGATGGGACTGTCGAGTTTGCCTTTGAGGGTCATCCCCAGAGATCTGGATCGCTCTGGAAAGCCTGCCTCCACTTCCATTCAGTCTATACTCTAGAGACTCATTCCCAAGTGAATTTAGCCTAGGTTTAGTCGGGAATAGAAGGATTTTTATCAGGCAGAGAGAGTATTTCAGCATAGCCTCAGCTTCGGGCGAGGACCAAAGAGACTTGCCATTCAGGTCATTTGGTGAGAAGCAAGTTAGATTTCATTAGCTTTAGTGAATAAACCTCAACCCACTTCCCTCACCCCATGTGCAGTTATCATCCTGATCAAACTTCGTTATTCCTGAGAAGCCGTCAGACTGGTTCCTCATTGGCCTGAGGTCAGAGAGCTCAAGAAGCCTAGAAGAGACCAAGTTATGTAATCCTGGTCGCCCCTTTATGCCAGCTTAACAGGGGCTCTCCTCATCTTACCACCTCTCACTCGGAATTTTGGCTCAGCCTCCACTCCATGTCTCTATCATTCTCTGACTGGATCACTGGCTCGCCTGCCAAGGGGAGGACTCAGCTCTTCTAATCACTCAAGTTACCCTGTGTTCCATAGGCTTTCCAGCACTGGACCCACTTCACTGCTTTGTTCACTGGGTCTCCCCTTCCCCATCTATCCCTCTTAGAATTATTCCTCATTCTTTCCCTTCCTGCAGTGTACAAGATCTCCCGAACATCAGGCTGGGGGAGGCAGAGGGTAAGTGGTCATTTCAGCCTTATATTTGTGCTCCAAAATTTGTTTAAGTCCTGAAAGCAGCAAAGCTTTTGCCAGGAAATGGAAAAAAAACAACCCTTGGACAAATACTGGGGATATTTTTCAAGTTAAAAAAATAGCCTTGTTTCCTAAGAATGCAGACCTTTCTGAAAGCTATTCAGCCTCTCCTTAACCTCACCCCCAATCTCCAATACAAGTTTCTTCATCAGCAAAATGAGGGTCTTGGAGGAGATGCCATTCAGCTAGAGGTCTAGGTGTAACCTGCTTCATTTCTTTGGACTTATCCATTTTCTTTAAGACAATGTTCTCGGGGGCAGCTGGGTAGCTCAGTGGATTGAGAGCTAGCCCTAGAGACGGGAGGTCCTAGGTTCAAATCTGGCCTCAGACACTTCCCTGCTGTGTGACCCTGGGCAAGTCACTTGACCCCCATTGCCTAGCCCTTACCACTCTTCTGCCTTGGAGCCAATACACAGTATTGACTCCAAGACAGAAGGTAAGGGTTTAAAAAAAAAAACCAATGTTCTCACCTTTCCCTTAGAAGATGGAAAAAATAATGGTGGCAGTTCCTAACTCTAAAGAGGTTCTACTTGGTCATCTCCATGGGCAGGCTAAAATGATGTCCTATGACTAAAAGGAGGGCAAACTTAGGCTCCGTGTCAGGGGAAAACAACATTTTAATTTGAAGAGCTAACAAAATAGCATCATCCCACAGAGTGGAATTTTCCTCATTGGGATACTCCAAACAAAGCAGAGACTTGCCGAGTGGTTGTCGACGAGCATTCTTTTTTAGGTACAGATTAGACCAAATGACTCTCAAGGACCCTTATCACTGGGGAATTCAGTGATTTGGGCTTTCCCTTGTTTTTTTAAAAAATGTCCCAGAAAATCAATTCCCCAACTCTTTGGTTCATCTACGAGGCAAACCAGGGCTTTTTCTCTCTAGTTCTGTTCATCTGTTCTTTGTTTTTAAGTTCATTTATGATATATTTTACTATTATAGATTATAATTTAAAATGTATTAATAGAATGTATCCCCAAATGCCTCAGCTTCACAGATTTGCAGCCCTTCCCTCATCACAGGAGGTATTGTCCAGAAGACAGACATGTTCATGCAATTCAAGTCTTTGATGTTTCCACCTTTCAGTTTATTCTCTGGAAGTAACATTCAAAATTTAGTCTTCCGGTATTAATTCTGCAGCTGTCTATCATGCACTCTTGGTCATACTCATTTCACTCCTCATTATCCCATGCTGTTCTTTCCCTTTTTGTAATTAGCCTGCTCCTCATTTTTTGCAGTGTAGTAATATCCATTACAATCACATCCCATGATTTGCTTAGCTATTTCCCAATCGAAGGGCATCCCCTTAATTTTTAATTCTTTGCCACCACAAAGAGAGTTGCTCTCAATATTTTGGAACAGGGATTCTTTTCCCTTTTCCCTGATCTACTTGGGAAGCAAACCCAGCATTGGTATTATTGGCTCTAAGGATATACACAATTTTATAACTCTCTGGGTATAATTCCAAATTGCTGTCCAAAATGATTAGATCTGTTTACAGCTTCACTAACAGTGTATGAGTGTCTGTTTACTTTTGCTTTAACTCACAGTTGCAGAAACCTAGTTGAGAAGTAAAACGATATGATTTCTTGGGGTCAACTGCTCACGCCCTGAAGAGGAGGGCATAGGAGCTGGATGACAAGAGATGAAACATGTGCTCTGAAGGATATCACACACACATAATCACCCCCCAAACAACTGAACAAACACTCATGGGGCTCACTTTTATAAAACTACTGGCCAACTTTTCTGCTCTTATTCTCCACATTTTGAGCCTCGGATTGACTATTGATTCTCCGTTCCTTACAGTAATTGCCATAACTGGGCCAAAGCAGGCCACTCTGCCATGTTTGGCCTTTAGATGCCAATCATGAAGCAAATTTTGCCTTTTAGGGAAGCATTGACTATCTGCTTGTTTTCACATTCAGAGATCTCAATGGGGCCTGGGAATAAAGGCACTGTTTTATGGAGGAAAGAAAAGTGTTCTTCTCAGTGGAGAATTTCCAACACAGACACCACTAGAATCTGAGAATCTCAGGGCTAGAAGGGATGTCAGGGTCAGCCTATGCCAACATCTACACAAAGGAGTCCACATTACATCTTGGGCAATTGGTGCAAGTCCAAAGCAGACCTTGCAAGACATGTAATTCACTCAGACACTGAGGGAAAGCTGTTAGCTCAATGCAGTTCATTTCCATTCATTGAATATCGATTAACCTCAAATTATATGCCAGGCACTGGGAATACCAAGACAAACCAAATGATGGAGATCCTGTCTTCTAGAAGCTTTTAGAAGCTAGGAACAAGGGCATCAGTCACAAATAGCTATAAGTCAAGGGGTGAGGAGTGGAGCATGATGGGGGCTAAAGGAGAGAGGTGGAGTACTCTAGGAGGAACTGAGGCAGAAAGAAACACTTGTGACCAGAGAGCTCAAGGAAAGCTTTCTGGAGAAGGTTTAAGGCTCAAGCTGAGCCTTAAAGACTGATATTCAGTGTCTACCTTTAGCCCAATTCCAAAGCATCCCCTGTAGTGCTGGGATCAGTGGAACCGGCCCAATCTTCCCTTCACAGGGAATATAGACGCATTTGTAAATTCCAGCAAAAAAAAGGACAAACGTATGTTTTTTATAATAAAGGAAAATCTTTTCACTCAGTATGCCAATTATTCCCCAACTTTTGATGTCAGATTTGGATATTATAAAATGGAAAAGCCACAAGAAAGGAAATAAATTTGATTATGGGAGGGGCCCAAGGACAAGCAGCATTCTCTCCATCAGTCACAAGGTTCTGAACTTTGGCCCTTCTTCCTTTGATAATCGAAAAGTAACCCTTCCTGAAACTGAGGCAGTCCTAAATTCAGATCTCGTTTTTGACACATTGTGAGTCAGCATGACAGAAGGAAAGATGGTTGGAATTCGAATCAGAAGTCTTGCATTCAAATTCAGACTCTGCTCCTCTCTGCTTGTGTGGTATTAGGCAAGTCTAAGTCTCAGTTTCCTCATCTGTAAAATGAAGTTGCCCTGAAGGACCCTTCTCCCTTCAATTCTCAATCTCTGATCTAATGGCTACTCTCTCCCAGCTGGAGGGCCTGCTGTTCCTTTAACCCGACCAGTCTCATGCCGTCTCTCTCTTCTATGTTTCCACAAACACTGGCTGAGTTTCCTCCGATACATCAGCCCCTCCTCCTCATCTGACCCCAGTAGGGAACAGTAAAGGGGAATAAGTATGGTTTTCCTCTCATAAATAGTCCTGTGTGAATGGCAAGGCTTGTTGATGGGAAAGAGTTGGATTAACATACACACACCCTGCTCCCCAGCCTTTTTTAGTTTGGGCAAAGGGGAGGGAGACTATTCAAGGTAAAGCCCCAGCCCTGCTTCCATGGGTGGCCTCATATAAAGAGAAATCCCAGCATGAGAAGTCCTGTGAAGACATGCCCCACCCCCACCCCCTTCAGCCTGAGCTCTCAGCTCTATTAAGTCTATTGTGTGTCTCCTCTAATGGCCTTGAATGTCCTGAACTCCTGGGGTGACTCTGTATGGAAAGGAGAATCCTTCCCCAGGACAAGGGACAATAGCCTACTTCCCACCATTGAGGAGGGAGCTCAAAGCCTAATCTCCTGCAGGGTGGGCCAAGGTTGCACCTGCTCCCTCTCTCCAATCCCCTGGCTGGAGGATCAAAGGTCTCCCTCATAGCAAATCCTCTCCCTTGTGGAAGGTAAATTGTTTGTTGTGTTTGCTGAAAACTAATGCCCATCCAAAAAGCACAGTAGAAGGACTTGGAGGTGGGTAGGATCACGGAGGGATTTAGATTCCCCACTGTGGGTATTTGCAGTGCAGAAGGATGGTTGGTGCCTTCCCTGTGTTCCCATTCTGCTGCCCTGTGGAAGGAAAGAGGGTTTCCTACCATTCTGAAAGGGGAAGATTTGCTGGGACACGGGCTCTTTAAAACTCCCAGCTGCCCCTCATCCTTTCCACTCCTGCCCATCTCTCCACCCCCAACCTCTCCAGGGTTTCCAGAAGCAGTCTAGGCTTTGTTTCCAACCCAGGTGTGGACTATTCCACAGTCACTGGAACTTGGAGAACATTCCAGGGAACAAGGTTGAACCTATTCCTTTGGGATCATTCTGGCTTTTCTTTTCCTCTCACCTCCACCAGAGGCAAGATTCCACATTCTTTTGAACTTGCACCACCTTTGTATGTGGGCCATGTGGGATAGTATGTAGAGGGGATGGGGAAAAATCTTGGGTGTTGAGGAAGGAGCCATGAGGATGTGAAATCTGCTGCTGTCCCCAAGCTGAGTGACTTTGGGAAAGTGATTTAACTCATGGGTCCCATCAGTTGATGATGTCTAAGATCCTTTCCTGCTCTAGTGGAATTAAAAATTGTATGGGTGAGGAAACTGAGGTTGGGAGAAATTAGTTAAGACTGCGTAATCAGTAGCAAAGGACATGTCTGTATGGCCACTCATTTTCTCAAGGTCTTATAGCTAGCAAGTAATAGGGCAGGTAATAAATTGAGTATTTTCCCCTACAGTACATGATGACTTCTCTGGTCCCTGGCTAGAAGTTTGATCCTGTTCTGGCCAATGGTAATAGAGGAGTAAATTTGATGAAAGGATAAGTGAGAGCTACTTAGGTCAGTGCATGAATCTTGAAATAGCAAAGTCTATTCTCAGTCCTTAAGGATTGTACAATCTGGTAAAGAAAAAAATGGCTTCCCCTGGACTACCTATGTTCTGAGGGCAGGTGAATTATGTCTATGCAGAGCTCCATGCCAATATAAGCTCACCCAGAAAACCAACAACCCAATGCTAAAAGCAGATCCATTAATCGTCCACTCTAGTCCAGGAACTGAGCTGTGTTTAGTAATCAAAGAAGGAAAACAGCCCCTCATGGAGCTAAAGTTCTAATTGGGGATGGGGGGGGGGGGGGGGATAATATCTATTTAGACCTACCCTCATGAAAGAGGGTAAGTGTGATCTCAGAAGGTAAAGTTCCAGCAGGAAAAGTCTGGAAGAGGTGAGACTTAAGCTGAATCTTCAAGGAAGGCGGGGATTCTAAGACTCAGAGGGAGAGTAAATACTCAGTATAGGAAATATGGAGATAGAGTGTAATGTCAAGTTAACAAGTTCCTACTATGTGCCAGACGTTTTATGAAGGGGATAAGTTCTAAGGGTTCAATGAAAGGCAAAAACATTGCTTGCCCTCAAGAAGCTCACAGTTTAATGGGAGAAAAAAACATGCGAATAATTATAGACAAAGATAGGCAAGATATTCGAGACAATCCAGGGTGGGGAGGGGAATGTGAAAAGGCTTCCTGTAGAAGGAAGTATTTGGGTTGGGACAGGTGGGGGAAAACAAAGGAGCTGTCCAAAGAGAGGATGCTGGGAAAGTTTTCTAAAAGAAAGAATGCTGTCATTGGAGATGGGGGTAGGAGGTAGCAAAGTAGGCTCCATGGAGGGATAAATGTTTGAGTTGATCCTTGAAGGCAACTAAGTTCTGAATGGCAGACAAAAGGAAAGAGAAAATTCCATCCACAGAAGACAGTCTGTGAAAATGCACTAAATCCATTTCACCCACTTCGTGGAACCATCTTTTCCATTTGCAAAGCCTGGGTTCCTATACATGTTGTCCTGATTTTATTACTTGATGCTAAGTTCATATGAGTGAAGACAGAGTATTTTCTCTTTAGTGCAAGGGAAATAGAGTAGTTCATGAAGAATCTATGGAGGGGGCAGCTGGATGGCTCAGTGGATTGAGAGCCATGCCTAGAGACGGGTCCTAGGTTCAAATCTGGCCTCAGACACTTACTAGCTGATCCTAGGCAGGTCACTTAACCCCCAATGCCTAGCCCTTACCACTCTTCTGCCTTGGAACCAATATACATTATTGATTCTAAGAAAGAAGGTGAGGGTTTGAAAAAAAAAAATCTATGGGAAATGGTCCCATCATTCACAAAAGCCATTGGCTGAGAACATTACTGAAATGTCCGTACTCTTTGCCCCAGAGATTCTCCTGCTAACCATATGAACCAAGGAGAAAAGATTTTTAAAAGGGAGGGCCATGATGGTACTCACGGAAATATGTGAATATTTGCATCTCTTTTACATTAGGAATGAACTGGAAGATAAGTGGGGACCCATTGGCAGGGGAATCACTCAATGAATTGTGGTATGTGAGAGTAATGTAGTACAGTGTTGCTATACTGTCAAATGTCGAGAAGTTATTGAAGTTTGGAAAGATTTAAACTGATGTAGTCAATGGAACCAGGAGAACCATAGACCAAATGACCAAGATGTTGTAAATGGACCAAGAAAATCCACATAAAATCTGCACTTGGTAATTACAAGGATTCAACTTAGCCCTGGGGGGAAAAAAGAAGATAAAATATCTCCAGCCCTTCTTTGCAGAGAAGGAGACTATCACACAATTATCAGCATTTAATATGCACCCTGCCCAAGGGCTAGTCATGGATTGAATCTGACACGGGACACACAAGGGCAAAGACTAGGACACGGTGACCTATATTGACAGATGGTTAAAATCCTGTTTGGTTTTGCTAAATTGTCCTTTTCCCTCACTTTCTAAAAAGTTTTCTATGAGAAGAAATGAATCCCTGTGTAGGAAAGGAGATGGGCCATATCTGAAAGTAAAAATAATGGATAAACAAATCAATATTTTTTTAAATAAAAGAAGGAATCAATGAAAAGATCTCTTGTATCTCCAATAAATCCAGCATCTGGTAGAGCTGAGGCCCTACTGAACTCAGACCAGCATTTCCAGACTCCAGGAAGTTAACAATATCTTCTGTCAACTAGAAAAAACACAGAACTATTAAATAGTCAAAATCACTCTTTAATCAAGGGAAAAGGGGTTCGAGCTACTACTACGACAACAGAGCTAATTTCCAAGACTGCACCGGAGTCAAGATGCTCTGGTCACCAGCCCCTGGGAGTGCCACCGACTCAGAATGGACTCCGAGGAACAAAAGAACTTGGGGAACCTATATGCCACTCTAGATGACCTGGGGGGTTTAGGATTAGAGGGACAGTTGATTGACTTTACAATGGTAAGAAAGGAAAATGAAGAGTTCCAGACAGGAATAATAGTGAGGGGCTGGGGCCCTACAATGGACACAAAAGGGAAAGACTCAGCCTAGGTCTGGGTCACCTTGGTCATGG
Source organism: Monodelphis domestica (assembly GCF_027887165.1). Taxonomy (NCBI): domain Eukaryota; kingdom Metazoa; phylum Chordata; class Mammalia; order Didelphimorphia; family Didelphidae; genus Monodelphis; species Monodelphis domestica. Next base: position 322,344,007 of record NC_077231.1, read on the forward strand.
ACCATGGCCTAGGGGGAAGAAACCATTGGGACAAAAGGGATGTTCAATATTGGATGGGATTAGCTGTTCCCACCCAAACTACCAGGAAGTTCACTGTCTGGTGAAGAGGGACCTTCCCTCAGGGGGAAACTCTCCTGTGACAAGGTCAAAACCTGGGGTTTCTATACTCAAACTAAATAAACTGGGGATCTCTAGATTTCCATGTTGACACTTCAAACCTCCCACCAGGAAAGGAATCTCTCAGTATCCTAGGTACTGACACCCAGGGGCTCACCTTGACAGCTAGAATCCCACAGATATCAGAGGAACATCATGACTGAAGGGAACCACAGCTTTAAAACACACCAGATCTTTAGCACTGAGGAAAGGGCAGTTGTGTTCAGATGGGGGGGGGGGGGATCAGTTTGCTAGAACTGGAGAGGAACAATCTGAATCTGACACATTTGTATAATGAATATTGTAATTTTTGCCTTCCCAATGGGCAGAGGAGGTGTTGCAGGGAAAGAGAAGATTCTGAACTGGGAATAGACATTTTAAAATGAAAGAATTTGGTATATTGAATATACCAACTAATCTGACCACCTTTTGTTTGAAGAAAAACAAACAAACAGATCCCCCCTGTTTTTCTTTGATGACACTTCCTTGAATAAATGAATGAATGAGTGGACCCAAGTTTTTAAAGCATCTTCTATTAACTAAGTCTAGGAGATAGAGAAAGGAAAGCTCTACTCTCAAGGAGCTCACATTCTAATATGTACTGCCCCCAGAGCTCTAGGAAGAGTTGATCATTAAACATTCAGTGCAATCATTTATCCTTCAGAAAAGGGCAAATAGATATCATAAGTGAATTAGGGGAACATAGAATATTTTACCTGGCAAATCTATGATGGGGAAATCTGATGACAAGATGAGATAGAGAGTATTATAAGATATAAAATGAATAATTTTGACTATATTAAATTTAAAAGCTTTTATACAAACAAAACTAATATAACTAAGATTAGAAAGGAAACAAAAACTGGGAAATTTTCATAACAAATTTCTCTGATTGAGGTTTCATTTCTCAAATCTATAGAGAACTAAATCAAGTTTATAAGAATACAAGCCATTCCCCAGTTGACAAATGGTAAAAGAATATGAACAAGCAATTTTCAGCTGAAGAAATCAAAGTTAACAATAATCATATGAAAAAATGTTCTATGTTGCTCTTGAATAGAGCAATGCAAATTAAAACAACTCGGAGACACCACCTCACACCTGTCATATTGGCCAATATGACCAAAAAGGAAAGTGGTGAATGTTGGAGGAGATATGGCAAAATTGGATCACTAATACAACATGGATGGAGCTGTGAACTGCTGCAATCATTCTGAAGGACAATTTGGAACTCTGCCCAAAGAGCTATCAATACCCTTTGATCCTATGATACCACTACTGAGTGTGGATCCCAAAAAGAAAAGTAAAAAGGGGAAAGAACCTACTTGTACAAAAATATTCATAGCAACTCTTTTTGTGGTGGCAAAGGATTAGAAACTGAAGGGATGGCCATCAATTGGGGAATGGCTGAACCAGTCATGGTATATGTTGGTGACGGAATACTATTGTGCTATAAGACAACGAGTAAGATGGTTTCCGAAAAAGCTGAAAAGATCTGCATGAACTGATGCAGAGCAATAAGTAGAACCAAGAGAACACTGTATACAGTAACAGCAATATTGGATGATGATCATCTGTGAAAACTTGGCTCCTCTCAGCAATGCAATGATCTGGGACAATCCTGAAAGACTTGTGCTGGGGAATGTTATCCACTCCAGGGAAAGAACTGTTAGAGCAGACTTCTTTCACATCAGGGTTTTTACAGTTTTATTTTGGGCTCTTGGTTTTGTATGAGTGTGCTCTTACAACAATGACTAACGCAAATGTGTTTTACCTCATAATACATGGATGGCCTAGATCAAGTTACTTACCATCTCCCTGTGGGGGAAGAGAAGGGAGGGCATGAGATGGGTTGGATCTTATGATTTTGGAAAATGTGTTAAAAAGCATTATAATATGTAATTGGGAAAATAAGATCTTGAAATTAGGGGGGGAATTTAAAGGAAAAGAACTGGGTGAATGCTACAACTCAAAGAGCTGGTTTGTTTTACTTGTTTAATTGCCCAGAATTAAGAAAAAAATGGAATTCGTAATCACCTGAGATGACATTTAGAAAGCATTTATTGTGATGTTTGGCATGCAATAGGTTCTTCTTCTCTCCTTATCCCTTTGCCTAAAGCATGTAAACATAAAAGTGTGCTCAACATTCTTTTATTAGTAGTATTTTGTTAAACACTCATCAGCACATCCCTGGATGAGGTGGACAATCGGGTATAGACAAAAAGAATAACAACAGGTTAAGGAAGATGATGACCAATGGCAAGGAGAGCCTGGGAAGCACCTGAAGGAGGAGAAATCACACTCATATCAGAATACCAGCAGCCACTCAAAAGAAGATGAAAAATAAGATGGCAATAGAGGAACCAGTTAGGAGATCACTGATCCAGAGGCCACTGGGAAGTCTAGGGTACAGGCAGAGGGGTTAGATAGCTTTGAAGTGGGGAGGGGGCTTGCAGGATCCTTCCTGTCTCATCCTGGACTATTTGGAGGTGCACCTAGAGGTTCCATTGAACTCTCAGAATGGGTGAGGCAGTATCTGATGTTCTCCATTTTCTCAGGAAAGCCTGAGGCCAAAGTGAGATGGAGGAGGAAGCAGAATGATTATTGATTTGGCTTTGGCTCAGGGGCTTTGAGTATCCCTGGGGCTTCTTCCTCCAGCCAGAAAGAGAAGTTTCTGAATTCTTCCCCATGCTTAGCAAACTAATGTGTCATAAAGGTGTCAGTGACAATTCTATAAACTCTTCGATGCAAACTTATAAAAGAGGAAACTGAGGCCCAGAGGGTAGAAATAGTTCCACCAAGGTCACACAGAAAGTTAGGAGAAGAGCTAAGATGGGAAGTCTTGCAGGCCCTTGTTCTCGCTATTATACACTGTCTGTTGCTGGGACCAACAATAAAAATAGAGGGTACTACCTGCCTGAAGCAGATAGATTCAGATCTTCCACAGAGTGACCACCAAGGAAGATGAAAGGAGAAAACTGAAATATCAATATTTCAATGAGGCAGCCTTAGGAAGTGGATCAAAAGCTGATCTTGGAGACAGGAAGACCTGAATACAAGTCCCAACTCTGACACATGCTGGCTCTATGACTTCGGGCAAGTCACTAAACTTCTGAGCACTCTAGACAATTTATCAAAGCAATAAGTAACAGAGAAGGTGCAGACCTGGGTTGGCAGAGTGAGTGGCCTCAACTGGGAGTTCCCTATACCAATTACATCACAGGTTGAGGCCATATCAATTTGTTATTGCTGCTGTTCAGTCATTTCATTCTGTCTGAATCTTCATGGCCTTGTTTGTGGTTTTCTTAGCAAAGATACTGGAGTGGTTTGCCATTTGCCTCTCTAGCTCATTTTACAGATGAGTAAACTAAAACTTAAATGACTTGCCCAGGGTCATGCATCTAGTAAATGTCCAAGGTGAATTTGAACTCAAGTCTTCCTGGACTACAGCTAGGTGCTCAGTGACACCTAACTACCTAGTGAATAAATGAAATGATCATGTATCTTATAAGCTAACCCAGAATAGACAAGGTTGAAGACAAGAAAAGGATAAGAAAGAAGAGGTAGAAGAAGGGAGATGAAGTAGAACAAAGCAGAGCAAAAATTAAAAGGAGAATAAGAAACGGGGAGATATTCCCATATGTCTGGTTTCCCTCCTCCATTCCAGCTTAGGAAATTGGTAGCTTCCTCACAAGCTCATACCTCTAGCTTTAGTGTTGCTACATTCTAGACTCTCAGTTCTAGAACTTTAAGATTGCTAAGTTCTGGGCTCTCGGTTCTAGAACCTAGAATGCCACATTGAAGTGCTAGGTCTTAGGCACGTTCTGAGTTCAATGATTCCTCAGCCCACTCACAAAAATCGCATTGCTCTGCAGGGGATTGCCTAATGGGAAAATGCTGGTTCAAGGAGCTTCCTTTGGAAGATAGCCCATTTGTACATGGGGAGAATGCCTGTCCTCTTTCACAGGCTAAGAAGTTTGTGAAAGAGTAATTGGGAAAGCATGCAAAAGCCAGAGAGACATTATAAGGCATGCAGCAAGACAAGAAACAATGGCTAGGGGTTGATCAGGTGTCAATCAAAGGAATATTCCATTTGGAATGTTACTGGGAAACAATTGAAGGCAAGAGCCAACTGCTGACTGGTTTCTGGGCTTCTTGGATGATGGTGGTGAAGGAAGGAAGGAAGGAAAAAGCTGGGACTTGGGATAATCAAGTTGGAGGTGGCCTGGCTGATCTGAAGGCAGAAGAAGAAGAACAATAGTCCATATATCTCTCTGACTTGCTCTGTTTCATGCTAGTGACTGAATTGCCATTTCTCTCAATATCCCCCAACCTAAGACTCACTGTAGATAATAGGGAAACCTCCAACCCTCTTACCTCCACTCTCTACCTTTTCTTGTCTTCCCCAATAAACCCCTTACTTGAGATAAAAGAAGATAAAGACTATATCATTTGATACACCATTAAATCACCCTGAGTGACTTAGAAGGAGGTTGAAGAAGAAGGGGGGAAGGGAAGTAGAGAGGAGGAAGGGAAATTGGAAGAGGGAGGAAGGGAGGTTTAGAGGGAGGAGGGTAAGACAAAAGAAAGATAGCTGCCTGATCCATTGGTTATCATTTATCCATCAAATATACCCCTCCAATATTATCTATTACAGTTCTGAAACTCCGTTCCTATGTTGATGGCAGGCAAAGACAGGATAAAAGAAAAGAGGCCACCAGCAGATTATGCTCCCTGCTCTCCTCTGACGCTGCCATCAGTCTAGTACTGGACTGTGGCAGTAGCTACTGGCAGTAGGGAGCAGCCTGCCTACTTCCTGCCTCTCCAGATTCCTGAGCATCCTCAGTGATTTTAGGAATCAGTGATTTTCCTAAATGGCTGGCCTGATCATGTCACCCCCTACTCAGTAAACTCCAATGACTCCCTATTACCTCTGGGATTAAATACAACATCCTGTTTGGCATGTGAAGCCGCTGCCACCACCACACATTCACACAGACACCTTTCCTAGCTTTTTGCATCTTGTCTCTCCCATTAGACTTGGAGTTCAAGGATGGCCATTAGAATTTCTCTGTATCCCCAGGGCCGGGCACACAGTCCGTGCTTAATCAGTGTGACTGCCCTCCTTTTGTTGAGGTTTCTGGGACTGTTGAGCAGGACTTCAGAGAAGGGGCAGTCCCCTGCCATTACTCTGAAGAACCAAAGCCCTGAGACTCCAGGAGAGTCCGTCCAACCATTGGACTCCCCATTTGATTTCTCTGAGAAAGGACTCTGCTTCAGCTGGTGGCTCATTCATTGCCCTTGGCTTGGGAGGTAGAGGGATTGTCTTTGCCTCCATCTTATATTGCTGGTCATCCAGGCAGACTGTCTCCAGAGCAGCAGCTGCTGAGGAGGCTGGTTTGAGGGCACCAGGAAGCTGTGATGGAGACCCTCTTTGTAGTTCCCCGTATTTATTTTTTTAAAACTCTTATGTTGTTTTAGAATGAATTCTGAGCTTTGGCTCCAAAGCAGAAGAGCAGTAAAGGGTAAGAAATCAGGGTCAAATGATTTGCCCAGGATCATATAACCAGGAAGTGTCTGAGGCCAGATTTGAACCCAGGACATCCCATCTCTGGACCTAGCTGTCTATCCACTGAGCTACCTACATGCCCCTTTGTAGTTCCCTTTAAAGAGAAGGTGTACCAAACAAATTCTGCTCAACCTGCCCTGGGTCAGGCAGGAGGATGGTACACCTAGATGTACCCACATCTTCCCATCCTCAATCTGACAAGGCCCAGAGAAACTGGACAGAATTCTGCTGTGCTTCATGTTTAACATACAATGTGGTTGTTTGGCAGGTGGGGAGGAGGGGGGGCCAAGGAAAGACTATGAGAGTGCTCCCATCACCTGCTGAGGGGTTCCAGGACTTCTTTCACATATAATTATTGAACAAAGACTAAGGACCAGCTGCGAGCTAACTGAAATACTGCTGGCAGGGCCAGCTCATCCCCTGGCTCACATCACAGCTGCTGCTCCTACCACAAGGAGGGAAGGAGGCTCGAAGGTTTGGGACTGTCACAGGGACTCTCCTTGGTACCCAGTTCTCCACTATGTCAAGTTCCAAGGGTCAGAGTCAACCTATGAATTGGAAATGCTACATGGGAGTCACTGAGGGGAGGGTGGCTCTGCTGAGGGGGCCCTGATCTCTCTCTCTAAAACATTCAGGCCATGGAGGCAGCTGGGTAGCTCAGTGGATTGAGAGCCAGGCCAAGAGATGGGAGGTCCTAGGTTCAAATCTAGCCTCAGACACTTCCCAGCTGTGTGACCCTGGGCAAGTCACTTAATCCCCATTACTTAACCCTTACTGTTCTCCTGCCTTGGAGTCAATACACAGTACTGATTCTAAGATGGAAGTTAAGGTTTAATAAAATAAAATGAAATGTTCAGACCATTTGTCTGCTAGCATATCTTGTTCTGGGCTCCACAGTGGTGGGGCTGAGCAAGAATTGCCCATGATGCAGTTCTCGCTGAATGGGAAAGAGCTTTCATCTTGCCATCTATTGGAGGGAGGAGGCTGCTCTGTGGGGGAAATGGGCTCAGAGCCCAACGGAGAGACAGGCTGAGAACTTGGTTTTCCATTAATGACTACAGACTGCAGGAGCACGTGGGAGAGGGGCTTATTCTGACCCCAAGGCAGAGCGCCAACAGCAGGCACTGAATCACCAAGCTGTGTAGGCACCCAGGCAGGGGGGGATGCAGCCCCCAGCCAAGGGAACAGGGCATTGTCTAGAAGCATCAGCTACTTTCTGTCTTTCTTCATAGAACAAATCGCTGCAGTCACTGCTCAGGGAAGAAGAGAATTTCCTTCTTCCTGAGACGTGGACTCCCTTTGCCTCCAGCAGAGAAGTGTCCCATCCCTGCTCTTTTCTTGCCCAGGCCCAGTGCAGCACCAGAGGGTCTTTCCTGGGGGGCCTCAGAGAAGGAGGAGGGGGGGCAGGTTCAAGTCAGGGCTTCTCCGTGGGGTTTAGAGACAGGAGGGTCCCCCAGAGCTGACTACGTTGGACAGCAGCCTCCCCTCTGCTCTCCAAACACAAACACTATTCCTAACAGAGGACTCACCTGGGAGCAATAGTGAGTGATGTTGTCTGTAGAGCTTGAAGCCTATTCTCCCAACGTGGGACATGAGCAGGAATTGAGACTTGGAGCGGTTGGGGGAGCTGCCCAGCGTCACAGAAAACCTCCTCCATTCCTCCCTACAGGATGGCACTAGGGTGTGCCCTGGCTGGCCTCCTGCCATGCTTTGCCAGCTTAACACCACTTAGAAACGGCTAAAATTCTGCAGCGAATTCTCCTGAATTTGCCCGTCTCCTACCTGGCTTCTTAGAGCAGCACCTTTCAATGGCTCCTCACAAGCTAAGATATGGACTCGGGGGGCCTGCCAGTTAAGGGCTTCAACACTGCTCAGGACTGAGCACAGAGTGCTTACTGGCACGGAGAAGTCCTTTGGGAAGAGACTTCTCCCACCAATGCAGACCACCATCGTGTCTGCAGCTCAGTCTTAGACAGTTCCCCAGAGCAGAAGTGTCCAACAGCACTCCTGAGGACCCCGGGACCAAATTAAAAGGCAATGGGGAAACACTTAACAAAATAAATACTCAGGAAGACCGTGTTACCATGTGGTTTTTTAAGCCATCATGTTGCCAAGCAGGGAGCTTTCTTTTTTGTTGTTTTTAAACCCTTCCCTTCCATCTTGGAATCAATACTGTATATTGGTTCCTAGGCAGAAGAGAGGTAAGGGCTAGGCTATGGGGGTCAAGTGACTTGCCCAAGGTCACACAGCTAGGAAGGGACTGAGGCCAGATCTGAACCCAGGACCTCCTGTCTCTGGTCCTGGCTCTCCATCCACTGAGCCAACCAGCTGCCCCCAGATCTTTCTTACATGGTTTACTGATCTTCATTTCTATGAGTTTGATAGGACTGACCTAGAACCCAAGTTGCTTAAGTGACTTATCCAAAGTCATAGAGAGAGTATGCATCAGAGCACAAACCACGTCTTCACAGCTTTGAGCCTGGCTCTCCACTATTATTCACACCACGACATTTCTCCCTCCTGCTAGCCTCATTTCACATCAGCCCACCCCACCCCTCTTCCCATGCACACTCAAATCAAAGTAGATCTAGACCATGAAGCAGAGTCACATCTCCCCCCTCTGTGTCCTTGCACCATCCCTCCCCAACATGAGGAATATAGCCCCTTCCTACCTCCATTCCCCTGCAATTCTGAGCTTTGATTGAGGTCCTGCTCAGGCTCCCACATCCCCAGCTAAAACTGGGCTCTTCATCTTCAGGTTTCCCTGGAGCCTTTGGGGTTGTCTTGCCTTGGATTCTCGGTTCTTCCCTTGGTTATTCATCCATGTGCAGTTGTATCTCCCAAGAGACTGTAGCAACCTGGAGACCAAGCACCTTTTCTTGTTTTATCAGTTTTACCCTCAATGCCTTGTTCCTGACCCATTTTTAATAAGCCTTTGGTGGCTGATACCTGCCCAACTGCATTGTCTTTGGGAACAGCAGTCTCAAACCCCGTCTCTGTCTCTGTCTCTGTCTCTGTCTCTCCCTCTCTTTCTCTCTCTTGTCAGGGTCACAGCTAGCAGAGTATAATCAATCATTTTCATGTCTCTCCTTTAGATTAATTGGGAGCACATGATTCAGCTTAGGAAGCAGCACCTCATTTGAAAATCAAGCGAAGCTAAACAAGTTCCCTCCACACAGGTGATCACTAGAAGTCACTCAGAGAACTGTCTGGAAGGATTCAGAAGCAGAGGGAAAGACTTGGGAATGAGGGTTGGGAAATAGAAAGAAAAGGGGGGAATGAAGATGGAAGGAGGGGCAGAGAATGATAAAGACAAGGAAGGAAAGCAGGACAGAAAGGAGGAAAGTCAAATGCTCTGATCTGGTCCAAGACCATCAGTCTTTAAGTGGGGCAGATGGTGCTGCCATTGGCTATAATGTGGGCAGATGGATAATTCATCTCTCATGAAATGGATTCTGTCTCACTTGAATCTCAAACTGAGCCTTCTCTAAGGATGCTGGGTAGCATGGCAGGTCAAGAAAAGAAGGGCCAAAAGTGTTTACTTGTTCTAAAAAAGTTGAGTCTCCATTCAGTGCTGTTGACTGGCTCACTTGTTCAATGATGATCCCTTCTTTCCGTCCCACCTCTTTTCAAACTATGTGTCTGGAAGCCTGCTGTTTCCTCGGCTTACTGGCTCAGGTAATGCCAAACAGAATGGCAGTGACCAGCGGTCCTTCCTTATGGCCGAGCCTCTGGCCCTGTGGCCCAATGAGATCCAGCCTCCCTCTTCTTTTCATGCTGAGCTCATTTCCCATCTCCTCCCCTGGTCTGAAAACTCTGCTGACCTGAGGTGGAGTGAGGGCCAGGAGACACCTGACTTCCCAGGGGCAGAGCCTGGGCAGACCCTCCCTGTCCCTCTGGTGCTCTTGGTGGGAGGGGAGCCACTGTTTAGGCCTCCCCCATCCCCAGTGCTGACAAAATCAACGGAAAAGCAAGAAGGTGAAAGCATCAGGTGAGGGGAGAAGAAGCAGAGAAACCAAAGGAATAAAAGCAGTAACTGCTCCTGGAGGGGGAATTAGAACTCAAAGGGTCAACAGCTTCCCCAAATCCAACTATCAGATAGAACTACGCCTAATAAGGCTGCTTGGGGCTTCCATTGCTCTTCAAGGGAACAGACACCTCTTCCCATTCACTCACCAAACCACAGAGGACCCCTGGACCAACTCCTCACTTGAGAGATGAGGCAACAGAGGCCGAGACCGAAAGCCACCTGTCCAGTGGCTCCAAGGAGCACAGAGATTAGAACAGAGACGCTGAGGCCCCGCAGAGTCCCGTCTTCCATCCACCACACTGCCTTGCCTCCTTCGTGGGAGGCTGCTGTCCACTTGGACTGGGCACAGGTGGAGCACCTCCGCTCCTAACTTTGCCCCTGGGGCCTCATCTGTGGCTCCTGGTGGAACTTGATTTGCGATCACCATTGCCCTTGCTTCCTTCAGATACAAAAGCCAAGTTAAGAGTTTTGAAATAGCAGAAGGAAGGAAATACCACAAAGAAAGTAATTAGAGCCTTTCTGACCAGGAGCACAATTCAACCACTGGGAATCTCAAGGGAGGGGAGCGGGGCAAGTAGCCAACACAGAATTTTTATTTTTTTAAAAAGCACCATCTTTGGGGGACATCTGCCATTCAAGAAATTGGGATGCAGGGGGCAGCTGAGTGGCTCAGTGGATTGAGAGTCAGTCCCAGAGACGGGAGGTCCTGGGTTCAAATCTGGCCTCAGACACTTCCCAGCTGTGTGACCCTGGGCAAGTCACTTGACCCCCATTGCCTAGCCCTTACTGATCTTCTGCCTTGGAACCAAAACACAGTATTGAATCTAAGACAGGAGGTGAGGGTTTGAAAAATTTTTAAATAAAAAAAAAGAAATTGGGATGCTATCGATGGCTTCTTCCCAAAATAAGGCCACTACTCACCTATTAGTTGGTGCATGTGCTTCTTTAGGATAGGGTGCAAAATTGTGAACACTCCTGCCCAGACGGCATATACTCTGAAGAGTGAAATCCCACTTGGAAGCTTTCCCTCTCCCACCTCTCACTCCAAGAAGTCAATATCAAGAAAAAGAACCAAATTGTACTTTTTCTGAAAAGCCTCAAAAGGCAAATAATCCTTTCCTGATGAAATAATACCATTGAATCATACTTTAGATCTGGAAGAGTCCTTAGACTCAATCTAATTCAACCCTCCTACATTACAGCCAAGGAAACCAGTCCAAAGCCCACCATTACAAAGCTAGGTAGATTTGAACCTCGGTCTTCCAGCTGCACACTCATTCATCTCTGCACCTACCCACCCATTTCTTCAACAAACACATTCAAGTCACACTTGAAGCATGGTGCAAATACAAAGGTTTAATATTGGCAATATCAGAGGAGTTCAGGGAATTGGAGAGTCAGAAGAGACCTTATCCCAGCCAGCCCTAAAATGAATCACCAATACCACATATTGCTGGACTTTGCAAAGCTCCTCAAGGTATGACATGATCATGTTTGGAAGGCTAGTCCAATGGACTCCATTTACCACTTGAAGACAATGTTTTCCTTGTGTTATTCTTTTTGTAATATAGGCAGATAGATTGCTAAATGGGTAGAGCACTAGGTATAGTCAAAATATCCTGAGTTCAGATCTGGACTCACATACTTTCTAGCTATGTGACCCTGGTCAAGTCACTTAACCCATTTGTCTTAAACCCCAGGAAAAGGAAATGGCAAACCACCCTATTATCTTTGCCAAGAACACCCCATGGACAATATGGCATCCATATGGCATCACAAAGAGTCAGATATAACTAAATGACTGGACAACAGCAACAACATTCCCCTTTGAATATTTTGAGTTCTTTAAAGTAATACTTGGATACTGTGATGGATCTATAATATCATCCCTCTGACAAAGCACATCCCAACTACTCGATGTCTGCCCAACCTTTGAGATTCTTCTTCAGCAACTCCAAAGAATGGCCTCTAGGAATCCACTCAGCATGCTGGGCATGCTTTCTAAATGTCTTAACCTGGACTGAAGGCCAGTGGAGCCCAATGGCTATCCATCAGTTACTCCTCATTCTCACAGTGTGACTATCTGTCATCCCCTGCCTCTCAGCCCGGGTATCCAGGACTCTGATGGCTTCTTCCACTTCTTCTCTGACCAAGTCTAGTAATTATTCCTGCCTGTTATGAGCCTCTGTGTGCTCCATCGGGGGCCTCTCAATTGTCATTCTATGGAAACTATGGCATCCCATGACTCGGGGTCATATACCATTGCAGAAAATGCATTAGTATTATTATTAAATGAGGTGCCTTCATTTCAGTGGAAGGGAAGGTTGGGGACACTAAAGGATATGGATGTAGAAACACAAACGTGCCACTAGAGGCCATCAACAAACCTCTTTAAACAAACTGTACAGGAGCCCCTGGAAACCTTCTTGTGACCAGAGGACCAGAGGATTACAACCTTCTCCCACCATGATCCTATGAGAGATAAGACCCCTCTGGCTGCCTGGATGGAGGATGCAGGATCTATGCCTACTATTGGCCATCAGTCACTTAGGCAATCAGCATTCACATAAGACTTGCTAGCTGTGTATCCAGGCTCAAGCCAGGTTGTCTATCTCTGATATCATCCATCAACTGAAGGGGTTGTATGTGATAGCATCAAAGGTCCATTCACACTCTCAGTATATGATCTTATGAATCTTTGAGTCTAAGAGATGCTAACAGCAACCAAGGTTGAGGACCAGTCTGGGCAAGGAGATGCCAAAGACCCCATGGTAGGTGATGGCTTAAATGACCCACAAAAGAGATACAAATCCACAATGGTTCTGAGAGGTGTGAGGACCCTATCTTATAGACCAGAGTCACAGGAACACTAACCTCAAAGCTGCCAAGAGGCTCAGAGGCCCCCTAAGGCAACTCCTGATCTCAACAGGGAAATCATATCACCTCTTAAAGTGCTCTCTTCTAGCTGTAGAATCCTCTGGTTCCTGGCATGCGTGTGTTCCTGATTTCAGACCTAAGACTTCTAACTTATCCCCATTGCAGATGATGCTTGCTGATGGTTTTAGATAGATACTACTTTTCATTTTAGGGAAAGACCCTTTTATTCATAGGCTTTCTAGTGTGTTCAGTAGGAATCAGTATTGTCTTTTGTCAAAGGATTTTTCTGCATCTATTCAGATAATCATGTGATTTCTTTTAGTTTGGTTAATCTCTTTTTTTTCTTAGTTTTCCTAACAATAAAACAGCCCTGCATTCCTGGTATAGATCCCCCCTGATCATATTGAATGATCCTTGTGATCTATTGCTGTGATCTCTTTCCTAGTATTTGGTTTAATACTTTTACAGAGATAGTCATTAAGGAAATTGATCTGTAATTTTCTTTCTCTACTTTTGCTCTTCCTGATTTAGACATCAGCACCATATTTGTATAATAAAAAGAATTTGGCAGTACTCCTTCTTTATTTTGCCAAATACTGTGCATAATATTGGGATTCATTTTTCTTTAAATGTTCAATAGGATTCCCTTGTGAATCCATCTGGCCCTGGGGATACTTTCTTAGGGAGTTCATTTATGTCTTATTCAGTTTCTTTCTCTGAGATGGGATAATTTAAGTATTCTATATCTTCTTTTTTAATCAGAACAATTTATATTTTTGTAAATATTCATCAGTTTCACCTAGATTATCTGCTCTGTCACATAATTGGACAAAATAGCTCCTAATGATTGCTTTAATTTCCTCTTCATTCGGTGAAGAATTCATTCTTGTCATTTTTAATAATGGTTATTTGTTTTTCTTCCTTTTAAAAATCAAATTAACCTGTGATCTATTTTATTTGTTTTTTTCTTCATAAAACCAACTTCTAGTTTTCTTTATTAGTTCAATAGTTGTCTTACTTTCAATTTTATTAATTTCTGCTTAGACTTTTAGACTCCAACTCATCCTTTAATTGAAGGTTTTTAATTTGTTCTTTCTCTAGGTTTTTTTTATTTGAATGCCCAATTCATTGATCTGCTTTTTTTCCTATTTTATTGATATAGGCATTCAGAGATATAAACTTAATCCCAGTACTGCTTTGGTTGATTCCCATGAATTTGTATATATTGTCTCCTCATTGTCATTCTCTGTAATGAAATGACTGTTTCTATAATTTGTTCTTTTACCAATCCCTTTTTTAAAATTATATTATATGGGTGGGATCATGAATCATGTAACCATGGGAAAATATTCTAAATGAATTTTAAAAATTAGATTATTTAGATTTCAATTAATTTTTATTTGTCTTCCCATAAACCCTTAGTTATTTATTTGTTCTTGCATTATGATCTAAAAAGGATGCATTTATTATTTTTGCTTTTCTGCATTTAGTTGTGAAGTTTTTATGCCCCTGCACATGTTCAACTTTTGTATATGTACTATGTGCTGATGAAGAGAAGGTATGTTCTTTGTTCTCTCCATTAGCTTTTCTTCAGAGATCTAGTAAATCTAACTTTTCTAAATTTTCATCCACTTCCTTTACTTTTTTCTTGTTTATTTTTGGGTAGATTTATCTAATTCTCAGAGTGGAAGATTGAGGTCCCCCACTAATATAGTTTTACTAGCAACTTCCTCCTGAAGCTCATTTGATTTCTTTTTGAGCAATTTGGAGGCTATAGTATTTGGTACATGTATGTTTAGTATTGATGTTACTTCATCAACTACTACTTTTTTTCTCAAAATGTAATTTCCTTACTTATCTCTTTAATTAGATTTATATTTGTTTTGCTTCTTCTGAGATCATGATTGCTACTGCTACTTTTACTTTAGATGATACACAACAAATTCTACTCCAGTCCCTTACCTATACTCTGTGTATTCTGATTTTTTAATTCACTCTGCTATTCATTTCCCTTTTATGAGTGATTTCATTCAATTCACATTCATACTTATGTTTACCAATTGTGTATTCCCCTCCACTTTATTTTCCCCTTTTGATCCTGCAATTTCTCTTTCTTTTCACTATGTCTCTCCTCATAGGTATTATGTTTTTAATCACCTCCCCTAATTCCCGATCCTTTGTATTATTCCCCTCCTCGTCCTCCAGTCTTATTCCTCTCCTACATCTTTATAGTATAAAATGGGATTCTATAGTCCAACAAGTGCGGTTATTTCCTGTAAGAGTCAATTCCAATGAGAACAAGGTTTCAGCATTGCTCCTCACCAACCTCATTCTTCTATTCCCTGGAATAGTTGTTGTTTGTTTGTTCGTTTTTTGTGCCTCTTTAGGTGATATAATTTACTCCATTTTACTTCTCTCTTCCCTTTTCCCTCAAAGCTATCTGCTTTTTCACCCACTGATTTTTTTTGCATACCATGTTAATCTAAACAGCTTAGTCCTATGCTATCTATTTATATTCATTCCAATTGCTCTGATAATAAAAAAAGTTACAAATGTCATCTTTCCACATAGGAATATAAATGGTTTGACCTTATTGAATCCTTTAAATTTTCTCTCTTACTTACCTTTAAATGCTTCTCTTGAATTTTGGAGTTTGACATCAAATTTTCTGTTTAGGTCTGGTATTTTCATCAGAAATGCTTGGAAATCTTTTCTGTTATTAACTGACCATTTTTCCCCAGAATTAATATGATCAGTTTTGCTGGGTGGGTAGTTCTTAGTTGTAAGCCTAGTTCCTTTTGCCTTCTGGAATATCATATTCCAAGTCATATGATCCTTTAATGCAAAAGTTTCTAAATCTTGTGTAATTCTGTCAAACATGTCATGTTTAACAAAACAAACAAAAATCATGTCATGATGTTTGAATTGTTTCTTTCTGGCAGGTTGCAGTATTTTCTCCTTGGCCTCAGAGCTCTTGAATTTGGCTATAATATTCCTGGGAATTGTCATTTGGTGATTTATTGTAGGAGGTTATTGGTGGACTCATTCAATTTCTTTTTTACCCTCTTGTTCAAGATTATCAGGGCAGTTTTCTTTGATAATTTCTTTGAATATTATGTCTAGGCATTTTTTAACATCCTCCTTTAGACACATAAATTCTTAAATTCTGAGCAATCTACTTCACCTCCTAGTGATTCAGTTTCCTCATTAGCAAAATAAAGAGTTCCATGGCCCCTAAGGTGCTCTGATCACCCTTAACCACCTGACTATATTTAGGCATTGCTCCAGACCTAACCCAGTCCTGCATAGTGTTGAGGTCTGGGGCTTGTGCTCCTTAGCAACAGACATTTTGACACATATTTCCATTATTTTTTCTTGAGTAGTTATTATTCCATCCATTGTTTTTATTATTATTATAGTTATTATTCCAATTATTATTCCTATTAAATCCTCCATTCCTGTTCATTTGCCTTGCCAACTCTGTTGCAAAGGAAGCAGCATTGGGGAACCTGATCTCCTATCCCTTGGCTTCTAATAATAATTATTATTAGGCTCCATTGATCTTAATGCAGCCACTGCCTTGACCTCTTTTATCTCACTTTCTTTAGCTTTGATTTCTGCTTCCCTAAGTTTCCTTTTAAGATCTTCCACTACAATGTCTCTAGCCTCATATGTTTCTTCATTATCTGTGGTCAAGAACGTTGCCTTCCGTCTAATGTCTTCCAGCTCCGTTTCCTCCCAATCAGGATAATTGTTTTTAAAGAATAACTGTAATAACCGATTAGCAGAGCATAGATTACCTGGAGGAATCTGTCATTGTAAAACCCATCTATTTAGTGCTGCTGTCCTCCCACTGTTATCTATAGCTGCAGTGACCTCAGGAAGATCCAGTCCCCAGTCGCCAACAGGGCAATGCGCGTCTCTTGGAAGATTCTCCAGGATATCAATAACCCACAGAAGAGGTTACTTCTGTGTCATGTAAATGTATAAAATCAAATACATCTTATTGCACCAGAAATCAATTCTATTGAAAGAGAGGCACCATCGTTTTAAAGTCCATGGACTCCCTGGTAATGAAGGTGTGAATGAAGGGATAAAGCATTGACTGACCACTTACCATGTGCCAAGGACTGTGCTAGATATAAGTAGAAGCTGAATGCCTGTTCTGACAGAGGCGACATTGCAGATGGAGGAAACCCTGCCTCCTGAAGCTATGTGACATAGTGAATATCAAGCTGGCCTATGAAGCAGGAAGGCCTGGGTTTGAGGGCCCCTGAGTCTGTCAGAGTCTCGAGCAACCATATACAGTTCTGATTCCCAGAGTGAATGGTGACCTGCATTGTGGAGATACCTTCATTCTCAGGACTTCCTTTCACCAATAAATCCCTATGTCAGATCCAGTCCAAAGCCTGAAGTCTTTGCACTCACTTCAATAAGGAAAACACGTCCTTCTTACAATGAGGCCATCTATTTCTTGCTGGTTAGTGGGGAAACCATGGAACTCAGGACAGGAGAACCTGAGGCTGCCTCCAGCGCTGGAGGTACCCTTGGTCAAACCCTCCCTTCTCTGAGCTTCAAACTTCCTGTTTGATGGCATGAAGGTCCAGATATCTCCACGGCCCTTATAATTCTATCATAAACAATGAAGCACCAATAACAATTCCCTAATGTCCTGTTGAGAGAAAATCAAAGAGCTTCTGTTTCTGAAAGCCTGTTCCACCAGACACACACCCTTCCAAAAACTGACAGAATATGAGCCAGGATGGAATGGTAATGAGCATCAATTTCCATGTTTAGAGGGATTGGAGACCATCAGATTGAATAAGTCCATTTCACGCCTTCCATGTCATCAAGCTTGAACCCAGGGTCAATGTGATGGTAGAGCAGAGCTCTGTGCTTTAGCCCAAGAGAAGAAAACCAGGCCTTGCTCATTAAGTTTCTAATTGTGTAAAAGGAGGAAAACAGAGCAGCAGCAGGAATCCACATCTCCTTGAGCTCCCCCCTCCCACACCCTGGGCTTCCTGAAAGATGGAGGACAAGGATGAGGCACCCTTCCATTATGGCACTTTCCATTCAGAAGAATGTATTCCATCCCATGCTTTGCATAATGGACAGAGATCTGCTTTCTATGTTCTTAGCATTAGGATTCAACATCCATTCTTATGCCTAGGGAAGATGGAGTGAAACAGGATAGGTGGAGACCCCAGGATACCTTCAAAGCCACTTTGGCCATTGTTGCTGAGTGGGTCTGGGGAGGGGATGTTCTTATTTTCAATAATTATCCTTGTTACCAGGGTACTAAGCTCAGTTGTTTCAAACATTTTGGGATACTACAAGTGTTTGTGTCACTGCCTCCCAAAATGTGCCATCAAGAGATCGTTATAGTGGCCTCAGACATTTCCTCGATGTATGATCCTGGGTAAGTCATTTAACTCCCTCTTGTCTAGCCCTTACCACTCTTCTGCTTTGGAACTGTATTCATTCTAAGATGGAAGGTGAGGGTTTAAAAACAGAGATCATTATAGATTTTGGATGGAAATGATCTTGGAAACTGAGTCCATCCTACCCTTTTTATAGATGAGTAAACTAAGCCTGAAAGAGGTCACCAAACTCTTAAATATCCAAGGCTCTATACCAATGAAAGAATATCCCCAGAAAGCTTCCAGAGCATTGACTATGGGGAGCAACACCCCACTTCTGGGTCCTCAGCATACCCAGTGGTGGCCAAGTTTAGACAGCTGTGATGGCTAGAAAGATTTTCTTTTAATGAAGCTATTGAAATTGGCCTCTTTGCTATTTCTACCTCTCTACCACTGGGACCAACCAGAGGAAGTCGAATCCCTTTCCCACGTGAGGGCCCTTCAAATATTTGAAACAAAGGCTCACTTTATCTCCTTCCACACCCCCGTCTTCTCCCTGCTCAACACCCCAAGTTCTTCCAGCATTTTGTCTGCAAGGCACTACGATATGGCTGACCTGTGAAGCAATAACATATGAGTCCGGAGGGGGGAAATGGAGGTCATGTGGCAGTTTTTCCAACTGTCCAGGCTGCCTCCACTTCATAACAGCTCATTGCCTTGAGCAGCCTCCAGACTCTTTCCTTTGGGGGCTTCACTCTGTCCCTCCCTGGTCTGAGTTTCTGCTGATACATGACTGACTGTAGCCAAATAGTTCTGCATGTCCCCAGTCTGCGCCGTTGATTTTGCAATTTTAAAGGGATGTAAGTGTAGTGAGAGGCTGCTTTGGAACAGTTAGAGACAGTCTCTCGGCACGTTTCACTGGTAGGATTTGTCTATTTGTTCATTTTGGTAACGTTTTTCCAGTCTGAACTGACTTTGCCTCATTACCAAATCAAGTTTCCATCTGAGTTACGAGGACTGGAAATATCTGCTGATGGGAAGTGATCAGGCTGCTCCAAGTTCTCTTGGCAACACATTAGTGATCAGTTCTGGGCATCTGAAGAATAAATCCAATCTTGGGCTGGCTGTAACCATCTTCCTGCGACTTCTTGATTTCTGTGAAGTCACTCAGTTCCTCCCTCTATCGATTCTTGGAGTCATCCTTCGAAGCCTCAGTGGGCCATTCCTTGCCAGTTGGAATGAACAGAATGACCTGGTGCCTGGTGCTCATTGTCCTGGGCTTGGCCCTCTCTGAATTGAGCTCGATTCCTGGAGAGAAGATCACATAGTCAGTCCACTGCTGGCCCCATTCTCACAGCAATCTCTGCTTGGTAGACCTTACTGCATTACTCCACTGACAGAGCCTTGGAGAGCCCAGGGCCACCTCCTCAGCAGCCAAAGAAAGTCATGTGAGGACTGGCTGAAAGGGTGGCCGATGTTTGCCTCAAGAGACACAACTCAGGACCGGTTGAATAGCTGCCTTCATTATCTAAAGGGCTAGCACCGGGGACAGGATTTTCTTGCCCTCTACTTGGTCCCAGAGGACAGAACTAGAAAAATGGATGAATTCTACTAACAGAGCCATTTAGAATTGATTCTACCAAACGTTATAGGGAAAGGGATTGTCTGTGGGGTCCTCGTCCTTGTCGGCTTCTGAGCAGAGGTTGGATGGCCACCATGCTGGTACGGTGGAGCAGCCGGAGTCTGCAAGATGGACACTTACTAGTCATGTGACCCAGGGCAGCCCCCCCCTCCCCAGAATTCTGTTTCTGTATTTGTAAAACGAGACTAATCCTGGTGCCTACCATATGGGGTGAGGTGTGAAGTGAGATAGTATGGATAAGGGACTTTGAGATCTTTCAATCTCTAGAAATTCTACGTGTGCCTTTGCTTGTGATGACCATGATCTGATCTCTTGGAAGGGACATTGTGGGGGTCTGGCACGGAATTCTCCCAGGGAGGCAGTGAGGGGCGGCCGCCCCAGAGAGAGTGCTGACTGCTAGAGAGAACTCAGTCTGTGCGGCTCCAATGCAGACTAAGCTCTGCTCTGGGAGAGCCCTCCAGGCGCTGATTGCTGAGTGAAAGAAGAATCCAAGGGCTTCCTCTTCCCTTGGCCCATCCTTCCTCCATTCAGCTGCCTGGACAGTGGCTTGTCAGTCTCCCTTTGGAAACACATTCGTATCCCCCAAATCCTGCTCCAGACCGGAATGATTCTTCGGGAATTAGCTCGCAGCCAAAGGTCAGGATGCTCTCACTCATTGCTGCTTAGCGTCGGCTTCTATTTCGTCCTGGAGACAGCCTGGGGTCCCCAGGGATCGGGGGAGCAGGAACACTCAGAACTCTGCCTTCCTCTCGCCCAGTGTGGTGGCTGCAGCTAAAGGACAGCTCCAGGCTCTTCCCTCACAGTTAGTGCTTTGTTTAACACTCGTCTTTCCTGGAGACCCTCCTGGTGAGGCTCAGGGCTGGCTCAAATGAAAAGGCTGACGACTTCAGTTACAGAATCCCGGCTCTGGCAGGGCTATTTTTCTGTTAGGAAGCCCATAGTACTGGCAATAACTAGTACTGTGTACGGCTCTAAGGTTTGCAGAGCACTTCATCTGCTCCATCATTTGACCCTCACAACAAACTTAGGAAGACCCATTTTACAGATGACATACTGAGAGTCGGGGATTTGCCCAGTCACAGACAGCTGGTGTCTGTCTGGCATTCTGGTGCTCGTCCATGGAGTGATTAGTCTTCTGGAGCTCATAAGGGCCAAAATGAAGGAGAAAATGCAGTAATGATAAGAGGCGGGTTCAAATTCAGCCTCCAGGAGGAAGCTAGCCGGTGGGCTCCCAGGCCCCTTCAGAACCCCCTGGAGGCTCCCATCTGCTGTGGTGACAGCCGGCCTATGAAAAGGAGCCCCACCTGAACATCCTGCAGGAGGGCAGAATGGGAGCATCCCGGCTCAGGTGGGGATTGGCAGGCGAACAAGCCTTTGAAAGAAGAGCCCCCCAGGGCAGAGGGAGAGGTGGAGGCTAGAACACTGGGGACTGATTGGAGAAAGAAAGCTGAGGCTCCGGGGTCACCCCAACAGTGGCCTTGTTGCTCCCCCAAGCCTGGCGTCGTCACGTGGCCCAGGGCAGCGGCAGCAGGGAGGAAAAGCTAGGGAATGCTCCCATTGGTTCGCAGGCAGGTCCCTGCCGCCTGGGCTGTGGCGCCCTTCTGGTTCCTAGTTTAGGAGACTGGAGCTCCTTAGAAGTGTGGGGCCTCCGGGTGCGGAGCCTAAAGGGAGGAGAACTCCGGGGAGGGGCGAGGCGGGTGGAAGAGGGAGAAGCCTCCCACCAGGTAGGTGGAACATACCAAAGTCACGGTTTGGGAGGGAGAACCGGACCAGAACGTGGTCTAGAGCGTGGAGAACTGGGCGCATACGTCAAGAATTGGGGGAGGGGAGGGGAGAGGAGCCGAGCCGAGAAGAGGGAGCAGATGCTGGGCCTGACAAACCAGGGATGCGGCAGAGGAAGCCGTCGGTCATTCGGGGGAAACCCAGGCCAGCAGCCCAAGGGCTTCCTGCGGTCTGACTCCCGGGAGCTAAGGCGCGGGCTGCGGGCCAAGGGAGAGAAGCCCAGAAAGCCGTGCTAGGGATGCCCAACCATGAGGACGGGAGGAGGAACAGGACAAAATTCCCGTCCTCGCCGCGAGACAAAACGTGGCTAGTGGAGCCCCGGGATCCGCTGGCGAAGGGTGTGCAGCAGGCTGGCATCTGCGGGGCTAAATGGGGCCCTCCTGGCCAGCTTCATCATGAAGCTGCTTCTCTATCCCAAGCTCGCCTGGAGCGTTTCCAGGCCGTTTTCTGCCGGCCCAAGTCCGGCTCAGCATCCCTGCCCTAAGCCAGCACCCCGAGGCTACGTCCCTGCCAGCCTCTCCGACTCTGCCTAGCGGAGAAAGAAGGAAAGCGGGCGGCGCTTCAGATTCGAAATGACGGTCCAAACGTGCTCGAGTTCCTCCTCCAATCGATGAAGGCTGGACCTTCCCCTCCAAAGCGACGCCTGGCAAACGAAGGGCTCCCAAGCCGGTCAAGAGGCCAGAAGGGGTAGTCAAGGCGCGCGCGCTGTGCCCGCTGGCGACGGCTTAGCTCAACCCCGGATCTCCTCAGGCTGTGGAGGGAGAAGAGCAGCTTCCGAAAGGGAGCCGAAATCGCTGAGGGGTTCATTCTCTTTACTCCCCCTAAAGAGCACTGGTTGGGGAAGATCTGCTTTCTGCGCTGGGTCCGAGAAGTGGAAGCCACCTTGTTCTCTTCCCTCCAAGGTCCCTGCCCTTTCTGGCTAATGAATTTTTAAAAATAAAAACCAATCGGCCCTGAGACCCTTCCTAGCTGTGTGACCCTGGGCAAGTCCCTTACCCTCCACGGCCTAGCCTTTACCATTCTTCTGCCTTGGAACCAATATACAGTATTGATTCCAAGATGGATGGTAAAGGTTTTATGAATGGATGAATGAATGAATGAATTAAAACAAGAACACTCCAAAATTATCAATGGCACAACACTACCCCT